>NC_141691.1:740825376-741425376 GCF_964263255.1 Lissotriton vulgaris | reverse complement strand
ATTAGAGCTTCCCAGCAATGGCCCCAGAGCCGTCAACCCAGGAGAACACTAGTAGAAGACCCCCAAACAGCCTAAAAGCAAAAGTACAAAAATGGGGACTTAGTCATTTTCTTGCCAATTTCCCAAATCACTCCGCGCGCGCTCTGCAGCTAGGCCCTAACTCCCCTCTGCCACCATGGATTTGCTTCAAACCTCTTGCAAAGTAAAGTATATATAGCCAGCAGTGCTCCCAGACCACGAAACTCACCCACAAACACCAGGAAGCCCCCCAAACAGGTCCCCGAAAACGCTACATAGAGCAAAATGTCAGAAATAGCCAAAAAAAAATCGGCCTGGATTTTGTCCCAACCACTTCTACCCGGTATTAGACCTTCCCAGGAATGCCCCAAGAACCGCCAACCCACCCGCCAAGAAGCATAACACCCCCAAACAGGCCAAAAGCAAAATCTCATACTTGCAATATTTCTGGGCCTTCGGTCCAAACGCACTGCGTAGCTAGGCCATAAGTCGGGGTTGCCACGACGGATTTCCTGAAAAGCAAATGCAATCAAGATTAGAGTGTCCCAGCAGTGCTCCCAGACCACGAAACTCACCCACAAACACCAGGAAGCCCCCCAAACAGGCCCCCGAAAACGCTACATAGAGCAAAATGTCAGAAATAGCCAAAAAAAAATCGGCCTGGATTTTGTCCCAACCACTTCTACCCGGTATTAGACCTTCCCAGGAATGCCCCAAGACCCGCCAACCCACCCGCCAGGAAGCATAACACCCCCAAACAGGCCAAAAGCAAAATCTCATACTTGCAATATTTCTGGGCCTTCGGTCCAAACGCGCTGCGTAGCTAGGCCATAAGTCGGGGTTGGCACAACGGATTTCCTGAAAAGCAAATGCAATCAGGATTAGAGTGTCCCAGCAATGCTCCCAGACCACGAAACTCACCCACAAACAGACGGAACCCCCCCTAAGAGCACCTCAAACGCAAGCAAGTCATCAAAAACACAAAAAATTTTCCGCCTCGGATTTGGTCCAAACCACTTTTAGTGCTTCCCAGAAATGGCCCCAGAGACCCGTCAACTCACCTGCAAAGAGGTAGAACAACACCCCCACAAGTGCTGAGTCTTTCTTCATTGGGCGTAAACCAGCCCTCTGCTTTGATGGAAATAGGAGTCTGGAGGAGGAGGATAGAGGAGCATGTTCTTCGGAACTTCTGAACCTGAGGAATGCAGACTGCGGCACCTTCAAATCAATTCGCAAACAAGTGAAGACAGTTCTGCTGATGGGCTTGTTTTTGTGATTATCTGATTAAAGTTTGAATTATATTAACTGTGCACAACAAAGAAAGACAGACACACAGGAATAAAAGTGAATAAGGATGAAAAAGAAAGTTATTGATTCGTTGTCTCATTTTCAGGGCTCGGTATCACGGTCCAGGAATAAGAATAAGGCTTCGTCATCATACTCTGCGAATTCAGGCAGGGTGAGCTCAGTGTCACCTGACAGAGTAGAAATTCCCTCATCTATGTTGCTGGCCACCTCCTCTTCATCCGGCACGCTCTCTCGTACTCTGAAATCTGGTGGTATGAGGTGCTGATTCATCTTGATCATTGTTAACCTCTCCACATTTTTGGGCAAGAGGCGGCTCCGTTTGGGAGTTACAATCCCACCAGCCGCACTGAAAACCCGTTCAGAAGACACGCTTGCGAGTGGGCAAGACAAGTAGTTTAAAGCCAGGTTGGTGAGCTGTGGCCACAATTCTTTTTTCCCATGCCAATACGCCAATGGGTCAGAATTAACATAGACCTCTGTTGAGTCATTCAGATAGTCCTTCACCATCGACTCAAGGTCCTCATCCAAGGTTCCTCCACTTTGCTTAGCTCTTGCTGTGCCTCTGACCTTTTGAGAACCAAACCCACGCAGAGCTAGCCAATCCTCTTCAGCCTCCAATGTTTCTGTTGTCTTTCGTGCAGATGATCCGGTTGCCGGTGTCTTTAACGGCTGAGAGGTCACTTGTGCCACAGCCACAGGTGCAGAAGTGGATTGTTTTGACTGGGGATGGCCTGCTGATGTACTGCCATTTCCTTCAATTTCCAGCCGTTCTGTTTCAAACTTCTTGGCTGACAAGGCTAGCCAACGTTTGTACTTTGGAACATGTTCATCATCAAAAGGAAAGAATGCTTGGCCTGCCAGCGCCTTTTTGTAGCGTGGATCCAGAATAGTAGCACAAATGTAATGCTGTTCTGAGTGGATCTTTTTAAGACGTTCATCACCTTGTAAGAGCTCTAATAATTGCTCAGCCAGAAGCAAAGAGTCTTGGTTTTTGTCATCTTTTCCAAACACAGAACACACCTCCTTCAGTTGGTCCTCCAGCATGTACAACAATGGGATAGCTTTTCCCAAATTAGAGTCCTCCTTGCTGACTGTACGCGTGAAGAACTCAAAAGGACGAAGCATGCGTGTCAGGCTTTCAACTATGTTCCATTGCGGCCCACCCATCCTCAGCTCCTCTGTACCCTCTTTAAGGAAATATTGATCGAGTTCCGTATACTGCTCATACAGACGCTCAAGCATGTAGAAGGTTGAGTTCCAACGTGTTACCACCTCCTGGATGAGTGCTTTCACTGGCATTTGACGTTGATATAGCAGGCTCCTCAGCTGCTTCCGGGCCTTAAAAGAATGCCTGAAATGCTTGCACATTTTTCGGCAGGTCTCCAATACACTGTACGCTGCACTGCCTTTATTACCCAAGAATTTTTGGACAACCAGGTTTATACAGTGCGCCAAACACGGCACTCTGAAATAGTAACCGTCCCTCATGGCCTTAACTATATCGGCGCCATTGTCCGTGGAAACATAACCAACCTTGCGTTTTAGTGGGGACAGCCAGTTAAGGACCTTTGTGTTAAAGACATCCAAAATGTTTTCTGCTGTGTGACGTTTCTCCAAACCAAACATGGCTAGTGTTGCATGTTTCCGAGCACCTTTAAAAACAATGTTCGTGTCAACACCTGCGTTTAGCTTTGATTTAGCCCCTGAAAAAGAGACCCAGTGTGCAGTGATGCACATGTAATCAGCGCCTGCGCCACTGGTCCACATGTCTGTTGTCAGATGTATATTGTGAACAGCACTCTTCTGCAAAGCTGCCCCAATCACCTTCAGAACATCTTCATGTAGTGCTGGAACCGCAACTCGGGCAAAATAGAACCGGCTAGGAACCTTCCATTTAGGGCAGAGCGCTGTCACTAATTCTAGAAAACCAACCCCTTCTACAAAAGAAAAAGGGAGAAGGTCCAGAGCTAGCATTTTAGCCAGCTTAGTGTTATACAGACGGGTCATTGGGTGGTTGCGTTCATATTGCGCTTCTGTAAACAACATCTTTTTAATGTTCCCTGGACCAAGGATTTACGGGATGATGATGATCTCTTCGACCCAGTTACGCTCGCTGATGAACTTTTCCGCATTGATGTCTCACTCTCTCCCACACTCTTAGTGTGGCTCCCATGGGGTGTGCTGCTGACAGGGGAACTGGGTGTAAGTGAAGTGTTTGAATCGTCTTCTTCCCCCTCGTCATCATCAGATGAAAAAACAACGTTTTAATTGCGTGCAATTCCGGCTTCCTTGATCGCGTGTAGGTGCGCAAACCATTGGACATCGTGCGTTCTCCTAAGATGACCTCTCTGGCCTCCGGTACCATAGTTGGAACCCAACTTACCACGACTAACTCGAAGCTTACAAATGCTACAAATGGCTACGTTTTCCTTTTTTGGGCAAACACTAAAGAAGTCCCAAACTGGAGACTTGAAATGTCTTCGGGGGCCGGAGGAGGCGGCGATACTGGTGGTGGTGGTGGTCCTGCTGCTAATGTCAGATGAAGTGGAGGATGTGGATTGCCGAACTTCAGTACGTTTTGCACTTTCACCACCACGAATTGAGGTCGAGGACGAGGTGGGTACCTTCTTGCGAGGAAGAAATATGGAAGCGGTAGGTTTTGGTGTACTACTTAACTCCAAATCTAATGATTCCATTTCCATTGCCTCCTCGCCGACATCATCATCACGCTCAGCAGCTTCTCGGGATAGGGTCAAAATGTCTCTTTGCTGCATGCCCGGTGGGGCTGCAGTGACCTTTGTGATGACTGGCTCGTCGTCATCGTGAGAGGCTTCATCACCAGCAGTATCTGTCACTTCTTGTTGAGCCTCATCACACTCCATAGGTTTGAGTTTTTGGACGACCTTCCTTTTACGCTTAGGTACCGGTGTCAGATCATGGTGTGCCTCACTGTCAGACCGCAGTTGTGGTTCCCAAGACAGATCACTTGCATCAGAACGAGGTGGGCTTGAAGAAGATGTAGACACCCCCCTTGATCTTTTCCTTGCTAGGGATGTGAAAGACAATGAATGATCATCAGGAGGAGTGGCTTCCAATGATACCTCGGGTTCATTGTCGATTTCCTGATGTGCCCCTACTTCGGGAGGAACAACTATTGTGGGCACTTGTGAACCTCCATGCACCTTTGCTTGCGCATCTCCTTTTGCTGCCTCTCCTTCCACATGTACTTGGGCGTGTACTTGCACATGGTGTTGTTGTTGCGGCTGTGGTTGTTCAACACTTGTCAGATGAGTTACAACAACCTGTGTTGATTCAGGGACATTGCTGCTACTTTCTTGCGATGAGCCAACATCACTGGTCGATGGTGATTGGAGAAGTACACTGACTGCCTCTGAAGCACTTAAGGGCTTTGACTTAAGTTGGCGTGGTGGTGGAGGCACTGAACCCAATGAAGCAGGGGTGCTGCTCCCAGCTTGGTCCCCAGCAGATCCTGCTGCTGCAGGCGTACTTTTTTTTTTTCTCCCAAAAAACGTGGCGGGTGGCACACCAGCCTCCTTGGTAACTTGCTTCTTCTGCTCCTTACTAGCAACTTTCTTGCTAGAGGAGCTACGGAGAACTTTCTTTGGGGCCATCTTCTTCAGAGCAGGTCAGACAGCAGGCCGCAGTTGCACGAATTGTAGAGTTGTCTGAGGCCAGACGTGACGTCGCGTGACGTTATGCTGCACACACACACCGCTGCAGGACTTCTTCCTGGCACTGGTGGTTCTCTTGAGTCTTGTGCACCTAAAAAAAATGGAAGACAGAGGAACATCAGTTCAGTTATAGAGCACAAAAAAATCGAAAAACACTGCAAAATCAGCACAATCCCATTCCATCCATGGCCTCCATGATGTTTAAATTCAAGAAAACCCACAGAAAGACTAGGCCCATGCAAGACTCACTACCCCTGGGCATAAATAAAGGTTGAAAAGTAGGCAAAATGGTTGGAGGCCTAACAACAAAGCCTGCATTCAAAATGGCCACTTGCCTCCTAGCACATGGCCAGGGCCTGCCTGTACCAGCACTCAAAATGGCCCCCACCCACATGGCCTGTCCCCATGAACACCCTCCATGATGTTTAAATTCAAGACACCCCACAGAAAGACTAGGCCCATGCACCACTCACTACCCCTGGTCAAGGCCCCAACAACAGGTCAAAAATCGAAAAACACAGAAAAATCAGCACAATCCCATTCCATCCATGCCCTCCATGATGTTTAAGTTCAAGACAGCCCACAGAAAGACTAGGCCCATGCCAGACTCAAATACCCCTGGTGAAAAGGCCACAAGTACAGGCCCAAAAAATGAAAATCACTGAAAAATCTGCACAATCCCCTTCCATCCATGGCCTCCATGATGTTTAAATTCAAGACAACCCACAGAAAGACTAGGCCCATGCAAGACTCACTACCCCTGGGCATAAATAAAGGTTGAAAAGTAGGCAAAATGGTTGGAGGCCTAACAACAAAGCCTGCATTCAAAATGGCCACTTGCCTGCCAGCACATGGCCAGTGCCTGTAGCTGCACTCAAAATGGCCACCAGCCACATGGCATGTCCCTCCCCATGAACACCCCCAAAAATCGAAAAACACTGCAAAATCAGCACAATCCCATTACATCCATGGCCTCCATGATGTTTAAATTCAAGACAACCCACAGAAAGACTAGGCCCATGCAAGACTCACTACCCCTGGGCATAAATAAAGGTTGAAAAGTAGGCAAAATGGTTGGAGGCCTAACAACAAAGCCTGCATTCAAAATGGCCACTTGCCTCCTTGCACATGGCCAGGGCCTGCCTGTACCAGCACTCAAAATGGCCCCCACCCACATGGCCTGTCCCCATGAACACCCCCAAAAATCGAAAAACACTGCAAAATCAGCACAATCCCATTCCATCCATGCCCTCCATGATGTTTAAATTCAAGACACCCCACAGAAAGACTAGGCCCATGCACCACTCACTACCCCTGGTCAAGGCCCCAACAACAGGTCAAAAATCGGAAAACACAGAAAAATCAGCACAATCCCATTCCATCCATGCCCTCCATGATGTTTAAGTTCAAGACAGCCCACAGAAAGACTAGGCCCATGCACCACTCACTACCCCTGGTCAAGGCCCCAACAACAGGTCAAAAATCGAAAAACACAGAAAAATCAGCACAATCCCAATTCATCCATGGCCTCCATGATGTTTACGTTCAAGACAACCCACAGAAAGACTCAGTCCACCCACCACTGAGTACCCCTGGGCAAAAGGCCCCAAAACAGCCCAAAAATCGAAAATTCCAAAATTTTAATTGCAGCAACTGTAATGCCCCAAACAAACTTACTTGTAAAATTTCTAATCCAACAGTGATCCAAAGAAAGTCAAAAAGGCCTCAAATCCAAATATCCAGCAGCATCCACAAAAAGTAATCCTTCCAGCTCCAGACCCAAATGAAAAGTGACCAGGAGATGGACAAAGCACTGGGAGGAGCCTGCTGAACAGGAACAGGAAGTTGAAGACTGTGGGGCACTTCCTTCCTCCCACCCCCCTGCCCCCCTCCCCAAAATGGACTCCTCGCTAAAAAAGTGCAGGCAAATGTCAAACTAAGGAGTTATTCAGATAAAAATCATCATTTCTAGAAGGTTTATGCTGCTTGCTGGTGGATTTCTTGTGCAGAATTGCAAATTTATATTTTCGCTCGCCGCATCTCAAATCTCGCAATTGCGAAGTACCGCGAGACGTGATCTCGCCGTACTCGCGTTGACAAACTATCGCTGGCAAGCCGCGATGACGTAATCGCGCTCGTCAATTCCCGCGGGATCACACAGCAAGATCCAAAATGGCGCAGCACTCGCAAACTATCGAAAAAAGCAACTCGGCAAACGATGATAAACGCCGCGCGCCGCAAAAATTGTATCACCAACGCCGCGCGCCGCCCAAAAAATCCGCTGCGTGCGAATTTGCGGATTTTGTGGGAAATTCGCAAATCTCGCGGATTGCGAATTTCCCAAAAATCCGCAAAATCCGCGAGCGTAACGGATTTTCCGCCCATGCTTACAAAAAATTCCATTTGGGGGATTAAAGATAGCGTCCAACAAGGCTGTTGAAGAAGTGATACCAAATTGGACACATGCCGGTTTTACCCAAAGACGACGATAGGTCAGTAATGCTGGACAAACTACCAAGACATGTTTAGAATCTTAAATTGCAAGATTACAATAATTGCACACATTGGATATGCCGTGCCATTTGGCCAACAACTTGTTCAGGGGGAGCGAATCCTGCCTGAGGAGTAGCCAAAAGCGGCGTAAACCGTGGGGTATGTTCCATGACAGGTAGGGTTGTACTTGTCTAATTATACAGGAATCGACAGCTTGTATGACCCCCTTCTTTTGTATTATCAGGTTCCGATCCCTCTCATAACTTAGCTTCCATGTAGCTTGTTTTAATTGCAATTTTAATTGGTTCATGGAAAGCTCTAGGAGAGATGTTTCCTCCAAGTCCAAGAGAGTGATGGCTCTCCTATAGTTCTTTATGAGAATCGAATATTCATTTAATGGGCCCATCAACTCTTTTGTAATAAGGGATCTGAGTGTATTTGGCTTCCCTTTGATCAAACAAGTAACCCAACGGATAACTCCTGCAAGGCCTTGTGCCCAGCTGCTCCTTAGACCGAGTTCTAAACGCAGGGTTGCTGCACTACAACTGTTGTTAACCGAGGTTAAGTTTCTCAAGAGACAGCCCTCAACTGTGTCCAAGAAGCCCCATTCCGCTAGGTCGATTAATTCTACTCCATAGAGCAAAGTCGGGGGGACTTTTGCCCGGAAAGCCTCCAGCAAATGAACAAAGTGTCTTTTGCCTGTTGATTTATACAATGTTCTTAGGCCGTTTCCCTGAGACTTTGCTTTACGGGAGCTGTTTTCTATGTGTAATTTGTTACCCAAGCTGCTGTTGACAACCATACCTAGGAAAACATACGTTTTTACTTTTTCTAATTTTTGGCCTCCCAGTTCTCAGCTAATGTGCTCCAACTTTAATTTGTTTCGTCCTTCCAAGCACATTATCTTACTTTTGGAAATGTTTATTTTCAGGAAGTGCTCCTCGGAGTAGGTGTGTAGTGTATGTAGACGATTATTGAGACCCTTAGGGGTAAGATCTAAAATTAAAATATTGTCCGCATACATTAGACAAGAGATGTGTCTTTCTCCCAAGCGTGGTGCAATTCTTACACATGTCGATAAAGTAGAGGGAAGGTCGCTGACATAGAGGGAAAATAAGAGGGGAGCTAATAGGCAGCCCTGTTTGAGGCCGTTTGCCGATGGAATGAGCCGAGAGAGACCCCTTTCTCCCCCCAACAGTACTTTACACCATGTGTTGTCATGCAGATCCTGGACCAAACATAAGAGTCTGTGTGGCATTCCTAAGGTGTGTAGCTTTCTCCACAATACTTGGCGGTCGACCTTATCAAAGCCCGTGGAGAAATCTATGAATGCCGCATAGACTCTCCCCTTTCTTGCTCTAATATATTTGTCAATTACTACCTGGAGGGCGGTTAAATTGTCCATGGTCCCATGGTTTTTTCTAAAGCCTGTCTGTTCGAGTGGAAGAACATTTGAGGACTCCACCCATGCATTTATCCGTTTGAGCAGGCATCTGGTAAAAGCTTTGCCGATTGCGTCCAGCAATGCAATCTGGCGATAGTTCTGGGGGAGAAGACGATCGCCTTTTTTGAACAAAGGGACCAGGATGCTTCCCTTCCAGGAGGGTAGGACCTTTCCGCTTAAAAGGCAGATGTTGAAAATTGGACATAAGAGCTTGCTCCATTTGGCCCTATTCTGCTTTAGTACATTAATGGGAACTTCATCGGGGCCCATAGCCCCTGAGCGTCTCATTTCCCCAATGGCAAGGTCTATATCTTTTTCAGAAAAAGGCTCTAACGGCGGACTCGTTTCTATTGGCCATGCTTGGGGGGGTACGGTGTGGTTTCTAGCATAAAGGTTTGAGACAAAATCCCTCCATGTATGTTCCTCGATAGGGATGGGTAGCGGACTAGTTCTCGTTCCGCACCCCTCACCTATGAGGGACCAAAATTGTCTCATTTCCCCATTGGTTGCAGCTTCCCTTATTTTTACCCAGATGGCGTCCTCTTTTTCTTTGCGTAGTGAGAGTAAGAGTCTTCTCCTTTTCCTTCTTAGCGTTGTTATTTGTCGTGATAAGGCGTTAGTTCTATTTAAATATTGGGCCCTTATTAATTTATTCAATTCTATGTTGAGCAGTTTCAGGGGACAAGGGATTATGTTGATGGAGTTTTTCTTATTCTGTTTTTGTGCCCCTGTTATTACCGACTTTAGAAACAAGGAAAAAAGCTCGATTTCGCGGCCATACCAGGAGGGGAGCTTTGATATTGCTATATCGAGCATAACCTCCAAGTTTCGATGTGCCCTTGCATTCCAATAGCATCTTCCTGAACTGTTGCCAAAGTTTATTTGGCTACTGTTCAGAGTCCATTGATCGCATTTGGGAGGGTTTACATTCATTGAGATAAGTAGGATTCTATGATCGCTAAATATAGTATCGATTACGGCGATATCCTTTAATAACTCAAAAGATTGAGACCCTATTATGACATAATCAAGAATCGATTCCCCTTGATACGATTTGTGGGTAAAGTTTGCTGGGGAATCTGAGGGGAGACGTCCATTTGCGATTATCCCATCTGTTTCTGCCAACTCATTTAATAATAGTTTACCCCATTTATTTGTTAATATACTTTCGGGGAACGTTGCTCGAGGAATATGGAGTGTTTCTTCTCTTATTTTATCGCAGAATAAATTTAAACTAAAATTGGAGATCTTACAGTTCAAGTCCCCGGTTAGGATAATAACCGTTCTTGGGTCTTTCTCCTTAATACTCTGTATATGGAGGAAGATTTTGTTTAAGATTACATTAAAACCTACCTCAGGCGGTATATAAGCATTTATCAGAGCCAGGCGAATACCGGCTAAGGGGTTGCCTGACCCAAATAGAGTTACTACTTGGAAAAGTTTACTCGGGTCCATGAAGTGATCATAGTCCCAGTTTATACGGTTTGATAGGAGACAAGCTATGCCCCCGCTGGCGTGGCCTTTTTTATTTGCAGTGGCGCTGCCTTCCAGTACGTAATAGTCTTTCCCTATTTGGATATTACCACTGCACCATGTCTCCTGGAGGCATATTATATTAGCCTCTAGCGACAAAAGGAATTGTATTTTCTCCGGATTATTATTTAAACCTGCTATATTCCAAGATATTATGGAAAGATCTTTGCTAAAGGTACTGGTTGGAAGATGGTTTACTTGAAGATTTTTCAGCCAGCACTCTGGGGAGCCAGTTCCAATGATCACTTTCTTCTCCCGTAGTAGTATGATAGGATAAGAAAGAGGGTTTAACATAGGATACTATTCGAGAAGTATCTCGTAATGTGAGCTGAGGTGGACACAGTCGAGACCTTGCACTGGGCATGGTTGGGACTGTGCCGCCTTTCCAACGCTCTGGCGTTATCGTCTAATACTATGCCGATTGTACGTCATCCTGCCTTTCCTCCTTTCCAACCAATTGGCATGTCTAAACACGCCGCCCGCCTGGGGCTGACGACATTGGCGGATCTCTATCCCGGAAACACATTTTATTCTCTTCCTGCTTCCTCTGGCCCGATGGACACATTGCTCTTTTATCAGCTGCGGGCTATCCGTAGGGAGCTACATCCAACGTTCCCCCAACCTCCACCTTTGATGCCCACTCTTGACTTCATATATACATCCCCCACTCCCCGCAAGCTGGTGACTAAATTATACACCGTTACGCTGTCGACCACCTCCATCTCCACTCATAGCGCACGTGTGGCCTGGGGCGAGTATCTCGGCGTGGACAATCCCCAAGCCGATTGGCTCTATTGCTGCAATCAGACGAAGAAACTATCTCCCAACTATCGTCTCTGTCTCATACATTTCAAATATCTGCACAGGCTATACCGCACCCTTTTTCAGCTACATAAATTGGGACTTATACCCAATGATAGGTGTATGCGTTGCTCTGCCCCTGCAGCGGATTTTACTCATCTTTGCAACTTATGCCCAAGGGTGTCGGATTTCTGGCTGGATGTCTGTGGCTCCATGTCTAAGATTACCTCCGCACCGGTTCAGCCCGACTCACCGTTTTGCCTGCTGAGCCTTGTCAAGTTTTGCCCGGAGGCTTCTCGCCGATTGATCGCAATGGTGCTTGCCCTTGGTTGGCGCAGGGTGGCCATGTGTTGGGGTGGCAGACAGGCGCCTAGGTTCGCCCAATGGCTTGAAAATGCTTTGAGTTGATGTAATGACCGGATTTTCCGCTTAGATGGAATCCGCCCCTAGGGGCCCCTCCAACCCAGTCAGAACGTAACCACCTCTCTCCTTAGAACGTATTTACAATGGATATAGATACATATACGTATATCTCACACCTAAGGATAGGGGAATAGCAATAAACATGCATAGGTTTTCTATCATATCTTATACACATCAGCTAGTCTCGTGGCCACTCCGACCCAGACTGATCTACCCTAGGGCAGATATGACACACAATCTGGCGTGTCTACACATGGGCCTGCAGTCCCAATGCTCTCACTTACACTCGGTTCAAAATCCGGCGAACCTCCACGTTGGTCTCCCCCCCCAACGCTCTCACTTACACTCAGTTCACAGTCCCGCGAACCTCCACGTTGGTCTCCCCCCCAACGCTCTCATTAACGCTGCATATCAACGACGACCACTTTCCTATGAACACCTATGGGAGAAACTTCTCATTTATCTACTTGGGATAAAACTAGGACAATGTGAATTTAGTACGTTTCTTCTAATTGAAATATGTACCTTCTGTTCCCGACATCAAAGGTCCCCTCGCTTCCTATTGGCTTGATCACTCCTTACCTGATCGGGATTTCACATCCGTTCATGCAAACAATGTCAGACACTAAAGATCAGTTACCGCGATTGAACAGGAACACTAGGCACATGTCGGTTCACGATAAACCAGGGTATTTATTGACAATAATCACAAACACAATACTATGCAATATATATTCTGCAAAGGAAAGGTAAAGGTTAGAATGAATTAAAGAAAGGGCGGAGATCACCTAGTTAATATGAAGTCGGGGCTCAGCAGTCAGCTAGGTTCCCTTCTCGTCTCTGTGTCTTGGCTCGTCTCAGAGTCACACCCCAGCCGTCACAAGTACACGTCTGCACCGCTAGGCTCAAACTCGTCTGCTTCCCTCCAAGTCACTGGAACCTTGCTGGTTATTGGCTACCGTGTCTCTCTCTCTCTGTTTCTATGCGCTCCGCGCTATTTCTCCTTCAAACTTTCTCAGAGAGTCTCGGTGGTAAATCTTTCTCGGACTTCAAAGATGGCGACTGTCCGCCGAAGAAAATAATTAATGGCAGAGATGCTAACGGCTAGCTGCCGCCTATGATCTAACTCTCTCTCTCTCTAACACCTTCGCTAATATCAAAGCCTGTTCCTTCATGGAAAGTTACGGCCAGTAACCTGCCGCCCACCAAATTCTTGTACCTCCCCGTACCAAGGACACGTTCCCAGCCGGCCGGCCTGAAGTTGTGTCTTCGGAGTGGAGAAAAATACATTCCTTCGATAAGGGCCAGCCTGAGCCGGTTCTCTCCAAGCGAACAACACCTTGAAACTAAAATATTACACTTGACCTAGAAAGCCTCTCAAGCTACCAGGCAGAGAGCAAGATGGAGTCTGTCCCGTTTAAGGCCTACAGGGCCCAGAATACGTATAACTCCATGGAAAATATCCTAACACACTGGAAAAAGGGTGGATCATGACTAATACTTATATATCTACTCCCTAGCTTGAATTCGTAAGCCCTACTCTAAGGAAAGGGGTACGAATATACCCTACCATGTCTCCCAGAGAGGTCCTACTTATAGTCCTAATCCCTACACTATAACACTGATAGACTGGAGTCATTCTCCATCATTCTCCCTCCAAAAAGGGCCGGAAAAAGTCCGTCATTACATTACACCCCTTGACTCCAGTCTATTAGTTATATTCTATATAGAGCTAACATCAGTGGAGGAATAATAAGAAACAAAATTAACAGATTTATATCTCTTGCCAATTCTACAAAATTGTAGTAGGGAAGGAATACACTGAATAAAGCAGCAAATAGCTATTAAAATACAAATGGACACAATAATCCCCCCTAAAATCTGTCGTAAAGAATGCAAGTCAGGTAACCAATTAAAGAGCCAGTCGAACCAGCCCTGATCAATATGCTGTCTAATTTCTGCAGTCAAGTCGTGGAGTCTGTCAATATGGGCTTGGATTGATTTAGAATGGTCAGACAAATTAAAACAGCAGAGGCCTTCAAAGTCAGAACAATCATGTCCATGTTTCAGCAACAAATAGTCAATCGCAGCGCGATTTTGTAAAATGGCTCGTCTTTCACCCTGGGCATCTAATAATAAATCAGTTAATACAGTCGAGGTGTGGTTAATTGATTTAACCATCCAGCAAGCCATCTTGCCAATGGTTTTAGCATTGTAAACAGCCAATGCCGGGACACCAATAATAGAGAATGCTAAACTAAGATACTCCGACTTAGAGTAAAGATGAACGGAGGAATCACAGTCTTCTTGTAATGTCATAGAGTCTCGTACCATACGGGAATGGGAACCAGGGTGTGAGGAAAACATTAGTAAGCTCAGTCTAGTGATAGCACACGGACCTCCTGTAACATTAGCAGGAATATAGGGCCAAGAAGTATTGCCACAGGAAAACAACCAGCCATTAGGCAACAACATAGGACGAAAATAGCTAGGAACAACTAATAAACGTTTACATGTCATATTATTTTTAACAGAAATACATGAACTCGGAAGTCTTCGTAAACAAAGCAATCGCTGGTGAGCAGAAAAAGTCGTGGCAGCCTGTAATTTTAAACGTAGGCATTCCGAAATCGCTTTAGGATCACAAGTAAAAATAAAACACAAGTCACCCTGTGTAATATTATAGGTGGTAATTCGGGAAGGAATCGGAAGGGCAGAATCAGAAAGGGTAGAACATAAAGGGCAAAATTCATGGGCGGGAAAATCGCCCAAAATAATATTAGGACGGGCACTCGACATATTGAAAATATGCTGTAGAGTCTCAGTGGAAGCAGGGACAGCAACCAGGCAGGTCGCTAAAATATCAGTCACAGATCTCATAGGGGTAAGACAGAAATGTGGAGAGTTCGTAACCCTTTTTGCAAGGGTGATCCAGAAATTCGCGGAGGCATCCCACGCAGCGAAGGAACGCGGGACTCGGGTTCTCCAATCAACCGAAGTCGGTGGGTCCTCTCCTCTCCCGGCGTAGCAGACCAAAAGGAGTCCAACGCCGGCACATCCTGCAGCAGCAGTCCAGAGAATGATCTGAAAGAATACAAACACAGGCCTTAATCATTCTCGTAAGTAACATTTGTCAGCTGGGACAGCTTCCCAGCTATCTTTCCCTGGCTTCATTACCAAAATAGTGTTGTCATGACCGGTCGCAATAACCTCAGCCTGCTCAGGGGGATGTTTCGGCGATTGCACCCATATCTTAGCTCCGGGGTTGTCAGAGGAGCCGAAGCCCTTTTGGCCACGTGTCGTTAGCAACGTTGGGGCAGTGCCTTTCTTAATCTCACCACTGAAGACAGGCATAATCAACAATTGAGCAACGCGGTCAGACTTTTTGAATGATAAATCAACCTCACTGCTATTAAGCAGAAGGACCTTAATCTCTCCCTGATAATCGCTGCCAATCACTCCTCCAAGAACTTGGACACCTTTTAGGGCAAGGCCCGATCTAGGGGCAATCAATCCAAAACTACCGGCAGGTATACAAATACCAACGCCAGTCTCAACAATGACTCGGTCTCTGCCTTTTAGGACAATGTCATCCATAGCATGCAGGTCCAAGCCTGCAGAACCTGGGGTCGCTCTGCATGGAGCCAAAGCTCCGGGGGTAATTTCCCAATACATCACGGATTGAACAAAGGTATTCGGTTTTGCATCAACAGCTGGAGGAAACAGACGCATTAAAGGAGATTCAGCATGCAACAAAGGACGATTATTTAGAATCAACAATGCCTGCATTAAAATATCCCTCCATTGTTTGTAATGTTCGTCTGTTAACTTTCGCAACTGATCTTTTAGCAAACCATTCATTCTCTCAATCAATCCCGCAGCCTGTGGATAATATGGAATTTGAAATACCCATTCAATGTTATTTTCCACACAGAATTCCTGCACCAATCTTCCACGGAAATGGGATGCATTATCAGATTGAATTTGAAATGGAACACCATAATATAAAAGGAGTAGTTCCAATGTTTTGATAGTATTAATTTGGGTAGCATGTTTACACGGGAAAGCGACCAAAAGGCCACTATAGGTATCAACAGCGGTACAAATGTATTGACAATTCCTGCTCATAGGGAGCGGGCCAATATAATCAATTTGCCAAATTTGAGCGGGCAACTTTCCTCGATGTAAATGGCCTTGAACAATGTGAGGCACTTCTTTCTTTCTAGAATGCTGGCAAGTGGGACAATGCAGAATGACATCCTTGATCAAATGTAAAGGAATATGAATTCCTCGATCAATAGCCCACCTGCTAGTGGCTCTCTCTCCAAAATGTCCCGCTTTCTGATGGGCCCATTTCGCCAATCCCGCCAAATCAGAATCTTGCATGTCCACCACTGCCTCAGAAATTTTAGACTTTTCATCTGCAATATTATGAAAAAACTTGTCAAGGGAGTCTATCGGGGTATGAGCATCTACGTGAAAGATTGTCACAGTACTCTGTGGGAGCAAATCCCAAATTTCTTGCCATAATTCTTTTCCCCACAGCTCTTTTGAATGCAATTCCCAATTATGAGAATGCCATGTTGGTAACCATACCGCCAGTCCATTAGCAGTGGACCAGGAATCAGTGAAAATATGACATGTGCCGGGTAATTCCTGTTTCAAAACTTGGTAAACTGCATACAATTCAGCATATTGACTACTCTTTCCATCACCAGTGGTACTCAATAATTACTTCGTAACCGGATTATACGACACTGCTTTCCAATGTCGTTTCTCACCAATGAACCTCGCTGAACCATCCGTAAACCACACATGTCTTCTATCCTCCACGGACAGATCATCAAATGATTCACCCCACTTGACAGGAGATTCCTGCACTACAGGTACAGAACAATCACTTTCAGTCTCGTTCGATGGCGCCTGCGCCACTCGCTCATGCAACACTGCCACGCCTTTCGGACCCACACGTGCTCTGTCCTGAATGTACCATTTCCATTTAATCACACTCGCCTCTTGAGCATGTCCAATCCGATGGGATTTTGGCGAACTCAAAACCCACTGCATTATAGGAATTTCAGGTCTCAAAATCACAGCATGACCTAAAGTCAATTGCTCGGTATCCACCAGAGCCCAGTAACATGCAAGCAACTGTTTTTCAAAGGGTGTATAACGCTCACCAGCTTCAGGTAACTTTTTGGTCCAAAAACCTAATGGTACTTTTTGTCTGCCCTGCTTTTGCCATAAGCTCCAATTGGCATACGGACCTTCCACGGACACATTCAAATCAACATCACCGTCGCTCACCGGCCACAGATCCAAGGCGTACTGAATCGCTTCTTTCGCCAAATTAAATGCACTCTGTTGTGGTTCTCCCCATTCAAATGCATTCTTTTTCCGAGTGACTCGATATAATGGAGCCAAAATCTGACCTAAATGAGGAATATGTTGACGCCAAAAGCCAAACAAGCCAATGAAACTCTGAGCCTCTTTTCTATTCCTTGGAACTGCAAAATCTAAAATCTTTCGCTTCACTTGTGGAATCACTTCTCTGTGACCTTCATGCCAATTAATACCTAAAAATTTTACATTTTGGGATGGACCTTGTAATTTATCAGGATTGATTTCCCAACCTTTTGTTCGTAAACAATCAAGGATCTGGTCTAAATGAGACTGTACCTGATCTTGCGTCTCACCTTGAATCAAAATGTCATCTATATAATGGCACACCTGTATTTGTGGATTCGCGGGCACCTCAGACAAATGCTCGGCCACCAGCCGGTGACAAATCGTGGGACTATGTACATAACCTTGAGGAAGACTCCGGAACGTCATTTGACGTCCATTCCAGGTAAAACTGAATTGTTCCTGACACTCGGGGGCAATGGGAATTGAAAAGAAAGCATTAGCAATATCAATGGACGCATACCATGTACCTGGATGCTTCTGAATTCTCTGGATCAAAGTGACAATGTCTGGTACTGCCACAGCTAAACGAGGTGTATGTTTGTTCAACTCTCGATAATCAACAGTCATGCGGCAAGAATTATCACTCTTGCGCACGGGCCAAACGGGATTATTCCAAGCAGAAGTAACCGGAGTTATAACTCCTGCATCAACCAAATCCTGAATTGTGGCACTGATCTCTTCATGACCACCCGGGATACAATATTGTTTCTGGGAAACCACTTTTGTAGCTTGGGGAATTTTAATGGGGGGCATCCGTAAACGACCAACCCGTACGGGTCTGGACGAAATGTAATGCTTAGTTCCAAATTGGTAACAGCCATCATCTAAATGCAAAGTCATTCCTTTCAAAATGTCAATTCCAATTATATACTCCAAAAGTGGTACGACTAACACAGAATATTCTCTACGGGGAATCCTACCAATTTTCATCTCAAGTGTAGTCTGCACTGCGGGGGTCTCTTTCCCACCTAAACCAGTAATTGTGAAGAATTGTCCTTTGAATTTCTTTGCTTTACCATGAATTAAAGTGGCCTCCGCTCCTGTATCTACCAATGCTCGGGCCCTTTGGATATTACGATGTTTCCAAAAAATCTCAATATCTACATAGGGTCTGTTGTCTCTGTGAGCCCACCTACGTACTGGAGCTTGACCTACTTCCTAGTCATTTTGACTGCGTTCCGCTAGCCAGGACAAATCAGGATAAATGCTCTCATGTTTCTTGGGTATCAGAATTTCCTGTTCATATCCATCTCCATTACGAAATGGATTTTTGTCATTCACATCGTACTGTGAATTACGATCAGCAAGCCTGTGACGATCCTCCCTTCTCCTCGGCTCAGGGGAATAATCTCTCTCCTCTCTATATGGGGTGGAAACACGATCATCTCTCCCCCTTTCTTTTTCCCCCTCTCTCTCTCTCTCTCTCTCACGATGAGGGGACACATCACGATCAAGACGCCGGTCACCACGGCGATCAGAATCCACACGACGCCTCTCATCACCACTGTCATCAGAACCACAATCATTCTTTCGAACACGACGGGCACCCTCCTTCCGATCCAAACCACGCTTACGGAAAATATCCCACAAGCGATTATTAGGCTCCCCATCGATATCTTCCCTCTTCACACCATCAGCCAAAAGAGCCAGAAACATATCACGTCTAGAGAACTTATAATCTCCAGCAGTACGACCTTCAGGACGAGATGGTCTCTCAGGTTTAAACCAATCACCCAATTCACCAAGCTGACGAACCGATTCAAGCACCGCAGACAAAGGATTGCCAGTCTGATTAATCAACAAAGTCATCATAACCTGCTTGTAAGCAACAGGGGACGAACGGATAATGCGATTGCGCACAGATGATGTCAAAAGACCGTCCAACAGTCTGTCAGAAGTACTGAGAAAAATAGCAGTTTTCATCACCTCCTCCTTCAAGCGTTGCGACGCATCACGCAAAGTGTACCACGGCTTGTCATTGACAGGCCAATCAGATTCAGTAGGATATTTATGGTTACAGCCATCAGACGCAAGCTGGAGCAAAGTAATCTGACCAGCCCCGTTATAGTTCCGAAAATGATCTTGAATGGTAGAGTCGGAACTCAAAGAGCAAAACCGTAAACAATCAACAGCATCGAGCATAATACCGGCAGCGCCCAGTTCATAAAGGCGCACCATCCACGTAAGCAAAGCCTCACCAGGCCGTTGACGAAATCGTTGTAAAATGTCACTCACCTCCTGTTGGGTAAAGTCTTCAATACTATCCAGGGCAACACCACCCGGATTACCAGGAGCTTGTTGTAGTTTGCGACGAAACACAGGATGAGCAGAAACCTCCGGCAGAGCTCCCGAAGAAGCCCCGTCCCTAGATTTAGAAGGACAATCAGGGTAAGACATGTCATCGGAACGGGAAGAACGACCACGGTCGCTAGACTTGACATCATTGTCACAAGAAGCAGATTTACAGTCACGTCCGGAGCGAGAAGACTCGCGCGTGTCAATCTCCTCAGCCGAGGAGTCAGAAGCATTAGAATCCCAGATATTACCATCCCACTCATCAGGGTTCCAATCAAGTCCGGCTTTCGCCACGACCATACGCACCTTCCGTGTAGACACCCGACCACGACGATGTTTATATTTATATCGCGCAATGCGAACTGCAGCCCGTTCGGCTATAGTTTGATAAGTTTCAAGTTTGTCGGCAAGCAACTTATTTTGACACCGCAATAAAGTATGCGCATTCTGCAACTCAACAACCTGTCCTTCCATATCCTTACTTTGCTTTCGCAACTGAACAAACCTCTCATGAAGGATCCAATACGCATGGAGTACAATCCAGCCTCTGCGTCCCAAAATAGGAAGCTCATCACCCTTCACTACTGGAGCTTTCTGCAAACAAGAAACCACATCAGCAGGCTCCGCCTGCTCCAAACAAGAAATCCAATTCTCACTCAAACCAGTAGAATCGGCCCACTCGCGGGCCAAAGCCTCGTAAGGCGTAGACTCCCAGCCGGGAATCTGAATAGGCAGTTTGAAAACAGAGCCTGACTTTTTCGAAAACATATCGATACACAAAAAAAAAAATATATATACACAATATAAACAAAAATAGATACGTACGAGCCGAGCACAAACCAACAAGAATAAAACAATACAGCGCACACAGGCTTCGTAAACAGTTCGTGACGCCAGATGTAATGACCGGATTTTCCGCTTCGATGGAATCCGCCCCTAGGGGCCCCTCCAACCCAGTCAGAACGTAACCACCTCTCTCCTTAGAACGTATTTACAATGGATATAGATACATATATGTATATCTCACACCTAAGGATAGGGGAATAGCAATAAACATGCATAGGTTTTCTATCATATCTTATACACATCAGCTAGTCTCGCGGCCACTCCGACCCAGACTGATCTGCCCTAGGGCAGATATGACACACAATCTGGCGTGTCTACACATGGGCCTGCAGTCCCAATGCTCTCACTTACACTCGGTTCACAATCCGGCGAACCTCCACGTTGGTCTCCCCCCCAACGCTCTCACTTACACTCGGTTCACAGTCCCGCGAACCTCCACGTTGGTCTCCCCCCCAACGCTCTCATTAACGCCGCATATCAACGACGACCACTTTCCTATGAACACCTATGGGAGAAACTTCTCATTTATCTACTTGGGATAAAACTAGGACAATGTGAATTTAGTACGTTTCTTCTAATTGAAATATGTACCTTCTGTTCCCGACATGAAAGGTCCCCTCGCTTCCTATTGGCTTGATCACTCCTTACCTGATCGGGATTTCACATCCGTTCATGCAAACAATGTCAGACACTAAAGATCAGTTACCGCGATTGAACAGGAACACTAGGCACATGTCGGTTCACGATAAACCAGGGTATTTATTGACAATAATCACAAACACAATACTATGCAATATATATTCTGCAAAGGAAAGGTAAAGGTTAGAATGAATTAAAGAAAGGGCGGAGATCACCTGGTTAATATGAAGTCGGGGCTCGGCAGTCATCTAGGTTCCCTTCTCGTCTCTGTGTCTTGGCTCGTCTCAGAGTCACACCCCAGCCGTCACAAGTACACGTCTGCACCGCTAGGCTCAAACTCGTCTGCTTCCCTCCAAGTCACTGGAACCTTGCTGGTTATTGGCTACCGTGTCTCTCTCTCTCTGTTTCTATGCGCTCCGCGCTATTTCTCCTTCAAACTTTCTCAGAGAGTCTCGGTGGTAAATCTTTCTCGGACTTCAAAGATGGCGACTGTCCGCCGAAGAAAATAATTAATGGCAGAGATGCTAACGGCTAGCTGCCGCCTATGAACTAACTCTCTCTCTCTCTAACACCTTCGCTAATATCAAAGCCTGTTCCTTCATGGAAAGTTACGGCCAGTAACCTGCCGCCCACCAAATTCTTGTACCTCCCCGTACCAAGGACACGTTCCCAGCCGGCCGGCCTGAAGTTGTGTCTTCGGAGTGGAGAAAAATACATTCCTTCGATAAGGGCCAGCCTGAGCCGGTTCTCTCCAAGCGAACAACACCTTGAAACTAAAATATTACACTTGACCTAGAAAGCCTCTCAAGCTACCAGGCAGAGAGCAAGATGGAGTCTGTCCCGTTTAAGGCCTACAGGGCCCAGAATACGTATAACTCCATGGAAAATATCCTAACACACTGGAAAAAGGGTGGATCATGACTAATACTTATATATCTACTCCCTAGCTTGAATTCGTAAGCCCTACTCTAAGGAAAGGGGTACGAATATACCCTACCATGTCTCCCAGAGAGGTCCTACTTATAGTCCTAATCCCTACACTATAACACTGATAGACTGGAGTCATTCTCCATCATTCTCCCTCCAAAAAGGGCCGGGAAAAGTCCGTCATTACAGTTGACAGACCCTGTTATCTGAATTCTGGGACCTTATGCCTGCGAGATCTCACCCACCTGACATATGGGGTCCCCTAGTGACATACCTTTATTCCCGATCACATCTGAGCCAGACTGACTCTCCCGCACTCCCCACCGGCACTCCACCCGTGGCGGTCGCCGGTGCTGGTCAGTAATTGCCTCCCCACCTGCCTCCATCTCCCTCCCCTACAATGCTGTCACCACCTCCTACAGCTATGTGTAATTTGTGGTGATATAGCCGTGTTGTACAGGATAATGCTTTTGTTTGATTGATATTTCCCTATGTCTATTGTACTCCGTAAATGGCCTGATGTGTACAAAGCTCTGATCTGATGCAAAAGTGTATTTTGATAATGCTGAATTTGTCAATAAAGGTTTTGACAAAAAAAAAAGGATTTTGTAATGCCAAACTCTAGGATATTCAATACCAATTCCAGCACAGAGCTGTTCAGCACCAAAAGTTTGTGTCCACCCCTCTGTGCCCAAAATGCCATGCACCTATTTAAAATGTGATACTTATGTTCTGGGCATGGTTGGGTGCAGCTAACCTATGGTCCAGAGTCACAGATGTAGTTGACACAGTGACAGGTTTGGTCAATCTCCTTTCATTGGAGGGGACGCTGCTAGGTATATTCAGGCAAATGGGGGCTCAAAAGGTATCTGATCAAATCATCGATTCAACAATGTTCATAGTATGCCATGCCATTTGCATGCATTATAAGGTCACTGCACTGCCAACACTGCAACACTTGGACACAGTGACTCTCTAATGGGGTAGGGCTGAGGCAACCATGCTGTGCATGGAGGAAGTTGTGTGCCTCTACATGATTGCAATTGGTAATCTGTTAGACAACCTGTTACAGGATGTACTGGATACACAAAAGAGCCACCGGGTGGGTGAAGTACTTTGAAGGGCCAGGCTCACAGACACATGCTAAAGGACCTATCAGAGGTGGTCCTGGCACAGCTAGATGAAGCAGCTGCTCTTTCATGGGAGGCAGACTATGTACCTAACATCTCCTCCTTCTATCACGGGAAAGGGGGTCTTAGGATCCACATATGCTAAGATGGCATCTGTTAACAATAGCTGTTGTTCTCGAGGCCACGGTCTCACTCCCCAATGTCTGAACTGTGAGGTATCTGAGATGCTGACTGTCTAAATGCCCAGGATCCCTCCGTGATTGTCTGTCTTGTTATGGTTATCGAGTTCTTCTTCTTATTATTATTATTGGGACATTTGTAGAGCGCTGCGTTACGCACACCGGCGTGTCCACGCGCTGAAAGTGGGAGAGGCAGCAAGCAGGGGACACAAAAACTGAGCGGACAATTATTTAGTGTAGAGGAATGTTTTTTTCTTAGAGTTAGACCGTGGCCTCTTAGAGTTGTTCAATATTGAACCATATGCTCCTGGTATACTTGACTCACTGATGAATGTTTGTTAAGTACAGCTGACTGGATCTGCATTGTCTGCTTAATGAAAGATGATTTACAGCCATGCAAATGTGTTCCCAAAAATGATCATGAGATGAAATTAAGAGATTGGATTTGATGTTGAAATGTCTTGTAACCTGTGTGCAGCTGCCTACATTGACCCATAGGCCACCATATGCAATTCCCTGTGACCTTATTTTCTATTTGAGAAATTGTCTTAGTTTTGAGATATGTGTCTTCCTTTCAAAAGGTTTCAGATCATGAACCATGCTTAATGTGCCTGCAGAATTCAAGCCTGCTCAGTGTGAACTATTATTACTCTAGACCTTTTTGAGAAATGTAGCCCTAAGTCGGACATTTGGAGACCATGCCCTGACTGGACAGTTAGGGATCATAGCGCATGCCCTGCTGGCTGCCTCAGTAAACAGTGATGTTTGAATACCACAGGTCCACCAGAGACATGTAAACCTGGCCTGACAAAGCATACTGGCCTACACGATTGTTGCGGCCCAATGTATTGGAGTCAGGTCTGCGCACAAGTAGACCTTGGTGCATGATAGAGATTGTATTGAAGCGAATCAGATGTCTGAGCCTGCTTTTTTAAATGGTTGGGATCCTCAAAGTTTTTTTTATTACTGACACAAACATCATCCCATAGTGGTTGTAACTCCCTATACTGACCTGGCTACGTGCCCTGTGGTGAGTCTGACATAATGAGAAGCAGAGCTCCAGGATCTGAGACGGCATGATTGTGCTGATGGGAGAATGTCAGGCTAGGCTAGGCTATATTAGTCAGTTTTGTGTATTGTTTTATGTAGTAAACAGTCAACAGTTGAAAAGCTTAGGAAAGTTGTAAGATTAAAAACAAGCTGGCCTAGCTTTTCCATCCACTTGGGTGGATGTATTGTATTTACAGTTGACAGATCTGCCATATAATGAATGAATGAATGAATGAATAAATGAATGAACAATTTATATAGCGCAAACAAATACCCTACAGTGTCAAGCAGCGACATGCGGTTACAGCTAACTGGTAGGAGCAGAGTTTGAAAGATCTGATTTTCAAGGGACATGATGATATATCAAAATTATGTCAAAATACATTTTGAAATCATTTTAAAGTGGTGTTTATATGTATTGTTGGCAAATTTACACATATCAACACTAGATAAAGTGCTTCTTGCAAACCTGGTTCAACAATGGCAGGAGATTTATGGTAACTTGTAGTCACTTCCTGTAAAGTGACTTCCTATGACATGACATCTTCATGACATCTTATGGAATTTATAGGTGGTTCATATGTTCTGGTTCAGCCTGGGGAAATAATATTTCTAGGATCGGCCCTTGTGCCAGTGCACATGTTCCTGTGGACATACTTTGTGTGTGCATTGATGGTCTGTTACCATCAAATGTTGCATTTAGTGCTGTGGTGTACTCATCCAAACATTTATGTATAAATACATGTATGGTCCTACAGCCATTACTGATCAGACCTTAAATTTGTGATTCTCCCAGTATTTCTAGGTCAGACTATGGCTATCTGGTGATGGCATTCCCTCGTTTTCCATGCACAACAATCTACATGGGACTTTAATCTCAATTGACATTTGCTTTGAAAGTTACGTTATTATGTCGGGGTAGGTGTGTAATTTACCAGCGGCGATGCCCGCAAAGGTTCCTATTCTCATATTCATCAATGATGTATAGTACAGGGATGACATGCAGGATGGGCTCCATAGCTGCACAGTAGATGTCCTAGAAAGCGTGTTGTGACAAAATTCAGACTTAAAAGACCCCCCCTTCCGCCTGCTCTCATTATATGGTTGGACCAACAAAGAAGCCGGGTCGGAAATATACATCATAATAGGGCTGGCAGTTCCAGAGCCGGAACTTGCTCCAATCTGCTCCATTTGATCTTTCCGAAAGCTTTGCGGGATGAATTTCAAGTCAGAGGAACCACGTCGACCTGTGAGCAATGTCTTTTTGGGCATCATAACACTGCTGTTGGAGCAACGGCCTCCGACGCTACGACATCAGTCCGACCAACCCCAAAAAGACCGCAGAGGCACTTCCGACCAACATCGGAATTGGCGCCTCAGTGACAACTGCTATAAGAAGCACTTTGTCTGCAGCTGCAGGGAGTAAAACGTTAACGAAAAATAAAACTATGTTGACTACTGAGAATTCACAGGGGTTTGAGCATTATATGGATGGTGGCGGTTCAATTCTGCAATATGAAAACAACTTGAAGTATTTGTGACAATTATGGGTACATTTGGTGGGCCATACAAGAGCCCATACAATGATTTTAATGATCAGTATTCTGATGACTTATATGATAACGATAGATAATTTACAGATGATGCCTCTAAAAAATTTAAACTGGCTGGCAAGCCTCAAACAGTAAGTTTGGATACTGAAGCCAATCTTATGTTTTTCACAAAACCCAAATTCTGATGAATGGTTTCCACTTCTCTATAGGAATTATTACAAAAAGTCCCATTGACTGAACAATTAGGTCCAAAATGAGAGTTGAAAGCTAAGGTGAGAGCAACCCTCATTCTGGATGCTAAAATCATCACATTTCGAGCAACAGAGGTAAGGATCTGAGAAGGGATGTAGATAGAGCCTAGTCGTCATGTCTGGAGCAGAATGTTGAACACCTTGGGTCCGTTAGCAAAAATCTTGGCCTGGCTGAGCGGGCAAAAAAGATATGTGAACATCTGTACCAGGTGGTATTGGCAAGGTGGGACCAAAGATCTATTTGTTTTTGGGAAAGGCAAAAGCTGAATTTTCACATAAGAGGCGTAAATCACTTATACTGAGAATAAAGTTAAAATTAGGTAAACCTGATTGTTCTGTGCTTTGAATAAATTACTAGGGATATCTATTGGTGATGACCTCAATGAGGAGATTGGACACTATCCAGATTTTTGCAACACTGGATAGAGCTCACTTCTAACTGATGGGGGTGTTTAGTCAGGTCTCACCCAGGGCTGGAGGATGCCGGGGTTAATTAGTTAGCTGTGCCACCTACTGCAGACCCTACATCAACCACCAGCAGTACAGATGCACTGTTGGACTTGGACCTTCTGGCAGGTTCACCCCTAATCTTTTTGCTTTTAATCTATGATCTGTGTTGATGATTTTTTCATCTGTGCGCACTTTTTCCCTGTGTCCCAGAGTAAAGTGCGTGCATGTAGTTAGGCTGGCCTGCTCTCCTATCGGGATGCATGGGGAATGTGTGTGTCCCTGGTAGTTCCTGATGCGATGGGAGTGCAAGCTCGAATTTGGTATGTGCGAACTCGTGAGAATGAATGCTTCGCAATGATGTATGTGGCATGAGTGTGTCTTGTGTAGAAATACCACTTCTAGGACTTGGCATATTACTGTAAAATATGCCTGCCATGTGATTGGCTGGAGCTGGCTGGTGAGCCTGGCTCCAGGAAGTCTAGATGGGTCTGCCCGGTGGTGAGTGTGAGATTAGCATGTTGATGGCTGGGGAGGAGTGCACCTTTTCCCTGATGGGACTGGACTTTCCCCACACAATGCTGGCTCCAACCCCTGTGGTGCGACTGATCACCCTAGCCCTGCCAGTGAATGAAATGGGGGGTTGAGCTATCAAGGGGGCTCCAAAACCAGCTGTGACTGGTTTCTCCACCACCCTGCACCTACAGACAAAGGAATTCACAGTATAAGAAGAAGGGGCTGTGTCCCCATACAATCTGTTCTGCTTTTGGATCCTTGCCAGAGGGGGCTGCTGCTGTTGCTGGGGCCAGGAGGACCGCCACTTGGACTGTCTCCCTGCCTGGAGACCCAGTGAGCTGGCTCTGGGTCCAGCCTTGCCCCCTGCCTGCCTCCAGACCGTTTTCTTGGAGCTATACTTTTGCCAGAGCCCCTGGAAGTGCTTTCCTTTGACTTATAGCGCTTGGGAGCGCTTTGCTTGCTGTGCCAGCGCTGGGGAGCGCTTTATTGCCTGGTAGCGCTCAGAGCGCTTTATTTTTACTCTTGGGGCTGCCCACGCCGCTTTCTGCCGATTTTCGTGTCCCCTGGCAGGTGCCCACTCTACCAGGGACCTGGCGCTGTGCTGTTGGCCGAGCGAGTGCCCACCTCGCTTTATATTTTAATTAGAAGCTGGTGCCCACCCGGCATTGCCCCGTTTTATTTAATTATTGGAAGCCGGTGCCCACCCGGCATTGCCCCTCAAGAGTCACCGCCGCAGCCCAGGAGTGTTGAAACCGCTGCCTAGAGTGACCCGGAAGTGCCGCCCCCACACCCCCGGGGCCGCGCTGCTATTGGCTGTCCTCAGCAGCGCGACCCGGAAGTGCCCACGGACCGAAGGAGAGAGCCGGCGCCTGGTCTCCCCCCCCCCCCGCGGGGCTTCCAAGAGAGAGGGAGAGCTCCGGAGAGAGAGGGAGGAGTGTGGGAAGAGCCGCCGAGGAGCAGTCCCGACGAGGTTCCCCCGCCGCAGCAGTCTGGTGAGTGTGGGTTCCTCGGAGGGCAAGGGTTGGTCCCAGAGTCCCCCGAGCGGGACCCCGGCCAGTTGGGCATTTGGTGCTGCCGAGTCCCCCGAGGAAGGACTCCGACCTTCAGTGCCACATTTGTGTAGAGCCCCGAGAGGCTCTGAGGCCATTCATTGTTTCTAGAGTCCAGATAGGTTCACCACCCCTCTGTATGTACGAGCCTGCGAGGCTCCGAGTGGCATTGCATTGTTCTCTTGAGTCCAGGAGGGACTCCAACGATGCCCGCAGTTATAGTTAAGAGCCCTGAGGCTCTGAGGGGCATATTTGGTTTATTGAGCCACGAGAGGCTCGAGTGCCGGCACCATTGTTCACGAGCCCACGAGGCTCAAAGCCTTCATTGTTTTAGAGTGCTGAAGCTCTTTAGTGCCATTCCATTTTCTTTGCAGAGCCCAGCGAGGCTCCAACGTGTGCCCAGCATTATTCACAACTGTCCAGCACTTAGTGGACAGTTGCTACGTTTAGGCTTGTGTTCTGTTCTGCCTGCGCAGCCTTCCCTGACATTTGGGCTCAGGGCATTTCAGCCCTTGCGAGGCCAGTTGGCCTGAGGGACAATTCTAGTGTTGTGCTATGTGCACCCTGCGCATTGTGATTTACTTGCTTATTTGATTCCTGCCCAAATGTTCTACCTGCACCTCTGAATGTGTTTTAATGCCTCATGTGCAATGTGTTTTATGTTTTATCCTCTTTGCTAAAAGTGACCTGCTTAGAGGATTGTTGATGTCCCATTACCTTTGCTAAAAGCGACCTCCTTAGGTATTTTATGTTTTATCCCCCTTGCTAAAAGTGACCTGTTTAGAGGATTGTTTATGTATTACCTTTGCTAAATGTGACCTGCTTAGGTGATTGTTTAGGTTTCCTTCCTTTTGCTAAAAGTGACCTGCTTAGGTGATGGTTTTCCTTCTATAGGTCCTGATGATAAGGTCCTAGTTCCCTGCGTGATTTTCCTACAGTGTTTTGGGTTGCGTAGGAGGTATTTACCCTTACTAGTGATTACTGGTTGTGTGCTACATTTACTATTTTAGTGCTACAGTCATTATATGTTTATGTGCTGAGTGTTATACCTACAAGTATTATTTCTAACAAGTGCCTACCCCTGACAGTGGTCCATGTGGCCCTGTCCTGTACATAATCCCTTGTAAATTCTTCCCGTGCCTGTTGGCACATTGTAAAGTTTGTGTGTTATCTAATGTGTTTTTACTATAATACAAAGGCTATTTTTTTATATAACCTTGTGTGGAGTTTCCTTTGTGGTGGGCCTTGGGTGTTGTTGCTGGGTGCGCGCGCAAACGTTTTACACATAGCCTCCGAGATTAGCCTTGCTGCTCGCGTCACGTTACCTAGAGGGTGAGCAGGGGTTATCTTGGTGTGTAACTCCCTTGCCCTGACCTTAGACATGGTGGTCTCTAACTGACTTTGGCGTGAGCCTTGGCCAGCCCGGGGTCCCGGGTCTAACATGCACCCAGCTGATGTTCTTTCCACAAAGGAGGGGAGGATATTTTAGCATTAGTATAGGACAAGCAAGAGGAAGGGGAGTTTAGGGTAAGAATTGAATGATCTCAGGAGGGGAAGTGTAGGAATTGCTCTGGTGGAGGGCTATAGAACCAAACAAACAAAACAGAAACAAAAGAACAACAAAACGTTTTAGGCAGTGATAAAACTAGAAGATTTTCAGCATATTTGTTCTTCATTGACATTTAAATAGTAAGTTGATAGTCAGTCTCAGAGAAGTTCTCCTCCCAGAGAACTCAATGATGTATTAGGATTTGAAGGATGCTTATCAAATGGTGTCAATTTTTCACAGTCACAAAAAGTGTTTGCAATTTCTTTGGAGTGGCATGCTTGCAGGGTCAAGTCCCTTCCATTTGGGCTGACCTCCGCTTCCTGATGTGTCACTAAGTTGTTAATCTCATTAGTGGTAGCTCTCAGGTACTGGGGACTGAGGGTGGTGATACACTTGGACAATATGATATCTCTGGGTCAGGGGAAAAACCTCTTGCTGATACAACTACAGATGGGCAGAGAATTGAAATTGGATCTGGAGCGGTAAAAAATGATGGCATTTCTGGGGGTTTAAGTTTTAGTAGATTCAGACAGACAGAGTTCTTGACTCACACATGCAAAACTGAAAGTCAAATCAAGAGGGAGTTGTGAAGGATGTTCACTCAGCAACAAGTTTCTCTACAACATTTGACGAGACTGGTGGACCTTCTTCAATCCTCCATTTAAGTAATTGTTTCAGGACCACTTTATTATAGGGCTCTCAAGTGATTAAAGATAAAGCCGCTACAAAGAAGTCTACAATACTTAGATATGCCTTCTGCAGATGCAGAGAAAGACATAGACTGATGTTAGTGCCATGTAGACACCTGGAACAGAGGGGCTATTTTTCTTACATCTCCAGTTCTCCTATTAGAATCAGATGCAAGTCTCTGGGGATGGTGTTCCAGGTGTGTCGCTTTCTTGATTGGAGGAAGGTGATCCAAGACAAACTAGTCACTGCACATAAACTTTTTAGAGCTTCTTGCAGGCTGTTTTTGGTCCAGAGCTTGGTAAAAAGCAAGATTAGAAGCGCAGTCCTCTTATGCATGCACAATCTAACAGCGGTCAGGTATATAAACAAACTGGGTGGAACAAGATCGAAGCCACTAGTGAAATTGGCAAGGGTACTGTGGAAGAGCTGTCTCCACCTTTGGATATTGCTAAGTGCAAAGTATCTTCTGAGAGCAGGTAATATGGTGGTGGACTGGTATTCAAGGAATCTATTCAGCAGCAGTGACTGGCTTCGTGAAGGTCAGGTTTTTGATACTCTGAACAAGGTTCAGTGTCTATTTGATATAGGCCTGTTTGGTTCCCACTTGGCAGCTTAGTTACAGAGGTAGTGCAGCTAGAGACCAGATCTGAGAGTTTTAGACACACACGCTTTTCTTCAGGATTGGTTTGGTGGAAATCATTGGGCCCGATTCACAGAACTAACTTAAGACAAAATCCTAAACTTACTTCTTTTGGTATTCACAGAATGCAATTAGTAGTAGTAAAGTTAGGATTTTGTCTTAAGTCTGTTTTAAGTCTGTCCTAAGTTTGTCTTTAGTCTGTCTTGTCTGTCTTAAGTTTGTGTTAAGTCTGTCTTAAGTCTGTCTTAAGTCTGTCCTAAGTTTGTCTTAAGTCTGTCTAAAGTCTGTCTTAAGTCTGTCTTAAGTCTGTCCTACTACTTTTGGTATTCACAGAAGGCGTTTAGAAGTAGTAAAGTTAGGATTGTATCTTAAGTTTGACTTAAAACAGACTTAAGACAGACTTAAGACATTCTTAAGACAACTTAAGACAAATCTTAGGACTTCTGTGAATCGGGCCCATTAGGGTACTCCACCTTTCTTCATGATACACAGGTTTTAATGTATATGTTTTTATTGACAATTCCATAATAAACAAATCAATGTGTATATAATGAGATACCACAATGTGGTTCAACAAAGAGTTCCAACTGAAAGCCCATCTTCCTGCCCCTTTAGACTCTAGTATAGTTACATTTCTGCAGCAAACACTGTGTAATGAACATGAAAATTCTTGTGAGACTTGCTAGTGTCAATGTTATGTAACTATGAGTAGTACTATAGTGCTATCCAGTGTTCATTCCACAGTTTGTCAACACAATCATTCCATCCCTTATCATCATTTGTACTCAAGGGGGCAGTGTTTCCGAAGGATCTAAAAGCTTAGTGAGTATTGCCGCCCGGCCTGTAAGTTGGCTTTGAGTTTATTAACCCTAGTGTTTTGCGCATATTGCTCTCTTCACAATTCACACATTCAGACATATCTCTCAGCAAATCCATTATCCTCGGTGCAATTGGGGACATCCATTGAATGACTATTCTACACTTGGCTAGTACAAGGCCCAGGAGCGGGAACCTCCTACACAGCTTCTTCTTTTTTTTATTGGGTTCCTTCCTAACAGGCGTTGCCCTACATTCCTAGAGTGGACCACCTAGTGGTCCCTTTCAGGGGCTTTAAATTTGCCTCCCAATTAGCCTCCCAATAGTCCTCCAACTTAGGACTCCCCCAAAACATGTGATGGAAATCCACTCCTTACCACATTATACTAGAGTAAATTAAAGCTTGCATTGGTAGAGGTAACATTCACCCCCTTGTGGATTCCTTCCCAGTCTTTAGTCTAGAGTGGCGCTTCCAGCACCTCATGCCCTTTTGGCCAACAACAGTAAATCTTCCAGAAGTGTATCCTCCTTCAATGCCCTAAATATGTGGGAGACCAGCCTGTCGCTACTAGCCATGTTCAACAATGTTCCCAATGTTTGGGGCTCCTGACTGAACTCAGGAAAGGATGATCATTTCCCACGGGCCATTGCCGCAATTTTCACAAACTGCAGTAATTTGCCCATTCCCAAATTAAATGTTTCTATGACATTGGCCAGGATGAAATACCAGTCATTTTGATACAAGTATCGCAATGCCTTGCACCCACCGGCATACCATATATCTGTTGAGATTGTCTGCACAATAATGGGCGCAATGCCCAAATATTCATGTCAGGTACATAGGCGGTCCTCTGCAATACCAGTCTGACCACCTTCTCCCATGCCTGCATACTTGTTTGCATGGAAGCCGGAACCTTGCCCCCTTAATTAACAATTCAGGCAATGGAACACTCCAGCAAGTACCCTTCAGCAGTCTACTGTAAGAGAGAAGGGTCTGCTATCCTATGGTCACCACACATTTTTGCTTTTTGCTTCACTGGTTTATGACTTAATGTGGCTGTGGGCCTGCTAATCAGACCCACAGCCTGCTGTTCTCTCTCTAAATTACTGCCAATGCACTCTAGGTGCATTACGAATTGGAACTGGTTCACCTTATTGGCCCCTGTAACAGTGTACCCTAGGTACCCAGGGCATAGGTGTTTCCAAGGCCTACCAGGGGCTGCAGCATGTATTTTGCCACCCCTGGCCTGGCCTCCATATTTGACACAACGGGCTGATAACTCAGCTGGGGCAAGTTGGTGTAATCACCTCTTGCTTACGTGTAGCATCCCTATACCTAACCTTAACTGGACACATATGTTCCTATCAGCCACTCCTATGGAAGGCCTCATCAATCCTGGAGGCAGAGTGCTTGGAAATATGTGAGATGGTGCTCTAGCATGAGCTGAGACTGTCTGCAGCTGTCGGGAACCACTCCCTTAGCTGTTCCGTGATATTGCCATACCATATACTCTTAAGTGCATTATAATCATCGCGGTTATGTGCTACCTTTGGTTTGGCTTTATCAAAACATGTTGAGTAAGGTGTCATACGATTTGGAATACTATCCCCTTAACAGTTCTGTCGACGGGGATAGCATTCCACCCTTCTAGAGGGACACAACATGTGTGTATCCTTAACCCCAGTTAAAGTTAAACAGAGCCTCAGCATCACAAAATGGATGCTGCCACCACAGACACAAGTCTGACCTCCTGCTGCTGGGAGTCCTTCCTGCGAGGGAGGTTTGGACAAAGGGTTTCCTGCCTTGGGAGGTGCCAGCACCACCCCAGACAGGATTTTGTGTATTGGGTAGGACAGGGCTGAATAGATTGAGACATGCCCGGGGCACACAAGGTGTCCCCGTGCATAAGCCAGTCCAAACCGTCCTGGGACTTTCCAGACCCAGGCCTGGCGAGGAGCTGGACAAAGGAAAGGGGATGTAACCGCCCCCCTTCCTGGTCCCACCCAGAGGAGGGACCTAGCAGGTGATCCACCCCTCAGATTGGGAATAAGAGTGGGAGCAGTGCCATAGCACCTCAGATCATCCTGAAATCAACTTTAAACGAAGAAGACGACTGGACTTCAACATTCTGCTGCACAGAAGTCTGAAGAGAATCTCCCTTGTGGCCTAGGAGTGGCCACCCTGTGAACACAGGCACCAACCAGCAACTCAACGTCTGCTTTGCCGCCGCTTCCCACCGGAGCCCGAGCCCAGAGCCTAACGAGACCCAGACTCCCAGACTTCCACCGCCCGATCCACAGTCCCTGCAAAGAAGGGAACCGTGGCGGCACCGAGAGACGTGGGACCGAACTTCTTGGAAGACACCCGAAAAGCTGACTGCGCAGCATCAGAGGCATCCTCGATGTTGTGCTTTGGAGACTGAGAAGCTCCACCACCGAGCAGCCCTTGCACCGAAGATCAGCCGCCCAGCATCTCCACGATCTGTGTGGGGCCCTTTTGCATTGTGCCACTCGACACGCCATCCCGGCCACTAGCCACGTGGTCAGCGGCCATCTTGGCGACAAAACCGACAAACTACACTGCGGGACTGGTTGCGCCAGACTTGCCCTCGCTCCTGTAAAAAGGAGCACACGCTCTGACCTTGCTGGTCCGAGTGATAAGCCTTTTTTGATTCCTGCGTGGCTTGCATTAGCCAAGGCCTGTTTGCTCCAATCAAATTGCCGACACCGCCAACAGCGAGAAGCCTGCGTGGGACAGTTCGTGATTGACTCCTGGACGTCCTCGACTCTTCGTGTTCACGTGGCTGCAGAGAGAAGCTACACCTCAACACCTGTTTGCACCCGACATCGCCTGGTTCCAATCTGGTTCCACGGTAATCACTGGCTAGTGACTTTGAACATTGTTCCCTCTGCTTTCAGGTCTTCACATCTTCAGATCCACCCTTGGATCCACCGGAACTCTTCACATCGAGCCGCCTGCAGCATCTTCAGCTCCAAGCACCATCGACCAGCGTGACGAAACCCGACACTACTTCGACCCTATGCAGCCGCGTCCTGTGGGTGAGGTAACTCAGCAACGCCGGTGTTCCCACACTGGTACTCACCTCTAGGGCCTGTGTCTTAAGTTTTAGCTTTCTAGGTCACTCGGAAGGTTCCTAACTAACTAACTTTGTAACTTTTACGCATCATAGACTTAACATTGGTGTGTGCGTGCACTTTAAACACTGCACCGAGTCCCGCGGGCCTTTCCAGACTTAGTCACTGCTAGTCCCGATCAGCTCCCGCGATTCCCAAGGCCCTATGCCTGTTTCCTTTTTGATTGGTATCTCTTATACCACTTTCTTAGTATATGGTTTAGGTGGCCCCTAGGGCTCATCCATATTGTGCAACTTTTGTGTATTTTAAACTGTGTTTTGTTTAACGCTTGTGCTTCTGTGCTCATAAAGAGTTCAGGGGATATTTGTAGTTAATAAATAAATATATATTTTCAATATATATCTGTGTGGTGTCCTTTCATTTGGTATTCAAGGGGATTGTGTATGGTAATACAGCTGGCTTCACATGCCTTTCAGAGTTTAGCCTAAGACTGCTTTGTCCACGTTACCACTAGGATAACTGGTCTATAAGGTTGACTTACAACCGATCATCATGTCTCTTGCTGTTGCACTACCCAAATTCTCAATGAAATAGTGATCAAGTACCTCAGCCACCACATTTCAAACACTGAGTCTGATAAAGCCTCGGCTCACATTCCTCAAAAAGGCAGCCTAGGGGCCACCCAACTCACTCGAAAAGAGACCAGCAGGGGTGAATGGTCTGTTAGGAAATGCACTAGATAGGAGCCAATCTCCACAACCTGAATAAGGGCATCTGACAGTAAGCAATAGTAAAGGTGACTATGAGTCCCTGTAGCAGGCACAAAGCAAGAATACACTGTGCTCTGTGGGAAACTTATCATCCATATATGTTCTGTTCCCAAACCCACCATAATCTCTCTGAGAGGGCTTGTCATTGCAGGCTAGGTGCCTAGTCTTGGGGGAAGTTGATGCAGACCACCATCCAACACGCAATTCAGATCTCCAGCCATCAGTACCTCAGGGTCAACATGTTCTGCAGCTGCACTTATCACGACCCAAAGAATTCAGTATCATCCATGTTAGGGGCATACACATTCACCAAACACAGATCTCTAGCATCTAGTGCTCCTGAGATAATCACATGGCGTCCCTCAGGGTCTAGGTTCTCGCCTTTAGCCACAAAGGGAACTCCAGGTGCAACTCAGAAAATAGTCCCTCAGTCTCCTGTAAGAATGCCAGTGAGAAACCATAGCACCTGAGGTAGGAGTAAACTCTGTGTCTTTTATTAGGAGCATCAAGTAGTGATAATATACGTGGACCGAGACCCCCATAGAACAATGGCTACTTTTATATCCCAGCTCAATTATTCCTATTAGGATGAACACTCCCTGTTGAAACTCCTCAACATATAAAAAAGGAATTTTTGCTTGCCTGCATTCGTAGGTAACATCAATCAAATCACAGCCTGAGTTTCCAGACAAGACAGTGGGCTGCATCACTTTATGTTAATGACATACTGCTCTTCATTGCGTCAACTTATCAGTCCTCTCCATCAACTTAAGTACATTCTTGGTGTATACACTCTCTGATGATATGTGAAAATGATGGTACTATGATGCCTAAATTGGAAGAGATTTTTTCCAGGATTCGTGAGTCAATTTAACCTGAGTGTATCCATAGGATAACCAATGTATTTCAATGTTGTTCACAATCACACATTCAATGAAGTAAAAAAGGAGGAGAATATGAACTTAAAAAGCACACAACAAACTAAATATATTCCAAAAAACTTGTATTTTGAACAAATCATGGGGATGTATAGAAATTAATCAAGATATAAAAGTCATGAAAGGCTGTGCATATGAATTCAAAGATCAATTCATAGCAAGACATCAACTCCGTAAATTGATAAGGAAAAACGAGTTCATCAATGCAAAAAAGGTTTCTTCCAATGCACAAAGGCTGTGGAGATGATGTTATTGGTCGACGTTTCGGTCTTCCTTGTTGTCATCTATGAGACCATCATCAGGACTATTGTTTTTTCAAAAAGAAAGCCCCTTGAGGTAACTGGGCACAAGTTGCCACTGGTCTCCAAAATGAACGATTATTTTTTCTTGAATCTGAATTGGTAATACTAGTCGCTCAGTTTTACAGAAATATAAGCTCCAGTGGTAGCCGCAATTGAAAGAGCTAAAACCGTGGTATGAGTCTCACGATCGGCAGTTAAGACATTCCGCAGTGGCGAGTAGACCTCTCGAGGTCTACTCGAGTTGGTTTTTAATCAAATATACTCAGTCTAAGAAATAAAATCCCTTGTAGACACTTTTTACCTCAATCATTTACCTTGCCCAAGCCTACAAGGGTTTATTGGGTATCCCCAAATATATCTATAATAAATTGGAAGGGAGCATGAACTGCTGGATAAAGATATCCTCGCTATGGCAGGCCACATTCTATTGATGCAAATTTTTGCTATTGCCATACTACTATCTTACTTCTCAAATATGCTTATGCCTCTTTTTAACCCCTTGTTCCTCTGGCTCAGATTTCTAATGGTGAAACTGACTTGAGCAGACAAAAAGAATCAGCTGCATTAGATGAGCCTTCCACTGCCCCATAGCCAAGGTGGTGTCTCAGCACCAGACTTCAGGCGCTACAGTTTGTGTGCTCAAGTTCACTTACCACCCTTTTGGTATAGTCCAATATAATACATGCCTCATCTGGCACCAGAAATAGACAGTGTAGACACCAGGCTGCTGCAGACTGCAGTGTTTCTGCTGGCAACCAGGTTGAATTAGGAAATGAATACTGTGGTGTTGCAGCTGAAGCTTTTTTTCCTTTCTCGCTTCTGGGCCCAATAATGACTTTACAAGTAAGTCACTTAACTCAGTTTCTACGCTTCACCCACAGAGGCATTGCTCCTCCAATGGACCTTGCTTTGTCACAGCGACGGGTGAGAAATTGGGGAGTCGAACTGTTGGCCACCTAATGAGGACCAATAATTAGTAGCCAACTCAAAAATTAGTGATGAAATCTAAATACACTGCTCTCAGAATAATACTATAGACATGGATTATTGTAATTGGAAAACCAAGCCTCCTAATGAGGTTCAATCTAACAAGGAATATACATAGCAGAAGCTCTGTTGTGGCTGCACAGAGCAAAAGCAAAAAAACCTGATGCTCTAAAAATATTCTATGACTGTATCTTGCATTAGAAATGAAAATCCGCATTTGTAAAGCATGAACAACTCACCCTTACCGATCACAAGGCGTTGGGGGCCATTGTGGAAATTAAGTGAGCTATTGCCCAGAGTTACATGGTGCTGAGCTGCCACCGGAGCCAGGGTTCGAACTGTGAACCCTGTTCTCCGAAGTCAGCTGCCCTGGCCGCTGCAACACACCTCTCCACTCAGAAATCAGATAATTATAAGCATAGTTTCTGTAGAAAGAACATTAGGACACAATTAATAAAGACTCAGGCAAATCTTACATAATTTGGTTATTGTTCTAAAGATCCGAAATCAATGTATATAAGTAACATTTTAAACAGTTCAGTCATGAGTCTTACAACATAGAATAAAACCCCACATTTAGCCAAAATAAATCTAGTACTGAATAAAAGAATCCATAAAAAGGATGGTACAGGTTCAGGTTAGAGTTTCCTACCACCAACAAAGGCAAGAGGATAGTTCAATAAAGTTCTCATAGCATTGGGCAAAGGGATCAAGTAAAAGTTCACTAAGATAGCGGCATAGGTAGACCTATTACCGCCCGGGCTGTCCTTGAATTTACCACTGACTACAGGTGAGAGTGGGGGTGTGGCGGTCGACAGACAACTTGTTTCTGGGGAGGTATGGGTGGTGCCCCCAGCTACCCTACTGCACTAAGGCAAAGTCCATGGGCATCGGCAATGGAAAATGATCTGTAATCATAAAAGTCCAAGCCTGGTCTCTCACCAGACAGCTCCAAATCATCTAGGAGGCAAGTTCATCAGCAAAGGGAAAACGGCAAAAACATGAAAAGGTAATCAGACGTGCAGTTGACAATGGAGGAAAGAAGAAATGGAGGGCAAAATGTAGGCTCTGGACAACAAAGGAGAGAAGGCGCATCCTCCTCTTAGGAAAGTCACTTTTTCATACACCATATATTCAATCTGTGACATTATTTGTCACCATACAATGTCTGATCGTCATGTGATCATTCTTCGGCTCCTCATGTTGAAAATTGTTACTCCAATATATTTTCTCATGTTGCTCATGAGAAACGACAGTCCATTCCTTCCTCTCAGGTTGACAAAGAGGTTATTTACTTTGTTGCTCTTCATGTATTGGGTCGAAGGGTCAAGTTTCCATCAGTTCACTCCCAACAGTACTGAAAATGTGTCTATTGATGTAAGAATGTTGCATAAAAAGGATAGTTAGAGCAACATTTGAGGAAACATACCAAAAGTCCATTACCTGGCTATGAAATAATGCGGCCTAAAGAAAAAAGGCAATTTAATACATTTCAAGGTCACCATTCCTTGTTTAGCAAAATAAACTCATAATAGGGTTTAAACATAATGAAATAAATCAAGCATATCATACATAGACATAATTGTAAACTGTATCAGTGATTATTGCATAGAAATTTCCAACTCCAATTATGGCCTAGTATCATCATTTTAGAAGAGCATACATGCATATTATTAAAGATCATTATAATAAAATCATTTAGGAAATCTAGGACTCTAATAATATCAAGCATTTATGCTGAAATTTTCAGTCATATAAAATAAAGTGTGTTTAATTTGCATCAACATTTAATTTGCTACGGTACATTACAATGAAAGCAATAGAGATGCTAAGCCTCATCATTAATATTTGCACAATCGTGTGTAAGACTCATTTGTTACATATATATGCTGCTTCATATTAATAATTTTTGTTACTTTGCATCATAGAAAGATTTTCCATCAATACTCTTTTATAACGACTTTGTTAAAATAGTAAGGTAATCAGTTAATAAACATATTAAACATGTTATTCTAAAAATCTTCTATTTCTATCAAATCCAAGCACACTTTTACGGTGCTAATTTTTTAATTTTTCTCAGTTTAAGTGTTACTTTTCTAAACATGTTCAAAGGGAACATTAGAATTTCATTGTCAAATTGTTTTTTATGGCATGAAAAGAATTATCACTTTTACACTTGTGTAGAGCAAAATTGAACAAGCTGAATTCTTGAGACCTTCCATTCCTACACCCACGTTGGAGAATTAGGACAAGAAATGATTAGCGATGCTGCATCTAACTACTCTGAGTGATATCTTTCCTGAGGCCCAATTCCAAGCAATAACTAACCGCGCAGATAACAATCCCCTGGATATATTTTTATGTTTCAGGCTCCAGGGCAGTCCCACACAAACTTCCACAATGCAAGACAGAACCCTAAAGTTGTGCACATCTACAGAATTTAATGCAGGAACAAGCGATGATTGATGTCCCTCTGTCTAGATACAAATAAATAGAAAGTAGAATTACAATTTCAGATTTCTGCAAACGATTGGCAATACATCTGCCGCCATCTGAGATTTTCCCAAAGAACAGGCTAAGACCTATGCATCTTAAGTTTCTTCACAGACTATACTACACCCCCGCTAAGTTGAAACAGATGGTTTTAGACAAAGCTCGTTGTGCACTGATGCAATCCTCATTTAGACCATTTAGACCCTGTACAGGTATACTAAATTGATTAGATCTAGCAGCTGTACTAGGAAAACAGTTTTATGGAACGTTCTAGTTACTGTTTGAGCTATTTTGATATCTTTATTTCTTGATAATCCATTTCTGAAATTAGTTTGGGAATTAAACTTCTTATTGCCTTAGAAGGAATGGACCTTCCTAATCCAATATGGCGGCGAAATACTTCCTGTTCATTTTCACTTCCTTTTCCAGGTCACTGGATTCATCAGTACATAAACAGAGACTCATTTCATCACAATGTCACTCTCCTGCTAGTTGCTGGCTCCAGTAATATTTGCTCTTCCACCTCCTATCTTCTTGATTTCCATTTGTCTCATGTTATTGATCTGCCTGTTTTCGTTAGAGGGTTTTTGTTACATCTCATTTATTTTCCTCTGAGGAAACTGAAGTTGTCATGGGTCTATTTTTCATTTTCCCTCCTTCTCTCCTGTTTCAAAATTGGATTCAGAGGAAAAGGGAATTAACAGGCCTTATATCCATGTCAAGAAGTTTCTAATAACTGTGCCAATTAGATAGGCTATTTGCACATTGCATGTGAATAGCTCAGTAAGAAGTATAAATGCTAAAGCTATACGTTTTTTATCTCAGTAGTAAATTGGCTATTGCTTGCATAGTAGATGCTTGGAGTGGACCTTTTGCAGAGGGATTGAAAGGTCAGATTAAAACACAAATAACATTATTGTATTGTATTTCTTGGCTACACGTTATTTTAAAACTGTATGGATTAATGCCTTTTTTAAGCCTAATATGATTTTTCTGTGGGTATAATTAATTGTAATTTTCTTTAGGTTGTTAACAATTTAAGATAAGGTCTATTTTTTTATTGGGTAGGAGTGCATAGATTAGTGGAATGTTAATATTTTGGTTTTGGTAGTGGATAATTTATATCTGTCTAGCGGATAGATACACTGTTAGATGTGCTCAATAAGATTACCCTGTTCTTATTATTTTTTTCTGTCATATAAAATCAAAAGAAAACTCTCCTTTGTATGCATTTTAGTAAGCTGGGCTGGAATGTTTATTTCTTAAAATGTTTTTCATGCAGGCGTAGCTTGCCATACTGGTATTCAGGCTCAGGTTGTGATTAAGGTTGGAGAGTACCTCTCCTATTACTTGTATAGACTTGAGTGTTTAGTGTTTCACTCCACTGTGGGACAATTACTAGCCCACACAAAGTTATTGCTCATTTTCTGTATGCCAGGCAAGGTCTTTTTAGGAGGCTGTGATAATAGCGTGTTTTTACAAACAAGAATCTGTGTAGTGCTGTCATTTTGATGGCTACCAGCCTGCCCAGCCACAAAAGTCTCCTCCCATACCAGGACTGTGTAGTTGCTTCCTCAGTAGGGGATAATTTACGTGACCTGCCTTACCCAATGACGGCAGAATTATGATCCCAAAATACTGAGGGCGTCATTTATAATATTTCGACCCACAGCAGTGCAGCCGGGTGTCTGCATTGTAGGGGTGCTTGTTTTTATGCAGGTGTTTTTCACTCTGTGTGTGCTGCAGAATGCAAAATAAAGGTAGTTCTCCTCACTGTGCCGGAGAAATCTAATGCATTCCCAGGTTTATAGAACCTTGTAAATCTGGGAATGCATCAGGTTCTATGAATAGTGTGTGGGAACACCCAGAGCAACACCTATGGAATGCCCCTTCCAAACAGAGAAATGTGTGAAACGGAGGCAGATTTACTGGACTATGAAAAGCCACGCAGGGTGGCTTTACCTGGCCTTGTAAATATGGGCACTGTTGGGTCCAGTCCCTTGCCCGATTGCAAAGGGGCACAATTGATATCTATTTATTCAGTGCTCAGCTCGTCATGAGCACAGGGCCACCCTGACTCATGACGAGCTGGAACACCGACCCGGAGTTGACCACACCAATCCAGACGGTCTCTCCAGGTATTTCTGCCTTAGTGTTGAGAACTCCCAAGGGGTTGGGTAGCTCTCCCCACTTTCAGCTGGGGGGGGATGCGTGTTAGACCCGTCTGCTTCTGAGAGTCCCCTCACCACTATGATTTCTTTTGTTCCTCTGTACCTCCCAAAATTTGTTGCTTTTCTTTGTCTACCAGGACCTTTTATGTGCTGTTTCATGGGGCTAGATGTTCCTTGATGCCCAGTTGTTCACAACGTTTTTGGCACCTATTTACAAGGCACCTGGCGAAACCTGTGACATTATAGACTGGGATTGGCAACCTGTATGAATGGCCTTAAAATGGTGGCCATCCTTTTTCCTCATGTGAGTGACTCCCCTTGGAGCCTCCATGAACTTTGACCTTTCAAGGTTTTGGCACCCTTTTACTTGGCGCGCATTCATGACAGGAATTCCTTTATTCCCCTAAGGTACACAAAATGGCTGCTCTAGAACTATAGTATGGTGGCTGTTAGGGTCCCAAATACATCTCAAAAGTGCCATGTCATTGGCCTAGCCAGAGAAGGTTCTAGAACATACTGGAATGAGCCAGCACCTCAGGGCACTGGCTATATAAGGTCCAGTCCCTGGCGGCCATTTTAGATTAGACTAGATTAGATTAGATGATTGGATGAACAAGAAGATTAGATTAGATGAGATGAAGATGTTCTAGAAGAAGGAGATTCCAGACTTGACACCAGATTGACACCTGCCCTGTTGACACCTGAGGTGGCTGGTAGCGTGGGCAGTAGAGCAGCAAAGGTCATTGGCGTTGATCCTGACTGGCGTTCCAGTCAACTGCGTGTGCGGTGACCTCGCGCCTACAGGGCCTGCCCAGCGAGTGCCTCATTACCCCCAAGAGACAGTGGCCGATTTCGTGTGCCTCCCCCCCCCCCGGTGGTGAATCACGATAGACTCCGCGGGTCACGAGGTGAGAGCAAGTTCGCCGCGACCGCGATCGTCTTCTGTGCCCCCTTTGCGACAGGCGCCTCCAGCGAGGAGCTCAGACATCTCCGAGCGCCATCGGCGTAGAGTGCTTCCTGCGCAGTCTGAAGGTGAGGTGGTGCGCCGGGGCGGGGAAAGGCCGACCTTCGTTGGGCGGGACTACTGTCTCTGCCCCTCCCCAGTGAATCGGCAGCTGTAGCTGTGGGCAGGAACCATCCCTGTATGAGGAAGTCGGAGGGAGGTCTGTGGAGCCCCTGAGAACCCCGTCGCTGGCGTGAGAAGTGCTGTGTCCTGACTGAATCGCTTTCCGATTGCAGCCGATGTGAGGTGGGCCCGTTTCTTCAGGTGGGGAGCGGCGTTGTAAAGGAACTGTGAACCGGCATTTATTTGACTTAGCGCGAAGATTGTGTGACCTCTCCGGCAGCCCCGTTCGTCAGTCTAAAGACTTTGAACTGGTGCCGCCTGAGTGCTAGCGGTGACAAAGCCCATAGGCGCGCTTAGACCCCACCGGCAAGCAGAGATCTCATCCCGGTGGCAGCCGAGTATAAATGAAGTGTTCACTGTGTTTCTTTGTCTTCTAGATACACGCGCATATCTCCCGAGTGATTCTTAAAGAGTCCCAACACACCTTTTGTGCACAGAGAAGCCTGTATTCATTTTCAGTGAAATCATCATAAACTGTAAGAGTTATCTTTCCAAACTGAAACGTATTGCAAGTGTAATGTTCCTGAAGTATTTAATTGGTGGCAGCGATACCAGAATGAACATGTGTTTGTTTATTTAAATGAACCAGTATTTATTCTGCTAAGCAAAAGTGATATTTATTCTATTTATTGATTATATTTATTCCTAATATTTATTCTATTTATTGATGATATTTATTCCTGATCTTAATTATTGTATTTTTTCCAAAACCGAAATCCAGCAAATTGTGACCAAAAGAAATGTATATGTGGTTTCCTAATTGATCCCTATTCACAACAGAGAATTTTTATATAAAGGAATCGTATTTTTCTACAGCAGTGGTGTGGTGTCCTTCTTTTTGGTGGTTGTACAAGGAGATATTATTGGGTCAGAGCCGGCTTAGCACGATAGCCTTCACTTGCCCTGTCACTTGAGCCAAGCTACCCCCTTTGTGCTGGGCTTGCCCATCGCAGGTCCAACATAAAATTGGTGCTCAGCGGTGGGATTACGAGCCGTGCTTGTTTTGGACCCCATAATAATTCAGTGTGCGCCACAGGTACACACCCGGAGTTTTCTCCCAGCGGCCCTCCAATTCAATATTTAGCTTTTTCCAAATTCTCTTCTGGAGGTGGGTGGAGGTGACCCTCAGAGTTCCTATCCTTGTAACCTATTTCGAGGTGGTTGTCCACACTTTTCAGTGACAAGATGGAATTCGACATGTCAGAGCTGGAGACCTATACTGTGGCGCAGCTCAAGGAGTTCTGTCAGGAAAGGGGAGTGTTCGTTAGGCGAGGGGGCCAAAAGAGAGGAGCTCTGTATTAGTCGGGGAGCCTGGGTGGAAGCGCATCCGGAGGGAACGGTAGAGGAGGAGGAGTCAGACAGGGGTACTGTCGTTGAGAGGACTGCGGAATGTCCCCTGGGGGTGGGTGAGATGATAATCAGCCCCAAGGTAGCCTCACGGGAGGGCAGCAGTGCATCAACAGGAGGGTTTTCAGAGACCGAGTTAGCCGACAGAAGAGAGGAAAGACAATTGAGGTGGGAGTTAGCCCAGCTGGAGATGGAAGGAAAGAGGATGGAACATGAGCTCAAGCTACGAGAGCTCGACCTCAGGGCCCATAACATCACTCCGGAGGGTGTCGAGTCTAAGGAATTTGCCAGGGAGCCCAGGCCTCACTTACCCAAGGACGTGGTCGCCAGTTATACCGCTGGAGATGACATAGCCAAGTGGCTGGCCGCCTATGAGGTCTCCTTAAGAGCCCATGGGATCCATGAAAAGCATTGGGGTGGTGGATTGTATCGTTACATGCCTCCGACAGGTAGGGATGCCCTATTGGCCCTAGACCAGAAGGATCAGGTAGACTACCCCGCCATGAAGGTGGCGCTCATCAGGAAGTTTGGATTGACCCCAGAGAAATACCGGCAGAGGTTTAGGGGCAGCCACAAACTGAGCTCACAGAATTGGGTTGGCTTCCTGGATTATGCCAAGAAAGCCCTGGATGGGTGGGTCCAAGGTAATGAGGTGGAAGACTATCGAGGGTTGTACAATCTAATACTCAAGGAACATCTACTCGAGAAATGTTTTCCCGAGCTGAGGCAGCACCTGGTAGACAGCAAACGTACTTGCCCCCGTAAGCTTGCTGAGGAGGCGGACATTTGGGTAAGTACCCGAGTGTCCACGAAGGGGACAGGAGGAGATTCTCAGAAATCCGGACAGGGCGCTCCCCAGAAGAAAGAGGGGGGAGATAAAAAGAAACAGGAGTTCTCCAAAGGCCCCCAAAATAACTTTAAGGGGAAAAGTTTATTCTCCAAATCTAAGGCTAGCCCGCAAAAGAACCCTAATCCTGGCCAGAGTCAGCAGCCAAGGGTTGTCCATTGCTTTGAGTGCGGTGGTGTTGGACATTATAAGGGAGACGTGAAATGCCCAAAAAGACCACCCCCTCCCACTGGAGGAAAGGCCCCGGGAGTTGCTAGTGTAGCGCTCGGGGAGGAGATGCGCTTAGCTAAGGGGAGGGAGTGGGCGGGTGTCACCTTAGTGTCCCTGGGTGATCGGGAGATGGTTCCAAAGATCCAGGTGACCTCAAATACTACCAAGTATGGGCAATGGGTCACCATAAATGGCCATAGAGGGGAAGCTCTGAGAGATACAGGAGCCAGTATGACTATAGTCAGGAGTCATCTGGTGTCCTCAGAGCAGGTGATTCCAGGCGTACTTCATCCAGACGCGATGGCTGACGGCAGAATGAGCCACTATCCCGTGGCTGAGGTTCCCTTTGAGTGGGGAGGGGTTGCAGGTTCACTTTGAGTTGCCGTAAGCCCCGCCGTGCCAGTTGATTGTCTGCTGGGCAATGATATGGAGCACAATGCTTGGAAGGAGGTGGAATACCGGACTCATTCTGAGATGCTGGGAACACCTGATTGGGCCTGTGTGAGTACCAGGTCTGCGGCTGCTCGAGAGGAGAAGTCGCGTGGGTTGGAGCCCGGAACAATGGCCCACCCAGCTGCCAATGAGGGAGCATCTCGAGGACAGGAGGAGCCTGCCTCGATGTCCGTGCCCCGTGAGACGGATAGGCCACCAGAGGAGGTGGACCCGGAGTCCGCGGAGGAGGACATGGTTCCGTTGGAGGATCTACCTATCCCCGCTGAGTGGCAAGTGGAGGGGGGACCATCCAGGGAGGAACTGATCAAGGGACATAGGGAATGTCCCACCCTCGAGGGTCTGAGGAAACAGGCTGAAGCCCAGGCAGCAGGTAACGAGTCTGGGAACTATCGTGTTTACTGGAAGGATGGTCTCCTCTACAGTGAACCCAGGGCGCCAGTGCACGGATTGTCACGGGCCCTGGTAGTCCCACAGTGTTACCGAGCCTTCCTCTTAGAGTTGGCTCACGAGATTCCCTTGGCAGGACACCTGGGTCAGGACAAGACCTTTGCCCGGCTTGTCCCCCACTTTTATTGGCCTCGAAAGAGGGTGGCGTCCAACACATACTGTCGTCGTGTGTGTCATGCCAAGCTAGTGGGAAAACAGGTATGAAGCTGAAGTCTCCCCTGGAACCACTTCCCGTCATTGGCACCCCATTTGAAAGGGTGGGCATTGACATTGCTGGGCCCCTAGATCCACCGACATCATCCGGTCACAGGTTTATCCTGGTACTGGTGGACATGCCACAAGGCATCCGGAGGCAATACCTCAGAGAACCATTACTGCACCGGTGGTGGCGAAGGCCCTGATGGGGATCTTTACCCGAGTGGGATTCCCCAAAGAAGTTGTGTCTGACAGGGGGACCAACTTCATGTCAGCGTATACGCGGGCAATGTGGAAGGAGTGTGGAGTGACCTACCGGTTTACCACTCCTTATCACCCACAGGCCAATGGCCTTGTGGAAAGGTTCAACAAAAACTTGAAGGGTATGATCAGAAGTCTACCCGAAAGCCTGCAGAGGAAATGGGACGTCCTCCTACCCTGTTTGCTCTTTTCTTACAGGGAAGTGCCGCAGAAGGGAGTGGGCTTTAGCCCCTTTGAGCTTTTGTACGGGCACCCTGTACGTGGACCTCTCAGCCTAGTGAGGGACTCCTGGGAAAAGTCTCCTCGGAAAGTTCCCCGGGAGGTGGTGAGCTACATGCTGGCCTTCCGGAGCCAAATGGCTAAGTTGTGGAAGCAAGCTTCTGACAACTTGGAAGCCAGTCAGTCAGTCATGAAAGCGTGGTATGACCACAACGCTCACCCAGTGGAGCTAGAGCCTGGTCAGAAGGTGTGGGTGATGGAGCCTGGAGAGCTGAGTGCCCTCCAGGACCGTTGGACAGGCCCCTATGAGGTGTTGGAAAAGATGGGCAAGGCTACCTATCTGGTGGACGTAAAGACCCCTCGGCACCCACATCGGGTGTTACATGCCAACCACCTCAAGCCCCACTACGAGAGGCCCGAAGTCATGCTGGTTATGGTGACTGACGGATCAGAGGAAGAGGACACAGAGCCTTTCCCTGACCTCTTTGCGTCTCAAGAAAAGGATGGGTCGGTGGAGGGAGTGAAACTCTCGCCATCCCTGACTCCTGAGCAGCAGGAGGAATGTCGCCAGGTCTTGGGGTCATTCGCTCCTCTGTTCTCCCTTGTCCCGGGTAAGACCCACCTGTGTACCCATGATGTGGACACAGGAGACAGCCCACCTGTGAAGTCCAAGTCTTACCGGCTGTCTGACAAGGTGAAGGCCAGCATTCAAAGTGAAGTAGCTAAGATGCTGGAGCGAGGAGTCATCGAACCTTCAAGTAGCCCTTGGTCTAGCCCGGTGGTTTTGGTGCCCAAAGCTGCTCCACCTGGCGCCACACCAGAATTGCGATTCTGTGTGGACTACCGAGGACTAAATTCAGTAACCAAAATGGATGCTCATCCGATCCTTCGGGCGGATGAACTGATTGACCGGTTGGGAGCTGCCCAATATCTCAGTACCATTGACCTCACTGCAGGGTACTGGCAGATTCCCATGACTAATGGAGCCAAGGAAAGGTCAGCCTTCTCCACGCCTGATGGACACTACCAGTTCTGCGTCATGCCCTTCGGGCTCAAGAACGCTCCTGCCACTTTTCAGCGGCTGGTGAACACGATCCTCACCGGGATGGAGTCATTCTCTGCTGCTTACTTGGATGACATAGCTGTCTTCAGTAACAGTTGGGAGGATCACTTGCAGCACTTGCAAGCCGTTCTCCAGGCCCTGGAAAGGGCCGGCTTGACGATCAAGGCCAGCAAATGTCAGATTGGACAGGGGTCGGTAGTGTACTTAGGTCACTTGGTGGGCAGGGGAAAGGTGCAGCCCCTTCAGGCGAAGATTGAGGCAATCATGGCCTGGAAACCCCCCAAGACCCAGACTGAGGTCCGAGCCTTCCTGGGCCTCACAGGTTACTACAGACGGTTCGTGAAGGGGTATGGCACTATCGTGGCACCCCTTACTGAACTCATGGCCAAGAAGCAACCCAGGAGAGTCATCTGGACGGAGGCTTGTCAGCGAGCCTTCGACACTCTGAAACTAGCATTGTGTAACGCTCCCGTCTTGAAAGCTCCAGACTTCACGAAGAAATTCATTGTCCAGACAGATGCATCCGACATTGGCATTGGGGCGGTGTTATCGCAACTCAATGAAGAGGGTCTGGATCAACCTGTGGTCTTTCTGTCATGGAGACTGCTTCCCCGGGAACAGAGGTGGAGTACCATTGAGCGGGAAGCCTTTGCGGTGGTCTGGGCACTGAAGAAGCTGCGACCATACTTGTTTGGTTCACCTTCCTTGTTCGGATAGACCACCGACCCCTTCGCTGGCTCATGCAGATGAAAGGGGAAAACCCCAAACTGTTGAGGTGGTCTATCTCCCTACAGGGAATGGACTTTCGGGTGGAACACCGACCCGGAGTTGACCACACCAATCCAGACGGTCTCTCCAGGTATTTCCGCCTTAGTGTTGAGAACTCCCAAGGGGTTGGGTAGCTCTCCCCACTTTCAGCTGGGGGGGATGCGTGTTAGACCCGTCTGCTTCTGAGAGTCCCCTCACCACTATGATTTCTTTTGTTCCTCTGTACCTCCCAAAATTTGTCGCTTTTCTTTGTCTACCAGGACCTTTTATGTGCTGTTTCATGGGGCTAGATGTTCCTTGATGCCCAGTTGTTCACAAGGTTTTTGGCACCTATTTACAAGGCACCTGGCGAAACCTGTGACATTATAGACTGGGATTGGCAACCTGTATGAATGGCTTCAAAATGGTGGCCATCCCTTTTCCTCATGTGAGTGACTCCCCTTGGAGCCTCCATGAACTTTGACCTTTCAAGGTTTTGGTGCCCTTTTACTTGGCGCGCATTCCTGACAGGAATTCCTTTATTCCCCTCAGGCACACAAAATGGCTGCTCTAGAACCATAGTATGGTGGCTGTTAGGGTCCCAAATACATCTCAAAAGTGCCATGTCATTGGCCTAGCCAGAGAAGGTTCTAGAACCTACTGGCACGAGCCAGCACCTCAGGTCACTGGCTATATAAGGTCCAGTCCCTGGCGGCCATTTTAGATTAGACTAGATTAGATTAGATGATTGGATGAACAAGAAGATTAGATTAGATGAGATGAAGATGTTCTAGAAGAAGATGATTCCAGACTTGACACCAGATTGACACCTGCCCTGTTGACCCCTGAGGTGGCTGGTAGCGTGGGCAGTAGAGCAGCAAAGGTCATTGGATTTGATCCTGACTGGCGTTCCAGTCAGCTGCGTGTGCGACAGGCGCCTCCAGCAAGGAGCTCGGACATCTCCGAGCCCCACCAGCGTAGAGTGCTTCCTGGGCAGTCTGAAGGTGAGGTGGTGCGCCGGGGCGGGGAAAGGCCGGCCTTCGTTGGGCGGGACTACTGTCTCTGCCCCTCCCCAGTGAATCGCAGCTGTAGCTGTGGGCGCGAACCATCCCTGTATGAGGAAGTCGGAGGGAGGTCCGTGGAGCCCCTGAGAACCCCGTCGGTGGCGTGAGAAGTGCTGTGCCCTGACTGAATTGCTTTCCGATTGCAGTCGATGTGAGGTGGGCCTGTTTCTTCAGGTGGGGAGCGGCGTTGTAAAGGAACTGTGAACCGGCATTTATATGACTGAGCGTGAAGATTGTGTGACCTCTCCGGCAGCCCCGTTCGTCAGTCTAAAGACTTTGAACTGGTGCCGCCTGAGTGCTAGCGGTGACAAAGCCCATAGGCGCGCTTAGACCCCACCGGCAAGCAGAGATCTCATCCCGGTGGCAGCCGAGTATAAATGAAGTGTTCACTGTGTTTCCTTGCCTTCTAGATACACACGCATATCCCCCGAGTGATTCTTAAAGAGCCCCAACACTCCTTTTGTGCCCAGAGAAGCCTGTATTCATTTTCAGTGAAATCATCATAAACTGTAAGAGTTATCTTTCCAAACTGAAACGTATTGCAAGTGTAATATTCCTGAAGTATTTAATTGGTGGCAGCGATACCAGAATGAACATGTGTTTGTTTATTTAAATGAACCAGTATTTATTCTGCTAAGCAAAGGTGATATTTATTCTATTTATTGATTATATTTATTCCTAATATTTATTCTATTTATTGATGATATTTATTCCTGATCTTATTTATTGTATTTATTCCAAAACCGAAATCCAGCAAATTGTGACCAAAAGAAATGTATATGTGCTTTCCTAATTGATCCCTATTCACAACAGAGAATTTTTATATAAAGGAATCATATTTTTCTTGGTGGTTGTACAAGGAGATATTATTGGGTCAGAGCCGGCTTAGCACGATAGCCTTCACTTGCCTTGTCACTTGAGCCAAGCTACCCCCTTTGTGCTGGGCTTGCCCATCGCAGGTCCAACACTCAGCAATTTATAGTCTAAGCATGTTTAGTGTGTACGTTTCTCAAACGTTCTTGAGCACTTTTGCACTCTGTGCACTCTCTCCATATTATAATACTCATGCATGTGTATTTCTATCACCTAATGCTTCTGAGGCTTTTACTTCTCTCATAACAGGCTCATATTAGTCTTGGATTCTTGCAAGACAATAAACTTGATCTTCTTTAGAAAATACATATGATGAACTTTTAAAACTATAAATTGATAGTCTGAGAGTCAAAAAAAGGACCAGGGGTCCACAAGGAATTCCAAGAGGTCTATTTGACGGAGCTAGATCATTTACAGCTTATTCGATTTCTTCTCATCAGTACAAAAATATACGTAGAATCCACCTCCTAATTATTCTGCAACACTATTTTGAATAACTTCTGTGACGAAGAGCTCTGAAAAGAATTTGGTGGCACTGACAAAATGTGTCTTTCCTCTTAGCAGGCAGGGGAACTGGAATGCAAATAGTAGATTTCCAACTCATCTTTTGCGGCTATAAGCAGCCAAAGTCCACTCAGAGGTATGAAAATACCTACACCATCAGCAACTGTCTCAGTAACCCTTTGTTTTTTTGGTTTGGGGAGAGCTGGTGGGCTTGGTGGAGGGCAGAGTGCCTCTTAGGTAACTCTCGGTATGAGACCTCGTCACATCTAAGGCTCTACACCTTCCTCACACAGTTACATTTATTTACAGGTTGGCGGGTCTGCTCTTTTCTCTTTTCCCTGGGGCTGCCGTATTGAAAGTCTGCTGACTCCAAGTTCATGAGAAATTGAAGAAGGACCTGCGAACACTCCTCAGATATGGTAATTGGTACCTCCAACGTGGGTATGTTTTGTAGCATGCCACCTACACTGCTTGCTCTGCTTTGGGATGACATTCATCCTGGTGTTCATGACAGGAGCATTTCCAGTGAGTAATCACTGGAAATGCTCCTGTCATGAACACCAGAATGAATGTCTCGTAAGTTAATACATTAGCTATTATTAAATATGTGAATTATTCACATGAGAGAAATATAATTTAAATGTTATACATAGAAGACAGTGTAATAGAATACATCATTTTTAATTAGCATTTTCTTACTTCTACATCGCCATACTTAAGTGTACTTTCTTTTTTTTCTGGAATGGTTTGCAAACGGACATAAAATTACTGTTGATTTCAAATTTTTAGAGCTGGTGTTTCATTCATTGGAATTATTGATAAAATGGAAATGTGTTTAAGAACATAAATTGGAATATTTAAGATAAATATTTTTTCTTTATGTTATTTGGAAGCTATGTAATAACGTTTTTAAATATTTTACTAACTTTGTAGCTGGTAGAAGTTGATATAGTCGAGCATTGTCACTCTCCTAGGTCCTGAAATTGTTGCACTCTGGAAAAAGTGATGCTCTCCTTTGTTGGCTGCAAAAAGAACAATTGATGGTCAGAATGCCACACAATGTCAAACATTCACCCCAGTACAGAGATCTGGGCCTAAAACCATTGTTTGTTCCCCCCCATTCATTTCCAGTTCAGACCCAACCATGGGAACAGTTCAGCCGGGCTGCTAGGCCAGGTCCTCCCTAGACTGTAAACGGGCATGATGGGGCCAGTTCATGGCATAATCCCTCATCAGCAAGGCTAGCTTGACTCTAGAGGCATGGGGAGCACAGGACCTACTTCTGGCCATCAAGTCTGGACTGGCCAGCCAGGCAAGCAGGCAATTCCCCGGGAGGCTGGAGCCCAGGAGGCCGGTATTGACCGTTGGAGGCCGGGTTCAGCCTCTAGGAATGGTGGTGCTCATTACAGATTCCGGCCGCAACTTGAAAGAGTTGCTTTTATTCTAGCGCACATTAGGACGTCTGCCCATGTGGGCTGAATTTTTTGTTCTTTTTGCATTTGTCATCCAGAGTGGGATGACAAATGCAAAAAGAACAATTGATGAACAGAATGCTGCAAAATATCAAACATTCAACCCAGTACAGAGATCTGGGCTAAACCCATCGTTTTTTTGATCCCCATGCCTTTCCAGTTCCCAGCGATGTGCAAATCAGTCTTGACCCTGTTCCCCAGGGGAACAGTCCAAACCAAATTGCCAGTCCTGGTCCTCCCTGGACTGGAAACAAGCATCCTGGGACCAGTTTTTGGGCATCACTCCCCATCAGCCAGACAATCTTGACTCCAGAGGCATGGAGAGCACAGGGCCTGGCCCTCTCTGCAGGGTAACCCCCTAAAACATTTGCCATTGTGCCTCCATTTTTTGCAGAATTTGTTTTTGTTTGCCTTAGGATTCTGTGCACTTTCCCACTGCTTAACAGTACTAAAATGATTGTGCTCACTCTTCTAAACATGATTTGATTGGCTTCTCCTGATTGGTATATTTAATATGCTTGTAAGTCCTTTGTAGAGTGGTGTACCAGATAACCTGGGCTTGTAAATTAAATTCTACCAGTGGGCTGCCACATTTATTGTGTCACCTACTTAAGTAGCACCCTAAAACAGGGCCCTTTGCACGTTGCCCGTAAGTTATGCCTCATTGCTTTTTGGCCAAGCTAGCCAGGGTTAATTTAGTACCTTTTTGTAGTTCACACTGCAAGAGATTGAGGCTGTTGCTTGACCAGGGCTCACAAACCAGTCAACCCTCAAATGAACTGAACAGAGAAAGGTTGTCACAGATGTATAGGAAATTTCAATGCATAACTATTGTGATTCATTATCAAAATAATAAATCTCTCTTAACCACTTTGGAGCTCATGACGGAATGGTTTCGTCATGAGCACCAGTGCTAGTGGTTTCATGATGGGACCGTTCTGTCGTGTGCATACTAGCAAGAAATCCCTCTTCCTTTTTTGAGCTCAGGAGGTGGAGAAGAGCTTCCTCAATCTCCTGAGGCATTTTTTTGTTTCCATAGTAATGACCATCGCACGCTTGGCATGCAGACGTAAATACATTGAAAATGAAACCGACATTTAGTTTCAGTTTAACAGTTTCGTTGCTTGTGGGCCTATCTCAGCACATCACTGGAAAGCAAAGAATCTCCCCGTTCCTATGGTATCCCTCCTTAGTGTATCCCTGCTTGTGAATCCCCTCAGATGGGGGGGTCCACAATCAGGGATCCATCCACTAGACACAGGGAGGGGGGAATTGCCCCTAGGGCAAGGGTCTTTGCTCCCCCATTTTAAAATGGGCTTATACCATCTTTCTATCCCCCACAGAGGAAGACGGGGGAAGTAGCCCCCAATCTGCCTACCCTGGGGCAGAAAGCACCCTAAACACCAGGGATTATTTATAATTTCAGCCGTGGGGGCTGGCCAAATGGGCATGACAATGCCCACCCCTCCTCCCCTAAATATGCCAAAGTCTTTATGCCCCCACAGGAGGCAGTCGGGGATAATAGCCTCTGAAAGCCCTCTAGGCACCAGGGATTATTGTTTTTCAAATTTCAGGGGTGGGCCCAGAATGAGTATGTCAATGCCCCCCACGGCCAAAGGAAATTAACCACAGTCTTTCTGCCTCCCTAGAGGCATATGGGGGCAATAGACCCTGATCTGCTCCCCCCATGGGGGCAGAAACCCCACTAGGCACCAGGGATTCTTTTTTTTCTTCAAATCACAGGGATGGGGCTGCCCAGAATGGGCATGTCAATTCACCCACTCCTCCTCCCAAAAAAATAGTTACAGTCTTTATGCCTCCCCAGGAGGCAGATGGGAGAAATAGCCCCTGATCTGAACCTCCCCGGGGGAGGGGGGAAGAAAGCCCACTAGGCACCAGGGATTCTCCCCTGACAGGGGTGGGGGCTGCCCAGAATGGGCATGCCAATGCCCTCATCCCCCAAAAACATATGCTGCAGTCTTTCTGCCTCATCTGGAAGGCAGGTGGGGGCAATAGCCCCTAATCTACCCCGATGGGGGGCGGGGAGCCCACTAGTCGGCAGGGATTATGTGGTTTTTTTTATACGTAGGGGTTGGGACTGCCTAGAATGGGCATGCCAATGCGCCCACCCTACCCCAAAAATGCCCCCCAGGGCGGCAGAAAGCCAGCGCAATTGTGAGAACCTCAGGTTCTTAGTGAACCTACTAGTCCTATATATTTCCGCAACCAGAAGGGTCCAGCAGACATAACAGTATATTACTTTAAAAAATCAACTATTCTTCGAAGATGTGACAGGTGAAAATGTTGGCACAAATTACTGTTTTTTTCAACTCAATTTCAATATTTTTTTATTTCAATTGTTATTTTCTATTGAAAAACCCTGAAGGATCAACACAAATGTCCCCATGCTTCGGACATTTACCTAATTTTTGAAAATGTATTGTTTTCCGGTACCCATTATTGCTTTCACACCCATTACTACCACTAACTGGAAGAAGGTTGAAAGCAAAAAAAAGAGGAAAAATAAGATATGCCCCTGAAAAATGCCAAAATTGTTTAGAAAATGTAGGTTTTTGGTTAAAAATCTGCCTGTTCCTGAAAGCTTGGAAGATGATGATATTAGCACCAAAAACTCTTTGTTGATACCTTCTGCAGAAAAAAGCAAACGCTTTCTTCTGCAGCACTTTTTTCCAAGTTTGCCCCCAAAAATAAAAATTAGCTATATTTTGGCACATTTTTCGGTTCCCTCCTGGGCAATCCACAAACTCTGGATACCCTCAGAATCCTCAAAATGTTGGAAGAAAAAGACACACATTTGGTCTGGTTACCTTATGTGGACAAAAAGATACAGTTGCCAAAGTGTGAACTACCCCAATAGCCAAAAAAGGCTTAGCACAGGGGCAGGACTAGCAGCGAAGGGGTTAAGGACTTTTACATATGTGTGGCATGTAGGTCCCTTCCTTAGAAATTGTTATTGTGGGTTAATTTTGATGGTATTAAATGGACAGCTGTTTCTGCTTTTGGGCCCCCCAAATGTAATACACGACTGTTTAACACACTGCCAATTAGTCACAAGAATCCAAGTTTAAACTACTGCTTCTCTCTATTTGCACCTAAGCAGCACTTGCAGACTCTTAAGAAAAACAAGCATTGACCATGCCAATAGGTAAGATCTGGCAAGCCTACAGTGTTTATTCATTTTTGCAAACAGATGCAAAATGCAAACTAAACCATCTGAAGGTGGTGTGCATGTTTGGACAAAAGTTAAAAAATGAACCATCAAAAAAAATAAATTGAAATATATCAAATGAAAGTGCAAATAAAATTGAAAATAGATATTGGGTCATCATCCTTAGCATTGAAAGGGATTGATTTTTAGGAGGACTTGCAAAGGTAGACAGGCAAAATGATGTCACTCAAAGTGAAGAGAGTCCATTGCAGGAAGTGATTTTGCCCCTTGCTGAAGGCTGTGGTGGGCAGAAGAAATGACACAGTGGAGGCAAAGCTGCTCTGCTGACAGAGCAGGGGAGGAGTGGTGGGCACACTAAAGTGCGCAAGATGCTTTAACCGGCCCTCTCCGGCCAGCCAAATAGTCATGTGCACTTTAGCACGTTCTACAATCAGACTGCATTATAGCCTGCATGGAGAACATGCCCAGTCCCCCAGTCCCTGTCTGTGTGCCGAACCACGTTCCAGCTTTGTGATTGGTTTAGTGGAGCCAATCACAATGCTGCATTGCAGCGTTGTGTTTGGCTAAGGGTAGCCTGGCTGCTTTCTGTTCGGCGAAGGAAAGACGAGGTTTGGGCAGAGAGGTGAGAAGGTAAGTGAATTTTGCTTTTTTCTACAATCATTCCTCCCTAACCCCTCGCAACCCCCGCCCGACCACCCCAGATCTGTGTTGGCCTCCACTGGTTTTTGGTAACTTGATTACTTGTCTTGTGAGGGTGCTTATATTTAGACATGCTGTAATGGCGACAACTGCCTTGGAGTGGGCAATAGACATCTGCTGAAATCAGCATTTGATGTACACAGCATCTAATTCATGAATATTATTAAGTTAATTCAATCACATCTTAATCGTGCACAGATGAAAACATTTTATTGGGAAAAATAACATTAATTTTAATTTAAGAAACTAAAGAACACAATATCTATTCAATAGGTACCTCACCTATAAAACTTTTACCACAACCAGAATAGGGTTTCATTTGAGATCCATGTTTGTACGATCAGACTCTGTTCACAGGGGATACAAATCCATTTTATTGCAGAAAGGCTGTATCCCATGATCTAGCCCTGAACAACAGCCAATTAACACTATTTAGGAAGAGGAAAAGGGGATACCTCAACAGTGGTAATCTTACAGACACATGAAAAGATGACTGTTTAATATACAAGCCCCATTGGGCAGATTCATATCGTGTCCTCCAACTTAACTGCCCTTGTCATCAGGGAAAGATTTAGAATGGTCATATAACATCTTATGCAGGTACTCAGATGTGATGCAGAAGCAATGCAGTGTGCAATATTGTCTAAACTTTAAACTTCTCAGCATATCTGCAATGTATTTTATGGCTACTTGGACTATAAATTTATCAGGCTTAGACATAGCTAGCTAAGGCACTTACCGTTTCTCAAAATGGCTGCAGAAACAACCGATCATACATTAGCTTTGATAGCAATGAGTCATGAGTTGGGGAGGTTACACACCAAGAGACAACACAACTGAATATATTTAGAACAGTTGCCTTCACAGGTTAACCCATACAAACTACTTAATTAAAAGCACACAAAGACCTATGCTTGATAAATAATTTGATTGCATAGAGAAAGTATAAAGTTAATAAATGTACATGCATTCATATCCTTATATACAAAGACTACGAATATTCTCCTTCAAATAGAATCATCTCTTCAAAAGCTGTTTTAATATACAAAAGCAATTTCATCATTTATATACATTTAGATGCCATTATAGAGTGATTTGATAAAGGCTAAACAGCCACCAGATAAAACACCCCCCAGATAATCCTTCCTTTACACCTCCTCATCTACTCTTTCCTTGATACGTAGCATACTCTATCATCTATATATTGCACATTTTAGCCCATCAGTCTTCAAAATTTGGTAGTTCAGAATCAATTTAATGCTGCAAAATGATTAATTGTTGCTCTATGACAACTATATAACATAATCCGGTACACAATATTATCTTCCAACGAAAGCTTAATGTTAAGGATATTGAAAACAATAACAATACCCTGAATAGTACTTTACTGACCTTTAATCTCAAGCCAACATCTATATTTTTCTTTTTGCATACAGAAAAGATGAGTACATAGTCAACACCATTAGCTAGAGGAATTATTTCTGCATTTCCACTTCTGTAGACTTTTAGGCATGTAATATAAAATCTGTATTGCTCTATAATATTGATGTTTAAATACTTTAGTAAGATCCATGCTTCACATCTTTTACTGTTCAATAGAAATCTTTGGGGATCGTAGTTTTTAATTTTTGTTGCCAGCTATTGGCTAATTCAACATTATTGTCTGTCATTGTTTCTGCAATTATAATGCATAACATTTTATATTGACAGCTCCTGCTCCTTTCTGTAATATTTTGATACAAGGTACCACATTCAATTCAATTCAATTCAATGAAGTCTTTATTTTGATTATTCATCATAAATGACAAGTTCATCCGATTTTAAAACTAGTACTCCATCCCTTAAAATACATCATATAATTGGGAAATATTATGCAAAATTCTTACTCCAAATATCATGATATGTTATTAAATGAATATGTTTACATAATAAAACGGCATCTTAAAATCTGATTTAAATAGTTAAAAAAAAGATAAACTTTGTGCAGACATAATTTCAATAAACAGGTACTTTAAAAGGGAATGAGTTATCTGCCTTAAGTAACAGTACAGTACAGATCATAGCTCAGACTCATATAAAATTGGGCCCAGCTAAACTTTTTGTGCTACTTTACCCCCCTTTTTTATTGCGAATGGCCCATGCCCAATTCAGAAACGTAGTCACACCGATCACGATAAGGGCGGTGGTGTCTGATTTTAAGATTCTGCTCGCAACTAATGCCGACCTAGTATTCATAGGCGTGCATACTGGCTTAAGCCATTTTAACCTAGGCAGGTGGTAAGCAGGACAAACAAATAGAAAATGATCTATGTTCTCAATATGGTCCTGACAGAATATACACTTATCACACCTGGCCGTGTTCCATTTACTTATCATTTACAGCATCTTAATGGCAGGGTGCCTATTCTGAACTGGTGGTAGAGCTTCTGATCATATGGCTTGGTAAAAAGATCCCAATAGGCTTCCATAGCGGCCTCATCCTTAATGTCGAGGAAGTCCCTCGACAATGACTGCCTTATGTGGGAGGAGTATCTCTTGGTTTTGACCATTTCCCAATATGCTGCTCTATAGATCTTTTTAGATGGGAATTCCATATCCTCCGGATGGTCCCATAGGTTACTCATCCCCTTTTCGGCCAATAGGGACTGATGCTATTCAGCCATGGGATCATATGTGATCGGTTGAAATTCCTTACTTTCAGTAATGCCTTGGCATACAAAGAGAGTTCTGGTGTGGTCCAGAGACGCCTCCAGAATTCCAAGGGTCTATAACGTGCTACATCTTCAATGGTGTGGCAACCCAAGTCCAGAAAAAACGGTAACAGGGGTGAAGATTGCGGGAGGCCAACTATCGCTCTTACAAACTTGTTTTGGGTTATAGTTAGTGGGGATAGATTGCCGAAACCCCATAGTTTGGCACCATACAATATTACTGGGCTAATTTTGATAGTATAAATTCTTAGTTTGGGGGCAATGGGCTTGGTTTGGAAAAGCCTGTGTTCCTTCATGAGGGTGCCAGCTAGCTGCACATGTTTTAGTGCCAGCAACTCGATTCGTGGCTTCCACCTTAATTTGCTACTAAATGTGACACTCAAGTAGGAAAACACGTGGGGCTGCTCCAACAGAGCCCCACCCATATAGACACTGGCATTAATGGCTTTAGTTTTATGGAGCACCATAAACTTAGTTTTCCCTACGTTAACCATTAGCTCAGGTTCAGGCCCAAAACACCTCAAAACGAGACAGCCCCGCCTGCAGGCCCTGTCTCGTCTTGGATATAAGCAGGGTGTCATTCGCGGACATGAGCAATGGTACTTTCCTACCAGCTAACATTGGTGCATCAGTAGGGTGGTTTGAAAAGTACTGGACTACCTCAGTTATAAATAGTGAAAACAAGGTAGGAGCCAGTACGCACCCTTGTCGAACCCCCTTGGACACGTTAAATCTCTCTGTGGTCTCTCCCGGTTTATTTATTTATTTATTTATTTTAAGGCTTGTATAGCGCTAGACTCGACTCCCGAAGGAGTATCTCTGCGCTTGGTTCGCCCGACGGCTGCAGGACAGGCTCGAAAGTATATACAGAGGCTTATATTATCTGAAACAAAAATGTCTTCAGTAACTTCCTGAAATTTAGGTAATTATTACATTGTCTCAGATTGAGAGGTAATTTGTTCCACAGACTGGGGCCCAAGAACGAAAGTGCTTGGCCTCCCAGTCGTGCTTTTCTGATTGGTGGAACCTGAAGCAAAAATTGGTTACTGGAGCGAAGAGTACGTCCTGGTTTGTAAGGGATAAACTTTTCAGCCAGATACAAAGGACCTGAACCAAAAATGCTTTTATGGATAGTACAGAAGGTTGTAAACTTGATCCGTTGCCGGATAGGAAGGCAGTGAAGTTTATCCAAGAGGGGGCGGAATGGAGTTCTAGGCAGGGCATTAAGAACCAGCCTAGCTGCGGTGTTTTGAGCCACTTGCAGCCTACTCAGCAGGTTGCCATTTGCAGATAGAAGAAGACCGTTACAATAGTCGAAACGGCTAATTACAAGGGCTTGGACAAGGGTCTTACTAAAAGTGTCTGGCAGGAAGGGAAACACGTGCTTCAAGAGTCCAATTACCCGAAAGCAGGACCCAGTCGTTTGATTCACGTGTTCCCTTAAAGACAGACCTTGTTCCAGACGCTCACCAAGATTTTTCACTGTCTGTTTGGGACTAGGGACAGGCCCCAGGTCTAAAGGCCACCAGTCAGGTGACCACAAAAGTGGGGCCTCCCCAAATAGCATGACCTCGGTTTTCCCTATATTGCATTGCAGGAAATTGGAGGCCATCCAGCAGGACACTGCTTTCATACCCTCCGCAAAAGAATGTTTAATTGCAGAAGTAAGAGTCTGAAATGGGAATAAAAGCTGGGTGTCATTGGCGTACGACACGGGAATAAATTCATACGCTCTCACAAGGTCAGCTAGGGGGGCCACATACACATTAAAAAGTGTAGGGCTCAGACACGATCCTTGTGGGACCCCCTTCGTAAGATCCGTGGGAGAAGAATGAAAGGAACCCAAGCTGACACTTTGTGAGCGGCCTGATAGAAAACTCTCAAACCATTGCAGAGCCAAACCTCCTACACCAACCTCCTGCAGACGACTGAGCAATATTTCATTCAATATGGTGTCGAAGGCTGCGGACAGATCCAGCAGCACTAGAATCATAGAGCCCCCTTTAACTTGCGACATCGTGGTGGAATCTGTCACAGAGAGAAGCGCTGATTCTGTGCTGTAGTTGGGTCTGAATCCCGATTGGGAGTGATCAAAACCAAAAGCAAAGTGGTACGCCTGCATCCTCAAGTAGCCACTACCTTCCCCTCCATACTCCTTTTTTTCGCTGATCTTTGAGTGCCCATGCTACTTAGGAGTCCAGGGAACCAGCAGGGCTCCAGACAAATCATTGGAAAACCAATGACCGAAGTTGCCATGCCACCAAGGCCTCCCAGACATTAGTCTCACTCAAGGGGTCTCATGCCATATCTGATTTACTTGTTATCATGATCTGCCGTAAACAATCAGTAAAGGTAGGGGGAGTTGGGTCCTTCCACGCCCTACAGATCTCTCGCCTTGCCAGCAAAATGATGTAAAAAGCAAATTTCGTGGGGAGATCATCTACCTGATAAGTCGTGATAAGCCCTGAGATTATAGTGAACGTTGAAACTGATATGGGCATTGAGAGGACATCTTCCAAGAATTCCCTTATCTTACTCCAATATTCCTCCAATTCAGGACAATCAGCGAACATATGTACATCATCTGCTTTCAAATGACCGCACCTCGGGCAGTCATAATCTATGTTAGAGTATTTAGCCAGTTTCTTAGGTGTTATATAAACCCTATACATTGTGAACAGATGGTTTCTTTTCAGAGCTGCGGGCTTAATTACAGCGTTTAACACTCTAAAAGAGTTGTGCCAAAACTCCATAAAGCACCCACTAGCCAGATTTATAGCGTTGCTCCATATTTTGCTGATTTCAGCCTCTGACACCTCCTCACCCTCTAACAGTGCTGAATACCAAAAAGAAATTTGACTCTTCCACTTGCCCCTTCTCGTTACTGCATCAAATTTGGGAATAGGGGGATTATTATCTGCAGATCTTACGGGTCTCAATGCCCACCACCCTGATAGTTGATAATATTTACACCTGGTCAAGGTCCCCCTTGTTAGGTTGGAGAGCATGTCCCAGCTTAAGAGCTGTCCATCTTCCTGCAGATCCCCCCAGTATTCCAACCCAGCCTGTTTTAATGGTAGCGATAAAAGGTCATTTAGGCATGCAGGAAGTCCAGGAGAATCCCATATCGGGCCTGTGACGCATAATAAGGGATGTTCAGTTTATTCTTCACAAATACCCAATTTTTCAAAGCTGTCCCCAAAATCTTCAACCTTACTTTTTTGAAAAATTTTGGGTCCCCAAATTTATAAAGGAAGAAACTCGATCCCTGGGGGACATCTTTTAACAAGGCAGAAAATAGCAAACCCATCGATGATTGGTCCAATCGACCAGCCATGGTTCTCCTTAATTTTTTCCAAGCTATTCGAGGGCATTTCGCATTTCAAATAAATTATCCTAATTTTCCTTGTAGTTTTTTAATTAAAGCTAACGGAAAAGATAAAGGGATTGCATTAAATCGGAAAGTGATTTTTGGAAGGATTATCATTTTTAAGAGGTTAACTCTTCCATAAATATTTAAGGGGAGCGAGGACCAACGTTGTAGTAAAGCAATTATGTCTTTAGGGACTCTAACTAAATTAATTTTTGGGATTTCTTCTATCCTATTCACTAGATGGACTCCCAGATACCTCATGTTATCTTTTTTCCCTACTGAGTCTGTCTGCTGGTTCCATTCCATTATTTCAGTTTTTTATACATTTATAGAATACCCAGAAATTTTACCAAACCCTTCGGCGAGATCTAATAATCTGGGTATTGCTTCTTCTGGATTTGACGTATACATCAGCAGGTCATCTGCATACAATGCGAACTTCAATTCCATGTCAGCGATCTTAAAGGGTTTGATTAATGGTTCTGCTCTTAACATACAAACAAAAGCCTCAATATATAAATCAAATAAAAGGGGGGATAAGGGACAGCCCTGACGCGTGCCTCGGGTAATGCATATCTGCTCCGTCAGGGAGCCATTTACTAAGGCTTTTGCTGTTGGGGCTGAATATAGTAGCTTTATGGCTGTTATAAAACTTTCGGGGAAGCCACATTTTTCCATCGTCATCCAAAGGTAGTCCCAGTCAACCTGGTCAAAAGCCTTGGCGGCGTCGACTGCCACAATGGTGAGGGGCAACTTCTTCTCTTGAGCGACATCTATTGCGGCAACTACTTGAAAGGTCAACTCGTTGAGTTGTCTATCCGGAATAAATCCCATTTGGTCGCAATGTACCAACGCTTTTACTACCTTTGCTAGTCTAGTTGCTAACACCCCTGCGAATACCTTATAATCTACGTTTAATAAGGAGATAGATCTATAAGACTCTATCCTACTCGGATCCTTATTTGGCTTCAATATTAGTGTAACTATAGCCTCAGCCCATGATCTTGGAGCCTGCCCCCCTTGAAGTAAAATATTGTTAAACAATAAGGTCAAAACCCCCATTACCTGCTCTTGCACGATCTTGTACAATTCCACCGGAAGCCCATCTGGACCTGCGGCCTTGCCCTTAACCATCTTTGACAGCTGAATCCTCACTTCTCCTTCTCTTATTTCTGAACTGAGAAAAGACCTGTCTGAATCTGCCAACTCAGGGATCAGTGCATTAGCCAGCCATATTTCTGTCTGCTGCTTACTCAAAGAAGGGTTAGTTCCATATAGAGACTGTATGTACCTCATTACCTCTTCCCTAATGAGGTCGTCATCATTAGTTTTTCCCCCGTGCTTGTTAGTAGTAAACTGTCTATTAGATTCCTTGTTCTGTCTGCTTGGGCTTTCCACGCTAAGAGCCACCCACACTTCTCGCCGTAGGCGAAATGTTGCAAATTACTTGTGTCCCACTTTTCCTTCAAAGCTTTATCTATCACCGCTTGGTATTCAGCCCGCAGACAATCCAGTTCCCTCTGAAGAGATAGTCTATTATCGGGCTCATCCCCTGATGCCCTTTGCAGCTCTGATTCTTTGAGTTTGATTCTCGAAATCCTTGCTTCCCTGCTCTCTCTCCCCAATCTGTTCCTCCTTATCATCAGGGTTGTTAAAAGGTCTCGGGAAAAGGCTTTATATGCATCCCAGACAGTTTGTTTAATTTCTGTCCCAATGTTGACCCTAAAGTACTCCTCCGCCTGGGTCACTAAGTCCTGTCTGACCCCCTCTTCCAACAGCAACGTCCGATCCAATGTCCATCTCCTTTGCTGCATTTTTTGCTTCAGACTGATCACCACCTCCACTATTGAGTGGTCTGACAGAATTGCTGGAATATATGATATAGAGTCAACTGCTGATGTAAGAGTTTTATCCAATAGAAAGAAGTCTATCCTAGAGTGATGTCTATGTCTTCTGCTGTAGAAGGAATAATCTCTTTTTCCCGGATTTCTGAGCCTCCAAATATCTATCAAGTTAAAATCCCGTATTAAATTCTTCAATTCCAATCCAGTTTTTTTGTGGGGGTGTAAATTTCACTCTTGGGGTTCGATCCAGTTCTTTATCAAAGATTAAATTGAAATCGCCCCCAGAATTATCAGACCCTCTGTCTTTATTAGGCTGATTTTGAGTTTCAACAGAGCCCCAGGGGCATCCAGATTCGGACCATAATAGACTGCACAGGTAAAAGGGGTACTCCCAGCAATCCAAGATGTCACCAGCCACCTACCTGAGTTATCTGTCTCATGTTTAATAAGCCTGATCCCTGTGCCTGTTCTGATAATTATTGCCACCCCTCGCGTACTTCCACCTTGTTCCGAGCAAACAACAACCTGGATCCACCTTCATCTACCGAATGTTAGATTAGACTCTTCCCTCTCCAAATGTGTCTCCTCTAGTAGACAAATATGAGCCCCTGAGTTAAACATAAAATCAGTAATCCTTCTCGCTTTCTTTCTATCCCTTAACCCGTTAACATTCCAGCTTATTAATTTTATTCTACTTATCATGTCGACCTTGTTCCTCTGTGCCCATTTTGAGGATTCTAGACCAGCTCCCTATGAGAGTACAATTTAATTTCGTGCATAAATGAGGATTATTTTGATTTGTTTTTCCCCCACTCCCCACCCTCCTACCCCCCTCCCCTGCGGAATCCCACCCTTGATTCTTCTGGCGAACATGTCGCCAATTGAGAGTTTTCCAGACCCCTGGATGGTGACCCCCTATAGCAAATTAAACTTTCAGAGTACGCCAACTGTTTGAGATTCAATTATATATAAAGAGAAAAAATGTGCGAAAAATACCTAGGTGCCCCCCCCCTTTTTTTCCTCCTTTCTCCTTCTCATTCTCTTATTTCCCCCTTTTTTTCTCCTTTTTTTCATTCCTTCCCTCCCCGCCCAAAAGAAAAAATATCAGAGAAGATTCTGCTTAAAGCTTCTTATGCCTCCCTATCCCCACTTATTCACCTTAATACATGTGTTGCTTAGTTTTCTGACTGTCCCCTTGGTTGTGAACTTCACTTTTACACCCATCTTAAAGACCTGTGCTATAGCTTCTATCAACCAAGGGCACCCACCACCAAATTTGTTGATAGTTTTTGGGATTTATGTCTCTCTTTCTTAAATTGCACTTTCTCGCATTAGGGTGATGAAGGATTCAACTTCTTGTGTTGAGGTGAAATTATGTGTCTTGTTCTTCAACACCACTCTGAAAAAAGCCGGGAAATTCATTTGAACCTGGGCCCCCAAGCTCCTCAAGTCCCTAGCTCCCATTGCCTCTGCGCCGTTACTTTCCCCACATCAGATCGAATAAGATAATTGCCTGAACCAAATTGTAGGGACTTTTCTTGCAATGCTCTGCTCAGAATTAGTTCTTTAACCGTGAAGGTCACGAAATTTACCAGGATCTTCCTCAGACCTGACCTCCCCGGGCATTGCCTAAAGGGATCTCTGTGTGCTCTTTGTATCTCGTCTTCCAGGTTGATATCTGGACTATCCTTAAGGACACCCTCTCTGAGAATTTTACATATGAGGCCCTTGACATCCCCATTTTCCACTCCTTCCGGTATTTTCAGAAATTTCAAGTTGTTTCTTCTTGAATGAATTTCAAGTCTTACCACGTTCATCTGTAGAGCTCTGTTCTGCACTCTTAGAGTCTCAATGTCTCTGTCATGTCTTTTTGAGGCCCCTGTTAGTAAGCTAACTTCCTCCTCCAGCACATCTGTACGTTTGCTGACATCTACCAAGTTTTGTTCTAAACTAGCACACTGCTCGTGAATGGTTTTTTGATTGGCTTCAGATGTATCGAATTTTTTGTCAAGTTTTGTCAAAAGGTCTTCTCTAAGACTGAGAAGAAGAGTCTCAACCTGCGACAGACCTGTTTCCGGGCTTGCTGATTCTGTTTCTGTTTGCTCTGATTCTTCTTCCTGTGCCTGAGCATCCTCTATTTCCGCCAGCACCGTATATCTATTTGTGAGAGGCACCGAGGAGCATATGTTCGGCATGCTAGGTATGCTATGTGATCTATGATTTGGTAAGCTAAGGGTACTAGGTGCGTCTGTTGTATTAAGGTCGCCTGTTGCATTAAGATCGTCTGACAGCCGGGGACCGGGAAGATCAGAGTTAGGAACACTTGGGGTATTGACCGTGTGTCCCCCCCCCGGACTGTTTCTTGCTCTCCCCCACTTTGGGGTCAACTACCTTTTCCATAATTCTATTGTAGGATTTCAAAGATGGGGTGGGCTTTGGCAATGTCCAACGCACTTTGAGGAGCTTGTGCCTCTGCTTATTCGCCTCCCCTTTCCTAGAAATGTTACTTCCCCTGTCCCTCCTCTTTTCCTTAGGGGAAATCAGTATGGTTCCTACCCTTGCGGTGATCAGGCACTCAACTCCCTTTTTTTGCAGCGCAAGTCTGGATCTTAATTGATACCTATTCCTGACCTGTGGGACTGGGGGTGCGTGAGAAGACTCCCTGCCCTTGCCCTTATTCTTGCTCTTATTTTTACACGCTTCCCCAACTGGGCAACACTCTGAGGTGTCGGTCACGTTGGCTTTGGCTGTTTCTACTCTGCGCTGTAAATATGAGGGAGGCTGTGGGTGTAAATACTCTATGTCTAAGTCTGGATTCGTTCCTAGGTCCATACCCTTGCACAGTATGAAGCTCTGAGCCACAGGAGCCCTACTCGTGCTTTTCTTCGCTTTCACCCAGCCTGCATCGCATGATATCCTCTCGCTTATTTTTCGCCCTGCAAAGCTCACAGAACCGTTTGTCCCCTGGGCCCCCTGGTGCTCCTCTCAACAATTGGGGGAGAAAATACAGATTGCGAGTCAGAGGCTTTCCAAGACTTATTTTCGCCAATAACCTCCTAGCATGCCTCCAAAATCTCGCCCAGTCCTTTTGGTGCCCCGCTAAATCACCAGCGCTCCTCCTCCTCCCCTTAGGAGAACCGGTTCCAGTACCTGCCGCTACCGCTTGTCCCACTGCCCCGGCCGCTTCTCCACCTTCTGTTCCCACCGTGGATCCGGACGGCTGTCTGCTACAGCCCATAGCCTTCCGCTTGCCTCGCTCACCACAGCCATGCAGTTCTAAGTGTTCTTTATTCTGAGTCTTTTCAGTGATCCTCAAGTAAGCAGCTAAACTTAGTGCAAACAATAACAGTTAAATTGTCTGCCATGTGGTGTACTTCTCATGTTATTAAAGTTATCTGGCTTAATACCCATGATAACTATTCTAACTTTTGGAAACCTATACAATTGTTAGCAGAGCATAATACATTTAGAATCAAAAGTGACATTTATTTCAATACATTTCATAAATACTCCAATGAGACATGGTCGAAAGCTTTTGCATGTTGAACTTCTTTCAAAACCATTTTGTGGCATAAAATGTCTGAATGGTAATATATGTATGTATTTGTATGCCTTACGAGAATAAACCCATGCTCTTGTTCCGATACCAACTTTTCGATAACCTTTAAGAGTCCCATGGACAATACCTTTGAGTACATTGTAGCATCTGCATTAAAGAATAAAATTGCTTGTCATGATCCCCTTTCTATAGTTGCCATTTATATTTTTATCTGAATAGAGCTATATGAATTTCATACTATGATTTAGGTGTACTACCATCATTATAGATGGCTACCTGCAGAGCAAAGAGGACAAGCATAATTATTTCCAAGAAGGGCTTATACAATTCCACATGGATAATATCCTGCCCCAGTGCCTTATATTTTGCATGCGCATTTATATGTGATAATATTTCTTTCTTTGTTATAGCTTGATCTAGATAGTCATCATCTGAAAGTCAGTGCACCAAGTGATATGGGGCCTAATCACGAACTGCATTTTGTAGTATGTTTTGTAGTACTACAAAATGTATTAACAAATGTTATTCAGAAACTTATGTGCAAAGTTTACACTTCCACCTTGTCTATTTATTCCTGTGCTGAGAACTCCACCCCGATGGAGGTGTCTCCACACAAGAGTAAGTTTTAGTGGTAAACGTGGCTGGAAAAAAGAGAATACTTAGTATTAAAGTGGAGGGGAATACTTTGGCATAAGGAGAGGTTAGAGGAAGGTTAGGGATGGGCTTAGAGCGGGGCGTGTCCTCACCCACAAGAAAGGAAGTCCATTCCTATTCACAAACTGCACTTCTAAAGTTAGTACAGACAAAAAAGGAACCAAAACAGTAGTAAATTATTATATTGCAGAGCTGAAGTAAGTCCCCCACCAAACATGGGCAACCACTGGTACTGCAACACCCTCTCACAGAAATCAATGGAGTTAGGGATGTAAAATGAAACCGTATGGCAAATAATGCTAAATGAATTCAAATATTTTAAATAGTTAAACATGTAAATAAATATAATTTAATGGTAAAAAACATATACAAATAGTACATTTTTGAAATGTAACTTTAAAATATTGTAATATCTTTTTTGCTTATAAAATAATGTAACAATACATTTTTAGACATAAGTACATTCTTTTAATTCATTCTATACATCACTATTAATAAATATCAATACATAATAAAAATATTGTTTTCTATAGTCATGAATTTATTTTTTATTTACCTTAAGAAAAATAAGTCTAATGTAATTTAATATACATATTGCTAATCTGACTTGTTGCCGCCGAGGAGAGTTGGGGACTCGCTGTGCCAGGAGGCTATGTTGTGCCAAGGAGGAGAGGTCAGTCTTCTGCGACGCTCTGTGCACATAAAAGTGATTGTTGTCTCCCTCGGCAGGGCCCCCCTCTTGGCACTCCAACCATTGGGGGCAGGTTTCACCTTGTGGCTTCTACTTTGCCTTCAATAAGGAGCTGGGGAACATATTAAAACTACTGGAAGAGGGTGCGCTAGTATAGGTAGCTGGATGATTTTGGACTCTGAGATTGTCCCTCATGCAGGTAGGAGATCCAACACTTTTACTTCTACGATTCCATGTTTGAAAGTGTAACTGAGACCTGCTCCCCCTTTCGAACATCCAGATCCTTGGTTTGGGCTTGCTTTTAGCTGCATGGGCTCTGATTTGTTGTAAAGAATGGAGGAAGTAGCCTTTTTCAGGCCTGTGTTCCCCTATTGACGACCCTCCTTGCTTGCTCACATCTTCTCAATTTAAGTGGCGTAATTGCTCTGCATCTTTGCCTCAGGCCTCCATCCCCGGGAATACGTCAACAGTTTGTAGGATATCTTTGCTTATATCTCCTCGAAAAATATTTTGGCTTGCCATAATGGGGAAATGCAGGCCTACTGCCAGGAAATTGATGAACATTGCATCAACCATGGACGTCTTCTTGCAGCATGCTGTCGGTGTCCTGGACAAGAAAAATGAGCTGGCTACTTGTCGTCTCTCGTGATCCACTGTGCTTTATCCCTCCCAAATGGCCCCCATGCTTTTATATCCTGTCATTCCTGAGCAAGGTCCTACTCCCGAGCTTGTGATTGTGGACCAGAATGAGGCCAGGGCCACTTGTCTACCCTTTACTTACCTTACTCACCAGGATGGCGTGTATCCAATGGACATCCAGATAACACCAGTAGCTCCATTTGTGGACACTGGAATGGAGAATGGATCAAGAGCAAAGTGAAAGGGCCCCTCGATCGAGAATCTTGCCAAGCAGAGGAAAAGCTTTGGTTTGCATCCCAGGCCTTCGGATCTTACTGCTGTGTGTAAATTAGACCTTATCCTCCATCGCTTATCAGCCATTGAAAGGGACCTGAACAACTGACATTGCTCCTAAGAGGTGGCCCCTCAGTATTGCCCTTGTTTCTCTGGGCTCTAACGCGCCACCTACCAGCATGCATGATCTTGACACAAAGCGTGGAGCATCCTAGTCCTTTCCAAGTTGATTCTTAAGGGTGTAACCCAGCGCACCTATCCAGAGATGTGACTGGTTTGCCCCTTATTACCAGACCAGACACTGAACATGAACATGAATGATACTGTCTCTGGCATCAAAGTTCAAAGATGGTTTAAAGTTCTTCACAGCCCAATCTGAACTTGAAATTCGGCTCTGTAGCAAATATATCCTCTATCTCAGGCACTGTAGCAAGCATGCTCCCTATTCCAGGAACGGTTGCAAGTACGTCCTCCATGATGTCGGTTGGAGCGAGAGATAACACCAGCTCAGGGGCACCCAGTAACTTTGCCCAGAGCCCATGCACTTTACATCTGCCACCTGATTCAACCCCTTTCATAGTGATTTTAGTAAATGTTACTAGACAAAGGAAGATTTTGTCAAACTCAGGAACAAAATTGTGCATTGGTTAAATTCTAACATTGCAAGAGGTTTGCGGGTTGAAACCCACATAATAATGTTACGTAGGACATCTTGGGTAGGCAGAGCAAAGAAGAATTAGGATGGGAACTCTGTCACCATCAACTTTAACAGCACCAACGTAGTGGATAGAATTTTAAATATGGTTTCTTATTTTAATCATGTGGATTTTAGTTCAGCCATTATAGCTATTTTCCTTTTTTACTTTTAAAGGTCCTACATTCACCCATTTTTTCCATCTAGAAGGATTCAAGTGTGACCTCTACGTTTAGGACAAGGAGTCAGCAGGAGGAAATACCAGGAATAGCTACATCTAACACAGATTTGTGCCATTGAGTTCATAGAGTGCTGTGATTTGCCGAGGGTAGTTCCTTTGAAGTCTAAAATTCTTTCAACAAAGTGCCCTGTTGGGCTCTTGGGATTGGCCCAATCAGATCATAAGGGGTGCAACTTTATTTCCTGGAACATCGCAGGGCTGGCAAGTAGGTTTAATGATCTAGAATGGGAACTTTAAAAAAAAAAAGGTTTGACGTGATCTGTCTTCAGGAAACCTGGGCTAAAGAAAATTGTTATTGATTGAAAGGATATAAAAACTTCATCGTGCCAGCCCCCCCCATACAGCTGGAAGAGCCAAGGGAAACTTGGTTAGTTTTGTTTCTTTAGCAAATCAAGGCAGTTCTGTCATGTTGTCAGTAGACTTTCCCACTCTACAGGCTTTGTTGCTATCTAGCAAGGCAAACAAGTTAATGATTTCAAATTGTTATAATGCAGTAGCCTGTCTGCCTGAAGTATGTAATATTTCATGGTTAGGCACCTTTTTGAGAAATATGACCAGGAAGAAACAGAATTGCCCCAACATCTTTATAGCAGGAGTTTTAAATGTCCACCTGTGGGGGAATGCTATGCTCGACGGGGTCAAAGATTTGGGTTGTGCACGCAATTCTGGCCTGCACATGGAATGTACCTACCAGGGCTGTTTAATGAATGCTATGATGAATGAGTTTGACTTAAATTCGGCATTTAACAAATTGCCCCGTATAAGAAGGATGTTGCTCCTGCTTTTAAAGGCTGTGACTCTTTCATTGATTTAATTTGTGTCTCTATACCCATCATTTCTTACATTAGAGACTTTACTATCCAGGAGAGCGTGTATAGTGACCAGAACCCTGTGTATGTTTTGACTGTTTGACCCTGGGTAGTACAACCGATCATGAACAGAGTCAAGTGTTCCCTGATAGCTGTGGAAGGGGGAAGGAGACTAAAGTGGGCCCAGATTATTCCTGAAAAGTTTTAAGAGTCCCTCTTTATTCAGTGTCAAAAGGAGTTTGCCACTTGCTTAGACAGGGGGGGAACCATCAGATATATCTTGGAGGTGTTTGGTAGTATGTCAGGAGTTATAGCTAATCTATTTCAGGACCTGGGAAAGCGTTTATCTCACATAGGCCATATAGAGGGTTCCAGAGCCTTCAGGAGTTTGAAGGAAGCTCTGAGCATCAGACCAATGAATCCCATGGGGGTCAAGGAACATCGAATATAAAGCCGGCCAGATAAAGCATAAGTCGGTTTTAAAAGATGAGGCCTGCTTAGACCTTATGCTGTTCAGCACCCTGAAGAATCGCTCCATATCTTGGAGCATTATCAATGATCCGTTTTTGGCAGAAGATAATGCCAACCAACGGGACACCCATAGCACAGTGAAACAGTGGGTTAGCTATTTTGAGGGTATGTTTTAGAAGGATATTAGTTCTTTGGAATCCCAGGATATTGTAGAGGGTCAATCTGAGATTGTGTTTAGAAGCATGCATATCGAAGTTGACTAAAAGTAAGGCCCAGGACCAGATGGTGTTCCACTAGAACTTTATATTTCGAATTTGGACACTAGGGCTCTTGTCCTCACTTCAGTTATCTACGGTGCAGTGGACAAGCCGCCCGGACTCCTGGGCACTATCCACCATTGTTCCCGTTTTCAAAATGAGAGATCAGGATAGTTCTCATTGCTATACATCTAATATTACTTATGTTTGCTTGACTTGTATGGTTTTCTTCGTGAAAACTGAAAATAGTATTGTTGATTGATTGATATGTTAAATAATTTAATTTTAACTTCATTTAGTGTGGCATTTGAAATAATAACTTGACATTAATTATTATGAATATTAAACATAAACATATTTTTACATACTTTAATACTTGTTTTACTTTTCTCAATACTATACCATATGGAGACTGCAGTTGGGATTGAAAGTTCCATATGGTAACTCTGCCTATTTTACTATCGGGAGATCTCCACGAGTGGGGGTATGGTAAAGTGTAGGAAAATGTGAAAAAGTGTTTTAAACTTGGAAAGAAGTTTGTTAAAATATTTTTGAAAGGCACCTCAATTTACATTTGAACAATATGAAAACATTTCAAGATTGCACCAGAAATGTGTATGTCTTTTAAATGTAAATATTAGAGATACCATTGCTATAATACCACTGAAATGATATTTATATATTAACCAGGTTTTACTAACAACCACTGACAACCTGGGCCTCTTGACCTATAACCTAAGACCTCTTCCCCAAGCCTTACTTCACAACCCAAAACCGATTTCTTCCCACCAGTACTTCAAAGGGAAACAGTGGTGAAACTGGTGTCAGACACCTTCCTGATCGCTCATTGTCATTGTGAGTAAAATATGGACAATACATGCACATCAGAGATTTGCAGCTACCTATGCAGATTTGTCCCTTACATTTCCTTTTTTGATGAGAAGGTTAAACCTCCCAAATGGAACTATGGTTCCAGAAGAAGCTTTGAAATAGCAACTGGAAAGCAGATTAATTAACTTACCCCAGCAGGGTAGTTGAAAACCCACATAAATTTAAGCACAAGTACTTTGAGGCAGGTCACAACTAATATATGGGACCCAGAGAAACATAGAAAAAAACACAACCATAACGTTTCCATGTTGAACCAATCAAAAACGGTATTTAAAGCTGTTTTCACTCATAGTGTAAATACAGTTACATGCAAAAGATTTACAGTTCCGTCTAAAAGAAAAGGTACAATTCTTTTTGGGTTCCCAATTAATTTATAAGACCCACACAGGCCATAACTAGTATTTTCTGCGCCCCATCTGTCAATAGGATACCTGTACACAGACACCATGCTTTGTCAGACAGCAGTATTCCTTGCTGAGCTTACACGTGTGAGTCCCTTAACACCGCTGCACAGTAGCATATCTTATTTTAAAAGGTGTGCACCAAAGGTTACAGCTCAAAACTATTTTAACAGAAGCTTACAGTGGATGATATTGCCTTAGAGGTTCACACTGATAGCATCGATCAAAACACCAGGAGGTCAAAAAAGCAAAAAACAGGTTGGGATGTGGGTGGTGTCAGAACCCATTCTTTCACAAAACCTGTGAGTGTTTTGGAAAAAATTACTTTCACATATATTCAGTTATAATTAAAATAGATACATGAAGTTCCCCTATTTACATTAATAGGCTGCACAATCACTTACCATTTACTTTTGTCACACATTTAGTTGTAAGTTTTCCGCATCATCCAGCCATAAAAAAATCTAATAAGTCTGCTCCAATTATTTCAGTATTCCTGTGATCACGTACTGTTCTCCCTTTCACCTCACACTAAAATTTCCCCCTCAAATTCCCCTTGGAAGAAATTGGTTTATTAGTTGCAATGGAGGTGCGTCCATCACAAGTAATATAGGTATTCAACGCTCTCTTTACTGGGAACTAAGCACCCCATTGTTGCACTTGACTCTCCTAGGGTAGCAAAGCAGAGCAGTCCAAAGCCTACTCAAGAAAAAGTAGGTACGCAATACCAACATGCAATAAATTATTGTCTAGGCAGCAACTTTTCTTATAGAAAAGAAAATGTATTTATTACTGTGAGAAAGTGCCATCTTTCTTGCATTGGATTGGCCCCTCTTTTTGCTGAACTGCTGATGTGCTTTGACTGAGTGTGCTCCTGCCCACATTAAACCCCCACTGATGCCAGTGTGGGATTTAATGTAAAATGCAGCACAGGGGGCACCTTAGAGATGCCCCCTGAAACCTAACCTACAATCCACGTCTTGTCTGAGGGGCTGCCTAGGCTGCTACACAGCAGACATGTTGCTAGACCCCTGGGTGGAGAGCCCTGGCTCTCCTGGGCCTGCAACAATGCACATCCTGGGACGAGGTGCCAAGCCTCCTCCCCCAGGTTGGGAAGGGGGAGCTTCAAAGGCATTCCGTCTTTGTGAGCGCCTCCAGGCCATTTGCTAGACCCAGCAACTGGCCCCCACTGGTTCTGACCCTACTCTGGTGGGAACACTGTCAGGAGTGTGCCAACCTGTGCCAACTCCACCCCTCAGGTGGGAGAGGCGAGGTAAAGCACGACCCCCGGGCCCTGGCCATCTTGAAGATGGGGAGCCCTGCCCAATCACAGCTAGGCTCCTGCCCCCTCCCACAGGAGAGGAGCAGGCTAGGGGGTGTACCCACCCCAGGAAAGGGGACCCATTGGTCCCTGCCCTTGCCCTGCCTGTAACACCCCTAAAGTTAGTATTTAGGGGCACCCTGAACCTTCCTTCCTCAGATCTCGATAAGAAAACAAGAAAGAAGATCAAGAAGAAGAAGACCCATCATACGGCTGCTAACAACAGGACAACACCAAGTACCTTGGCCCCAGCCCTGCACTCCTTCCAGCCTGGAGCCTGCCTCTGCTAATCCTGGTGACTCCTGCGGACAGCATCCTTGGAAAACCCGGAGGATCTGCCTGCCTTGACCCTCTAAAAGACTGGGACTCCCATGAGCAGAGGCTCTGCTCCAACAGCAATACCCCTGGTGCCAGCCAGGAACCGCGAATCCAGCCCTCTCTGCACCCGCCGAGCCCAGCCCGTGCCCTAGTGATCCAAGACCACAAGGACATCCCCCCGAAGTCCAGTGCCTAAAGACCCTCCTCGACGAGCCAGACGACACCTGTAGCCTCAGAACCAGGGACCCCCCAACCGCGACCACCAGAGGGTAAGATTTCCCAACACCCAAAGACACCCCTGCATCCGGCGCCCCATGGACCCCTGTGCCCTCCTTTGGGGTACTTACCTCTTCACCAAGAACCCAACTTACCTCTCAAAGTGGTGGTCGCAGCTGAAGAATCTCCGTCCCCAAGCCTGCAGCCTTTGTTCACTTTGTAACTTTCCCATTGGATAACATTGAGCGCCCGACGGCTCAGAAGCACCGAGCCGCCCAAGTGCCGCTGGAAGTGCAACTACTACCCTACTCTACTTCCCCACTTGCCCTGAGTAAGTGACCAGGAGCTCAACTTCCACAGCCGCATGGCCTGCCTGCTTGCAGCCACCAACCAAAGGCCCCCTACCCTCCATTGGATTGCATTGGGCATACTCTCTCTTCTCTGCACCCGGCTGACCCTGTGCCGCTGAGGGTGTAAACATTGTACCTTTCCGACCCTGGGAGACCCCTGAATCTATGCCCAGAACCTTAGCCTCACCAGTCGAGTACTCACCTGAAAGCCAATAACTTAGGCCCCGATGTAGGTAAAAGTCATTTACCGAATTTAATATACCGATTTTTACCGAATCGGTATTTTGAATTCGGAAAATGAGATGTAGATAAAAAAAATCGGTAAAATACCGATTCGGAAACAATCGGTATCGTGTTTTGAGAGTTAACGAATCGGTCTTCACCGAATCGGTATTTACCGAATCGGTAAATACAGAATCGGTAAATACCGAATCGGTAATGGCAATACAACCCTATGGGCCAAAAGGCCCATAGGAATGCATTGTAAATACCGATTCGGTATTTACCGATTCGGCAATTACTGAATCGGTAAATACCGAATCGGTAAATACCGAATCGGTAAATACGGAATCGGCGAGCAAGTAAAAGTGAAACTAATTACAACAGCCAATGAGGTGGAACCACCCTCCCCCACCCTAGCAGGGAGTGGCTACCCAGACAGGTGCAACTCATTAGAACTTTCTGGAGAGGCAGCCAGAGCTGAGCTTTCAGAGTGAGCAGCAGAGAGAGTGGTAGCACAATCCTGATCACAGTGGAAATGGCAAGCAGCTCTGAGAGCCAGAAGACTGAGCGCAAGCGCAAGGTCAAGTTCAGCAGCATGGAGCTGCAAGTAGTGGTGGAGGAGGTGGTGAGGGTCCACAGGCAGCTGTTTGGGAGGCTGTCCCTCACAGTCCCTGAGTCCACCAAGAGGAAGCTGGGGAGTGGCATCGGAGAGAGGGTGAATGCAGTTGGTGTCACCCCCAGGAGCCTGGACGACCTCAAGAAGAGGTTTTATGACATACGCAAATTGGCGGAGCTGCACAAGCAGGCAGGTCTGACCGGTGGAGGCAGGAACCCGGCACCACCCCTCACTGACCTGGAGGAACTTGTGTCCACGACGATTGAGACCGAGAGTGTGTTGGGAGTTGGGGACCTGGACAGCTCAGCCACAGCTACATCAAAAGGTAAGAAGCATGCAAAAGCATGACACACCCTACCAGACACCTCCCCTTTAGCCCCAATGCACAGCCAAACCCCAGCCCAGTACTGCTAGCAACATACATGAGCAATGCATCATGGTAAATGTAGTCAGCTAATGTAGTAACAAATGCCAGTGCACATTAAACTGCAATGCACTAGAATCAGAGTATAGAAAATGATATGTGCAATGCTTTTATTGTAGTGACTGTAAGACATTTGCACTCAGTTCACAAATGCTTCTTTATACCTAGGGGCACCATCAGGCAGTGGAGCAGCAGCTCCACAGGCAACAGCTCCAGCTCCAGCGGACAGTGCGGTGGCAGGGCCAAGCAGCATGGTTCCTTCACAGGAGGAGGAGGAGGACAGCAGTGCCATGGCTAATGAGGAAGACCCAGGACATACCCTCTCATTTCCCCACTCCCCCCTACTGTCACTATCTCCCCCATTGCTGTTCTCACCGGAGAACTCACCCACACGGACCCAGCCAGCACCTGCCACATCTCCTGCCAGGAGGATCATTGTGGCCCCATTGACCATCATGGAGGGAGCTGCGGGTCAGGCACCAGCACCCACACCTGCAACACCTGAGGCACAGCAGGCCACCCAGCAGGGCAGCACCAATCGGCGCCGGACATGCACTTCCAGCAGTGCTTTACCAGCACGGGAGGGCTCTGTCTTCCAAGGGCTGGAGGGGAGCATGGTCCAGATCCAACGGATGCAGGCCAAGTCCATCCTGGCTTGCCAGCGCCAATTGCGGGAACACAACCTGCAGATGGGGGAGATGTTGAAGGGTTTTCAGAATTTAATGGCAAGTAACAGGGAAATAGCAACAGGACTGGGGCACATGACAACTGCCGTAACATAGCTGTGTGCAAAGATGGAGGAGCATGAGCACATTAGGCGCAGGGATGCCCGCGTACAAAACCGGGCAATCAACCGGCTTGCCGCAGCAACCGCCCTGCTATGCCGCCGAGGGGCAAATATGGAGGACTGCCTCACTCAGAACACTGCGGAGGTGACCAGGGGCATGGCCCGCATCACCACTGCCATGGAGGCCCTCATCATCTCCAATACGGTGGTGAATTCTGCCCTGGACCTGGCCGAGGCTGGGGACAGCAGCAGCTACAGCAGCCCGGCCAGCGCTGTGTCTGAGCCGCGCCGGAGCACCAGGCGCTCAGCTGAGCAAGCCGGACATGCAGAAGGGGGGAGCCACATTCCAGTGGTTCAGCTAAGCGCAGCAGGAAGTGAGACTGCCAGGGTGGGTGAGGCAACCCGGCCCATTTACATGCCCCACCTTTACTGTACTTATGTGATTTGTTGCACATCAGTGCTGTAACGGTGTGCCAACATTATTACATTTATTTTTGTTCACATCCATGACCTGTCTGTGCATCTGTACTCACTCAGAAATAGTTTTCTGTTATCTCATCACGTCTGTATCTGCCATCACTTGGTGTAGACACCCCAGCAGGTTGTGTTTGTGGCACAGCAACGTCGTCGTCATGGTCCTCGTAGTCTGACAACTCCACCTCAGTGCCCTTCTTCACCGCAAGGTTGTGCAACATTGCACAGACAGCTATGATCTTGCAGCAGGTGATGGGGGTATACTGCCTTGCACCTCCACTCTTGTGCAAGCATCTGAACCTGCTTTTCCAGATGCCAAAGGTCCGTTCTACTACATTCCTTGTGCTTTTGTGGGCCCGGTTATACCTCCTTTGGCTGGGTGTAGAGGGGTTGAGGTAGGGGGTGAGTATGAATGAGCGGAGGGCATATGCACTGTCGCCTAGAAGGAAAAGGGGTAACATTACTCACATGCATACATGTACTTTACAGTGCTATATTTTGTTATGGGGGTATGATGATGTGTCTTACCTAGGAGGTATCCTTCACCAAATTCACCAGCCGTGCATAGATGCCGCTGTTTTGGAAAATGTACGAGTCGTGGGTACTCCCTGGGAATTTTGCTCCCAGGTCTGTGAGGGTGCACTTTGCATTGCAGATCACCTGCACATTGATGGTGTGCGTAGACTTCCTATTGCGGTAGATGTATTCTGTGTCAGCAGGGGGCAAATCGGAATGTGCGTGCCATCAATGCAGCCGATGATGTGGGGGAATCGTGCCATCTGGTAAAAGTCTGCTTTTGTTTGTACCAGTTCCGCATGGGTTGCAGGGAAAGAAATGTATTGGTCCATCCTCTGTATCATGGCGTCAAGGAATTTGTTGAAAAACCTTGACAGGCTGCTCTGGGTCACCCCTCCTACCGCAGCAACTCCACTTTGATAGCTGCCAGACGCAAGCGGGTGTAGGCTGCATAGCACCTGCACGTGCGTTGGGATGGCGTGTGCCCTTGGGGTGGGGTAGTCCAACAGTGGTTTGAGGTCCCTGATGAGCTCCAGAATGGTGTCTGAGTCCAGCCTGTACCTCTGTAGGATCTCTGCCTCTGTGAGCATGAACAGGGTGATCCTCTGTCTGTAGACCTGTTCCTCTCTTTGCCATTCCCTCTCTCCTTCCTGCTGTAGCCGTAGCCGCCTTGCAATGACATAAAATGCCGCCATCCTGCAAGTAGCATTGCATTTTGGGTCTCATTTTATAGGTTGCAGTTGGTTACCACCTGATTCAAATCCATGGTAAATGCCGATTTTGAAATACCGATTTTGAGGCAAAATCGGTATTTCTGTGCTTCCCTACATCGCTATCAGAGTTTTTGCCTGTCCGAATCGGTAATTTACCGATTCGGTAACTCTACCGATTCGGTAGATTGTCCGATTCGGACTATTTACCGATTCGGTATATCTACCGATTCGGTAAATGGTCCGATTCGGTATATTTACCGATTCGGTATGTTAGCGATTCGTTACTTTACCGATTCGGTGTATTTCCGATTCGGTTTATTACCGATTCGGTATCTATACCGATTCGGTATTAATACCGATTCGGATGGTTTTCTGCCTCCTACATCCCGATGGCTGGAAACCGATCGGTAAGGGCCGAAAATCGGTATTTTCGGCCGTTACCGATCGGTATTGGGCCTCCTACATCAGGCCCTTACTTTCCTTCCATAGGCTAACATTGACTGGTTTTCACTGTGATTTCTTCTAAGTGTGGAGTTTTGAAAACTTTAAAATATTCCTCTGAAATCAGCCGAATAACGATTTCCAAAATACTCACCTGGGATCAGGAGAGAAGAAAGTGCTGTACTTTCTAGTTCAGTACTGAACCGCAAAAGTAATTTTAACTGTACTTACCAGTTACCTGCATTTTCTTCCATAGGAAACCATTGACTGATTTCTCTGAAATTTCTTCTGTGTCGATTTTTGCAAATTAGAAATATTCTTTAAAAATCTCACCATCTACTAAAACGTAAATACTTACCTGTCTTAGGTTGAGGTCCCAATGGTGAACCTAGGAGTCCAGGACTGGATTACAAAAGTAACGAGAACCTACTTTATCTGTGACTTGAATTTCCTTCCATAGAATAACATTGCCAGTTTTTTCACTGAAAAGTTTGTGTCAACTTTGAAAATACATTTTTATTCTTTAAAAATTACAACTGTAACCAAAACGCTTTTACTTAACTGTTTACAGCTTAGGTCCCGGGAATGAATCCAGGATCCAGTCCTGTGTTTAGAAAAGTAATCCGGAAAGTAACCCACTGCATTTATGTAGAAAAACCGATTGAGCTCAATGTTAAATTGTGCTTAAAATTGTGTTGCCTATTGCAACCCCAGTAACTATTGTACTTACCAAGTCTATTGCTTTTCTGCAAAGTAATTACCTAAAGTCACTCATATTGAGAAAAGTATATTTTGATACCGGTTCTAAAATAAAACAACTATATCTTTTGATAAAAAACTATTGATCTAGAGTTCAGTTATTGAGTGTGTGAAACCTTTTGCTGACTGAGTGTGTACAACAAATGCTTTACACTGTCCTCTGATACTGCCTTACTGCTCGACCAAGCTACCACTTTAGAGAGTAAGGTCAGATCTGACTTTAACCTTTGTTATACCTCTGGAGATTGGGGACTCTATACACACTGTACCTTACTTTGGTCCAGTATATATAGAGCCAATTTCTTACAATTACGGACACACAACTAAATACTTTGCATTAATAACAACTATGCAGCCACTTTTGGTGACAACTGAAGAACAGTTTACACCCTCAACAATACTCCCCTCTTATACTAGATGCAATATCACAATATAAGGGGATGTTGGTATCAAAAAGGCAGGCCTCTTGGTTTTTCAGGGTGTCAGCTCATTATTAAAAACAGACAACCTGTTATGATCCACCCATGTAACACCATTGAAATCAACGGGGATAGTACAGACATTCAATACTTGTCACTTTAATGTAAAACCTTGCATTATCAACCATCAAGTTTGTTAATAAAGTATTGTGTTGCATAACATGTGCCCCAGAATCTCATTGGTATTTCCACTATGCTGTCACTAAACTTTGGGACCAACCAACATAAGTCTCCACACTCAAGAGATTATGAGCAAAGGATTCATCTTTAAAAGTGCTTGATAGCGTTTAAAGCTTATCCTGGGGTCAGGGATTCCATGCCCTGGGATACTTAGGACTACTTTAGGTAAGATATTCTGGGGCAGGGATGCTGCACTCCCTGAAGCACCCAAAGACACTTTGGAATTAATTGATGGTGCCCTTCCTACGTGGGACACTATATCTGCAAACATGCAATATTTTTAATGCACACAGGTGCTTATAAGACAATTCCCTGCCCATAGCATGTGTACTAATGAGTAGTTTTCTTGCTAAGGTGAGACATTATACTTGTTTGTTTGAACCCCAACTGCTCATTTATTGAGGTCTGGGTGCACATGCCATTACGTTGGTCACCAGAAGTGCTGCATTTGGAGGGGCAGTGTGGGGAGCCATGCTGTCCAGCCAATATCTGTCACTACTCTCTTGCTAGCACAGGAGCTGACTGGATCTTCTTCTCCCAACTATATGGACCATGGGTGACATCCTTCAGGCTATGCTTCTCCACTCCACTCCCCTCAGACATGGGCATGGAGAGTAGGAGGCACAAAGCCAGCCACCGGGAGTGCAGTGGCTCTTCTTTGTATCTCCCCTGTCCAGGGAAGATGTGGTTCCTTGGACAGTCTATTTTTGTGTTAGACCCCAGGGATGGGCTCCCCAGTGTAAAGCATGGCTCTGGAAGAGGACCCCATGCACTCTTCCTCCAAGATATTTCATAAATGAGGTTGTGTCAACACTTCAGGAGAATATTTGAAAATTGGGATGGAGCGCTAAGTGCTTCTTTTCCAGGCTGATTCTCTTAGAAGAACCACTCTTTAGATACTAAATGGTATACTTTAATTGTTGATTAATAATAATCATTACAATCAAGAATAAAATACAAAAGGTTAAGAACATAAATGTTTACCGACAAAACACATGTACAGCTTTATACTAAATAGTTAACAGCAATGATTTAAAGTGCCTGTGCCAATCAATAATTAAAGTACAATTCTGCAAGTTTTTTTTTCTAGCAGCAATAAGTAAAGTGCAGTTTTGCTGGCGGACAATTCCCAAAACTGGTATTAAGAAATAAATAATTTTCTCCTTGGCAGGACGCCCACAAAATACAGTTAATTGTGCGCATTTAAAACATTTTAAAACCATTTTTCGTAAATCTCAGATTTATTTTCCTAATCCTATAACAATTTAAAACCTTTTGGAATTCAGAGTCATGCACTAAACTTTTGGGAGCAAATTATCATTTTGGCATTAATGTCTTTGGCGACATGTTGCTGCAATACCAATCATTATCAGTCTTGGTAAGTAGCTTTTTTTCAACAATGTAAATGAACTTTGCACATTGTGAGATCAGGCGGTGCATCTTCCCAGTAAGAAAGATTATAATTGTGTGCCGACATGTTCTCACCCCATGGTCATTAAAAATGGGTCTCAACAGAGTCTTATACTTTTCTAACAGCTGGGGGCACATAGTTACAATATGTAATAAAGATTCGTTATAAAAGACACATAACCTACAGTTTTTTGTGGTCCTCTTTTTTTCCCATTTGGGTATTTCATCCTTTGTAGGGTATCTCCCAACCGTAGCAACAAAAATGTGTTCCTTATAAATGGTTTTAAATGGGTCATGAGATATAATTGAGGTTCTAATTTAATAAATGAGTTGATAACTGACCAGGAGTGACTCTTTTTTATGCGCTCATCCTTATCTAAAAGACTCAATAAAAGAGTGACTGAACGATTTATTGTCTGTTTATAAACTGCTTTTCTCCTAACTTCTTCTTCAAAGACTGGACACTTAAAATTGTGTAAGCTCTCACTTAAATAAACTCTCCAACTCCTAGCATGTTCATACCTTGTTATCTTCTGCCAACATTGGTTTGCAAGGGTACCCTGGGCAGAACGAAACAGAGAATATAACGTTTTTAAAAGGCAAATTGCTGAAACAGAGATTGCCCTTTCAGATCAAATTCTAATCTGACATTAGAGTGCCCTGTGTACCTAGGGACCCCAAAGACTGATTTGAAGACTTTTATTTGTAGGTCATCAAGGAATTTCACGTCTTTGCCACGAAAAATCATTGAACCGTAAGCCAAAGAGGAGATCAGCTTTGCTTTCATAAACTTTAATAGATGTTCATGATTTGGACAAGACAACTTATCCCTCAACTTTCTAAAAGCAAAGGACAAGGCTGTCGCCTTTGCTTTAAGGTTAATGAAATGCTGTCTAAAAGACAGATTATCATCAAAAACTTTACGGTTTGGATATGTAACCCGTTAATCTTCCATTCTTTCTTATTTGTTTTTGTACCACCTATTGTCATTATTTTTGTCTTTTTAGTATTAATTTGCAAACCATTAAGGCTGATATAGTGATTAAAGAGTCAAATAATCTTCTTAGGCGTATGGCAATATGGCTTAATAAAATGGTGTCATTAGCATATTGTAAATATTTGAAGTCTTTGCCTAAGGAGGTAGGTGGGTGAGCATTAACTTCTTTAAAATATATTGGTAGGTCAGCCATAAAAAGATAAAAAAAGGCATGGAGCCAGAAAGCAATTTTTTTCAGGCCACTCCTAGTTTAAAATCGGCAGGTTGTACTTCTGCCGTCTCTGACTTTGATCTGGACCCATGTGTTGGTATATAACAATATAATCATGTTGAGCAGATGGTTGGCTTGGAATACCCCATTCTGAAAATTTGGCCCAAAGTAGATTACGGGGAACAGAATCAAAAGCGGCCTTAAGGTCGACCAAACAGATATATAGCTTTTGCTTTATATATTTATATTATATATTTAGTCAGTAAGGCCAAGTTCGTACTCTTTGATTTGTCCCTTCCAAAGCCTATTTGGAAAGCTGGAATAAAATCTTTTTTTGCGGCCCATTCTTCCAAGCCGTCAAGCAGGCAGCTCACAAAGATTTTTGCCTTCACATCTGTCAGGGCAATTAGTCTATAGTTTGCAGGGTTGTCTTGTGGACCACTTTTATATATCGGCTGAATTACGCTTCCTTGCCATGACTCGGGAACCAATCCAAATGTAATAACATCATTGAATACAATCGTTAAAACCTCTAACCAATGCTCCAGATTTGCTTTAAAAATTGAATTTGGAATTCCGTTAGGGTCAGTCGCTCTATTTGATCAGATCCTGTTTATTGCCTTTTTAACTTGCACTGTAGGCCATGACTCCTTAGCTTGTGACTCAGCTTGGATAATGTGCTGGACATTCCGGTATTTTCTATCTTCTCTGCTTGATGTGCTTGTCTTTTGACAAACAGTATTAGTATTAAGCTGTAGGTCCGAGGATTAACCGTAAAGATTATAAATAAAAGATGCCCAGCAGGATTCGGTGATATTAGCACTATTCCCTCTTTTACTACCATTTTCGAGATTATTTATTATGCCCCAAAACAATTTTGAATTTTGAGTTTTGCATGAACGAACATGGACAATATTCCCTCATAGTAAGTTTGTTTCGTTGTTATACTCTTTGGATACTATTTTTTCTGTTCGTCTAGGGCTGATTTACTATATTTTGGTCCCATTATGCTTCTGGTAGAAAGCTCTAGCTACTAGGTGCATTTTCTTGAGACCTCCCAGCTTGAAAATCATACTTTTTGTTGGGGGGCTTGATTTTGCTGCTCCCTTTCCAGACTTGTCCTCTGCCTGATGCTATTACCTACTTTTTTGGGAGATCCTCCACAGCCAGCAATCCTGAGATCCTCCCTACTATACTACCTAGGTCCCACAGTTTCCTAGCTACTTAAAGGGCACCAGTGTGTCATCGTAAGGTTAAGTTCCTGTGTGGGTCTGGACTGGGTGTGTAAGTGACTTTATTGTACAGGTGTTTATGTGGCTGTGTGAGTGGGTGTATGAGTGCCTGTGTGGGTCTGTGTTTCTCTGGGGCTCTGAGTAGATGTATTAGTGACCGTATGGTATGTGAGAGGGTATGTGAGTGACTGTATGGGTGTTTGAGTGGGTATCTGAGTGAATGTATGGATGTGCTTGTGGGTGTATGAGCGGTTGTGTGGAGGTGTGAGACAGTGTGTGAGTGGGTCTTTGAGTGGGTGTATTTTTTCTAGTTGAGGTCTGGATCCTGGGATCCATTGTGGATTAACACAGAGTGGCGTGGTGATGTCTGCAGGCCTTGGCACCTAAAAACAAATTTGGGGGATATTTTCTTGCACATGAGGGGGTCCCTTAATCACCCTTCGATCATTCTCATGGAGGTCAGAATGCCTCTAGCCTGATCCCCTATACTCTATTTCTACTTTACTTCTGCCCCCTGTTACCATGTCCCGATTGACAAAATGGCTTGCGCTATTTTTGTCGCAGGTTACGTCCAGCCAATCACGTCATTGCTGTTGACATTGGCAACTAGATATCTTTATTGACTCCAAAACTACTGATTACACCATATAATGAAAAGCGCTCTTTCTGGACCAAGATCTAGCTTTTTGCTAAATTTGGTGTAGTTCTGATCAGTGGTTCGGACTGTAGTTGTGTCTAAAATACCCATGGGAAATTGTATGGCAAAATGTGTTTTGAGACTGACCCTCTTTTCTCAGCAGCAAACTAATTTTGAAAAGATTTGTCAATGGTACCAACAGTATTAGCAAAACAAAAAATGCTTTTCCTATCGAAAGTAGGTCCTAACTATAACTACCTACCTACTGGCGACCAACAATTGATAATATATACATAAACGCACACAGAGATGAAAATACACAGTTATGTATATACAAATGTGTGTGTGTGTGTGTATATATATATATATACATTTACAAGGCTACACAACATTGGGAGAGGCCAGACATAAAAGTAAGGCTAAAGGATTTAGGGCCAGATGTAGGTAAAGTACATTTACTGATTCTAAAATACCGAATTTTACTGATTCGGTATTTTAGAATCGGTATATGCTATGTAGCAAAAAAATCAGTAAAAATGACTGAATCGGTAAGATTCTGTATTTACCGAATCGGTATTTATCGATTCAGTAATTGCCATTCATTCCGATGGGCCTGGAGGCCCATAGGAATGAATGGCAATTACCGATTTGGTAAAATGGGGGATACTTTCAAGGGTGCCAGGGTATCACTTTGACACCCTGTTGCACCCCTGAATCGTGCTTGTGTGCAGATGTGGCACACATACATGCCCTAAGGGCACTTATGTCTGCCACATGGCACAGTTGAAAATGCACAGATTTGCATTTTCAAATCCTAAAATGGGAAAAACACTAATTTGAGTGCTCTCTACATTGCAAATTTGGTAATTTACCGATTTGGTATTTTAAGGAATCGGTAATTCACCGATTCCTTAAAATACCAAATCGGTAAATTACCGAATTTGCAATTTAGGCCACCTACATCTCAGTAGCCTAATACCGGTCAGTAACGGCCGAAATTCTGTGATTTTGCCCTTCACCGACCGGTATTCGGTCACCTACATCTGGCCCTTAGTCCTGCTTTTATGTCTGTCCTGTCCTGGTTTTTTCTCCTCAAATCTACCCACCCTAGACTGTAGCATACCTCTTGTCTGCTGTCAGATACACTCCCCTTAACAGCTGCACTACACACATGGTATTTGTTCCATCAGAGAAGCCCCCAGATGAAACAACTTCTTTCAATGCATAGGACAGTAGAACTGCTGTGTGAGTGGGTTGGGTAAAGGCACCGGTGCACACCACTCATCAGAGGGAGATTTACAGGTTAAATCTACTTTCTTCTCAGCCAACTCTCTCACATTCAGAGACTGAAGAACATGCATCACTTCTGCCTGGAGCTTTTCCCCTCCCCATAATCAGTACAACTGAAAGCTAATAATCAACCACTCAAGCAAAAATTTAGTGTCTTCGGAGAAAAAGAAAGCCACCCCCCTACCTTAGCAAGCGCAGCATATGAAATCCTTTTGTGGATGAAAAGGAACCAATGAGAATCACTGTATGCTCTACATCAACAAAAGGGTTTGAAAGACAAGTAGTACCAAAAGAGAGACATGACTTTTCCCAAGGTTGTCAGTTGTCAAGTTTTAAAACACAAACAGAAGTACCCCCAGCTGCCAAGAGATAGTTTGGTTATACAAGTGCCATAGCTGAAACATTCCACTGCATTCCATAACTGCAGTCCATCATAAGTACTTTGCAAAATAATTTCAGAAGTGCTTTGGAATTTCAATATTTTTGTTCAGAATGCATTACTGGGCTGTGGTGTCATCGCATTATGTACTTGGCTGTTTTGATTATTTTTTAACCCATTGTGTGTTAAGAGGAAATCAGAGTATAAGTCCTTGAGCAATGTGATAAAACTGTCCTAAACGTGCATAGTAACTGAGAGCTGGGCACAAGTCATCTGGAGTAGCGGCCTATTGGACATGTTGTGCTTGCCATGCCACTGGATTCAAGGCACTTGATAATTATCGGCTTTGTCCTCACAATGCTAAATTTGTCTCTATCCGGCCAATAGGTCTCTGGTTTCAGCACAGCACAGCAAAATCGGGAACACAGGATGAAAGCAGTAATTCCCTAGAGCAGACCCCTGTGAAAGGAAAGAAGATAGGAGCAAAAAGGAATATAGCTGCAAACCAGGGAACCTCCGCTGCAAATTCAATAAAGGACTTTGTAGGGAAGCACTTTAAAAAAGCCTTTACACCGGTAAAAGACAAAGAAATCGAGATATTTGAACCAGCATTGCAAAATGGGAGTCGGGAGAGAGAGGAAAATGGACACATCTCTCTACCCTTGGAAGTACAAACAACTGCATCCCTAAATATGGTCAATCAGTCGCTGCAGCTGCTACTGGACCTGGGGGGCTAGCGTCACCACGGCTGTCTTCTTCACCACAAGGGCTCTTTTGTTACATCTTGGAAAGATTACCCCAGGACAGAACGTCCGCAAAAGAGGACATAGGAAGAGATGAAGAAAGCATATTGAGTAGTAATGAAAACCAGAGAAGTGATGTGAATAAAGGCTCGACCCAGATACAGAATGGCAGCGTAGAACAAGGCATGCAAGTGAACGTGACACCTGAGCTCAACCAGGAACCAAATGCTAATATTACAAAGAACTCTTAAATGACTCCTAGAAGTGACATTGTCTAATATTGTTATCTTAAAATCACAAAAAAATGTACTTAGCCAAAATAGAGGGGGAACTGCAGGTGATTAGAAACCACATGCCTTCTATAGTAAGACAAATCCCCAACCCCGACCCTCAACCCCGAGTAGTGGTACAGGCGGAAACTGCCGAGCCACCTAAAGAATGCCATGAGGTATATATCTTAAAGTGGCCAATGAGGGTAATAAGAATAGGAGAGCTGACCAATCGTGGCCAAACAAGTAGAGCAAGAGGGAGAGGAAGGAGGTCACCAAAGAAAGGGGGTAAAACTATAGACAAGGGCGCAAGGATTGAGAAGGTGCCTGGTGAAAGGGGGTATGAACCAAAATCACCCAAAGTATTGACGAGTACATTAAAGAAGAAATACCCCAATAATCAGGGAAATAATCAGGGGAAAATTGTGTACCTACATAATATTCCAGCACCTCAAATGAAACACGTAACCATTAAAAACACATCACAGCCTAAGGAGTCTGGGAAACCGTTGAGAGGAAGTTTGCAGCCTGGGATCAGCCGGGAGGTGCAGGGTAATAGGAGTAACATCCAGATAAAAAGGAGGCGCTAGGGGGCGCACAGTGGGATAGATGCCTGAAGCGACAGCTTCACCGTACAGACACAACCCCTGCATGTTTTAAGATGCTCAACGGATGCCAAACTGAATTTTAAGCCGTGATTCGGAGATGGGAAACCTCCAGGAGCCGGTGGATGTGTTTGCACTGCATCACTGGCGGTGAATTCTAGTAATAATAACATTGCCACAGCCTGGACCAGAGCGGAGTGCAAGATGGCGGGCGCCAGCGCTGTGCTGCTTGGACTGTATTACGGCGCTGAATAGCCGGGACATTGGGTGCTGCCGTCTAACCCGAAGCAGCAGACCAGGGCATTGGTGATCGAACCAGCAGACTCTCCTCTCCCAGTAAGTGGCGACCCTAACATTGCGCTAGAACTAGCTGGTCAGCACGGACAGGCTTCGGCTCACAAAATGGTGGCGCCCATGATCGGAATTGCCGGCTGTAACGGGTCACGAAGAATGCAAGGAGGGCCACCCGTAGTGGCGTGAATGCTAACATAGCAATAACGTTGAACCTGCGCAGCGACGACTAGGGAGGCGAGGTAGGGGCAAAGTAATGTCCAGATCAACATGTTGGTGCCATCGGAATGCCTGCTGGTGATATTGGGACTTCAAGAATACAAGATGGCGGCCGCCCGTAGCTCCGAATTATATGTAGACGACCTGGGGTGGTGAATGAGAGCGCGACATTAGCGCCCCTGTAAATAAGTTGGCACCCCTTCTGGCACTGGGACATAATCGAATGTGTGGTACAGCTGTCACTGCGGGCACTATTGATATTGAAATGGACTGAAGATCTGCTGTGAGGGCCAGCATTGGTGGATCATTTGCAGCCCAGCCTCAAGACCCACCGAAGGAGTTTTCCGCCACAAAGCCTGTTTGTCAACATTCTGTGTCAGACGCGGTGCCATCGCCGCCTTGATGATATTGCGTGCAACAGGGAATGTGGTATCATCGGGGAGCGCACTGAGTTTGATGCAGTAGACGTCACCACCTATTGATGCCCGGATGCACAGGCCTACTTGAGCGCAAAAAACGTCTGGAACATACTTCCCTTGTGTGGACTTGCTACATCGTGTAAGCGGGCCGACTGTCACTACTTGCTAGAGGGTTGCCCCTCCTCCAGTCCTTGAGCGGGCTCCCCATAAGTTGCCTGTGAGGCGCCACGTGTTCTCCTCAGTGTAGGACTCGAGCTTTGCGTGGGATATCTGTAAACACAACCACCAGGGCATGGAAAAAGTCCTCGAGGTCATCAGGACAAAAGCGGAGGAGTTGGAAGCCCGTTCCCGCCGGAATAATGTAAGGATAGTGGGCCTTCCTGAATCAACAAATACAGGCTGCATGGAATCATATGTTGAGCAACTGTGCAAAGATATCTTTGGGGAGAGTGCTTTGTCGCCAATTTTTATAATCGAAAGGGCACATCGATCCCTTGCACCGAAACCACCGCCAGGTGCTGCGCCACGGCCCATTGTAGCTCGTGTATTGAACTATAGGGATGGTGACAACATTCTATGCCTTGCACGTGAAAAAGGACAGATTTATCATCAGAAGAACAAGCTGAAATTTTATCCCGATTACACCATTGCAGTATAGCAGGCACGACGTGAGTTCACTACGGTCAAAGCGAAACTGCGGGAATTGCAGGTCAGCTACGCCATGCTTTATCCCGCACACCTGAAGGTGACCTGGGAGGAGAAGACGATCATACTCACCAGTCCTAAAGCCGCTAAGGATTTCCTCAAAAAAATAACAAGCAAAGGCAAGAAAGCGAATAGATCGGAGCAGCAGCATGACTCTGACAGATGGTAAGGTATTAAAATGTTGACTGTGTGCAGAGACTGCAATGACGCTTTACTGTGTGGTATGCTGACCGAAGATGACTATCATGGGTAAGACTGTGAGGTTGCCGATTGTAGTGCAATCAGTAAATCCATGGCTGTGTTTGATCGCATGTCTTACACTCGAATGACTGCATTGATAGGCAGGACTATTATTCAAAATGGATTGTAGGGCTGATGGGTGCTTCTCTCAAGGCTGCACCATGCATACGTGCTACAGCAACTGCATATTGAACTTACACTGGACCCTATCCAGTGATTGTAGATGGTTTATCATTCTGATGACTGACGATGACAACAGGGCACATGGAAGACAGTCCAATTGGCAGTTACAAGATTACTGGGACATACATTAACGATAGACTGATGATTGCCTGAATCACTGCAATATATACCAAGTATTATATGATGTAAGGTTAATTGTGCACATGTTTGTGAATTCGCCATCACCTAGCTTGTCAAACTAAGAGGGGATAGATGTGTCGCACCGACAGAGCATTATGGGTTATTGTTTTCTATGTTCCTGATTTGATATAAGCGTTGCGGTGCTGGGCACATACACCTGGTTGTTTTCTACAACAAAGCATCTGTTTAACCAAGTCAAGTCTGCCCCATCCATTAAGTTGGGTGGTGGACCTCCACATGGGTGATCCCCGGAAAGGTTATGTTATCTAGAGATGTTAATTGGGGGACATGGCTTCGGCAGGATTGGGTTGCTGAATTTGGTGGGGGGGTGGAGTTGGGGTTTTGTTCTTGTCAATGGGCCAAGCATTTAAGATGCATTTCTGCAATTCATGCTGTATTCTGGTTACTACGCAAAGGGTTGATCGGGGGTATGGGAGTAGACATTGTTGACACAAGATTACAATGGAAATGTTATCACAAGTATGATGCCGCATGGAAAGAACGCCTTAGGTAAAAAGAGTCTGAACCTCCTCATGTGGAATGTGCGGGGATTCACGAATCCAAAGAAAATACGGCAGATATTTACATGTCTTGATAGATGGGGCATAGATATAGCTTTATTACATGAGACTCACATAGCACCGACTATGCATAAAACCATAGGTGCGAGATGGGCGGAATCAACACACGCCGCTAACTATTCCTCATACTCCAGAGGGGTGATGACATTAGCAAGGAAGGGTGTAAATTTTTAAATAACTCGAACAATACTTGATCCCAATGGGAGGTATGTTATACTAACAGGGATATTGAGAGGACAGCGGATAACACTGGTCAATGTATATGGTCCCAATGTAGATTCCCCCGAATTTTTCCAGGAACTTTGGAATCATATGCATGACCTAAATGACACCAACCTAATATTTGGAGGGGATCTTAATATTGTGTTAAAGGATCACATGGACCGGTCAACAACATCCATGGAACCACACAGAAAGGCACGTGCAAAAGTGTTGGATATAATGGAGGACCTTCCATTGAGGGATCTCTGGAGGGCACGAAATCCAGACGTAACAGGGGCGACACACATTAATATGGCACATTGTAGCTGGTCCCACATAGATTATTGTTTGGGATCAGACAACATCTTATTATGGGCAGAGATACTGAAAACACTACCTAGAACCCTCTCGGATCACAATCCGATCCTGTTATCACTCCAAATACCACATTACTGCCCCCCTCCCTTTAGCTGGAGATTTAACGCCAAAACGCTCACAGACCCGAAATACGCAGACACCATAGCCACGGCCATAAAAGATTACTTCCAGCTAAATGAATCGACAGTTGAGGACCCGGCATTCTCTGGGAGGCGTTTAAACCAACTCTGAGAGGGGTATGCATGTGTACCACAGTAGGCATACTGAGGAATATTAGGGGGCAGATCATTAGATGTGAAACCCGAATGAAAGAACTAGAAACTGACTATGAGCGAACGCAAAACGCAGCTCTGTTGGGGGAACTGAGACAGGTATACACAGAGCAGCAAACGTACACGGAGGATGAGCTCAAATATATCTCCAAAAGACCGGCTGCCAGACAATTTGGAGAAGGGGGTAGACCGGGCAAAGTCCTTGCAGCTAAGATTTGTGAAGGGAAAGGCCCTCAGGCAATCTTACAAATACGGGACGAGAAAGGCAAATTGATTACGCACACGGAGGGTATCCTACGAAGTTTTGTAAATAATTATGGCGAGTTGTATGAGTCCCAACAGATAGCACCCCCAGAGGACATTTTTAGTTACCTGAACGATGTAGCCATTGCATGGCTGTCAGACAACCAACGTGAATACTTGTCACTACCAATAACGGTGGAGGAAGTTACAGAAATTATACAAACACTGCCTAATGGGAAAGCACCGGGCCCAGATGGGTTTACTTGTGAATTTTATAAAACGTATGTAGATATCCTGGCCCCCCATTTGGTGGCTATGTATGGCAATGCATTCGATCAGGCAGTGCTGCCCCCGACATTACGGGAGGCTGTGATAATCACCCTCCTGAAGCCAAATAAAGATCCTGAAGTCTGTGAGTCGTATCGACCGCTATCGTTGATTAACGTTGACTCTAAAATACTAGCCAAAATTCTAGCAGTCCGGTTAAAGCCACTTATGACAAATCTGGTCCTACCGGATCAAGCAGGTTTCATACCTTCCAGGACCACTTCTCACAACACCAGAACACTCTTTGGCCTTTCTCACTATATAGCGGCAACAACTAAGGCTGTGGTGGTCATGTTGGATGCCGCCAAGGCTTTTGATTCGATAGAATGGCCTTATCTAATAATGATCCTGGAACAGATGGGGTTTCCCCAGATATACATACAGTGGGTGAAGCAGCTATACACAAACCCGGTAGCTAGGGTACGAGTGAATAGATATATTTCGGACATCTTCCCTATTGCACGGGGCACACAGCAGGGGTGCCCTCTATCGCCCCTGCTCTTCACTCTCGCACTGGAGCCGTTAGCCTGCCTCATACTACAAAAACACAATAATTCTGCATTACACTTTCCAGATCGACCGTTTCACATATCATGATATGCGGATGATATGTTTCTGTATGTCCGTAATCCAGAACCAAACCTAGACCCGATATTAAGGGAATTCATTAAATTCGGATGACACTCTGGCCTGCAGATAAATTGGAACAAATCATCAACTATCCCACTGACCGACACCACCAAACCACATGCCACAGAATTCCCTTTAGACTGGCAAACTGACTCAATCAAATATCTAGGGGTGTGGTATAGTAGAAGCCCGGAAGTGGTCATACGCACCAATTATGGGAGAGTGATAGCCACACTAGAGGAAAAACTACCGATCTCTTTGGCAGACCGCATTGCAATTGTGAAAATGAACATCCTCCCTAAGTTCCTTTACCTATTTAATAATATTCCATTCCACCTCAGAGAGCCGTTTTTAAAAATATTACTCCTCAGAACTTAAACTAATCTGGGCGGGCAAACAAGCATGTATAGAACACTGACACTGCCCTACAAAAAAGGTGTTTTTTGTGTCCCCCACTTCTTCTTATATTACCTATGCACACAGGCACAATATGCTGCATACTGGTTTCACAAGATACCTTACTTGACACACACAGCAGTTGAAGAGGGAGATGCATTGCTGGTACCTTTAACAGCCATACTCACGCATAAAAGGCCGCCCCTACATGCTGAAGACATCAATACCATTGACACTACCACCAATGCTTGGAGAAGACTAGGTTAACTAGCTCAAAAGCTTCCGCTTTATGCTCCGGCAATGCCTCTACACCATCACCCAGAGCTATCAGTTACTAGGGAGACTGTGGGCATTGGTCTATTGCAGCAGGTAGGAATTGACACATTTGGAGATCTATATCACGAGGGACAGTTTTGCCAATTAGAAGGCTTATCATATATAAGTAATCAGACTATGTTATTCCGATTCACATATTATAGACTGCAGAGGGCTATTCAGGAACTGTATCCAGACTACCCTGCTGAACCAGCATGCTTAGATACACTTCAGCTTATATTGACATCCTCAAATACTACACACTTAGTATCGCGACTATATACGGTAGCCCAAAATGAAATCCCATATACCACTGCTCAAGCAATGGCGAGGTGAAATGAGGTGCTCCTGGATCCGTTAACCGAGAAGGAATGGTACAACACATGCGCTTTAGTTAAACTGCTTACGCCAAATGGCAACTTGCGACTGTTGCACTTCAAATACATCCACCAAACATATCACACTCCGGTGAGACTTCATAAATATGGGTTACGTGATGACACAAACTGCAGGAGGTGCGGGATGCAGGAGGCTGATTTTATCCATCTGGCCCGGAATTGTGTGAAAATACGTGATTACTGGGAAAAGATAACTCCCATGCTTAAAGATATGGTGGGAACAGAGATTGGATGTTATGTAAAAACATGTCTACTGGGACTTCTGATGACTGTGAAAGCTGAGAAACGTAAATTTTGTGTAATTTCGCTCTTGATAGCCAAACGTCAAATATCACAATGTTGGTGTGGTGCGACCACTCCTAGCATTAAACAATGGTTGCGTGACATGACTTATTGTAGAGATAAATGATTAACATATGAAGAAGAGCTACTGGCCAGATCACGTCCAAATGACTATTGGAGGTTCTTTACCACTTTTGTGCAGGATAATGAAATGAATGTACTATTGTATTTGATGATGTCTCTCTCCCCTATTCCACTGTAACCGGACATTATGAATGACCCCTTAATTAACTCTGTTTTTATTATATACATGTAACAAATACACATGGATGATGAATGCAGAAGTGTACTGGCCTTAGTTCTATTGAATGGTTGTACTAGGTTGTTTTTCATTCTTGCTGATGAAAATCAATAAAAAGATTTTTTTTAAAAAGCATCCAGATAAAAAAGACCAACATATCAGAAATGAAAAAAGGGAGCGACACTATGAGTCTACATTTTGAACCAATCCCATTAAGGAAAGGGGGTAAGAAGATAGGCAAGAGGTTGCCCCTAAACAAGTCACAACTTCTACAAGGATTTGCAAAAGGCCATAACCTGAAAGCAATAGGTACAAGTGATCTAAGACAAGTGGGCTTTAGGCAAAACAATGAAGGCAAGGATGTTACCAGAGTAATGTTTTACTGAAACCTGGTAAAAAAATACGATTGAAAAAGCAGCTAAGGAGTTACAGATAGAGGTAATATGTTTATTATCCGAAAGATGAGGTATTAGTAGAAGTAGAAGGGAAATGGTGGCAGGGAACAATTTTACTAAGGTGTCATGCAGGGCTAGGAAAGAGAGAAGTAAGGATAAGAGACCCAGAAGAAGAGGAAGGAAAATATTAAAATAGTAGCAAACAATTCAAATGTTGAAAACTGGTGGGAAGATTGGAGTAAGGATATAGGCCAGGCAGGTCCCTCATCTAGAGTCTCCGAAGGGTATGGGGATGACGGCAGGCTAGATGATGTGGAATAGGAAAAAGGTAAGCCACATAGCATAAGATTAGCCTCCTGGAATATAAATGGCCTAGGTGACAAAGCCAAACAAAAAGATTTAAGGGAATTAGGAGAAAACACAGAGATTATGTGCATCCAGGAGACTTGGCTATGTGGCAAGACCCCCACATTCGACGGCTTCTCCCAGCAAAACCACTTAGCAAAGAAACATAGATTTGGTTGGCCAGCTGGAGGAATAATGACTTTGGTGTCAACAAAAATAACAAAGAAGGTGACAGTAATACCTGTAAAATGTAAATGGCTGCTTGCTTGCAGAATAACGCTATCTTATTTTGTAAAGATGAATATGATAATACTTATAAATGTATATATGCAATGGGATTCCTCGGAGGAATATATAGCAGAAATAGCAGAAATGGGGCATTTTAAAGAAGATATGGATACAATCTGTGAAAAGTACGGCAGGGATTTGATCATGTTAATGGGCGATTTTAACCATAAATTACATCCCAGGAGGGTAGACGGTTGGTTTCAAGAAATATTAGAGACCTATGAGATAATACAAGCTACTTTCCCAGAATGCATAACAACTGCTAAGGACACCCCGTTGGGAAACTTTCTGGGAACCAAAAATCTCTTCTGCCTAAATGGGAGATCTCCCTAGATTGCCTAGCTAAGAAAATGTTTAAAACAGGTACCCAAAACTGCCCAATTGATTATGTGTTCACAACCCCCTGGAGTTTCCAACTAATCGCAGGGTTTAGGATTTTGAATAGAGAAGGGAGTGACCTTAATATTTTATCTCTGGAAATCCCTGATGCACAGCAAATGACCTGTTCCCAAGTAATGGAACAACAGATGGAATACCCCAGGAGACGTACAACGAGGCTCACAGAAGAATATGTGGCCTGACTAGTAAAGTTACAACAGAATCTAGATCTGGACACAGTAAGCGGGCAGGGGTTAGATTGGTACGTGGGAAAAATGAAGGATGTGGTTCAAACCCTTAGTGAGGGGCTGAGAATCAATCAAAAAAAGACTAGAAAGATCCATTCAAAGCCTGAGTTACAAGGAAGATGGTTTACAAAGGAATGCCTGGAAAAGAAAAGAGAAGTGAGAAGAATGATGTGCCGCAAACTTTGAAAGGGCGGGCAGGGTAGTGGAAATTATCTTGTAAGTCTGAAAAGAGAATATATTACGTTAATTAGAAGGGAAAAAAGAGAATATAAAGAAGCCTGTTGGTCAAGATTACTTGAGGCAATTGAGGCAAGGAACTTACGTCAGTTCTGGAGGGATGTATGACGTTACAACGCATACAATTACAACTACCTACCATTACAACGCGACCATTACAACGCATACCAATACAACGCATAGCGCTTAGAGGTGCTGGATAGTGGTAAGTATAATTTACTATTCCAACTCCAGTCCCCGTGGACACTAGGGAAGGTGTTGGATAGTAAAATTAAACTTATTCCCTATCCTAGAGCGCCCCCCAGCGCAATGCGTTGTAATGGTATGCGTTGTAAAAGTTGCGTTGTAATAGTAGGTAGTTGTAAAAGTTGCGTTGTAACAGGTGTATACCGTTCTGGAGACTAGTTCACTTGGCTGCGGACCACCAGTTACCCACAATGAACTGTGTAGTGGCAAGAGCAGCCTGGGAGGATTATTTGCAGGACCTATATAGCTCTGGGAGTAACCGGGAAGAGAATCAGCACACAGACTGGAGCGGTCTGGTAGCAGATATAAAACTTGATTTTTCGGTCCCTGAGTTAAAACTATGATAACGAGTCTGAATTTAACAAAAGCTGCTGCACAGATAACCTGCCAGCCTTGATAATCAAAACCCAGACAGATTGGTGGGCTGAATTTTTTGCCAAAATGTTTCGAGTAGTTTTGGACACAGGGAGGTTCCCGGATATCTGGAAAGGGGCAATGATAAGGCCCATACACAAGAAAGGTGATATGCACACCCCAAAAAATTACAGATTAATCAACCTGCTAGACATCGGGGAGAAAATATTTGCAAAGATAGTGTCAGGAAAACTAAAAACCTGTGTAGAAGCGAAGTCAATTGTCCCAGTAGAACAGGGGGTTTTAAAGAAGGGCACTCTACAGTGGACCACTGCTATGCTCTTTGGGCGCTTGCCCGGAAGTCTATAGAACAAAAGGGGAAAATGTTCTGCTGTTTTGTCGACTTCCGGGCGGCCTTTGATTTGATGGATCGGAAGAGGTTATGGGAGGGCTTGATTAAATATGAGATCCCAGTGGGCCTACTTGCAATTCTAAAAGAATTGCATAGAGGTAATTGGGCGCAAGTGATCAAAGACACTCAAGGGGCATTGACAAAGAAAATAGCCATAGGGAACGGGCTAAGACGGGGCTGTGTCCTGGCTCTTCTCCTCGTTTACATTTTTTTAGCTGACCTACCAGTGGCTCTGGAAGTGGAAAGAAGCACAAGCCCCAGAATGAGTGGCAGGAAGGTAGCAAGCCTGCTATATGCAGATGATCTTGTGATCATTGATCAGACGGAGATAGGGCTACAGAGAAAATTAAATGCTTTTAGTGAGTATTGTATGGTCAAACTTTTAGTGGTTAACATGGACAAAACGAAGATCCTGACTTTTGGTAAAAAGTCTAAAAGCTTTAGCTGGTACCTAGGTCAAACAAAACTAGGATCTGTAAAGGAATATAAATATCTAGGTTTATGGTTCGAAAGCTCGTTAAAATGGGGGACACATTTGGACGCCCAAAAAGCAAAAGCGTCATCCTCTATCTGTGGCCTGAAAAATTCAATAAAGATTATGGGGACATGTCACATAAACCCTTGCTAAAATATTATGAAGCTATGATCCCGCCCCAAGTACTGTATGGAGCAGAAGTTCTACATCTCAGTGGTAAAGGAGGGTGGGAATGGGAGGAAGGCAAGGCCCTAAAAAGGCTACTGGCCATACCTAAGGCAGCCATGATACAAGCAATCAGAATAGAGACAGGAACAATAGCATGGAATATTCAGGTCCTTATGTCCCTAGCTAGATTCTGGAAACGCCAATCCCAAGGGGGCGCACAGAAGGTTTCATATTGGTACAGTGAGGAAATCAGCCATAGCAGCCATAAATGGGCAATAGAAGCAAGAAGGAAAATTAAGGTGATTACTGGGAGTCTTAATGTGAGAGCAAACCAGAATCCTTTATATGTTGCCTTTTCGAAGAGTCTACTTAGCGCACATGGTGTGGAGCAATCAAGGAACCAGGACCTAGAATACCTAAGAAAGAAAATGTCGGTCCAATACATGACAAAAGCGTGGGAAAAAGACGCATGGTATCCTTATTTAGAAACCTTGCCAAACCATGGACTTAGATATGACATCTTGAAAATACGAATTGGCACCAACCCATGGCTAATGGACGGGAGATTAAAAGCAGAAATGTTATACCCCGATGGGCTATGTAAATGCGGGCTGAGGACAAAGTGTGATATATTGCATATATTGGTAGATTGCCTTATGACGGTAGAAGCGAGAAAACTATCTTTACGGCCAGTATTTATAAAATATGGAATAAGGTCTCGAGATCAAGCCATTACATTATTGATATAAATGGAAAATCTGGATACTGCAATTGCACTAGGAAATTTTATGAGAGGGGTAAATTGGTTTGCTAGGGAAAAACTTAAGCAATGTTAGTGATGAAATTAATTATAAACGACCCCCACTCATTAGCTAAAGGCTTAAGACCGAAGACATTTTATTCCCAATTGTCTGATCTATGGTTGCTAATTAAGAATGATAAAAGTAATGAACTTTTTAACTTTAGGAGTTTTTGTTACTTCTGTTTTATCAAGGTTTTATGAGGTTTTTTATCTTCTTAATTGATTTTAAATTAGTAAATTAGAGGTTGCAAGGGGCGACGGCAGCTACTGTTCGACTATAGTTGTACTAAGCAGAGTGGTCTGGAAAGTAACTGTGTGATTTAAAAAATAATTTGTGTATTCGTCGTTTCTAATAAGTATATACTATAGGCCCGATTCACAGAATGACCTTAAGACTCAATCCTAAACTTACTACTGTTTTGGTATTCACAGATTGCACTTACTACTTTTGGTATTCACAGAATGAACTTACTACTTTTGGCATTCACAGAATGCACTTACTACTTTTGGAATTCACAGAATGAACTTACTCATTTCGGTATTCACAGAAGTTAGGACTCTTAACTTTAGGACTCCTAAATGCCTTGTGTGAATACCCAAAGTCTTAAAATTAGGAGTTTTCTCAATTTAGTAGTAGTAAAGTTAGGACTCCTAACTTTAGGACTCCTAGGCCTGAAGGAGAGCTTAGTGGATCTGGTCCGACCGTCTATTTTTTGGCAGTGTTCCCTCCCGCTGCTTTGCGGGTCCACCTGCTTGATTTAGATGTTAGCTGGTCACTGGATTGAAGACTGCCCTAGGCCTGCCACCTCTGCCAGGATCTTTCTCCCTCGTCGATGATGTCAGAGGCAGAAGTCCCACCAAGATTCCTGCCATCCAGATTATGATGTGCCTTTCCATTGAGGCCACTGTGGTGGGGAAACCTCCATACTTATGTCACCTTTTTTCGGTGTACCCCTACCAAATCTGTTGTGAACATTATTGTCTAGGTCCTTGCTGTGCTGCTGATACTTGATCACAATGCTCAGCCACCGCGCTGTCACCAGTTTGTAAGGTAGGCTTTTGTGGTGGGTGTGGGTGTACATTTAATAGTGTGTGTATGCTGTTGGTGTGCAATGCTTTAAATAAAAAATGGGCAGTACATATAACCTACATATATACATTTTGACAGATTCACAACATGTATGTATATTGAGATGAAAATAAGTAGTACTTACCGTTCTCCACACTACCATGGCCTCACTCTATCAGGACTCGGCCTCAGGACACCACCAGCACAATGGGAACATCTAAATGGGTGCAATGCTGGCATACCGGCAACAGAATACTGTTAGGCAGCAGAGAAAACCACATCAGTCTTCTGTCTATTACCACTAAATATAAATATGACAGGTGGACCACTTTCAGCTTGACGGAGTACTTGGGATTGTCGCAGCGGCGGGACAACAGTAATACCACCAAGATCTAAATCAGGCCCTTAGTCACTTTTATGGAAATTAAAAATGTCCAGCGGGACAAGACATGAGGCTGTAGGTGATGAGAGTTCCAGGAGGCTGGAAACCTCTTTGGCGAAGGACAGCTGAACAGGATTTGCTGCTGTTGAGAAAAACGTAGAAGTCAGGCCGACTGGTGATGCAACACAGACAGACCAATGAGCGGGTTTTTCCCTTTCTTCCATCGGTTCTCAGAGAAGTTTTTAGCAAAAAATGTCCAAAGTTCCAAGTTTTTAATTTTGTTCATCCAGGCACCTTTAGCACCACCACCAAGAGTCCAGGAATGGAGTGCCACCACTTGGGGAATTGTGATTCATTCTGGCTGGGTCCAGGTGCAGGTTCAGGATGGTGCGAACCTTTCATGTTCCTAATGTCCTGGGGCCAGAAAACTAGCCCTTGGAGTCACTCATTGATCTTCCTGGGTAAAGGTGGAAAAGCAGGCCTCAAGCAGCAGGGCAGGCCTCTGAGGGTTCAGTCCTTGGAGTCACTCTGGTAGTCCTGGGTACAGATGGAAAAGCTGGGCTCAAGCAGCAGGGCAGGCCCTTGAGGGTTCAAGGTAGGGTCCAGGCAGAAAAACATTCCTTTTAGGTGCAGCAAGGCCATCTTTTGGAGTACACACCAGGCTACAGAAGCAGGCAGTTCTTTGAGAGTCCTCAGGTCCAGAAAGTGAACTGAAGAGTGAGTCTGTGGGGCTAGTTTCATACATTTGGACTTCTTTGAAGTAGCAGAAATCTCAAGAGTTTTCTATTTAAAGTGCTAGGAATTTCAAGCGGGTTGCAGAGACAATGCAGTGGTGGCAAACCCTTTGTATGGAGGCAGAGCGCAGTTTATTCAATTGTAAGTGGGACTGTATCCAGCTGTCCCCTCCATCTGGCTAGCAGATATCCCATTCAGGCACACCTAATCCTTCTATGGTGTGGCTGTCTGGGAGAAATTCACAAAGTCTTACTTCCATGTGACCTAGGACAGGCTGCAGGCACCAAATGTCTATGGGCAGGAAAACTGCAACTTTCTAAAAGTTGCATTTTCAAAATTGTGAATTAAAATCCGATTATTAATGGAGGGTTTTAATTATAATTCCATAGATACCAAACATTAATTCTTATCTGTCCTCAATCTAAAGTTACCTCTTAATAAATGTACCACGGCTACTCAATGTTATCCTACGGGACAGGTAGGCCTCACATTAGTGAAAAGCAAATTTAGGGGTTGACACTACCAGGAAATGTAAAACCTAAGAGCCAAGGCCAATATTTTAATTACAATATACCGTGCCCTATGGGCTACTTTAGGCCCACCTTGGGGGTGACATATGTAATAAAAGGGGAGTGTGAGACTTGGCAAGGAGATTATATAGCCAAGTCAAATTGAAAGTTTAATAATGCATTCAGGCTGCAATGGCAGGCCTGGGACATGTTTTAAGAGGCTACTTAAGTGAGTGGTGCTACAGGTGCTACAGGTCCACTAGTAACATTTAATTTACAGGCCCTGGGCATATGGTGTACAACTTTTCAAGGGATGTATGTATAAATGAAATAAATCATTAAGGTGGAAGCCTATATTACTATGCTTAAAGGAGCGAGCACAAGCACTTTGGCACTGGTTAAAAGTGGTAAAGTGCACAGAGTCCTAAAGCCTTAGCAATACTCTTCTTAAATGGTGGTCTCCTTCTGTTCTAGGTAAGCAGCTGAGGCCCTTGCTCTTCTTCACCCCTCATTCTGTTGTGCCTCTTGGCGCCTGCTGAAAAAGAAAGGTGGGAAAAAAGTCATAAGTGCCTATGTCCACTTCTTCATGTACATGTATACACATTTTATTATTGCAATAGACATAGTGACAAAAAATGATAATGTCATGTACCCTCTCCCCAGATTCATGCAACGTTAATATTCTCACATTCCACCTTTAACAGTAGGTGATGATTTTCAACAAAGATGCAGCTATGGTACCTCTCCCTGAGCAAAAAATATCCAAAATATACTATAAACTGGTCATCCATACCTTTAACACATATTCAGAGCTTAGAAGAGAATGGGAGGCTGATGTGGACGGATGGATGATGTTTTGTGTCAAATGGCACTTATGATGCCCAAAGGATTTATTACTCTAGAGAGAAGTTGTGACACTGAGGTTGGGAACAACATGTCAAAGAAGTCAAGAAGGCATGTGAGATCTACTGCACAGGAGTCTTGAGAAATATATTTATGAACTGAAATGATGTTCCACGAAACAGGAATGTATGTGGGTGGGTGGGTGTACAGATTTGAAATGATTAACCCCGGGTGGCATTCGCATAGCCGCACTACACAAGGCTACGCGAGGCTATGCGGGGTTACGCGAAGCAAGCATGCACAGTTGCTTGTTCTGAAGGCTCGTATATGCTCGCAAGATGTTTTTGACGTTTGGCAATGTGGATTGCATGTTCGGGGTAAATATTGCGCAAATTTTACTATGGGGTTGCCAGTTGGCACAGCCATCTCGCTTTCTTAGTCTTTGCATGGTTCTGGGCCCCTGTATTTTAATCCCTCTCTAATCTTTTCAATTCTTTGCTGTTTACACTGTTTTTCTGATCTTTTTCATTTAGTATCTATCCCTCTCTCTCCCTAAGTGTATATTTTGCGTTTTATTTAGACTTTTACTGTGTTCTTTGACTTTTTTCTACTGTTTTATATTACTTGCTTTTTTACTTTCCTACTTCTTCTCCTGACTTTCCTACATTTTCTTTTCCTCCGCCGCCCACCCAGAACCATGGCTAACTCAAACTCTGGCAGCTCTTAGGGGAAGGTCCCTGCACCCAGGAGCTGCCTTCTTGGTGGCAGACGGCACCCAGAAGGGTGCAGCCCCTGGCTCTTTTTACTGAGGCGGAGGCGGCCACCCTTGTTTTTTTTTAACAGCGCCACCTCCCATTAACCTTGGCAGCAGGTGGGGGTGGAGCATGCCTGGCCTTAAGATGGCCGCTCCTTAAGCTAGCTTTGTGTACCGTCACCACAATCCGGCAGGAATTTGCTGCTATGGTGAGGAGAACTCCCGACTGGAGAGCCGGGTGAGTGTAACCCTTTGCCTGGAGCCCTCATTGCTGAAAGAGCGGTTAAAAACAATGCAGTAGGTTCCAAGTTACGGAGCTCTACATCACTCTCCCTGCTGATGGCCAGAGATGTGGCTGTCGTAAGGCATGCTTCCTGCGAGGCGGAGCTGGTGCCTGCACCTAACCTCGTGGCCCTGGATGGTGTAGGGGCTCATTTCCCTGTACAGCCCGACTAGCATGGCATCAAATGCGGCAGCGGGAGGGGATGCTGGAGTCCCCGGGTTGACTGGCGGCTGGAGGAGGGCTGAGCTCCTTGCATATTGCTGCTTCAGGCTACTGTACTTCCCCAGGATGCTGGGGTGATATCCAAGACCTCGAGGCCTATGCTGGTTGGTAAATCACAATCTGCTGGGTGCCCCCTCTGCACAGCTGAGTGCCTGCTGGTGAGGGCCTTTACTCCTGTGCCTCCCGACTCCCTCCATATGTGTATTCAGCTCAGGTGGAGCCTATGCCTGTACTGTTGGCTGCCCTACACACAGAAATAAATGCTCCCTGGGATTGTGTAAGCGGTCGGCATGTGCCCACCGGCTGGGTGGTTGCCGGGGAGACAGGACCCCCGCTACGGAGGTCTGCGCCTGCTCGGTCCTCTACTTGCTGCATTGTTTTTGAGTTGGACTTGGCCGGAGTGCTCCCTTGGTTGCGCATGTTTGGGATCTGCGGACTGAGCTGGAGGGCAGGCTCGATTGCTGTGGTGGAGCATGAGGTGACTGAAACTGTTGCCCCTGCACAAACTACACACATGCAAAGACGTGCTGACATGGGTAAGCAGGACAAACAAAACCGAAGCTGAACTTCGAGCAGCGAAAGTCTAGACATCGGAAAGATGCTTTGGAATCTCTGACATTGGAATCAGAGGCGGTGACAGATGACCCGGTTAGCGACATTAAATCGATCATAGTGTCCATGCAGAAAGGTCTATCCGCTTTTGACTCCCTGGCCTACAGGATCGATCGAATGTCTGAGAGGATAGATAAGCACGCAGAACATCTAGACTTGGCCGAGCGACGAATCACTGAAACCGAAGAGGCCCAGACTGACTCCAACAATGGCCAGAAACAAATAGAGAAGACCTCGGTGGCCCTACAGGACACAGCCGAGGACATGGAAGCCAAGTCGCGGTGCAGTAACCTGCGCATTACAGGCCTTCTCAAATCTACTGCAATGGGAAACTCAGAAACCTTTGAAGAAAAGCTGCTTACTACGTTGCTGGGTGCTGATACATTCTCTCCCATGTTCATTGTGGAGCGGGCACACCGGTCGTTGGGCCCTAAACCTCCTCCTAGTGTCCCTCCATTGCCTATAATCGCCAACTATTGAACTACAGGGACAGAGATACAGCACTACGTAGGGCGAGAGAACTGGGAGACTTGAAGTATGAAGGATCCTCTCTCTTTCTTTCAGGATTTCACTCTCTTGGGTCCAGGAAGCCAGGAGGCGGTTTACACCACTGAATTGCAAGCTAAGAGATCAGAGCATTGAATGCGCAATGTTATATCCGGCAAGACTGAGAGTGATCCTAAATGCGAAGGCCAAGATCTTTACTGACCCTTAGTCACTCCAAAAAGCCCTTAAAGACATGGACAAATTTGACAAACTCAGAAGGGGCTCAACGGAATCATTGCCTTTGTGCCTCACTGGGTATTCACTTCCATGTGTCAAATATATTGCTATTGTCTGGGGGATGGAGTGTGGGTGATTGAGTATGTGCATCACTATTGGACTGCATGGCCTAACAATTATTTTGTTATTTTGAGTTGTGTATTTTCAACAGTATTTCTTATTCTGCTCAGTCGGGAGGGGCTGGACGGGGTTGCTTTGTTCTCCGAAGGTGTGAGTTTCAATTATACAGGTGCTGTTCAGGTGGGTAACATCCGCCCTAATGCGCGTCACGCTTGATTATTGTGTGTTAATCAGTGCCAAATTGTTGTACAATTCTTGTTCTTCATCTATGTATATCAGGGTCTTTGGCAGGGAGGGCAGGAGATCCCCTGTGTCCAGTTGGGGATGGCAAGGCATGGGTGGGGGGTGGGTTTTCTCTTCTTTTTCTACAGTTCACCTGAATTTCAGAGTCATCACAGCATAGGGTAAGACATTTCACACTGCTCTAGGGGAACACTATTTACAGTATTGTAGAGAATGCCACAACATGACCCAAGACTAGGTTATGAAATGTGCTTGCGCCTTGTGACATGGAACGTGAGCGGGGGCCATAGAAAAGTGCCTAAAATTCTGCCATATCTTAAGCGACACGAAGCTTACATCGCCCTGCTTCAAGAGAAGCATCTCCCTCCTACTTGTCTGATGTTTCCAGGGCGTAATCTTTTAAGCTCGGCTCATGCTGATCAGTTTACCTCGCACCGTAGTGGCGTGCTCACATGGGTGAACCCTAGAAAGGGCCTCCAGCTAGAGAATCGAGCGACAGACCCCACTGGAAGATTTGTAATATCAAGATGCTATGAGATGGATGTTTTGTTCCTAATTGTCAATTGCTACGGGCCGAATTATGATGATACCAAGTTTTATTACTCAGTATTCTCACTCACAGAAACTGTACTGCACTGCCGCTGCTCTGGGGGAGGACTTCAATTGTGTTATGGACCCAGCATTTGATCGCTCAAAGGGTCCACCAAGACCGCCATCGGCTGCTGCAAGACTTGTGGCTGATATAGCTTTGCAAATGCACCTGGTTGACGTGTTGAAAGCTAGGTCCTCTTTAAGGTGCAGGTTTAGGCACTATTCAGCTTATCACGATATTCATACTTGCATCGATTATTGGCTCATCTCAGGGCCATTAATACCCAGGGTGCAGGACTATGCAGTTTTGGCTCGCTCTTTCTCAGATCACTCTCCTATAATGTTGACGCTTGAGGTTCTCTCCCCTGGGCCCTCCCCCTTTTCAGTGCCTAAAATTCTGCCATATCTTAAGCGACAGGAGGTTGACATCGCCCTGCTTCAAGAGAAGCATCTCCCTCCTATTTGTCTGATGTTTCCAGGGCGTAATCTTTTAAGCTCGGCTCATGCTGCTCAGTTTACCTCGCACCCTAGTGGCGTGCTCACATGGGTGAACCCTAGAAAGGGCCTCCAGCTAGAGAATCGGGTGACAGACCCCGCTGGAAGATTTGTTATATCAAGATGCTATGGGATGGATGTTTTGTTCCTAATTGTCAATTGCTACGGGCCAAATTATGATGATATCAAGTTTTATTACTCAGTATTCTCACTCACAGAAACTGTACTGCACTGCCGCTGCTCTGGGGGAGGACTTCAATTGCGTTATGGATCCAGCATTTGATCGCTCAAAGGGTCCACCAAGACCCCCATCGGCTGCTGCAAGAGCTGTGGCTGATATAGCTTTGCAAATGCACCTGAATGACGTGTTGAAAGCTAGGTCCTCTTTAAGGTGCAGGTTTAGGCACTATTCAGCTTATCACGATATTCATACTTTCATCGATTATTGGTTCATCTCAGGGCCGTTAATACCCAGGGTGCAGGACTGTGCAGTCTTGGCTCGCTCTTTCTCAGATCACTCTCCTATAATGTTGACGCTTGAGGTTCTCTCCCCTGTGCCCTCCCCCTTTTCAGTGGCGATTCCATCCATACTCCCTGCTAGACATGTTTTTTTAAAGCTGACTTCGAGGAATTTTTTGTAATTAATATTGGGTCAGTTGACTCCTTTGCCACAGTGTGGACTTTAAAGACCTCCATCTGCTGTGTCACTATCAGTAAACATGCTGGGATGCTCTGCTCCATTAGAGGCAGACTTGCCCTGCTGGAGATCCGATTGGGGGAGCTCGAGGCTGCTTTGGGTAATAATAACGACTCAGAGATTCTAGAACAATTTAAAACCACACTTGATGGGTACAATGAGGAGGCGGACAGTGAAATCAAACATATAGGGAATTATGCTCTGGCCTAAACCTACGGAGAGAGGGACAGGCTGGGCTCAGTACTGGCAATGTTGGCACGCCACAGATGTGAGTCTGGGGACATTGCTGAGGTCCTCGACGAGGATGGCTCCATCTTAAGAGAACAAAGGGATATAGCTAGTCGGTTTTGTAGGTTCTATCAGGACTTGTGCAGTTCTAAAATTGCCTTCGGGGATGAAGATATATTGAATTACCTGGAATATATCAAGCTACCGTGGTAGACTGATAGTCATCGGGAATTCCTGCTGCGACCCCTTGACACTGGCGAGATCTGTATTGCGCTGAACTCCATGCGGGACGGGAGCACCAGGGGATAGGAGGGGCTCATGGTGCCCTTTTACAAGGCTTTTGCGACATACTGATTCCCCACCTGAGTACACTGTTTCAGGAGATGGGTGAAACTGGTATAATGCCCCTGATAGTAATGCTATTAAAATCCGGCAAGGTCCCCCAAGAGTGCTCATTGGCGACGTCATCTCCTCACCCATCCAGATATCCAGGGGCACCAGACAGGGATGCCCCTTGTCTCCACTACTTTATGCATTAACAGCTGAACCTTTGTTGAGGGCTCTGCACGAGTACAATGGCCACAGGGGTCTCTGTTTTCCCAGCTACAACCTAATTGTCTCTGCGTATGCGGATGACAAGCGTCTATATATTCAGAATCTGGAGTCTAATCTCTCTTCAATAATCCATGACGAGCTGCAATTTGGCGGCCTTTCAGTGCTAAAAATTAATTGGGATCAGTCAATAAATTTCCCACTCACTCCGGTTAAAGTACCAACTCCTTTAGATTATCCTCTTCAGTGGACATCTGATCCGGTAAGGTACATGGGACTCCAAGTCCACTCTGAGGAGGAGCAAGTGCTCAGAGCAAACTATGGCAGAGCCATCGCCAAGTTGGCGGCTGATATTGATAGGTGGATTCGGCTTCCCCTCTCACTAGTTGGGGGGTTTCCTTGATGAAAATGAGTATAGTCTCCCGTTCCCTCTTTCCTGTTCCCTCTTTCTCTAGGCGCGCCTGATCTAGAACTATATTACAGAGTGGCACAAGATTTGCATGCTCATAGCTGGGTTCATTGGCCGCACGATCTCCCGCACTTTCAGATAGAGCAGGTGGTCACTAGCCCTGACCCTCTCCCACGTTTGCTAGCCCAGGTGCCAACCAGGCGCTGCTGAGTTTTGGACTCGGTTTACTCTATAGTCCACGCACGTGTTGCTGAGAAAGCAGGCAGGGGCCCAGTTATACTCTCCTCTCTTGCCAGTGAACTGGTATCAATGGTTCGTTCTCAGTTTGGAACGTGATGCACTTTGCTCATTGAATACCCTGGGCATGAGTGTTAGGGGCGATTTCCTTAAGGATGAGAGGATACGCATGTGGGAGGATGTTGTGGCAGGTTTATCAGAACACATTATTTTAACACAGTTCCACTTTTTTTTTAAACTCGCCACGTTCTAAGGGCTCCGCTGGGTGACGAGCTCCAAGCACCTCCGGAGCGTCCTGCCTTAGCCATTCTCTTGTGCTCAGAGTCCCTGTTGAAACTAATTTTGAAACTCTATGCCTCATCACAAACAACAAATAATACAGTCTATACTAAAGTGCAACTCGAGTGGCAGCACGATCTAGGTGCACCCCTGGCCGACGATATCTGGAACTACTGCTGCGCTGTTACACAAACAGTCTCACTCAATGGCAGGCGTAGATTGGTGCACTTCAAGTTTTTAAATAGAGTCCACTACACGCCATGGAGGTTTTTTTGTTATCGGCTAAGGGACACACATTGCTGTGAGAAGTGCAGGATGGATGGGGCTGATTTTCTACATGTTGTATAAGTGTCCTCCCTTGTGGCGGCCTTTTGGAAACACATTTTTCAAGTTTCTAATGACATTGCTGGTTTGTCCCTCACTCCTGATCCCCTAATACTGCTTTTGGGATACACAAAGTTCCTCAGCCAGAACATACGAAAACTGGTATCTATGGGTCTACTATTGGCTAAGCACAGGATCGCGATGGATGCGTGGTCATGTCCCAACTATTGATGAGTGGGAGAGAGATATGTTATATGTAATACCCAATATAATTCTTATAATGAGTTGTGGCCCCCTTGCAGTCGACCTAAAAACTTCTGGGGATTGTTTGCACAATACCTAGTGACGAAACAGGGGAAGGATACTGATAATGCATGAGTATAAGCTGTCTTGTGCCACTCCGTCATACATGAGAAGATGAGCACAAGGATCTTTTTAGGGAATCCGGGCCACCTATAACATTTGTAAGTTGGAAAGTCTAGGATTTCTGGTTTGACTAGGCCGTACTATGATTGATTGAAATTGCATTGGTCTGTTGCTATCTCCTTTCTGGATGTACCTACTGTCAGTATGTTTCATATTAACGATTTTTAACCAACTGCCTGATGACTCATGTGATCCTATACCTGTGATATGTGCAATTATGTGATCTGTTTCTCTTGTTTTTTTTTCTGTGTTACAAAATCTAATAACAACAAATAAAAAAAGAAAAATCCTTGGCAGAAGGTGACATGCCCAGCTTAGGTTATGCTAGCCAGGAGCGTCACCGCTCTTACTTGTTAACAACTTTGCGCTCCCTTGGGCTGATCATCATGTAAGAGAGTTTAGATAACTTAAGTTAGGTACTGCTAGAGAGACTCCAGTCCTTTCCTTTATCTTCCTGTCACTAAGATAGTGTTGGATTGATAGTTAGTTTAGTTACTTAGTATTAGTTGGTAATTTTGTTGCGTTCTGCGTGACACGTCTTCCGTCATGTAACTCACATGCTGCTGAGTGTTGACTCCAGTCCTTACTAGAACCTTTTGCAGTTTGTTAGTGAGTGAGTAATTTAGCAACTAAGTCATCAGCACATCAGCATCAACAAACCAACAATTTGGTGTATGCAAATGTATGCATGCGTCCACCTATGCCACTTTTGAGGACTAAATGGAAATGCAAACTTAGTGGACAATTGGCCGGTCAAAGGGGGTTGATTCATTGATGATTGTGAATGAGATTGAAACTTAGAAGAAGCAAATATATTTTTGGCAATTAATTTCCAATGTCTTTGGACTAGGTGGGCTAGTTCAGGTGGTACTTAGGTTTAGGATTCTGGAATCAGAATGGAACACTGGATTAATAAATAATAACCAGACGGTCCGCGAATCTCGCAATACTAATAGTCGATCAGATTGGATAGGTCAATGTTATTGCAATTGTTGTTTCTAAAAATGATTCTAGAGCATTTTTTTAAATATACTATTTGTTTCACACCAATCATCAATGTTTGTCCCTTTCTTTATTATATCTTACATGATTAGCACCCAGGGGCAAAGAGACGGAGTCCTTGGCGAGAGCTGGAGATGCCTCCCCGGGCCAGGACAGCTCCTCTACTGAGGGTTCTGCTGCTGGTCCCAGTAAGTCCTCCTGTTGTTAATATTAATGGTGATATTTCCCTAACTTTTACTGCACCTTATTTTTTATGAACTATTATTTCTGTTTCCTAATTCAATTTTTTACCAGATCAGGTTATTTATGTGGTGTATGTATGCATTCTATTAACTATTTTCAAACTTGCTAGTGAAAAAGAATAATAGAGTGAGGTGCTTTTGGCATCTAAAAAATATGTAATGTTTTTTCTAGGCGTAACGACCACCAGAGCTGCGGCCAGCGGCGGGGTAGGCAACGCCAGCCAGGAGGGAGCAGATGATGCAGCAGCTGCAGGGATGAGTGAGCCAGCAGCAGTGGTAGGCGGTGGTAAGTTATACGTATATTCCTTTTGACAACAGTTACACACTCGCTGCAAGAGTGTGCACTGTATGTTGAGAGAGAATAACGTGTTGTGAACAACGGTTGAAGAAGAAGACACCCTTTACTTAGCATTAGTGGCGGGAGTTGAGTAACTAATTGCCTCCTCTATCTGACTTCAAATCAGCTAGGAAAGTTTTATGGAGAAGACTAAGAATCATACAACCTTGATGGATGGGCTGAACGAAAAGGGAAAAAAGGATGGACGGAGGAAGGACGGGAGAGATGTAATTTATGACTGGCAGAGCTGGGTGCGTGGGATGCTGCAGAGGTGGCTGATAGGAATCGGATGCATGTATGGGTGGTTGAAGGATGGGTGGAAGGTGAAAGAAAAGATGCCTGCCTGGGTGGGTGAAACTGTATGGGTGAAAGAAATAATCCACCAGGGTTTACATGGATCAAACGCAAAGGCAAACAAGAAAGGATGCATGGGTGGTGGTTTAAAAAAAATAACAAATGTATGTTGCTGGTGAAACTAAGGTGTGTTGAGAGATTAAGAAAAATGATAGATGTTTACTTTGAATGGATGGATGCCTGGACAGTATTCAATAATTTATCATAGCAAAGGTGGAGACTGTCACGGGATGAAGAGTCTTTGAAGAGAATGTAAAAGAAAAGTGAACCTCACCACAGTAGGAAAGCCAAGGAGAATAGAAGAATAGAAAATAGAATACAAAATATATGGCTAAAAGAACAATTCAATGATTGATAAATGGAAACATCGCTGGGAAGAGAAACAACAGGACTGTTTTTTGCAAGGTTTTTGATTCAAGTTTGTTTTTTCAGAATACTCTCTTGAAACACAGTAGTTTGCAAGCACAGCATATATATTGTGTATGAGTATGTTATCATCAAGCTCCTCCCTCCAACTCCGAGGCTCACTCCCTACTTATGTCATTTATTTTCGACGGTTTCAGCCTGCCATGGGTGGCCTATCAGCTGCATGGTCATTGGTTACACAATAAATCAAAAGTACCTCATGCCGTCCCATATAATCAATCGATCAGTCAATCAATCAATCATAGCATTTGTAAAGTGCACTACATACCCGTGAGCGTCTCAAGGCGCTGGGGAATGTGGAGTGCTGCTACTGCTCGAAAAGCAAGGTCTTGAGGAGTCTTCTGAAGGTAAGTAGTTCTTGGGTCTGCTGTAGGTGGATGGGGAGGGTGTTCTAGGTCTTGGCGGTGAGGTGGGATCGCTCTTCGGATGCAGGGGACTGTCATGAGGGCGAGATTGGCAGAGCAGAGCTGGGGGTGGGGGTGGGGAAGCTGAGTCGTCTGTTGAGGTATGCTGGTCAGGTGTTGTGGAGTATCTTGTGTGCGTGGGTGAGAAGCTTGAAGGTTATCCTCTTGTTGACATGGATCCAGTGCAGGTCTCTCAGGTGGGGTGTGATGTGGCTGCAGTGAAGGATAACGAGGATCAGGCGCGCAGAGGAGTTTTGGATGCGTTGAAGCCGTTTCAGGAGTTTGGCTGAGGCTCCTGCATAGAGGGCGTTTTCGTAGTCCAGCTTGCTGCTGACGAAGGCCTGGGTGACCTTTCTTCTTTTTCAGTGGGGATCCACTTGTAGATTTTGTGGAGCATGTGGAGGGTGTTGAAGCAGGAGGAAGAGACAGTGTTGACCTGCTTAGTCATTTAGAGGGTGGAGTCGAGGATGAACCCTAGGTTGTGTGCGTGGTCGGTGGGTGTTGGAGCTGTTCCCAGTGCGGTCGGCCACCAGGAGCCGTCCCAGACTGAAGGGGTAGATCCGAGGATGAGGCCGTGCTGTGCCCTTTTTGCCTTTTTTGCCGTTGCCCACTTTTTCCTTCTGTACCCCTCGCCGTCCTTTGCTCCTTTTTCACGCCGCTGCGTCCCCTGCGGCCTGCCCCGCTCTCCCATTTGTCTGCTCCCCCCTCCCAGCTGCTCCTCCCTCCCACCTCCCCTTCTTATGGTGGCCGCGCACAGCGGGCATGCCAAAGACGCTCCTAAGGCAAGCCCATCTGCACCCGTTTGCACCTGGACTGCAACCGGACCGCGCCCAGCACCAGAACCTCTTGCCCTCGCCAACGCCATGGCACCCATCTCCGCTAGGACTCCAGCACTCAATGCCAGACAATCACGCACCAGCTGCCTAGCCACCCCAAAGCGCACCCAAGGACCCTTCTCCTGCCGGAACTGCAGCTTCTACCTCAGACACATTCTTCTCAACACCCGCTCCACCTACAAACACGCCGTTAAACTCCGGGACCTACTCAACTCAACCTCCCCAGACGTTGTCTTCCTGACGGAGACTTGGCTGAACTCCTCCTCGGCACCGGACATCCCAGAAGGCTACAAGATCACCCGCAGGGACCGCACCAATGGAGTAGGGGGAGGAATCGCCACTGTGCACAGGAACACTCTCAGAGTCTCGACCAACACCGATGACACCCTCAGCACCGCGGAACACCTGTACTTCCAGATCCACACCGACCCCAACACCACCCTCAGAGGTACCCTCATCTACAGATCCCCCGGACCCCGACCACAGTTCAGCGACTCAATCGCAGACTTCGTCAGCACACACGCCCTCGCCTCCACAGACTACATCCTCCTCAGAGACCTGAACTTCCACCTCGAGAACAACAACAACACCAACTCCACCACCCTGATCGACAATCTCGCCAACTTCGGACTCAGACAACTCGTCACAACACCCACACACTCTGCAGGTCAAACGCTTGACCCCATCTTCTCTGCAAGCCCCCACGTCTCCTTCAACCACTCCACCGAACTCCACTGGACCGACCATCGCTACATCCACTTCACCTTCTGGAAACCCACCACCACATCCAACAGATGCCTCGCCACTGCTGGAGCAAAGTCACCGAAGACCAACTAACCACCACCCTCGCCCAGAGACCACCCGCCAACCACACCGACCCCGCCACCGCCACCATCAACCTCAGACAGTGGAACAACGACTGCGCCAATACACACCATTTTTAATAATTTTTTGGGTGGGTGGGAATTGGGCATTTGGAAAAGTTGGGTTTTGTATAGTTTATTAAAGGCAATGGACTTTAGATTGGACATTGGTTCTTGGTTGGACTTTTCATGCCTCACACCTTGGTTGGGGTTAGGGAGAGGAGTGGGTCAGGTGTTGTGGGATTTTTACAATAGTTTATTTTTGTTAGGGGAATAGATTATCACCCTGTATTCCCAAAAGTCTTCCTAGAAAAATGATACCTCACTTGTGTGGGTTGGCCTAGTGCCCGTGACAAGAAACGGCACAAAACGCAACGTGGACATACGTTTCGCTGTGAAAAATGACCCTTTTTTGGCAAAGTGCCTAGCTGTAGTTTTTTAACCATAGCTCTACCGGCATCTAGAGAATCCTAGCAAACCTATACATTTTTGAAAACTAGACACACAGGGAAATCCAGGATGTGGTGACTTGACTGTCTCCCACCAGGTTCTGTTACCCAAAATCCATCGCAAACCTAAAACATTCCCCCCAAAAACACGTTTTCCCCACATTTCTGTGGTGGAAAGTTCTGGAATATGCGTGGATCCACACATTTACACACAGCCCGTGTTCCCCAAAGTCTTCCGAGAAAAATGGTACCTCACTTGTGTGGGTCGGCCGAGTGCCCGTGACAGGAAACGGCGCAAAATGCAACGTGGACACACCTCAATTTCGCAGTGAAAAATGACCCTTTTTTGGCAAAGTGTCTAGCTGTAGTATTTGAACCATAGCTCTGCCGGCACCTAGATAAACCTAGCAAACCTATACATTTTTGAAAACTAGACGACCAGGGTAATTCAGGATGGGGTGACTTGACTGCCTCCCACCAGGTTCTGCTACCCAGAATCCCTTGCAAACCTAAATATTAAAAAAAAAAAAAACAATGGGAGAGATAGGGAAGTACAGGAACACTCTCTTAATCCCCAATCATATATCAATAAACAAAAGAAGAGAGGTTAATGTCTCTTATAAGCCACTTAGATGGAGCCAACAGACTCAAGAAGTTCGCACCCTATTTGGGTTTGAAAAGAAAGCCCTCACACACCGACCTAGTCAGTGTCATGCTTCATCATCGGGCCCCAACGAAGAGACCTAATGCCCCTTCGGTGTGCTGCGACGCCAGGAGACTGCGGAGCTGGTATTGTGTGAAGGGTGTGTTGTGAAGATAAATTCAGCTTAAAAGTGTCTAATGGGTATCTAAAAAAAGTTTATTAATGATCCCTAGGACACAAATAAAAGGGTTCTATGTGTCTGAATTGTAAAGCCAAAGGTAATGGATGGTTTAATTCAGATTTAACTATGTCAACATGTTTCAGCCTTAGTGTTGGTTTTATTTTACCTAGGCATTCGTCAGGACAATGATAAACCCCGGCGGTATGGACTCTCTAATCGTCCACCCTGACCTGGGGGCGTGAAAGTGAAAAAATAATAAAAAAGTGTTTAAAGTGCATCAAAAATGGAAGAGCAAAATGCTCATTCCGAAAAATCACTCCTAGTTCTGGAGTGTCTCGGCACTTTAAAGATTGGCGCTATCTGCACCATGGGTCTCAGGACGAGTCCAGCTCGTCATGGGCATACAAGGGGTTAAAGCTAGTAGAGAAAATTAAAAAATAGCTGTAGGGGTCAAATATAAAAGCAAACATAATAAACAACAACACACACAGTGGTAAAATGATATTGAAGAGAAAAAATTATTTAAAGTTACCATGTTATTGTCAAATTGGAGATGCATCAAGGCATTCCTCTTGTTCCTTGCTTCCATAGACGCTCCGTCCGTCAAACTAGGGTGCCACTGCCTGCCTGGGGGACGCAGATAGGTAAGTTAAGTGTGAGTTGTTTTTCCCATTATAGCACAGGGTAAAGGTTGGCCTGAAAGAGTAAATGGAAAAAGAAAAAGGATATTGAAAAATCAATGAGAAAACTAAAGTTAAAAATGAGTAAATTACTGAGGAGTGCAAGGCTAAATCATGTCTACTTTGTTTCCAGCATTAACCTACAACAACAACAGGAGAGAGCAGGCCTGCTGTGCCCACCCAACCTCCACTTAGCTTTAATTTTTTTGAGACAGACAGAGCACACATATACAGCAACATAGCATTTTCCAAATTAAGAAACTTAATCAATGCACCGCTGTAAGTCATACCACTACGGTCACCTCCACCACAACACAGACATGTAGGTCTGCTGTGGTTGTTTTTATTTACCTTTTAGGCCACTTCATTAAACGCCCCGAGTTATGACCCTTACCTGTTGACCACCAACTCTGATTGAGCTACCCTCAGGGGTACATTTGTTCTGTAATCTGTGAATTATTATTTTTTCTTTCTCATACATGTTACATGCTGGGGACATTGCATTGCTTTTTTGTCATTCCTCTCATACATTTTGTAAAGCATTCTGTTATCCTGTGGGATCTTGTTCGCTGTATATAAAACTTTATAAATAAATAAATAATGAATAATTCCATCAATGATCTCCGATCCTACTGACTGACAGCAACAAGTACAGTATGGTTGTCATCATGGAGGTGTCCGCTCTGTAGTGTACTGAGTGAGTCTAATTCTAACTATATTAAAAAATGCATGCATCATCTTGCAATAGAAGTACAATCTTTTTATTAAAACACAATAAGAAGGGAAACATTGACCTGAGTCACTTTTTTGTGTGTAGATTAAATACTACTACACTTCATGAGCAACAACAACACAAAGATCAATCACTCAGAGTCAGTGTCCAATGCATGCCATCATCATTACCTGTCCTTAAGGGGCAGTCCCTCTTGGCTCGAAAATTAGGACAGCTATAGTCATGTTCTTTCTTTGGAGGGACTTGAGGCAGGCACACTTTTCTTGTACTACTATTCTCCATCCAATGTCTGGCTTGAGGTAAATGCATTTAGGGCGAGTCAGGATGGAGCAGGACTCAGAGGAGTGGACTTAATTCTTTAATGACTGCACACAGTTGCAACTCCAATACGGCAATAAAAGAGTAAGACGGTGGTGATGGATCTGTTGTGGTTCGAACTAGAAAGACAACGGTACATACAAATATAAGGAAGAAACTAAAGAAGGTAACACATTGAAAGCCTTGTTGTCAGGGAAGTAGAGCTTGTACTCAAACTCTGGTGGTTCACTAGTAGGTCATCTAACACACTACTTCCATGACCTAAGTTGCTGGCATTATCTTCCTGCTGTGCCACTTCCGGTATGATGTAATGCAGCGGAAAAATTTTGATCATGGTTAACCTCTCCATGTTTTAGAGTGAGAGACCGGTCCTTTTCACTGTTACAATGGCACCGGCAGCACTGAAAACATGCTCAGAAGAGACACTTTTGACCGGGCAAGCCAGATAGTTTATTGCTAGCCTGCAGAATACTGGCCATTGCCCCCTTTTCCCATACTAATACAGCAATGGGTTTTGATCAATGTAGACCTCTGTTGGGTCATCCATATATGCCTGGACCATCCCCTCAATGCTCAGGGGTGCTCCGCTTTGCTTGACCTCTTTTGCCTTTGCATCAGTACTCGACCTAACAAGCCCTTGCCGTACATACCCTTCCTGTGCTGATTGTACTCGGGTGGATGATCCTGTTCTTGCTGTTGTTGATGTTCTTGGAGCTATTGGTGGTTTTGACTGCTGTGAGCCAAGTGTACTGCCTTCAGGCTCTGAAGTTCAACTTGACACCGTGTGCCCTGCAGTACTTGTTGTGGGCTGGAGCTGCAGGCCTCTAATTCCCAGCAGTTCTTTTTCTAAGCAACTGGCTTCGGCAGCTATTCAAGTGTTGTACTTGGCAACATCTACCACTGAAAAAAGAGTCAATGTGTTAGTGTTCAGTACTGCTTTGTACCGTGGATCCAGAAAAGACATGCTGATCTCGGACACTGCTTTTCGCACAGATAAAGGCCTGATAGTGAATGACATGATATTCTTCACCAGAAGAACAGCGAAATGGCGCAATGCCAACACAAATATACTGAGCATAAAATCCATCACTAACATCCCACATGGCACAAAAATTATGACCTCGGCGTCCCCAAGATACAAAGCCGACCTTTGCTTAACTATCTTCAAGAACGGAATAGTGATAATACAAGCCTCTAACTACAAATTGGAAAAATTTGACAATGTATTCCCAACCCTAAAAAGATGGGTAGAGAACTCAAGCTTCCAACAATACCAGAGGCCACAAGGAATAACTCCAAATTCATCTGCCACTACCGCCACTATCACCATACTATCTAGAGGCTCTCAGGAACCTGAACACTCAAGGCAACAAAGAGACAAAACCGGTACTGGAGACTCAGCGTCTGAATGTGATAGAGAGAGAACCTCACCCTCACAACAGGCAAATAATGACTCAGAGCTTTGTCAGAGGGAAACATCGGCATCAGACAATATAATAACCAGAGAACCTCAGGAACCACTGCATTCAATGCATCTAGGAGACACAATCGATATAGGAGGCCCAATGTATGGGAATGATCTAGAGAGAACAGAAGGGTCTACACGCAATGTGAATACCATCACAGAACCTTATCAGAGGGAAGAATTACCGCCCCCCCCATTGAAGCTACAATGCTAACGGACAGAACAAACAATGAAAAACTAAGAAAAAAGGATACAGAAAAGACTACCTTGTCCACACTTCAAAATACTTCATCTCAAAGATCACTAAGATTCACTCAAGCCTCACAGCCTACTGACATGAAACAAGGTACAGATTCCTCAGATATCACATCCAACAAAGTATTGACTGATCGTATAGACAACCGATCTAATGACAGAGAGAAGAAGACCATGACGAAGAGTTCAAGTTGGAAATACGTGACCAAGAAACGTGAATTCCGAAATAAGAGGACGAGCAACCCCAATAGGATTCCCCAGACCAAATATGTGAGCAAGAAACGTGAATTCCGAATTAAGAGGATGAGTAACCCCAATAGGATTCCCCAGACCTTGAGGAAAATGATAGAGCTCTAAACGCAAATTATATACGTGTCGCTTGACTTATTAAGCACCCTTCAGGCGGTAGACAAACTTTGGGATATCACAGAGAACACTCATAACAAAGTTGAACAAATCTGTGAACTACTATATAAATCTAAAAAAAAGAACAATAACATGGCAATGCCGTTAGCATATAGACAAAATCGACCGAAGAGAATTCAGAAATATTTAACGGGAGAAGAAATCCTATCCTTACTTCGGGAATATGAGCCTTCGGCCAACACTAGGGAGGAAAAAATTAAAACAGTACTGATAGATGTCAACAGAATATCTAAACAGATTAAAAGGAAACCTAACCTTAACAATCGTCATCGAGTCCAACTAATCAACGACTCGCAAAATCAGAACACAAACATAACAGCGAAAACACTAAAATGTCTACTGCTCAACTGTTGGTCAGCAGTTAAACATGCGTCTGACATAGCCGATCTCATCATTAACCAGGTAATAGATGTAACAATCCCTATAGAAACATGGCTATCAGAATCCTCGTCCCCGGTTATGGATCTACTGGTTCCCCCTCATTACAATATTGTGAGACTTGATAGGCTAAAAAAGACAGGAGGTGGTATAGCTAGCATTCACCGATCAGACTTGGAAGTTAGCCAAATACAATCCAAACCTCTAGATTCTTGTGAATACCTAGGTATCAGTATAAGATCGACCAACAATCAAAGATGCGACCTGCGTGCCTTTTATTACCCACCAGATAATAATAATATGACCTTCATAGACCAATTAATGGAGATCATCACGGCTAACTCTAACACTGAAATAAATAACATATCTAGGAGACTTTAATCTACATTGGAATGACAACAACGACAAACAGGTCAACGCTCTTAAAGACTTTCTATCAGAACTAAATCTCTCACAAGCATGCATACAACCAACTCACTCGAAAGGATCTACATTGGACTGGGTAATCTAAAAAAAAAGAATACGTCAGTCCTCTCAATAGAGCTGTGTGACTGGTCAGATCATCATGCCATAACCTTCCTGATACCCACATGGAGGAAGATGAAGACAACACAACCTATAAAAAGCACAAGATGGATGCGAGATTCCAGAGATGCAAATACGGAACTACTAATTGAAACATGCGAGAAAGACCTAAACCTACCTCAAAACCTGCAGAATGTGAATGATCTAACTAATCACTACTCTACGACAGTAACAAAAATAGTCACCGACATCATGCCATTAAAACTGAAAAGAGATACAGAGAAAGTTAAAAACTCATGTTTCAATGGGACACTGAATGAAGACAGGCGTAAATGGAGATTGGCAGAAAGAAAATGGAGACAACACCCAACATCCCCGGAACTGAAATCACTCAGAAAAATCAGAAATTAATACTATAAAAAGATCCTTAACTCCAAGAAGGAATTTATTAGATCTGAATTAGACAATGCCAAAAACAGACCAAGGAAATTATTCGAGATCATAAAACAACAATCAAATAAGCTGGCCAAATCTGCCCAAGAAATCACAAAAACGCAATTAAGCTGCGAAGAATTTTCAAACTTTTTCACCGACAAAGCAAACACGCTGGAAAAAGAACTCAAGAATGCAGCAGACAACCTGGAACTCCATACACCATCATTGGACATTACCACAGTGAAAACGATGGACAATTTGATAAAAAATAAGGCACAATGGGACACGTTCAAAATATTGGATCAGAATAGCATTGCCAAAACGCTATCAGACATCAAACCCAATAATCACTACAATGACCCACTACCTGTAAAATGCCTGAAAGAAATCTGCCACACGGTGATTCCAATTTGGACAGAAATCATAAACGCCTCCCTATCCCAGGGGAGCCTTTCAGAATGTCTATAAACAGGTCAAGTAGTACCGATCATCAAAAAACCTACGGCAAACCCAGCAGATCCAAATAACTACCGGCCAGTAACGAACATTCCTCTTCTTGCCAAACCAATTGAGAAATGTGTGCAAAATCAACTGAGCCAATACATTGACAATTTCTCACTATTGGATCAATGCCAATCGGGAATTAGAACAGGACACAGCACGGAAACGTCGATTTTACACATAGTTGATGATGCACTTCAGGCATTAGATCACAATCGGTCTTGTCTACTTATCCTACTTGACCTGTCATCTGCATTTGACACGGTGAATCATGTAAAACTACTGAACAGACTTCGTGAAAGGATAGGAATATCTGGCAGGGTGCTGAGTTGGTTTGAATCCTTCCTACAAAATAGAACCCAAAGATTTCTGGTCAATCACACTCTGTCACCCTCAAGCCCTAACGCAATTGGAGTTCCACAAGGATCTACATTATCTCCCTCACTGTTTAACCTGTATATCGAACCATTAACAGAGATTCTCCGAAACTTCAAAATATCCTACCACATGTATGCGGATGACACGCAGATATACATTAAGATCACATCCCTGGAAGACATCAACGTAATGAACGAGACCCTAAAAATGACTCTAAAATGGTTAACTATTAATCATTTGAAGCTAAACTCACGTAAAACAGAATTATTACTTATCTCGCCCCAAAAGAATCAATCAGAAGTGAAGGAATGATCCAAATTGATCACGGCACTAAATTGCACCCCCACCCTAGTGGACTCAGCGAAATCACTAGGAATCACATTGGATGAAAACCTCGACATGAAAGCCCATATCAAAGCAATGGCAAAAAGCGCCCGTTTTCATCTGAACTACTTAAGAAAAATTAAACCATACTTAACTGACGCGGACTTAAAACAAGCTGTGCAATCACTGATCATTTCAAGGATTGAATATGGAAGCACTTCATTGGCAGGACTACCAAAAATATCCACTGCACCATTAAAAGCGTGCCTCAATGCAGCAGCAAGACTTATCTCAGGATCGAGGAAATTTGACCATATCTCCCCTCATCTGAAAGCGATAAACTTGCTACCGTACAAAGCCAGGATACAACTAAAGATGGTGTGTATCCCCCACAAAGCACTTCATTATAATACACCCAGATACCTTGCTCAAAAAGTTGAAATATCTGGAGGAAGCAGACCAGCTAGGAGTGCGAAGGAACTGGTGCTGAGACCACCCATCTTCAGAAAGAAAGAAACCTATGACAGAGCATTCTCAGGAGCAGCCCCTAGAATCTGGAACTCACTTCCCCCGAATATCAGAAAAATTCCAAACTCAGCAATTTTTAAGAGAGAAACCAAGACATTTCTAATGAGTAAGTTCCTTCCCTTCTCTAGGCGCTATCTCTTCAACTTAGAGACTTCCAAGATGTTCCATTGACTAGAGAATATAGAAGACAAGGAAAAGACACTTAAACAATCATATAGAGGAAGACTTTATACGCCTCTCATAACTATTATCTAACCTACCTCAGAACTTGATTTTATTCTTTATAACCTGTAATCCTAGTAAACCATCATGATAGTATACCTAACTAAAACTGTATAAAGTAATCTCACTCTTGTAATGTGAAGCGCTCTGATACCCAAGGGTCTTGTTCGCGCTATAGAAAACTGTATAATAAATCAATAAATCAATAAATAAATGGCAAGGTTAGATGGCACAATGCCTCTTTGCACCCTTGTATTTTCAGATAAATGAAGGGTTAAGCTCTCTACCAACTCATATGCTTCTTTTTTTCCTCCACACCTGCATTCATTCAAGACAGCCCCTTCAGCTATTCCTGTTGCATTTGCAACAATGGGATACCTTGGCCCATAGCACAGTCCTCTTTGTTGCCTTCTCGTGTGAAGAGCTTGAAAAGAAGCAGCATCTCTGTCAGGCACTTACCTAGGCCCATTGGTCCATCTCAATGGTCACGCCTCTCACAGTAGCATCCCCACTTTGCACAGTATATTTATTTATTGGTCTGTACTCCTCAAACAGATGTTCAAGCATGTAATAAGTTGAGTTCCGACGTGTTGGCACCTCCTAGATGAGTGCTTAAACTGGCACTCTATGCTCACGTTAAATGATCCTCAGCTGCTTCCGGGCTTTAAAAGAATGGCTGAAATGTCTTTTTGTCTTCTTTTTTCAGAAAGTCTTGAATAATGATGTTAATACAGTACACCAAACACAGGACCCTGAAATAGCTACCATCTGACATGACCTTAACTATATTACTGCCATTGTCCGTGGCAACAATACCAATGTTAAGCCCTCTTGGGTGCAGCCATTCAAAGACCTTGCTGTTAAACTCTTCCAAAATGTTTGCAGCTGTATGAGATTTCTCCACGGTGAACATGGCAACAGTTGCATGTTTCAGAGTAGCATTAAAAATCTCAGCAGTGTCAACACCTGCATATATCTTTTCTCTAACCCCCACAAAAGAGATCCAGTGTGCAGTGATGCACCTGTAATCAGTGGCTTGGCAACTGGTCCACATGTCTGTTGTCAGGTGGATACTGTGAACATCACTCTGCTGAAAAGCTTGTCCAAGCAATTCCAACACGTCGTGATGTAGTGCTGGAACAGCAACCTTCCATTTTTTGCAGATGGTTGTTAAAAATTCAAGAAAACCCAGCCCTTCCACAAAAGAAAAAGGGAGAAGGTCCAGCACTAACATTTTGGCCAGCTTCGCATTGTACAAACGTGCCATTGGGTGATTGCATTCGTACTGACCCTTCGACCTAAACATGCTGACAATGGTAGCCTGGATTTTTTTTTCTGGTGCCACTGATGCAGGTGACATCTTCCTGATGCCAGATGTTGTTAAGCTCAACACACGTGTCCTAGCTGTACTCTCTTGCCTGGGACCCCTTGGTGTCTCAACATGACTCTTACTCTTGTGCCACTGCGATGCTGCTGATGCAGATCTTGCCAGTACCACTGCCTTGACGGGGGACAGGGCTACTTTGTGTACCAGAGAAAATGTCTCTCTCTTCTCTTTCCACCGTAATCGGATCTTTTACTCCTACATCCCAACCAACAACAATGTGTACAGTTTTATGGCCTCTAAGGTGCTTCTCCCACTGGATCAAGTGGTGTTTTTTCAGATGGGTTTTTTGGCCTCTGGCACCATAGTTTGTAACAAGCTTACCCTGACTAACAGTGTGTCCACAAATGGAGCATATCTCAATGTTCACCTCCTTGCTGCTAACCGAAAAGAAGTCCCAGACTTTTAATGACTGATGAACTGGTAGGTGGGCATGGAGTTTGACTCTATGCAGTACCTACTTCTACTGCGTTGGTTGTGCTGGATGTAGGTCACTGCTGGACCTTTGCAAATGCAAATATGGAAGCTGGAGGTGGTGTTATCTCTGTTGATGGTGTCTGTGCCACATCCCTTACAGCAATTTGAGATGGGGTAATGTCGGTCTCCACTGGAGCCAATGTCCATGATTACTGGCTCTTCATCAACATCATCCTCCTCTTCTACATCGTCCTCCATAACTCTAAGGCTTTCTGGAACCTTCCTTTTACCTAGCCTTCTCTCTTGGCTTGTCTCACTCTCAGACTGAGGTGGCTTCCAAGTGGCGTCTAGAGCATCAGAAGGGGGGCTTGCAGAGGAACTTGTTGAACTAACCCTCCTGTTCCTTGCTGGGGATCTGGAAGACAATGGATCTTCTCAAAGAGTGGCTTGCTCTTCCTCTGCAGGAAGCTCGATTTCCTGAAATGCCCCTACTTCGTGAGGAAAAACTACTATTGTGGGTGGTGGTTTTGGCTGTTGCTGTCCACTTATCTGAGTTTTCCGCGTTGATTGGTTATACTTTGAGATAACGATGAGTCAATTTTAACATCACTGCTTGTTGGCATTATCATGATTAAACTGGCTGCCTCTGCGACAGACATGGGCTTGGGCCTAGTTTTTTGTGGGGTGGGGCCATTAATGCGGGGGTGCTGCTCCCAGCTTGCTCCCGGACACCGCTGCTGCAGGCTTTTTGTTTTCCCAAAAAAGATCTTGGGCTGCACACCAGTCTTAGTAGGTGGCAGTTCCTTCTTCTCACTGGCAATTTTCTTGGTACTGGAGGGCCTGGTACCTTTCATTGAGGCCATCTTCTTCAGATATGAGCAGCACACTGTGGCACAAGTTGAAGAGATGTCTGTGGTTAAACGTCACATGATGTCGTGCACAGCAGGACTTCTGTCTGGCAGTACAATGGGTGATCATAGATGATGGTTCATCTTCCTCTTTTGAGCACCTACAAGCAAAGAGCAAGAAGAACATCAGTGAAATTAGACATTTATTGTCATGCTTCAATTACTACTAGTAAAAATAAACAAATATAATATATAACTTAGTGTGTGTTCACACTTGTTACTGCTGTTATTATTAATATTGCTAAATTTTATTAACTGAGAGTCAGTTATTAAAAAAACATAACAGTGTAGCCATTTGTGAGACTTTGACAGCAAGGTCTTTCATGCTGTACTGTGTATACTCGGGAAGGATAGGAAAGAAGAAGAACAATAACAAAAATACAAATGTAATGGATGGAACCTGTTTGGCATTGTGCATCTTGTGGGATGCAGCATTCAGGGAGCTGCAGCTGCCAATGGGGATAGAACAAGTAAGTTAGGAGGGAAAAGGGAAAGACATGCAGGCCTATGGGCTGGCAAAATCAGCACACTACCTACCACCACACAATGGCCACCAGTCACATTGTCACTCACAACAAGCAGGAGACCTGGAAAACAATTAACTTAAGCAAGACTATATTGCCAGACACAGGAGGCATGCTAAACAATACAGCTTTAATCCAACAATGCAAAAACGAAAACCCACAGGACTAAAAAAGGTTTGCAAGTTACACAAGTTACACAACAACCACACCACACCCATCCAGCAAAGGCATTTAACACACATGAAAAAAGTGAAATACCCCCCCCCCCAAAAAAAAAATTGCAATTCAATCCAATGCCATCTATGCCCTAAATGATTTTTAAATTCAACAGACACAACAGAAACATTTGCTTCATGCACCAATGAGTAGCTCTGAGCCTACCGGTTGGAAACCCCATTGGCAGACTAGGCCACATAGCGAATCAATCCAAATCAATAATATTGCAAATATTAGAAAATGTAGCAAACTGTGATGCATTTTTGCTGCGTAAAAGAAGAAAAAATTGCATGCAAACCAACAACAAGGCTTGGGCACACAAAGAAGGCTTTCAGGCCTAATGCAGAAGCACACTGGCTGCCTTCACAAAATGACCACCAGCAAAATGGCCAGACCACAACAACAGGAAAGGGAAGACAGACAATGCAGGCCTATGGCAAAAGCACACTGGCTGCCTTCACAAAATGGCTGCCTGCCACATTGCCAGGCCACAACAATAAGAAGAAGCAAGATAAGAGGAACAAAGGAAAGACATGCAGCCCTATGTCAAAAGCAGCACACTAAGTACCGCCACAAAATGGCCACCAGCCACATGGTCACTCACAACAAACAGGAGGTCTGGAAAACAATGAAATCAAGCAGGCCCCATATGGCCAGGCAAACGAGGCATGCTAAGCAACACAGCTTTATTGCAAAAATGAAAAAACGAAAATCCACAGGGCTAAAAAAGTTTTGCAAGTTACACAACAACTACACCACACCCATCCAACAAAGGCATTTATTGAACACACATGAAAAAAGTGAAATACCCCCAAAAACACACATTCTGCTCTTCAATCCAATACCACCCAGTCGCTAACTGATGTTTAAATTCAACAGACACCACATAAACAGTTGTTTCATGCACCTATTAGTAGCTCTGGGCCTACTGGCTGAAAGGCCTATAGTATTGGCAGACTACTGGGCTAGTGAAATAAATAAATATTGCAAATTAATTAATTTAAAAAGTTGGAGAAACTGTAGTGAACTGTGTAACAAGTTTACTTTTATATAGATGAAGAATTTCTTACAAAGAAACAACTAGGCTCCTACTGAACTACAGGCCCAGATCTCTGTACTGGGGTGAATGTGTGACATTGTTCTGCATTCTGTCCATCAATTGTTCTTTTTGCATTTGTCAACCCGAGTGGGACGGGTATACCAAGATTTGGGTCCTGTGTTCTCCATGCCTCTGGAGTCAAGCTATCCTGGCTGATGAGGGCTGAAAGCCTGATACCGGTACTAGAATGCTTGTTTCCAGTCCAGGGAGGACCTGGCCTGCCATGTTCGGGTTGGACTGTTCCCATTAGGTCAAGACTGATTTGCATATGGCTGGGTCCAAACCTGAATGGCATGGTGAGCAAAAAAACGATGGATTTAGGCCCAGATCTCTGTACTGGGGTGAATGTATGACATTGTTCTGCATTCTGTTCATCAATTATTCTTTTCGCACCTACTGAACTACAGACCACCCACCACAATACAATTTAAATAACGATGAAAAGCACAAAACAATTTGGTGCAATGCCCCAATCAAACAACAGATATGAATGTGGGGAGCGCAGAAACTACGCTCCACTCCCTGGTGCACTGCAAAATCTGGATAAACTATCCAACACAATCTTTATAGCGTTCCACATTTCTCCAAGTTAATCCAATAATAGACAGTCTTTTCAAAATTTTTCATTTTCGCCACATCCATAGCATAATGTATTCTGGAGGCTTTTCATATTTGCGTGTGCCCATCCGGACTTCTTCATAAATATGATCCAAAACGACAACAAGTAGTTTTAAGCAGCATCTTTTTATTTCAAACCCAATGCATTTCGGGCTGTAGCATCAGCCCTTCGTCAGGGGTCACTACAAAATCAATTACAGAAAACAATCGTCATTACCAAATGAATAGCGTTTTTCACAGCATGTGCAAGAATCTACATTTACACTTAACAGAAATTCCACTCCGTTTTCAGAATTAAAAAATACTAAAATAATGACTCATTTTCATGAATCCACCAAGCAGGCTCTATAACGTAACATTATCCAATAAACGCGGATATTACTCATTGTCCCCAGCAGTTTTATGCTCGAACCCTCTACTCAAGTGAAGCATGCTTGACATTCATTATAGCGTTTTTTACTGAATCACTTTCATTTCAACAAATTCGAGCAATTAGCAAGTGTTAAACTCCTAATCCAGCGCAGTTCAAATCCTCTTTGTGCTTTCCTATTTCACAAATTCCCCCTCCCTTTCAGTGCGTGCAAAAGCTACACAAGCTTTTATGTCATTTGCCTGAGCCATATTTTTCATTGCGCGAACACGACTGCATTCAGAATGATTAAACTTGCCGCTTTACCTGCTAACTCATTTTCATACGGTCGCTCAGCAAGTGCTTCCTGCAACCGTCAGATTCTCATGTGTTTGGCCACGTTTCCAAACTCCATTATGATTCCAAATGCTCCACCCCTCGTTGACGGACCACCTGATCAACTAAAACTACTAATACTTCCTTATGGACTACATAACCCGGCCTGCACTAGCTTGTGAACGGAAACAGCCGTCTTCAATATAAAAACATCATTAGTGTAAAACACATTGTAAATATGAAAAACATCTTTATCATTTTTATTTATTATTTGCTTTCTGAACGTCATTCTTAACTTGATTGCTGCCCTGAACTTTGCGTGTTCCCAGATGTGGGGTATTCAATTTTTTTTCACTCTTTATTCAGTAGTATCACGGGTGCAGAACCAACAGTGTGGGCTATTATAATTAAATCATGAAAGAAGTGGTATGCACACCTTATTTTTAAAGGGTTAATTTCAAAGTCAACATTATTATTCGGCAAAACGCGTGCGTCCCAGTGATATGCAAGCCCTAGCAATATAGTAGATATGAATGTGGGGAGCGCAGAAACTACGCTCCACTCCCTGGTGCACTGCAAAATCTGGATAAACTATCCAACACAATCTTTATAGCGTTCCACATTTCTCCAAGTTAATCCAATAATAGACAGTCTTTTCAAAATTTTTCATTTTCGCCACATCCATAGCATAATGTATTCTGGAGGCTTTTCATATTTGCGTGTGCCCATCCGGACTTCTTCATAAATATGATCCAAAACGACAACAAGTAGTTTTAAGCAGCATCTTTTTATTTCAAACCCAATGCATTTCGGGCTGTAGCATCAGCCCTTCGTCAGGGGTCACTACAAAATCAATTACAGAAAACAATCGTCATTACCAAATGAATAGCGTTTTTCACAGCATGTGCAAGAATCTACATTTACACTTAACAGAAATTCCACTCCGTTTTCAGAATTAAAAAATACTAAAATAATGACTCATTTTCATGAATCCACCAAGCAGGCTCTATAACGTAACATTATCCAATAAACGCGGATATTACTCATTGTCCCCAGCAGTTTTATGCTCGAACCCTCTACTCAAGTGAAGCATGCTTGACATTCATTATAGCGTTTTTTACTGAATCACTTTCATTTCAACAAATTCGAGCAATTAGCAAGTGTTAAACTCCTAATCCAGCGCAGTTCAAATCCTCTTTGTGCTTTCCTATTTCACAAATTCCCCCTCCCTTTCAGTGCGTGCAAAAGCTACACAAGCTTTTATGTCATTTGCCTGAGCCATATTTTTCATTGCGCGAACACGACTGCATTCAGAATGATTAAACTTGCCGCTTTACCTGCTAACTCATTTTCATACGGTCGCTCAGCAAGTGCTTCCTGCAACCGTCAGATTCTCATGTGTTTGGCCACGTTTCCAAACTCCATTATGATTCCAAATGCTCCACCCCTCGTTGACGGACCACCTGATCAACTAAAACTACTAATACTTCCTTATGGACTACATAACCCGGCCTGCACTAGCTTGTGAACGGAAACAGCCGTCTTCAATATAAAAACATCATTAGTGTAAAACACATTGTAAATATGAAAAACATCTTTATCATTTTTATTTATTATTTGCTTTCTGAACGTCATTCTTAACTTGATTGCTGCCCTGAACTTTGCGTGTTCCCAGATGTGGGGTATTCAATTTTTTTTCACTCTTTATTCAGTAGTATCACGGGTGCAGAACCAACAGTGTGGGCTATTATAATTAAATCATGAAAGAAGTGGTATGCACACCTTATTTTTAAACAACATACATTTTACAACTTTCTTGTGAAAAGCTAGATTCAAAAGTCCTCAAATCCAATGATATATGATGCAGCAGCCACAAAGAGTGATCCCTCCTGCTCCAAATCCAAATTAAAAGTGAAAAGGAGCTGGACAAAGCACTTGGAGGAGCAAGCTGGACAGGAACAGGAAGTTGGAGACTCTGGGGCACTTCCTTCCTCTTAAAACAAAAAGTAAAAATAGAAGAATTGTGTGACTCACTAGCCATCTTCACTAGACATCCCATTGGCCGCCCCACTCCCACCTCCCAGCTGCTCCTCCCTCCCTCTGCCCCTCTTATGGAGGCCGGGCAGCGGCCGCGCGCAGTGGGCGCACCGCTGTTGCACCTATGGCGCGCCAAAGGCAAGCCCGTCTGCGCACGTCTGATCCTGGACCGCGCCCAGCGCCAGAACCCCTGGACCCCGCAACCCCCACAACACCAGACTGCACTACGACTCCAGCACCCTCCACGCACTCAACCCTGGACGAAAAACCATCCCTGCTACCGGGCCATCCCGAAGCACACTCATGGGCCTTTCACCTGCCGGAATCGCAGATTCACCAGCATCCAGCCCACCAAACCACCAACCAGAGAACCAAACTACCTCTGCTGCATCCTCCTCAACACCCGCTCCGCCCGCAAGCACGCCATTGAACTCTGGGACCTCCTAGACTCTACCGCCCCCGACGTCGCCTTCTTGACGGAGACCTGGCTGAACGCCACCTCAGCACCAGACATCGCCATATTGATCCCACAGGGCTACAAGATCTCCCGCAGAGACCGCACCAACGGAGTTGGAGGGGGGATCGCCATAATCCACAAGGACACCCTCAGAGTCCCGACCAACACCGACGACACCCTCACCACTGTCGAGCACATGCACTTCCAGATCCACACTGACCCCAACACGACCCTCAGAGGAACACTCATCTACAGACCACCCGGACCACGACCACAGTTCAGCGTCACCATCGCCGATCTCGTCAGCACCCACGCCCTCGCCTCCACGGAATACATCCTCCTCGTGGACATGAACTTCCACCTCGAGAACAACAACGACGCCTACTCCACCGCCCTGATCGACAATCTCGCCAACCTCGGACTCAAACAGCTCGTGAGGACACCCACCCACGCCGCCGGACACACGCTGAACCCCATCTTCTCCGCAAGCCCCCACGTCTCCTTCAGCCACATCACGAACCCCACTGGACCGACCACAGATGCATCCATTTCACCTTCAGGAAACCCACCACACACCACCGCACCCAACAGCTACCATGCCGCTGCTGGGGCAAGGTCACCAAGGACCAACTGACTACCACCCTCGCCCTGCGACCACTGCCGACCCCATCCACCCCGACACCACCGCCACCAACCTCAAATAGTGGATCAACGACTGCGCCAACACCCTCGCCCCTCTCAAGATTTCCACAACCAACCACACCAACAAGAAAGCCGCCTGGTTGACCGAAGACCTCCGGACCTCCAAGCACACCTGTCGGAAGCTGGAGAAGAAATGGCTCCGCGACCGTTCACCAGACAGCCACACAGCCCACAAGAACGCCACACACAGACACCACCAACTCATCAGGACCGCCAAGAGGACCGCCTTCAAGGACCGTCTAGACAACAGCGCACACAACACCAAAGAGCTCTTCAGCATCGTGAAAGAACTCTCCAACCTCAGGTCCAACACCAACAACATCCCACAATCACAAGACCTGTGCGACTCCCTGGCCACCTTCTTTCACTGCAAGATCACCGACATCCACGACAGCTTCAACCCCGACACCCCGCACCCACCACCGAGACTACCACCCCTGCGACCTCCACCCACACCAGTCGCCTGACCGCCTGGTCCAACGTCAGCGACAAAGACATCATTAAAACCATGAACTCCATCCACTCCGGATCCCCATCCAACCCCTGCCCTCACCACGTTTTCAACAAAGCCAGCACAACCATCGCGCCTCACCTCTGGAAAACAATCAACATCTCCTTCAAGACAGCAACCTTCCCGGAAAGCTGGAAGCACGCCAAGATCAACACCCTACTGAAAAATCCCAAGGCGGACCCCAAGGACCTCAAGAATTTCTGGCCCATCTCCCTGCTTCCGTTCCCGAGAAAAGTAACTGAGAAGATTGTCAACAAACAGCTAACCCGCTACCTGGAAGACAACAACATCCTGGACCCTTCCCAATCCGGCTTCTGCAGCAATCACAGCACTGAGACCGCCCTCATCGCCACCACCAACGACATCAGGATCCTGATGAGAAACAGCTGCCCTCATCCTCCTGGACCTATCAGCAGCCTTCGACATGGTCTGCCACCGTACCCTATCAACAAGACAACACAACCTCAACATCATCTCCTACGCCGACGACACCCAGCTGATCATATCCCTCACCGAAGACCCCCACACCGCCAAAGCTAACCTCCACAGAGGAATGAAGGCCATCACCGACTGGATGAAGGACAGCAGACTGAAGCTGAACTCAGACAAGACGGAGGTCCACATCCTTGGACCCACCCCATCAGCCTGGGACGACTCCTGGTGGCCCACATCGCTAGGGACAGCCCCGGAACCCACCAACCACGCACACAACCTGGGGTTCATCCTCGACTACGCCCTCTCCATGACCAAGCAAGTCAACGCCGTCTCCGCTTCCTGCTTCAACACCCTCTGAATGCTCCATAAGATCTTCAAATGGATCCCTCCCGACACGAGAAAAACTGTCACCCATGCCCTCATCACCAGCAGACTCGACTACGGGAACACCCTCTACTCAGGAACAACAACCAAGCTCCTGAAACGACTACAACGAATCCAGAACGCCTCGGCACAACTGATCCTCAACGTTCCCCGACGCAGCCACATCACACCCCACCTGAGAGGCCTACGCTGGCTCCCCATCAACAGGAGGATCACCTTCAAGCTCCTCATCCATGCACACAAAGCACTACACAACACCTGACCCACATACCTCAACGACCGACTCAGCTTCCACACCCCCACCCGCAGCCTCCACACCCCCAAACCTAACCTCCACGAGGGAATAAAAGCCGTCGCCGATTGGATGAGGAGCAGCCGTCTGAAGCTGAACTCGGACAAGACGGAGGTCCTAATCCTCAGACCCACCCCCTCAGCCTGGGACGACTCCTGGTAGCCGACCACACTGGGAACAGTACCAACACCCACCGACCATGCACGCAATCTAGGATTCATCCTCAACTCCTCCCTCTCCATGTCTAAGCAGGTCAAAGATATCTCCTCCTCCTGCTACAACACCCTCTGCATGCTCCGCAGGATCTACAATTGGATCCCAACCGAAACAAGTAGAACGGTGACACAGGCCCTCGTCAGCAGCAGACTGGACTACGGCAATGCACTCTACGCAGGAATCCCAGCAAAACACCTACGACGACTACAACGCATCCAAAACGTCTCTGCCCGACTGATCGTCAGCGTCCCCCGCCGCATCCACATCACCCCCCACCTGAGAGACCTACACTGGCTTCCCGTCGACAAGAGGATCACCTTCAAGGTCCTCACCCAGGCACACAAAGCACTCCTCAATGCCAGACCAGCCTACCTGAACAGCAGACTCAGCTTCCACACCCCCACCCGCCAGCTCCGCTCCACCAGCCTCGCCCTTGCCGCTGTCCTCTGCATCCAATGAACGACCTCCGGCTGCAGATCCTTCTCCTACCTCGCCGCCAAGACCTGGAACACCCTCCCTACCCACATATGGCAGACCCAAGGACTACTCGCCTACAGAAGACTCCTCAAGACCTGGCTCTTTGAGCAGTAGCAGCACCCCCCTCCCCTCAGCGCCTTGGGACCCTGACGGGTAAGTAGCGTGCTTTACAAGTACTCTGATTGATTGATTGATTGAAAAAGGACTCCTTGCACACAAAAAAGTACTGCTAAATGTCAATTTGAGGAGTTTTTTAATCCAAATCACAGTTTCGAGAAAGTTTAGATGCTGCTCGAGAAAGATTCTTCTTCACCAGATTGCAAATTCTGCGTGTTCATGATCGCAATCTTCATAAAACGTCCGGCAGAAGTCCACTCTCACGGTAATGTGTAGCCGGCTAGTAATTCTCATGGCGCTCGTGAACTCATGTGAAATCTCATCGGCAATTGCATGCATCCTGGTAAGTCGCTCCCGCATGTGCGAAAACGCGTTTTGAGATCGCGAACACAAAAAAACTCTGCTCCGTTATGGAGCGTGGAGTTTTCGGTTACTCTGTGTTCTACACAGAGTTGCCACAAACCAGCAAACTCCGCGAGCAGAGTGGATTTTACGCCCAGGGTTAGTAATGATGAAACCCCAGTTGAGTGAGACCATGCGAGAGATGTACGATTATTATATAGTTTGGATGATGATACCTGATAATTGTATTTAACTGTATTGATGTGTGCTATTGATTTGCACATTTAAAAATTCTAATGAAATGCTTTATAAAAATACAAAAGGGCTGCAGAAGATATGTTAATTCAGTATGTTTTGTGAAATTTGGCAGTATGAAGTCTGACAATTAGATAATTAGGTGATATGACCAGGGTGACTTAAACATTCCACATTATACTCCATGTGATTACTATGACCAAGCTCCTGTGTGCCAACATATGATACAACAGCATTTAAAACATTATTCTAGAAAAAATATTGCAAATATTGATTGATGACATGCTCTCAAATACACATTTGGACATATTAGGACATATTAAACACAAGACTTGACATTACAAATTGTAATTCAAAGATGAAAAAATATGATAAGACTTACCACCTTGCTGCTGCTCACGAGCCTCCAGGTAAGTTTGCAGGGTTGACTAAGTTGTTTTAAAGATCTTCCTTACTGTGGAGCAAGCCTGGGTACTGTGTATGGTGCTTGGAGGGTACCCCATCATCTCCTAGGCCTTCAGATGTGTCCACCACTGTCAGTCTCTTCAGCGCTTGCCACTCTCTTTGGTTCTACAGGTATGAACATCAACTGTACTGCAGTGCCTGGTGAAGTCAGTCCATATTCCCTCATCCGTTGAATTGTTCAGCAGGTTCCTCCATATAACTGAATCAATTTTGTAGGGCCTTCTCGTCGATCACTTCCAATTCTTCCTTGGAGAAGTTGATGTTCCTCTTGTCTTGCTTGCCATCCATTTTGGGGATTCAGGGTCAGAAGAACCAACAGAATGGAGGAGAATTCAGTGGGTGTACGAGAATAGACTTAGGACTCTGGAATAAACTTATTTCATATCATGTTTGTCACTTCCTGTTTGTCATCGTTAACGCAGAACTTCACCTTTGCTACACAGCTTTATAAAGGAGACTGAGAGTTCTGCCTCGTTGCGATAATAAATATGTAAAAAAAGAAGATAGTGAAGGAGGCAGAAATAAGAACTGTTTGGTTGTCTGCTGTAGTTAGAATGTGGAATTAAAAACACATATTTTCATAGTTAAAAACAAGTAAATGTTTAGAATTTGAATGATTAAGTATTGTTTAACTTTCATTGATAGATTTCCTCTAAATTAATGGGCAGTGGTCAGGGGCTTATATAATTTTGTTGCTTTTGTATGTACCACATAATTGTTGATATACCTTTCTTGCCAGATAATTCCCTGCATCATTTGAACATTTAAGGGCTCATTATGATGGTGGGCAAAATTACTTCCGCCCAGCACTGTATCGGTAATGGGACCAACGGACACCCAGTTGGCAGTCCAGACTCCCTCATTAAGATGTGACAGAACACTTTTGGTCACATTCCTACATTTTACTATGGTGGCATGCACAGTAAAACGGGAGGTGTGGTTCATCCCTGCACTCGGTGGCAGGCCCCTCAAGGTGCCTTCCACAAGGAGCAGGGGTCAACATGGTACCCCCACGGGCTCCAACCGGAGTCCGTGCGCCAAAGGGGGCCCTGCTGTGGAACCCATATCGCTTTCAGACATGGTTTCCATGTCGGACAGACCATCATGGAAACTATGTCGGTAAGCCCCGCCCTTGAGATTACATGCCACATTCCGACTGGTGGACGGGCTCTCAGAGCCCATCGGAAGCCAGCCGGAATGACTGGCCGGATTCCTTTTCTTCCGTCTGCATGAAAATCATGCATTTGGAAAGAATCTGACCGGCCTAATACAATGTGACTCGGAAGACTCCGACCATCGGTCAGAGCCTTCAGAGCCGCATTGTAACCACCTCCTTAGCGAGGAAGCTGTTTCAGGCTAAAACGGATCAACATAAACTGTCAGAGAATGTGTTGCATGATGTATAATTTCTATTCTCTTACTGAATTGTTTAGATAACTGCTGCATAATGTTGTCCTCTATCACATACCCTAAGTGGCCCAGCAATTGTAAAATTCTGAATAGTGGATTTGGACAGTCATGATGGAAGCCATATTTCACCAGGAACTGTGAAAAATGTCTCCTAAATCATGGTTCTTTGTTGAACATGAGTTTTAATATCACTGCACGTTGTGCAATGAAGGACACAAATATGTAATATATATATATAGAGTACATAACAGGTAATTGTGTATTTAGTCCAATATTGCACAGATGGCTTCTGATGGTATCATAAACAACAAGCTGAAATATAAGTTTAACTGTAAGTTGTACCAGAACCCCGAGATAGCAATATAGCATGCTATTACTAATACTACCCATTGCATAATTTATACATTCATGTTCATTTTGGGTGGGTTCACTTCAAAAAGCTGTTATCTTCAAAAGGCTGCTAAAGATGTGCATAGATTGAATTTGCAATGCTTACAGGTTTAGTTTACATTCTTGAATAGATTATTGATACAACATTGGACAATATTTAAGGCCAATGAAAGTATGCCATACTGTGGCTGCTGTGTTTATTGTACAATTATGGATTTACCACACTTGCCACGAAATTTGCAATGTAGCTTGCAGATTTTAACAAAAATATTGCTTCTCACTGAAAGGGATCCTAATAATGTGGTCAAAGGACATGCGTCATATTGCCACATAATTTGCTTACTCTTGCTGCATAATTATTCTTCCATTGTTGCATAAACTAATAGCCCTGACAATAGTAAACCTCTGGAAAGTGATTTGGGGGCAGGGGGAAAGGGGGGGCGGGGGGTGATTGGCCATGGTAAAGAAACACATATTTCCGAGAGAAAAGAGAAATGTTCCTCATATTTCATGGATCTCCATGAATATGAAATATGAGCTTTGTAGCACTTCAGTTTTTGAAATGAAACACCTAAACAGGTAATTTGTATACCTGTACCTATATCTATATCTGTATCTAAATCTAAATCTATTTATATATATCCATATTGGATATGAATTGCTACTCTGCACAGGAGTGTTGATTTGGTGATGTAGTCCTATGATGCTACCAACTGAGAGTTTTCTTGAAAGTGAAGATTTGAAATTTTGAAGGTTTGAGTTGATAATATAATGGTGTTAGGGTGACCTTTAGGGGCTCTGGTAAATTGTGAGATTCTATGATGAGGGTATACTAACAGGGAATGACAAAATAAAATGCATGGACGATTTTTGTTGTGGTTTGATTATATAACTTTTTGATATGAAAACTTCTTATATATTTACTTTCAGGACACATATACGAATGAACCATGGAATGACAAGACCAACAGAATGGACGTTTTTAGATGTTAAAATCCATTGATGTGAGTGAAATGAGTCAATAAGATCTATATGTTGGTGACATTCTGTGTACCATATAAACATTGGATTCAGTGTGGTGCATTATGGAACTGAGTTTAGATCATGTCTAGTTAGGCCCTCCTTCTTACATGAGATGTTTTCTATTTAATATGAATTTGACTCTTTTGTCATAATTGTTCTTTATGTTCCAATTAGAGAATATGTGATTTAAAAAGTGGTTCATACTTGATATCATAAGTAATTTCAGTAATTTTTACATGATGTGACATTAAGTAATATGATGTGTATATACAGGGATCGTGGGTTTTGCAAATGTGTTTTAAATATATATTTTTAATTGTAAATAGTGTATGTCTCTTCACAGTCCTGATGAAGTCCTGTTGTGAAGAAAAAACGCATTGGCTGGTCTAAGTGACTAATTTTGTAGATGTTAAAATAAAATAGAACACACAATGAACTGGTCTCCTTGAATCAATGAACTGAATGTGGGAGGAATAGCCACTGGAATCTACAAACTTGATCTTTTATTGAGTGCTTCTCTCTTTGTTATATGCAATTGTGGATTCTAAAGCGGTTCATAGGCAGTAGGGCTTCAGGGAAGTGAGCACCGGAATAGAGGACTTAAGAGAACTGTCAACCAGTGCAGCGGAATATGACCGTTGCTGCCTTGTTGCTGTTGCTCTTAACGAGACCTGTCTTAGCCTCTGGTTACGAGTTTCCTGAGAGAAATTAGTCGGCAAGGAGCCAATCGCAATGCAGTTTTATGATAGTGTACTGATGGTTTCAATTCACAGCAGATTTGATCTTCCATTGGAGTTCCTACAATAGCTATATTTTACAATACAAGTCTACGGAACTACATATGAAATGTAGGCCTCTGTAAATTTGTGCCATCAGACACAACAATTACGCAGGACTCAATATTAATTCAAACAGCAATCAATGATTTCACATTAATTCTAAATTCATCGGTTTTTCTCTCCATTTCCTTATGGGGTAAAAATAGAGTACCCAAACTTAGGAGGATCGGGTGGAATCTCTTATTCACAGTGATCACCAAGATTCACGGGTGACCAAAAGATTTCCTACATTATTTTAATTTGTTGAGTTTTTCTTTTCTCTAAATGGAATGCATAGATTGCCATATATGAACCCTGAACGATAGTGACCAGCAGTTTTGGTGGAATGGCATGTTCTTTTATCACATGCAATTCATTCAGAATTCTTGGCATGGTGAATACCTTTTATTTCTTTTATGGGCTGCTAGGCACTGTTATTTCGGTGTATTTATGTTTGTTTTACTATATTCTCAAAACTATGTTTTGTTAAATACGACAATGGCCTGAGGTTTGGACTAACAGAAATCTTCCAGTGCACTTGATAAGCTTCTTCTCTGCTTATTCTAACGCCTCTTGTCTTATTATAAAAGGTACTTCATCACATCACACATGCAATTGTAAAATGGCACTGGCTCTTAAAATGACTTGACTTCATAGTCCTGATGTATGATGCCCTTGTTTGTTTTTGTATTTTATTGCATCAGTATTTGTTTTACAAATCAGTTTTTAAACAATGTGTCAACAGTATCTGTGACAGTAAGTTTCTACTGCTTGAATGCCTAATCGGTTTTGTTTTTCGCCATAAAAATATCATTATTTGTACATAGAATGTTTTAACTATTGTAATATCACTTTTTGAACCTACGAATTTGCATATGTGAAAACATACTTTAATGTGTGTTGTAATTCGAACTTTATATTTTAAAGCTTGGGGTGACTAGTTCTCTGTCCTCGATTTTCTAAGATCCTCTCTCAGTTAATAATAATACCCACAAGTAAAATGTAGATTGTGCTGGTAGAAAGCAAGGGTTCCTGTAAATAATCATGTTCTGATTTAGTTTGGTGGGCAGGTTACTCAATGACAAACGTGATGAATATTCATCCACCTCATTACATGTTCCATACGATATAATATACTTGTAATAATGCGAATGGGATATCTTTCCAGTTTGTAACAAAGTAACCTTCCAGTCAAACTATAAATCAGGCCGTCATTATTTCGACACACTTGGAAAGATAGCAGTTTTCTTAAAGATTACAATCTGTGACGTGTGTGTTCAATAAATCACCTAGAAATTTGACAACGAATTCACTTTCAAATAAAATGCTATGTAATCAACTCTAGATTATCTAAACATGCAAATTCAATCCTATATGAATAAATTGTCATTATGGAAAAAGGATCCAAATCAACGTTAACTCAATATAGAGGTGATTGACTTTTTTGCCATCTTCGACTGTTGATAACTTTGAAACCCCTGTTTTCCCTATTTGTGATCAATGTCATTGTTAAATGCAAATACGTGACATATGGCAGAGTATAAATAATAAAAGGATATAAGGCACTTAATGATAGGATTCATAATTACTAGCTAGGTACATTTTGATAGTGCAGGCTATACACACATATATACTCAAATACGCATATATAAATATGGATATATGTGAATATTTATATTAGATAGATAGACATATATATCCCATTCATAGCTATATCTTCTAAAACTGGACAGCTATATAGATATTTATACAGAAATGTTAACAGATGTATACGAATATTTTGCTGTTCAAACAGCGCATAGACGATATGAAGGATCACTGAAGGGTTTAAGGTTTCTATAACAGCGGTAGTGACCTCCAAGTACACTGTGTTTGCAGTATACCATTTCAACTGGCCCCTTGGCCTTAATTCAAGCTCTGAAATAAACTGCTCTATCAAGTAATTGTGTATCTGCGTTCTCTTGGAACAGGCGGAGCTGCTGCGACCCTGCTGCACAGTAACATTCACTACAAATCACCGTTTATTTAGTGCTTGACAATGAGATAAGCTATTAAACGACGATTAGTAATTAGAAAGCAATTGCAGTTAGATCAGAAAATATGATTCGAGTCCATGCATTAAGAACTGAACACACACTGGCCACTTTACTGTGACTTGCTATATTTATATCCCTATAATTAGGCTTGGAATGCCTGCTTCATTAGTCTGTCGCAGAAGAGGGAAGCTGGAGGTGACTTTGCTGGGACTGAAATGTGTGGCATGCAGGTTTACACAGAACACACAGTTGGTGTTTAAATGAAATGGGCCATCGCACTAGCTGGCTTCACCTGCACTCTCCATCGGTAACCATGGCAACCGCCATAAAAAAAAATAACAACAGCTACAATGAATGCTTTACCAAAAATATCACTGCCCACTGCTCTCAGAAAAACCCATAATATATCATTCACAGTGATTACACAGTTCTTTAATTGCCCGCCTCCGAATGCGCTACACTGAATCTTAAAAAGGAGGCCTTTACATGGAGCCCAGGTCGGCCTCGGCAGAATATTCTGCTTCAGTTTAGAACATTCAGGTTTCTTAATTGTCCCATCCATTAAAATCCGGAGGTGAAAAATGCCAACATTCTAATAGGGCACATGCAAAGGAAGTACGGGTACGGACTACAACTCGCTTGCAATATCACAGTGCCAGTGTGATAATGTTGATTGAGTCAGGTTCTCTTTCTAAATCGTTGCAGGATGTATCACAAATATTGGAGGTCCAGATGGGTTGAGACTTTGGGCCTGATGTACGAAAGTGTGTTTTTGCGATTTGAAAAATAATGAATCTGTAATCCGGAAATCCGAGTCGGATTCCTTTCCGACCGAGCCCATCGGAATGGCTCGGTCGGAAAGGAATCCGGCCGGCAGTGACCGATTCGGTCGGAAGGGCTCCGAACATGGGGGTTGATTAGGATGGCGGTGAATCCGCATCCTCCGGGCCGGCGGAAGCCACCGTCAGCCTGGAGGATGCGGATTCACTGCCACGGACATTGGAAACACCCACCGCCACATTAGGATGGTGGTGGGATCAGCGGCAGATGGCAAGTCCGTCCGCCACTGATCCGCGGTGTATGCCCGCAAATATGGTGGAAGTGTCTGTAGGCGGAAACATGCTTTTCCACTGCGGCTTTTCCGCCGTGGAAAAGCATGTAGTCTTTTGTGTTTTGGGGCCCGTTGCGGGCCCCCAGTGTGTTGGGGGGTGGGGGGTGCCCAGGGGGGTACCTATGGAACATTCAGCATCCCTGAGCCATACAATCACTCACTAGCCCTATCTCCCCCGATTCAAGAACTCTAAATGCCCCTTTCTACACCTAAACCACCCATCTCATACCCTTTAAACACCTCAGCACACCCAAAATCTACCCACCCATGAGCCCTAAAAACCACTCACCATCCTTAACCCCTCCCATGCTCGTGACAGAACCGTTCCGTCACAAGCCTCGGGTGGGCTGTTCTGGTGACGGAATGGTTCCGTCACGGCCCCCTCGCCGTGCCTGCGTGGCGCGAATTCCGCTCCTGGGCTGAGCGTTCTATTAGGCGGGGCCATGACGGAACCGTTCCATCACAAGCACAGCTCACCCGCGGGCCGTGACGGAGCGGTTCCGTCACGAGCACGGGAGCGCCAAGCGGCCCCGCCTCCCCCTTAGCGCTGCGGCAGAATAGCCACCACAGCGAAGGGGTTAAACAACAGCCATCCATGATTCATAAGAAGTCATAATCACCTTAAACTATTCATCACTGAACCCTAAAAACCCTTTTCTTCATCTATATTTTACCCATCTCTGAATCCTTCAAATTCCTCACCACACAAAACTGCACCCAATTCTGAACCATAAAATCTCTGCACCATCCTTGTCGTTACTCATAATTGAACCTTAAAAACCCTCACCATCCCTAACCTCCACTCATCCATGAACTCTAAAACCTCTTAACACCCTTTCACTCCACCCATCCCTGAAACCCATACACACATCACACACCCAAACTACAGCAAGGTTAATTTTGAATCAACCTAGGCGCCAGGCAGCCACTCCCCTCCTTAAAAAACTACATTGGCTCCCTGTGGCCCAGCGATGTGCCTTCAAAACCGGCTGTATAATCTTCAAGTCCTTACACCACAAAAGCCCACTATTCATCAACAACCTGATTTCCAAATACACCCCATCCCGCAACCTTCGCTCACTCCACCAGAACCTCCTGCAGCCACCTTCTTTCAACTTAAAACGCGCAGGAGGCCGCAGGTTTGCCACCCTTGCCCCCCGCTTGTGGAACTCTCTTCCGTCGGAGACCCGGAATTGTCAGGATCTCCTCTCCTTCCGGAAAGCCTTGAAGACCTGGCTGTTCAGACAAGCATTCCAATAATCCTCTTCCCTCTATGTTCATGTTATTACTGATCATAGCGCCAAGCAACCAATCGGTGATAGTGCGCTCTAGAAATACTTTTATAACATAACATAACATAACATCACACACCTAAACACCATTCAACTAGGAACCATAAAAATCTCTCACCATCCCTATACTTCACCAACTCTGAACCCTAAAAACCCTTTCTAGACCAAATTCCAATATATTCCTGACCGCTAAAAACCCCTCATCACCCGAAACATTATCCATTCCTGAACCCAAAAACCCCACCATAGTCCTAAACTCCACCCAAAATGAATGTTGGTTTTTTCCTTAAAATTATTTTTCTTTAAGATGTTTCTTTCAAAATTAGAGTATTTAGTATTTATTTAAAATGATCTTTCCTTAAAATTGGTTTTCCACGATTTGATTTCCTCCAATGTGATTTCATATTATTGATTGAGGCACCTAATGTTTCTAATGTATCCCCTAATGAAATTGCTCCAGTTACAGGGCTAGGATATTAGGTAGGAATGGCCTGCATTAATAGCAAACAGATAAGTAGGGACTTCAAGTGCATCTCAATTGTATACCCTTGAAACACCAAAGTAAGCTGTTCAGAAAAACCACATAGGGCAACTTGAATGCTTAATCAAAAGATTAATAAAATGAAAAAAAACTGTATTTTAGTGCAATATCATAATCTGATCTTGTATGTCAACTATGTCTCAACCAGTGAGTGATCTATGTAATGCAATAACATCAGAGGCACAAGCAAACAGGCGTAGACAAAGACATATTGATATGCGGCTACCGACTTTAAGTTGGTTAGTAGAAAAGTTGGCATCTGCAACAAAAACAATACGTAGATACACCTCTAATATGCAAAAAGAAATGGTACATCAGAGTAGTGATGGAGCCAGAAGTCTGGCACAAATGATATATACACTGGAAGAAATACAAGCATTCAATGTGTCTAATAAATCCAATATTGCCCAACAAGAAAGTGAGAAAGGGTATGGTATTATTAGTGTGTAAGTTACACCCTAGCCTTATCATATAAAACAAACGGAAGTCAAACGTCACTTGTGAGAAAAAATAATGAAACATATTGTACAAACAAACAATTAGTTCATTGTCTTATGGAACACACAATGCCAATTTTGTGGTATTGTTTATGGTACAAAGTACATTTTCGTTTCAATAATAATATTAAAGGAAAGTAAATATTATTACAAGAATAAAAAATGTGTTGCGCTTTTTTACCTCAAAACTATTTGCTTTTTGCATCAAATCTGTTTGTTGATTTTCAGCTGCCCTGATAGCATCTTGTCGAAGGGACAGAGGTCTAATCATATTTTGATCCTCTTTCACAAAACCATCTGAGACGAATTCTGAAGGCATGCCTCTCCTAACTGTAATGCTGTGTAGCATTGCACATGTAGAAGTAATTTTACAAAATGTTGCAGGCTCATACTACAATGCACCACCAGATTTATGAAAAAAATAAAACATCCCTTTCAGTAATCAAAGAGATCCTTTCCATAACTAATCATGGTTGATTGTGTGCATTTGTGTACCTGCTCTCTCTAGGAGAACATGGTTGTAAAGGAGGTGTAAAACTCTAATGTTGCAAGGAATATGTACTGTCACCTAAGCAAATATAAAAGTATTTTATACTATAAAGTACCATCAGGTTTTAGAACAATTGAATGCTCAAATCTAAATTATCCTTACCAAGCAACCGCCCAGCTTCAAACTCTCCCATAGCTATCCGGTTATTTAAAAATTCATGAACAACAGGTGCTTCCGAGAAACCATGCAAATATATCTGTTATGAGGCAAGAGGCGTTACAATCCAGTATTATATGTAGCAAGTGGTGACGTTTTCTATTCTGATAGATAGATTTGGGGAACATCACTTACAACGCATTTTTTACAACGCACTACCATTACATCGCAACCATTACAACGCATACCATTACAACGCATTGCGCTGGGGGGCGCTCTAGGATAGGGAATATATTTAATTTACTATCCAACACCTTCCCTGCTATCCACGGGGACTGGAGTTGGAATAGTAAATTAAATAATTCACTATCCAACGCCTAAAAGCATTATGCGTTGTAATGGACTGCGTGGTAAAAACCGCGTTGTAAAGGCATGCGATGTAAAAGCATGCGTTGTAGTGACACCAATCCATAGATTCTGATTATGATGGCATACAAATGAGGATATGTGTACCATTCACAAATCCATAGACATTTGAGAAATTTGCAAAAAAACAAAAGACCATCTTTGGGGCTTGTAATTCAGCAGCTGTGTGAAGAAAATAAATATAGATATTTAATTTGTCAAGCAGAACACCTAGAACACTCCAGGATATTTTGAAAAAACACTCCAGCTACTGCTGCTCTCTACTGATAACTGCTGGATGCAAGTAAATGAGGGCTACATAAAACTGACATATGTGGAGAGCTAGCTACACATAAGGCCTGATTACAATGTCGTTTGGATTTGCCTCCGACTGACACGTATCGAGGATGGATCCGCCGAACCAGAGGTCGGCGGTTCTAACACCCCAAAAGGAATGCAACCGCATATAGAGGCTGATTAAGATGTCGGGCGGTAAGCCTCCTCCCAACAGTCAGAATCTCATAGACCGTGTCGGAACCCTTCTGACCGACTCGGTCGGTTTACAATCCGACCGTACAATTACAATGTTTGCGGCTGGTTTGTAAACCGCACAGTCTTTCCGAATCGATTACGACCGTCTCTCAGAGAAATCATGTCAGTTGAAACCGCATTGTGCAGCCCTACGGACTGTGTTTCCGACAGATCGATTACAATGTTGCTTTCAAACAGTCTTTCTGAGTCGTAAAGTTACTTTTGGGGCCCTTAGCAGGCCCCCCTTCAACCTGAGGGTAGAGTCAGAACATCGTGTTGGAAATGTCAACTTGCACTAATATCGAATGCAGAATATCGAGATACAGAAATATCAACTGCAAGAATATATAGTAGTCAAGAATATCGAGTTTAAGGTAAGAAATATTGTATAAAAAATATTGAAGTCATTAATATCATTTGCAAAAATACAGTTGTTAAAAATATAGTTTTTTTTGGATGGTGTTATGTATTTTAATATGTATTTTGAATGTATGTGCTTTTTTGTGTAAGTATTGCATTTGTTTTTTAATATATGTGTTGCATTTTTAGAAGTTGTTAATTTTATTTTAATAAAATTTTGTGTTTTAGTTCCGTAGCAGATTGTGGGTTTATAGGGGACTAGGGTGGGAAGTAACTTAATCATAATAAATTGAATATTCATTTGAATTTATTAGTATTTATTTAATTTTGATTTTATAGTGTAAATTGTGGGAATTAATTTATTATTACTTAATTAGTAATTGGCTTTAATTTGTATTGATTAATAAATTGGTAAATATGTTAATTGTGTACTTTTTTGGATCGAGCTGTTGGTTTACAGGGAAATAGGTTTGGAAGTTGTTTAATTATAATAAAGTTATTAATATTTTTTATTAAATTATATATATTTATTTAATATTTTATATTGTTAATTGTGGGAATTAATATATTATTAATTATGTATTAATTGTTGTTAATTAATATTGATTTATTGGTAATATTGTTAATTTTGTTATTTTTTTAGCAGTGGGTTGTGGGTTGATAGGGGACTAGGTAATACATTTATTAATATTTTTAATTAATATTTAATTTGATAGTGTTGATTGTGTGAATTAATGTATTAATAGTTATTAATATTATGCTTGTTAATTGTTACTAATTAATTAATTTATTCTTACTTATGTCAATTGTGTCAAGTTTTAGGAAATTGATGGTGGCATTTATAGGGGAATATGGTGGGAGGCATTTATAATTAATTAATTATTTGTCAACTAATGCAAATTAATTAATTAATTAAAATTTAAATATGGCAATTGTGCAATTATTTTGATGTGTGAGTTGTGGGGTTTATAGTGGTAAATGGTGGGAAGTAAAGTTTTTAAAATTAATGAATGATTTGATGTTAATTGATAATAATGTATTAATGTAAAATTAGTGATGGAAATTGTGTAAATATTTTTAGGTGTGTGTTTTGGTGTTTATTGGGGTAGGGTGAAAGGTAATTTGGTTTAAATTAATTAATCATTACCTGATCATTATTACCCATTTATTAATTGATAAATATTGTTGGTAGTTAATTGTGTTTATTATGGAGGTACACTTTTTTTAAATTCAGATGTGTGTTGTAAATTGTGTGGTGTTATAGGGTAGGGAAAAATATAACAATTATGTAATAACTATTTTTTTGGAATAAAATGAATTTATATTACAAAATATTTATCTGTTTGTTAATGTTTTTGTTACATTAAAAACAAAAATCTTTTTATGTAAATTTTAGGTTTCTTTCTGCATTATAATATTTTGTTATGCTTTGTAATTTTTTTTCTATGTGTATATATAATTTGCTTTTGAGTTTTTATTATATTTTGTATTGTAGTTGAATTTTCTCTAGGTGGAATAGTAGATTTTACCCATACGCTATCCAACATTTTCTTTACTGTTACACTAATTGGAGTGGTAATAGTAAGCTATCCCCCTTCGCTATCCAACACTTTCCCTACTGTTGCACTCCTCGGAGTGGGCATAGTAAATTATTCCCCTCCGCTGTCCAACACTTTTCCTACTGTTGCACTCACTGGAGTGGGAATAGTAATTTTTTCCCCTACGCTGTCCAACACTTGCCCTACTGTTGAACTTAATGTAGTCTAAAATGTAGATTTAAAAAATATTTAATATTTTTGTATTTTAATTTATAATATATTTTGTTATATAATTTTTATGTTGCAGGTGTATATATATATATATATATATATTCACTGAAAAAACCATAGGTTTCACACCAGTTATAGTTAGGAATTAGCATTTAAAAAACCTATTAAATTCACTGACAAAACCATAGATTTCACACCATTTATAGTTAGCTGGAAATTTTACTGACATAAAACCATTGAAATTCCCACGTTATAGTTAGTTGGACTCACTATAACTTGCGCGCCTGTAATGCACTGCTGATGACGTCACATATTACATCACTCATGACATGGTCAGTGACATCACTCATGACATCACTGATGACACCATCCAGTGAATGTGTGTCTTTCTGAAAAATAAATTTGTTTTATATATGTATTTGTAAAGGTCGATGGAAGAATACATGTTTAAATAAGTGTGTAAATGGATGTTTTTTTAAAAAAAAATTGGTTGGGTAACTGGCTTATTACGTGTATCTTAGTGAATACATATATTAGCGAGTATTGTTTAAATATTTAAATGTTTGTATCAGTGTTTCTCTTTGTGTATAAGTGGCTGCAGGGGTTGGTGACTGACTCACTGTTTGTATGTGTTTTGAAGACAGCATATGTGCAGGACTGTATGGGTGGATGAGTGTGTATATGTGTGTGTTAGTGAGTGAATGACTGTCTCACTAGTGTCTTCATTAGTAACGACATATGTTTTAATCTAGTATATGTGAGTATTGATGTATATAAGTGAGTATAGTATATATAGTGAGAGATTGTAGGAGTTCCTGTTTAAATAAGTATGTGTTTCTATAAGTGATTGTTTAAGAGAGTAAGTATGGGTAAGTTTCCTTAGAAGTAAGGTGGTAGTGTGTGTATAAATGTATATGCAAATAAATGGATGTTCAATAGTTTATTTGCATGTGTGAGTATGTGTGTGAGTAACTTTTGGATGACTGCTGATGTGTAACAGGATGTATAGGTGTATCACTACATATGATGAGTGAGTATATATATGAGTGACTATATAGAACTGTTGGTGAATGAGTGGATGTGTATATAGATGGTGGAATTACTGAATTGGTTGTTGTTACTGGTTTGGGTATCTCCATTTTTTTGAAAATGTTTGTTTCTATTTTTGAATATGTGTTTCAAGCGTTACATTACACTGAAATTAGGTCTGTCACTCTGTCACAAGGATGGTGTCATCAGTGATGTCATGAGTGATGTCACTGACCATGTCATGAGTGATGTAATATGTGACGTCATCAGCAGTGCATTACAGGCGCGCAAGTTATAGTGAGTCCAACTAACTATAACGTGGGAATTTCAATGGTTTTATGTCAGTAAAATTTCCAGCTAACTATAAATGGTGTGAAATCTATGGTTTTGTCAGTGAATTTAATAGGTTTTTTAAATGCTAATTCCTAACTATAACTGGTGTGAAACCTATGGTTTTTTCAGTGAATTTCAAAGGTTTTTTAAATGCTAATTCCTAACTATAACTGGTGTGAAACCTATGGTTTTTTCAGTGAATTTCAAAGGTTTTTTTAATGCTAATTCCTAACTATATAAGACCTGAAAGCCCACCAGGAATCTCCAGTATGAGCCAGGGGACTGCATTGCAGAGAGGTGTAATGAAGCCACAACCCTTTTTACACCTCTCTGCAACGCAGCCCCCGTGCATGTTTGAAGAGCGGGAACTAATTCCCCTTGCATACTGGGGGCCCCTGGGGGCCAATTAGCCCACCTGGAACCTCCAGTATGCGCCAGGGGCTGCATTGCAGAGGTGTAATGAGACTATGCCCCTTGTTACACCTCTCTGCAACGCAGCCCACTGCCGCGTTTGCAGAGGGGGAACTAATTCCCCTTGCATACTGGGGGTCCCTGGGGTCAACTGGTCCACCAGGAGCCTCCAGTATGCGCGAGGGAGCTGCATTGCAGAGAAGTGTAATGAGGCCACACCCTTGTTACACCTCTCTGCAATGCAGGCCACTGGCACGTTTGTAGAGGGGGGACTAATTCCCCTTGCATACTGGGGGTCCCTGGATCATATCTGCCCAAACACCGATATTCCGAACGATTGTAAATTACTTTTACTACTCTCTACTACTCACTCTACTACTCTCTACTACTCACTCTCTGCTACTCTCTCTACTGCTCTCTACTACTCTCTACTACTCACTCTCTACTCTCTATTACTCACTCTCTACTCTCTACCTCTCTACCTCTCTCTTCTTCTCTCTCTACTAATCTCTACCTCTCTACCGCTACCTCTCTACCTCTCTACCTCTACACCTCTACCTCTCTACCTCTCTCTACACGCACACATATACACATATATGCATATATATATATGCATATGCATTTATATATATGTATGTGTATGTATAAAAAAACAACAAAACATTTTTTTTTTACACAGCTACTTTTAAAACTGTCATTCTTTTTCCCCATGGTACGCTCCCCGGTACGCTTACCGGTGCGCGTACCGGGCGCTCACCCCGCGAAAATCAAAATTTTTTTTAATTTTTTTTTTGCTCCGCGGGGCCCTTTTATGGCCCCCACATCAAACCTAGGGGGTCAAGGGGGGTCTACTCTGCCCCCTTATGGTCATTTCCCTCTTTGTTTTGGCCACCTCTCGTGTCTCGATCCTACCGAGACACAAGATGGCGGCCGCTCCGGACTGTTTAGAATGTTTACAGACACCCCAGAGCCAATCAGCTTTCTGCGCGCAAGTCGCGGTAAGCGCCCGGTGCGCGTACCGGTGCGCGTACCGGAGCGCGGCTATAGATATATATATTTTTTTGAACCTTAATTACTCAAAATCCACTGGAGGACATATCTTGAGACATAGCAAAGGCACATCGGGCTACCAGTCCCTACAATTTTGCCAAGTTTGGTGGAAATCCATTCAGCCGTTCGGGCTAAAAGTGAAATCGACCGCCCTATGGAAATTAACATGGGGAAAACGCGTTTTGGGACCCCCCTTTTATCTCGGCCCCCGCTTGACGAATCCCCCCCAAACTTTCAGGGAAGGACCGGAACGCCGCGAGGCCATTTTGAGGAAATTTTGAGGCAGATTCGTCAACCGGCGCCAAAGTTATTCCAAATAGAATTTTGAGATTTAACATTGAAAAAAATCCTAACTATAACTACCTACTGGCGACCGCCAGTAGGTAATATATATATATATATATATATATATATATATATATATATATATATATATATATATATATATATATATATATATTTATACTTTTTAATATATTTCCAACATTTTATAATTAATTATAATTATTATTGATTAATTATTTGTAATAAATATATATATATATATATATATATATATATATATTACATTTTATATATGTAAGTTTTATTAGTTTTTAAAATAAATGTATTATAATTGTTGAAATTTAAAAATAAATCTAAATAATTTTTTTAGGTTAAATGTATTCAATAATTTATTTTACATTATTTTTTATACATAAAAAAACAATATTTTGTACTTCAATATTTTTAATAACAATATTTTTCTCGATATTCTTGTACTTACCATTATAAAGATAGGAGGTCGATATTCTTAACAACGATATTTATGTCCCGATAATTGTGTAACTCAATATTCTGGTATTCAATATTCTGTCAGTGATCCCATCCTGAGGCCTCTGGGTGCCACTGGGGGACCTGCGGGACCCCCTGTAAAACCCTGCAGCATTTGGCAGGCACCTTGGGGTGCCTGAGACCGGGTGCAGAGTTTTCCGCACACCCCTCATTCCCCCATAGGAACCTGTGTTGTCAGGCGGAACACGGGCTCCCTTAGGAGTCAATGGGTATCCGACTGAACAGTGTTCGGTCGCATCATAATCATTCGGGTAGAGCCATTGACCTCGAGTCAGTCGGTCCTGATTGCGAGTCAGTGTTGGGAGGAGGAAACAGCGACCGACTTCTAATGAGGCCCATAGTGCAGTCACAAACTTCCATTTGTCAATGGGATTTTGTGTGGCAGGCCGAAACCACCCGCTGTGCAAGCTCCTATTGAAAAAAGTAAGTTTGTGAACATCCCTGCAAAGTGTGGCCGGCACCTCATGGTGCCTGCCACACGGTGCAGGGATGTTGGTGTCCCCCAGGCCCAAATGCACAGGCCGCAGAGGGACAGGAGCCCTGCTAGGGGCTCCCAATGTCAATTTCCGACAGACTTTCTATGTCAGAAAGGCCAACATGGAGTGGCTGTTGGAAACCAACATCATAATCACCATGTTGGGAATGCTGTCCCTAACGGATTATGGTGGGCTTGTGATCGCCCCTTGTGCCCGTCAGAAAGAGTCAGTTGGTCCCTCTGACTGCTGCCTCTGACTGCCCACATAGTAAAGCATTGGTAGGACCACAGCAGTAGATGGTGGTCGGACTGCACCCGATGAGCCGGTTCAACCGCCATTGTAATTAGGCCCAAAGTTAAGTGGACCAATCTAAAACAGGCTCCAGCACAGACATGAAACTTAAAATATCATCCCAATTAAACATGTATCTAATGGCCACCTCCACATCTGTTTGCTCAAACAAAGAAACCCTCTGCTTAAAAATCCTTTATCTTCTCCTCTGCTGAGCTCCTAGAATATGTATCCTCCTCACCACAGCTTACAGTAATGTCAGTGTTAAAGATTTCAATCCATTTTGGATGAGCTTTTTTACCTTGTGAAAAGGCTTCATATTTCAATTTATGATCTGGTAATTGAGATTCACAATTTAAAAAAATAAAAAAATCAATTGGAAAGAAATTGGTACATTTTAGATTTGCAAAGCAATTTTAGCAAATCTACATTTTCAGATTCATAATACATTAAAGAAGGTCAATTTAATGGTCACAAATCATTTGCAAATGGCTTGTGATTCATTAAATTGATTTTAAAGTTTTGGAATTATTCACTTTGAGTATGATCGTTCATGAGAGAACTTCAGGTATGTTGATAAATAATATATTAATATATCAGCTTTCCATTTTCAGTAAAATCAACTCATTCTGATTGCTAGCTCCTCAAACTCAGCCAGCATTCCACACATCCCACAAAGAAATCCCAGATTGCCTTTCAGACCCTCCAGCTTCGTCCAGGGTTGACAGGTACTTAACAATACACACCAGTCTGAGTATATCAAACCAACTGCTAATTGAATCATAGTACTATGTAGTGGGGTGAAACTTAAATGTTTGAATCAGAAATTGACAATAGAAGAGCATTCTGTTTAATTTAGACTTGGCCATCAACGTTTGAGAATCAAATTTTGATTTTCATTTTGAATATTATAACTGCATAGTCTTTCGTATATGCTCAGTTGCTTTACATTTGCGCTGTTGTGAACATCATAATGGTTTCCAATTTAGTTGGCCTATTTTCTGCTTTATTGCCTGTCTTCAGTCTTTTTTCTGTGATTGAAAGTAAGAAGTTACTAACAGCATACTATAAATGCTGAGTTTATCATGATAGCTCATTGTCTAAGCTTGCAGGTTTTGTCACTCTCATCATTGAGAACATGGTACCTTCCCAAAAGTTTAACATGTGGATAGATGTGAAGTATTTTTCACTATGGTAATTTAGTCAGGTAAGACATTCAGTGCCTTAGAGTCTAGTTTTGATTGAAAATATGAGAAAAAATCGGTGGTCAAACCCTATTTATACCCCAGGATTTGAACATTGATTAGGAGAGGTCTTCTCATGCTGGATTGCTGATCCACCTATTTACAGTCTGAACGCTGATAGATGACTCCTGGAACTGTGTTTAAGGTGTCCTGGACTGAATGCACACATTTTCACTCTCCCAGCTGATCACTGATAAAGAATAGCTGAACTTGCTAGTCAAAGATATGAGGTGGGGGTCCATCTTCACATCTCAGAAGGCTGTTATGTTGTTTAATACTTTAGCTACAACTTTCCATGACCCTTAGAAATAGAGTAGGGTAGAAGGATCTTAGGAACAGCTCACTAAAATGCTTGAAACATTGTGCTTTTCCTGGTCAGTTTCGGGCAAGATGGTGGCTGCGTGACCTGTGCGAGTGTCACTCCCTGTCCGCTGTAGTCTCTTGATGTGATTCCGTGGAATTAATGGCTCACTGATTATCGAGAATGGAGGAAACGGAGGAAGGCGGAAAACGAAATTAGAAACTTGTCAAGCCCGGATGATTTCTTCTCTAGAACAGCACAACCTGTGGCTACCAGCAGCGAGGCTCGGTGTTAGCGCCCTGGGAAGCCGGACGTACCTGAGGATTAGGCAGACTCGGCTGGCCTGGTCTGCCGGGAGCAAGCAGTTGAGTGAGAGCGTGAGGCGGAGTAGGATGCCGCCACGAAGAACTACCCCAAAGGAGACCAGACTAGTCTATAAGGCGGTGGTGGTACCTAAGAAGCTGCCTGCTCTGAAAGAAACTTAAGCAGCTCAAACTCCCTCTCAGGAGAGAGAGGAGAAAGGCGGGAATGGGATGCCCAGGAGTGCACGGTATCTCTTAGACACGAAGAAAAATATTCTCCTGTTTTTAAAAATAAATGTAACTGATACAAAGGGAAGCAGAAATCGGACATATCTAACATAAGTGGAAACCCTATAAAGAAACGGATGACGTAAAAGCAATCCAAAAAGAAGAAGAATTGTTGTAACCTATAAGTCTGTCCTGAAGAAGGTGCTCAAAGATCTTAATGCACCGAAACGCATTGACAAAGGACTACCCACAATATTACCTATTTTGATAGTTAAACATCAATTTTTTAATGTATGAGTACTGTCTTAATTTGTTTTTAATTTGTTGTGTCGAGCATTAAAATAGAATAGGATTTACTGTTGTATTAGACTAGGTAATGCTCTTGAATATATGTTGGAAATGTAATGTTTTGTTATGAATTTTATATAAGTGATTTTAAGGTCATGAAAATAAAATGTTGAGAGAAAGAAGTAACTTCAGTGTTGTGCAGTAATAAGTACCTTACACCATTTCTTTAAACACAAGAAATATTAGACTTGTGTGTAGACCAGTTGGTCACAAAACTAAAAGTTTAATAACACCGAAAGGAATCTCGTTTTGTTACATCTCTCAGATGGTGCCAGGACAGGGAAGACTCCAACGGTCCCAGGAATGTTTTCCGGCAAGCCAGCAAGCGGTAAACAGGGTAAGCCACTGTAGAAAATACCAAGTACTTTCGGAAACACTGCCCTAAGCCTTAGTAATGTTATTAACACAACATGCAACAATGTATCGAATTTGACAGAGACTGCTTCGCAGGATTCACCCATTATTTCAGAGACTTGTAAGCTACCTAATGCCCCAGTGGTTCTAAGCTTTCCAGCAGGGGTGGCAGAAGGAATACCGGATAGTGGAGCACAGGAAGGGGGGGACAGATGCAACTGCCACTATCTCTCTCAATGAATCTGTCGGGGAGCTGCAGGAACTAGGGGATACAGTGCCAGATACTCCAGATGGAGAGAATTTCTTTTCACTAGCGGAGGAGTCCGATCTTAACAATGCTAGTGATCCAGATAATACCGATGTTGATGCTTCTGGAGACGATAGCGACAGCCCCCCGACTACAGCAGATACCTTAAGAAGGGCTACTCATCAATCGAGTAGATCAATAAAGAAAAGCCTAGATGGTTCACGGCATGAAAGCTCTCATGCAGATACTAGTGACCACCTTCAATGGTACTATGCCACTACTAATCAGGCAGCTGTGGGGGGACCGGGGTCAGAATTACAGGAGGAAGATCTAAGGCCTTCAGGCAGTAAGCCTGAACCGGTTCCTTCAATTGGCTTGATTTAAGTAACACTTAAAGCAATGCAAGTAGAGGCTCGTCAGGAGCATAAAAAAGCACAACTTGCGACTAAAAAAATCCAGGGTGCTATTCGCAAAACAACAAAAGCTTGCTCGGAGGTTGTAGCAAGAACCACTGCCCTAGAGGAACGTGTAGTGGGATTGGAGGTTAGTCTTGAAAGTACTGAGCTAATAACAACGGCAAATGATGCAAGATTGAGGGATATTTTGTGGAAACTGGAAGAATCCAAAAATATGCAGCGGAGAATTAACTTACGCTTGCTAGGTAGTGAAGAAAAACCTGAGGAGGATGATGTACGAGGATTTGTGCTAAAGCTTTTTAAATCTGCCTTTCCAGAATTGTCATACTGGAATTGGGTAACTGCGATCCAGCAGGTACACAGATTCCCCCTAATGGCAAAAAGTAATCCTGGCTCTAATCCAAAGCCCCAAGCAATTTACATTTTTTTGGGGAACTTTCTGTTGCAGCAGGTGATATTCAAGAAGGCAAGACCGGATGCAAAGAAATCAGCTGAGGGGCAGACATTTTTTGTGCAGCCAGTTTTCTGCTACACAACAGTGGAGAGAAGATGGCGGCTACGGCAGTTGATCAGCCCCTTTCAGAAAAGTGGATGCGAAGTGTACTTGATGAACCCTGCCCGGCTGAAAGTTATTTATCAAGGGAGGGTTAGAGTGTTTACATCTGAAATTCACGCGGAAAGCTACCTAAAGGAGTTGACTGGTGGCTGATGGACTTTAGGGTTTAGAAGTTCAGGGGTTTTCTCCTGGGTTTTCTCTTTCTCTTCTTTCTTCCATTTTTTTTTTTTATTTTATTTCCATTTATATAGCGCATTATCACCCCAGGGTCTCTAAGCGCTTGTACAAAAAGAAACCGGCACTACCGAAAACAGATAGAGAACTTACAACACACCCCATGCTTCCTGAAAAAGTATGGTTTTTAGCATTCTGCGGAAGGGCAGCAAATTTGACTCCTTATGGAGATTGGTTGGTAGTTTATTCCATGCTGCAGGAAGCAGAGTGGAGAACGCCCGCCCAGAGTGGACAGGCGGAAACGTGGATTTACCAAAAACGTGGCTTCAGAGGACCGCAGCACCCTAGCAGGGATGTAGCCGGATAGTCTGGTTTTAATGTACCTGGGCGCATTACCATAGAGTGCCTTATGTGTAATACACAATCCTTTGAACAGTGCTCTCTGTCTAACGGGGAGCCAGTGTAACTGACGCAGGAGAGGTGAAGCATGTGTTTTCCTAGGCTTCTTAAAAATCAGCCTCACTGCATCATTCATTACTGTCTGAAGCCTCGCGAGTTGCCGCTGAGGCAAACCTATATACAGCGCATTGCCGTAGTCCAAACGGTCCAGGATCATAGCTGACACAGCACTTCTAAGCGTAGAAAATGACAGTAGGTGAGAGATCTTGCGAAGCTGTCTCAGAAGACCAACACATGTGCCTACCACCACAGACATCTGTTTCTTCATAGACAGATTGCTGTCAATATGGATTCCCAGGCTTTTCACCACGGTTGCTGGTTCCGGTGTCCTGCCCAACTCCCTGGGCCAAAACCCGTCATTCCAAGGGCTGCCCTGGATGGTTATAGGCAGCACCTCGGTTTTATCCGGGTTAATCTTCAAGGAGTTGGCGGACATCCAGTTTACCGTGAACCTTAAGATGTTATGCAGCCTGGTTTGTGCTCCTGGTGAATCCTCTATTTGGATGACGATCTGCGTGTCGTCAGCATAGGTGAAAATCTGACATTCCATCTGGTTGAGGGCTGAAATCAGAGGCTGCAGATAGATGTTAAAAAGGAGTGGTGAGAGAGCCGAACCTTGCGGTTCTCCACAGGTGATGGCCGCTGATGTTGATACTAGGTCGGACAGCTGCACCTTCTGCGATCTATCTTGCAGGAAAGAGGTAAGCCAACATAGAGCAGGCCCCCCGATGCCCATGTCTCTCACACGCGACAGCAATTGATGATGACATACCGTGTCAAAAACCGCGGAGAGATCGAGGAGCACCAGGGCCCCAGGGATCTTCTTATCGGCTCTACACCTCAGTTCGTCCAGGATGGACACCATCACCTGCTCCGTACTGTGTTGAGCCCGGAAACCAGCCTGATTTTGCTCTAGCAGATCATTGGTCTCCAGGTGCTTTGAAAGGTATGTCAGCACATGCTGTTCCAGGACCTTTGCTAAAAAGGGTAATTGGGAGATGGGTCTAAAATTCTTTAAAATTTTAGTATCCGCCCCAGGCTTCTTAAGCAGTGGAATCCGCCTGGCCTCCTTGAGCATAGCCGGAACTTGTCCAGTTTCCAAGGATTTGTTTAGAAGGTTGAGAACATCATTTTCCATCCCTGACATAGCTAGCATGAAAATTCTCGGGGGCATGGATCCACATGGGAGAAAGATTTTACCCTCGCTACTAGGCTAGCTAGCATCTCCTTTGTAATCAAGGGGAAGGTATTCGGGGGGGGGGTATCAATTTTATGACTAAGAGACGTAACTTGCAGCGGGCATTCTAAGACGGAGGAGCAAGAGATTTCTAGCAGGAGATCTTCGATTTTGTTAATGAAAAAATCCTGGAATCTTTGACAATCCTCCTGTATAAAATCAGGCCTCTGCTCCTTATTATTTCTCAGTTCCGAGAGCACCCTAAAGACTTCTTTCTGCAGGTATCGGGCTGTTGCTATCCTAGTCTCAAAAAACTCAGATTTTCGTGGTAGTATAGCCTTTTTATACGAGGCCAGCTCTTGCTGATATAGACTCTGTGCCTCTGTATTATAGTCCCTCCTCCAAGCTCTCTCAGCCTTCCGAAGGGCCTGTTTCCTCAGCCTCAATGAGTCATTAAACCAGGGCGCTCCTGCTCCTTTATCCACCATTTTCACCTTTCTAACCGGTGCCACAACTTCAGTGGCAGATTTTAGTTTGTCCACTACCTTCTTACAAGTGACCTCTATATTGTCGTCAGCTGTGGTCATTGTGGCGGAGTTTAGTAAGTTTCCCATCAACTCCTCCACATTTATGGAGTTCCATCGCCTTACCATTTTCCATTCTGGCCTGGGTTTCCCTCCATATTTTGATATCATCTTCTGTCCCCTAATCAGGTAATGGTCAGACCATGCACATGGACTGCTAACTACCGGCCTGGTGATAGGGTCAGTCGCCCACACAAGGTCCAGCGTGCGGCCCTTCTCATGGGTCGGACCTACAACGTGTTGTGTCAGTCCGAGCGCTATCAATGCTTCCTCTAGATTGCTTGCCTGCCCCTCTTTGGGAGATATCTCCCAATGGAAGTTAAAGTCTCCCATGACCAACAAGTCCTTATACCGGGACCTAAGGTCATGGACCAACTCAACAAAACCATCCACAAACTCGGGAGCAGCCCGCGGAGGACGGTATACCAGTAGGGTGACCAAACAGTCCGAGCCCACCTCAAACTTGACCCCTAATATATCAGCACAGCCTAGGCTTTCAGCACAGACTATTTCAGCCTTCCAGCAGCTCTTATAGAGGAGAGCAACCCCCCCTCCTCTCTTAGCATTCGCTCGATTCTGGCAGATAGGGAGGCCACCACATCAGGCGTGGATGAAGCATCCAGCCACGTCTCTGTGACCCCCAAGATATCAAACTCCCCATCTTGTAATAGGGTGAAGATTTCTAAGTTCTGTTTCTGAAGCGATCTGGTGTTTAAAAGACCATACGTCAGAAACTTATCAGCTTTCTTAGACTTCACGCTTTTTAGCTCAAACACTGCTTTGAGTAGTCCTACCTTCCGCAGCAGTGTTTGACAGTCCCCACTAAGCTCTTGGTTCCCCTGATTTAGATTCATCAACTCTAACCTGCTGTACCTGACGTGCGGGCCAGGGTTTATGGCCCCTGGTCCCGGTAGGTCACGGATGGGCGCAGATGGGCTCCGGCGCGCCCACGGCACGCTCGCTGCGCACTAGCATGTGACAGGTTTAGGTAGGCGTCTTAGCTGACCGCCTGACAACTCAAATGTTGTCCCAAAATGGCGCCCGCCAGGTGTCCAAGCTCTCCCCAATCCAAAATGGCGTCCCTGAAAGTTCTTTGTGGTGCAGAGGACCCGCTAAAACAGCGGTGTAAATATAATTAACATACAAGTGAGTGGACCTTCAGTATTAAAAAAGTTTGTCTTCTTAAATGAGGAGGGTGGTATTATAATAATGAGGCTCATGGTCTGAACATTCGTAATTTTGCTCTTTTGGGCTGTTTTCTAACCTCAACGGGGCTGGGCTTTTTCTCCTCAGTGTTTTTTTGGGGGTTGGGAGGTGACAGGGGGCACACACAGGAACGCGGGAGGCATCGCAAGGGTCTGAGGCCATTTTTTTTGCCTTAATGAGGGGTGTGGGGGGGTGGGCGGGGGCGAGGGTGATGGAACCTATCTGGGGAAAAGGGGGCTGTATGTCATTATGGCTTTATACCATGCAGAATTGGAGTGTTTTTGATGTTTTTTTATGATTATTATGGATTTACCGTATCTAGATCTGTCTGTTACAAAAAATGGGGTGTATTAGGGTAGCCTCTATCAGTATTTGTGGATTAAATGACCCAGTAAAAAGGCACAGGGTAAAGGAAGATATTTGAATATGGAAGGCAGATATCATCTGCCTCCAAGAAACACATATTGAAGCTAGCAGAAATAACATTTTGGAGCCTGATAGTTTTCAATTAATTTCATGGACAAAGCAGGAGGTTAAGACTAAAGGTGTAGCAATATTTGTATGACGGGGGTTGGCCAACATTACTCGCTCTTCCGCCAATAAGTATGGCAGGTAGGCTATTATGCAATGTTCTGTTGAAGATAGTATGTTCACACTGTGCTCCATTTATGGACCGGTATTGGATGACCCTTAACTGTATTATTGGTTGCGTTTAGAGCTGGTGGGTTGGCCATCCCCGATTATACTGTGTGGTGATTTCACTATCAATCTGGACTGTGCGGTTGCTAATCACCCTGAATTAGTTTATCAAGGGTGGAAACCGAAAGTCTTCAAGTCTCTTGCCCAACTGAAGGAGTTACATTGGCTTGTTGATATGTGGGCACAATTAGACGGCAATGACCCAGCGTTCACCTATTTCTCTGCTCCGCACAGAATGCATTCAAGATTGGACTACTTTTTTATTGCTCAATGTCTGGTACAGGGTACTGAAATAACCAAGTTCACCAGGGTAATATCTGACCATAAGACGCTAGTTCTGGAAGTTAATATCAAATGTAAGAAACAACGGGCTAACTGGACTTTTAATAGGGTTTTGTTAAGGGATAACTCATATATAGATCATATGGCAATTTGGATAACTAGATTTTTAAAGGACAATATGAGTAGCACGGGTATACAAAACTTATGAAATACCCTTAAAGCAGGGATTAGAGGGGAGACTACGCAGTTTGGTTAGGAGACTCAGAAGAAAGAGAGGAGCAAGATTCTTGAGTTGTATGAAGCATTCGGGGATGCTGAGACTAATCTTGTCAAGGTATTATTGGAGGGCGGTGAGGCTGAAATGGCACAAACTAGGATCTCAATAGCGAAATCTACCATAACGGAAATCTCATTAGCAAAATCTGTGGGTAGATATTTAGCTTGGCGATCTAAGCTGTATGAAAGTAATGAAAGAGTGGGCCACATGTTAGCTCTCTGGACTAGGGAAAAAGAGGCATCAACTCTGATTGCTGGTATTGTAGATCCAGACATTGGTTTGGTTACTGAAGAAGGAGCCATTATTTTGGCCTTTCAGAAATGTTATCAAAAGTTATATCTAGAGAATATAAGGGACAACTGTGAGTTACAAACCGAAATTCAAAGGTATCTCAAGCAGATCGATTTGGATCTATTGACTTCTGTAGATCAGAATCTGCTGGATGCTCCAATTAATTTGGGTGAAATACTCTGTGCTATAGATTCTCTTCCATCAGGTAAAGCAGATATTTTACCAGGGGAATTTTATAAGATTTTTCAAGTTCAGCTGGCGGCGATAATGTTTGAGATGTTTCGCTTAGTACAGAGTAGAGACACACCTCCAGAGTCTTGGAGGGCTGCAAAGATTGTTACTTTTTAAAAAAAAGGGAAAGTGGCAACCGATCCAGGTTCATATCGGCCTATCACCTTGATAAATAGTGATATAAAAATCCACTCCAAGATCTTTGCAAATAGATTGGCATCAGCCGTCAAAAAAATAGTATCTCCCCAGCAACATGGTTTTGTGCTGGGGCGGAAAACTATCTAACATATTCATCAGACAATAACATTGTTCGATTACACTAAGGTTACAGGAGACTCGTCACCCTATGGCCTTAATTCTGCTGGACGCAGAAAAGGCATTCAATAGGGTCTCCTGGTCTTTTTTATGGGCTGTTTTGAAGCACTGCGGTATAGGGGAAGGATTTATAAGAGCACACCAAAGCATGCATAAAGACCCAATCGTGAAAGTTGCTTTCATGGGAGCACAGTCGTGAGTAATTAACATAATGCGAGGAACGAGACAAGGTTGTTTGTGCTCCCCCTTGTTATTTGCTATTACCATGACCCTTTAATTAGGAAGATCCAGGATGATCAAATAATTCAATCTATCCATGCTAGAGGGGGAGATGTCAAAATGTTGGGTTACGCGGATGACTTAGCCATTCTAACAGGTACTCCCCATCTGGCTTTAGCTGAAATAAACATTTTAACATCACAATATGGTAAGATCTCTGGTTATCATCTAAATGATGGTAAAACTCAAATTGTTTGTAATGATAAAGTTGTCTTAGTGGATCAGCGGATAGTAGCAAGTGTTAGATATTTAGGCAAAGAAATTAGTTCTAAACCTGAAGAAATTGTTGACATTAATTTGAAACCACTATTACAACTTACATTTGACATTGATTGGCAGAAGTAATGTTGTTAAAATGATATTTCTCCCCAAAATGTTATACTGTTTTAGAGCAATTCCATTGGATATAAACACAATTTGTTTTCAAAAGCTGGACCAGCTAGTCTCATGGTTCTTATGGTCTGGACAAGGCCCAAGAAGGGCTCTCAGATATATGACTCTTCCTAGAGACAGGGGAGGGTGGTCTGTCACTAACTTTCAAATTTATTATTGGTTTACTGTGTTGAAACAGATGGGGGAACTATTAAACGGGGAAATTTGGGTAGTGTAGAAACATCGATTTACCATTTAATTTATGGGATGGAGGCTAGGAGACTTCTTTTGCGCCATATAGATTTTGCCTATTTTAAGAGGGTCAAATTCAAGGTTTTGCTTAGTGCCTACATGGTCTGGACAGCTGTTACAAAAAAGTTTGAAATCGGGTGGCTACATTTATATACCCATCTAGCAAATAATACTCTACTTCCGGAAATATTTCAAGATGTATATTTTAAAAATTGGACGGATAAAGATGTTCATTGTATAGGGGATCTTATATCTAATGCTGGAATAATTACCTTTGAGGCTATCGAGAACAAGGATTTAAAAAAATATTTACAGATCATTGACTTCCTTAGTAAAAGATCTGTTATCTGGGTTCAAATCCCGCTACTTGACTTGATTAATGGGGGTCAATCTACAATATCTTCTTTATATAAACTGGTAAATGAGAAGATGGGCGACGATTTAGCAAAACATTTTGATAGGTGGCAAACGATTTTGCAAGCAGGGCAGGATGAGTGTGAAGACTCCCTTCTGTTTAGTCAAATGACTTGTATTTCTGCAAATTTACAGGTACAGTGTTTCAAGACCTGGTGTAACTTATATATAACCCCAGCACGTATTTAAGGATGGGGGGACCTCTGGGATAAATTGTCCTTGTTGTGGATTGCTGACTGCAGACAGTATGCATATGTTTGCCACCTGTTCTAGCTTGTTTCAACTGATAGCTAAAATCGAACAGAGGTTAGAACATATGTTGGCCTATCTAGTCTCACTGACCCCCCAGGTTATCATGTTAGGATTTTCCAACCAAGAGATGAAGGAAGCCGATCGTAAAATGGTTTATGTAGCAGCAATGGCTGTATTACGGCTTTATTTGGCCACTGTGTGGCTTGATCCGAATCCTCAGTCGATACATGTTTGGTTTAGTAAATTATTATTTGTGTATAATTGGGATATTTCTGTGTTTAGGAGAAGGGGAAGTAGGGCTAGGACTAAAGGGGAAAAGATCTGGGTATCTTTAACTAAATGGTTAAATAAGGATGAACTTTTATTATGATTGGAAGTACCTCCTCTTTAATTCTGTTGTCATTTTCTCTCTTTTTCCTGTGGGGATCCACCTGGGTGGGGGGTGGGAGGTGTAAAATAACCTAAAAACTGGGTAATCGGATATGTTTTTTTCCTTTCAATGTGTGGTTATGTTATATTGTGTTTCCATGTCTGATGTCCTAATAAAGATTTTTTTTAAAAGAAAGAAACATTGTGCTTGTTTTTGCTGAACATGCCTAACTACTCTTATTTTTATATTCTGTGTGGTTGATGTTCATATTTTATGCACTAGACTGGGTATTTTAAAAGAAACATTTTAATCTACTTATCCCTGTTTATTAGTGCTACTGTTGTAGAGGTTCACAATTCGAAGATTGTTTTGAATGCCAATGTGTCCTTAACACTTGAAAGGGACTGATAGTAACCTGATAAAACAGCCTGTACAAGATTGCTCAGCGGGTCAGTGTCAGGGCTGTTGACAAACTAGTTTTTCGAATTCAATCTGAATATCAATCTGCATCTGAACTAAGTCTTGCTCCAGATTTTTAGGAAACTTACCCCTGCACCTCCGGGGATACCCCAGTAATTCAGATCAGCAGAGTATAATTAAGTTATATGCACTGCTGCTCTTAGCATTTTCAACTCAAATACTTCCCCTAAGAAGGAGACATGCCTCACCTGTTTACCATGGTCAGTGTAAGCAAGAAGCTCATGTTATCCAATTATGCTTTTAAATAGGGTTGCAGTATTTTTATACTATAATGATTTTAGGTGTACTTGCATAACATCATTAACACAAAAATGCATCAAAATATAAAGTCTGCTTCAGTAAAGTACCTGAAACAAAACAAAGAAAAGATGACATTTTGCCTGCCAGAAATATGTTGATATATATGTCTGTATAGGGTAGTAAATAGTTCAGTGGATTGGGTGACTCAGTGGAAGTTAGTTATCAGGTTATATCTATTAATCCACTTTAGCCCTTGATTTATGGGTCGATGTAATGAATACCAACAAGACATAACTTTGAGTATAACATGTGCCATACAAATTGGCAGCAATATATATAATTATAGATGGGCAACAGTAAATTACAGGGATGTTTTCTTACCTAGGGGTTCTGAGTGACAACAAATAGATGACAGAGCAAAGCTCAAGTTGTCTATAATGTCACTTAGAAACCCAAGAAGAAAAACATCCCCTTAATTCACTTTTAATCCACCTATACTTGTATGTTAGGTATGGCCACCACACTTATCTGCACTTGCTTTCAACTGGTGTGCAGGGACAGATGAGTAATGGGTGAGCCATACATATTATGGCCTCTTTTCCCTGTCACAAATTAAAGAAAATGTCTGGCTTCCTGTCACTAACCCCCTCCTCTCTCTGTACCTTCCCTTCCCTCCTTCCAGAAGTCTGCTCTCCGGATCTGATCTGACAGGCTTTCAGAGAAGTCAGCGAGAGCAGACTGTAATTATTTTATGATGTACCAATTGAGGTTAAAAAGTTCTGGTACCCACCTCATAGCAGTAAATTACTGGATTTAGATTCCAGTCATTCTTGCTAGAGATCTCTATGGGAACCATGCATAGCAATACTCTTAAATGCACATAAGAAACATGTTGAAATCCTGAAGGGTTCAAAGAGTCTTTCATTCTTCTGAAGTTGATAAAATGAGACACAAACTTTGGTGTAACACTACAGTCAACACTGAGGGGAGCGCAAATTGTGGACTTCATATACCAGGATGCAGAGGAACAAACTTTTCTGGGATGTATGCCTAGATGCATCAAACTGAATTGCATTCGCAAACGGTGCGAATCGCCTCTTTCGGCCGTTTGCGAATGCAATTCACTAATTTGGAATCCATCATGCATTTCGCAATTTTAGGATTAGCAAGCATGTTGCAATTTCTAAAATTGCGATTGCATTTAAGAAATCGCAATTTGAGATTTCTTAAATGCTATGCATGATTATTTTAAAATTGCGAATTCGCAATTTGGAATGGGTAAAATAGCATAAAGTTGAACTTAATGCTAAATTACTGAAAACTTTCAAATATGCACAAATTGCATTTTTGAAAGTTTAAATTTACACACACACATGCCCCAAGGGCATGTGTGTGTGTAAATGGATCTTAAAGTTAAGTTTTAGGGGTGCAGGGAGGGGTTCTTTGCAAAATGGAATTAGCAAAATGTGGTTGCCTTCCCATTCATTCCTATAGGCCTTTTGGCCCCTAGGAATCAATGGGAAGGGTTTCCTTAATTGCGATTCGCAAATTGTGAATCGCAATTAAGGAAAAATACTGAATCGCAAAAAATATTGCAACATTTTCATGCATTGCCATTTGCGATTTCTAAATTGCGATTCCTTAATTTTCGCAACTTAGAAATCGCAAATGGAAACAATGATGCATCTACCCATATATGTAGTGTCTGCCCGCACCCTTTTCCCTCCCCAAACTGATTTTTATGACCTCCTCTGCCATTTATAAGTGAAATTATCATTATCATTAGATCATGAAATGACTCCACATGAATCATGACATATTTAGTGTAGCTGCAATATGTGGTGCTCATTAACAAGAAGGAAATGATGCTACAACTTCTTGAATCAGTTACGTCAAGAGTGACGTAACAAGCATTGTTTTTGCCATGTGCATTATGGTTTGCATGGCAGGTTTGCAGAGCTGAATAGAAAAGGGATTTCATTTTTTTCTGTTTTTTTTGTAACCATGACTGCACTTCACCTAGTTTTTCTGTGAATTTTGGAGGATTTCAAATATACATTAAAATTAAGGTGTCTTGACTAAAACTAAACCATAGCTTCAAGGTAAAAGAAACCTATGGTGATTACATAGTACGTAGTGGGCATGTGCAAGGTGGATGGTGAATGATATTGCATCTGTATTATTTTGAAGCTTAGCCCACGTTTGGGATGACCTTGAGCTGGGTACAGCGTTGATTGGCAGTAGGGTCTAGTAAGATGCCAGGAACTGAGCAATCTCGTCTAGCAACTAAGTAAAACTACACATATCCTTCGATTGTGTGCCACTGTGATTTGCACCAGACAACCAACCTCCAATGTGGCTAACCGCATGCACACATGCAGCTTGACATTTAATCCCTTTGCTGTTACCTCATCATTGCCACAAATATATCAAGTTGCCATAGCTGCTAACAAATCAAAGCTTTCTTGACCCATCATTCCTTTATCATTAACCTCCTTGTCAGATCTGCATGAAACGTGGGTTCCTTCCATAGGATAAACATGACATACCAAAAAGAAAACTAAACATCTAAATTACTGACACGTTGTATGCAGATTTGTTTTGGGCAACTACGTCAAATGTTGCCAGAGTTATTAGTAAAATAAGAATTTTTTGCTCCTGCCCCCACTTATTCAATGCACCCTAGATGGATCGGAATGAAACTCGATATATGAAAAATAAGCTAAACAAGCCAAGTGTCTGCCACATTTCTTGCGGATCAATCAATCAATCAATCAATCAATCAATCAATCAATCAATCAAGCATTTGTATAGCGCACTACTCACCCGGAGGGTCTCAAGGCGCTTGGGGAGGGGGGGTCCGCTGCTGCGCGAACAGCCAGATCTTGAGCTGCTTCCTGAAGGCGAGGTGGTCTTGGGTCAGGCGGAGGTGGGTCGGGAGGGAGGTCCAGGTCTTGGCGGCCAGGTAAGTGAAGGACCTTCCTCCTTTGGTGGCTCTTCGGATGCGGAGGACGGCGGCGAGGGCGTGGTTGGTCGATCGAAGCTGGCGTGTGGGAGTGTAGAAGTTGAGGCTGCTGTTGAGGTATCTTGGGCCTTGGTTGTGTAGGGCTTTGTGTGCGTGGGTGAGGAGACGGAAGGTGATCCTTTTGTTGACCGGGAGCCAGTGCAGGTCTCTCAGGTGTCCGGAGATGTGGCTGTGTTGGGGGATGTCGAGGATGAGTCTTGCTGAGGCATTCTGGATCCTCTGGAGTCTCCTTTGGAGTTTGGCGGTGGTTCCGGCGTATAGGGAGGTGCCGTAGTCCAGTCGGCTGGTGACGAGGGCCTGGGTGACCGTCTTCCTGGTCTCGGTGGGGACCCACCAGAAGATCTTACGTAGCATGCGCAGGATGTTGAAGCACGACGAGGAGACGGCGTTGACTTGTCTGGTCATGGAGAGGGAGGAGTCCAGGATGAAGCCCAGGTTGCGTGCGTGGTCTGCGGGTTTGGGTGCGCTGCCCAGGGCGGTGGGCCACCAGGAGTCGTCCCAGGCGGAGGGTGAAGAGCCCAGGATGAGGACTTCTGTCTTGTCTGAGTTCAGTTTCAGGCGGCTGTTCATCATCCACTTGGCTACGTCTGTCATCCCTTCGTGTAGGTTGGCTCTGGCGGTGGTGGGTTCGTTAGTGAGGGAGAGGATCAGCTGGGTGTCGTCGGCGTAAGAGATGATGTTGAGCTCATGTTGGCGTGCGATGGCCGCGAGGGGGCTCATGTAGACGTTGAAGAGGGTGGGGCTGAGCGAGGAGCCTTGAGGAATGCCGCAGATGACTTTGGTGGCTTCTGATCTGAACGGGGGAGGCGGACTCTCTGTGTCCTTCCGGCGAGGAAGGAGGTGATCCATTCTAGTACCTTCTCTTGGATTCGGACGTTGCTTAGGCGCTGCACTAGGGTGCGGTGGCAGACAGTGTCGAAAGCCGCGGAGAGGTCCAGGAGGATGAGGGCCGCAATTTCCCCGTTGTCGAGCAGGGCTCGGATGTCATCTGTGGCTGCGATAAGGGCGGTCTCGGTGCAGTGGTTGGCCCAGAAGCCGGACTCCGAGAGGTCGAGGGATCCGTTCGTCTCGAGGAAGGCGGCAAGCTGCTTGTTGACGGTCTTCTCGATGACTTTGGCCGGAAACGGGAGGAGCGAGATGGGGCGGTAGTTTTTGAGTTCAGTGGGGTCCCCTGATGGTTTCTTCAGTAGAGTGCTGAGTTCGGCATGCTTCCAGCTCTCTGGGAAGGTAGCGGTGTCGAAGGAGGTGTTGATGATGTCCCGCAGGTGGGGTGCGATGACAGCGTCGGACTTGTTAAAGACGTGGTGAGGGCAGGGGTCGGTTGGGGATCCGGAGTGGATGGAGTTCATCGTGGGGATGGTGTCTTCGGTGGTGGCCGGGGTCCAGGCGCGGAGGGTGGTGGTGGGGGTCGTTGGTGCGGTCATAGGGTGCGTCGGTTGTGTGCTGAAGCTGTTGTGTATGTCTGCGATCTTGTTGTGGAAGTAGGAGGCGAAGGAGTTGCAGAGGTCTTGTGATGGGGTGATGTCGTTGTTTCTGGCGTTGGGACTGGAGAGCTCTTTGACGATGTTGAAGAGTTCCTTGCTGTTGTGTGCAATGTTGTCCAGTCGTTCTTTGAATGCGGTTTTCTTCGTGGTATGGATCAGTTGGTGGTGTTTTCGGGTTGCGAGCTTGAGGGTGGTCATGTTGTCTGGAGTAGGGTCTCTGCGCCAGGCTTGCTCGAGGGCGCAGCAGTTTTTCTTGGAGCTCTTGAGTTCGTCGGTGAACCTAGGTGCTTTCTTAAAGCCAGGTCTGCTGGGCGGGGTCCTCAGTGGGGCGAGGCTGTCTGCGCAGTTGCTGATCCACTTCGTGAGGTTGTTGGCGGCCTGGCTGGTGGGGGGGTCTTGGCTCAGGGCTGCTGTGAGCTGCTGTGAGCTGGTCGGCTGTGATCTTGTTCCAGTTTCTGCGTGCTGGTGGTGGTGGATCGTGTTCTTTTTGAAGCAGAATTGGACGCAGCTGTGGTCCGTCCAGTGGAGTCTGGTGGCGTGGCTGAAGGCGATGTGTTTGCTGGATGAAATGATGGGGTCGAGTGTGTGTCCGGCGTAGTTGGTGGGGGAGGTCACCATCTGCTTGAGACCGAGGTTGTCGAGGTTGTCCAGAAGGGTGGTGGTATTGCGGTCGTTGTTGTTCTCCAGGTGAAAGTTGAGGTCCCCGAGGAGGATGTAGTCAGCGGAGGGGAGGGCGTGCGGGCTGATGAAGTCGGCAATGTCTTAGCTGAATTGTGTGCGCGGTCCCGGGGGTCTGTAGATGAGGGTGCCTCTCAGGGTGGTCTTGGGGTCGGTGTGGATCTGGAAGTGCAGGTGTTCGGCGGTTGTGAGGGTGTCGTCGGTGTTGGTCGTGATGCGGATTGTCTTCTTGTGGACGATGGCGATGCCTCCTCCAGTCTGGTAGACGCGGTCTCTCCGGGTGATCTTGTATCCGTCCGGGATGGCGATGGCGATGTCGGGCGCTGAGGAGGCGTTCATCCAGGTTTCCGTGAGGAAGGCGACGTCTGGGGATGTAGTGTCGATCAGGTTCCAGAGTTGGGCGGCGTGTCTGTGGACGGAGCGAGTGTTGAGCAGAATGCACTTCAGGTGGTTGCTCCTGGTGCTCGGTTTGGCGGGTGCTGGTGTAGTGCAGGTCCTGATGCAGGTGAACTTGCAGGAGTGGCAGCTGAAGGGTCCATGAGTGCGTCTTGGGGTGGCTCGGTAGCATCCAGGGATCCGGCCGGCGTTGAGTGCGTTGAGGTCGGATGCGTCGTACGTCCGGCAGGTGGGGTGGCCTCTGCGGGGGCCAGGGGGTCTGGCACTGGGCGCGGTCCAGGCACGGACGGGCGCAGACAGGCTTGCCTTTGGCGCACCTTCGGCGCTCAATCGGTGCTCCCGCTGCTTTCGTCCGATGCGCGGTCGCTCCGGGGGCGTCATAAGTGAGGAGCCGGGAGGGCGGGTCAGCTGGGTGGCAGGAGCGGGGCGGCCAATGGGCAGGAGGGGGCGGAGTCGCCGGAGGTCTGTGGCGGAAAGGAGGTCCAAGGGCGGCTCAGCGGCGCCTGGGTCGTCCGGCTGAAGAAGGACCAGCACACAGGTAGGGGGAGGGCAGCAGCTGGGGGGAAGGAGAACACAGCAGGCAAAACGAGGCAGCAGATGGGGGAGAAAGGAGCAAAACGAGGCAGCAGATGGGGGGAGAAAGGAGCAAAACGAGGCAGCAGATGGGGGAGAAGGAGAAAAACGAGGCAGCAGATGGGGGGAGAAAGGAGAACACAGAAGGCAAAATTGAGGTCAGCAGAGCAGAGTCCAGGCAGTCAGCGGGCAGGAGCAGCGGTGTGTGGGGGCGACCTCGCCTGGAGCAGGCTCAGCGGTCGCTCCCTACCCCTGCACGCGGTCCCCTTAAGTGAGGATCCGGGAGGGCGGATCAGCTGGGTGGCGGGAGCGGGGCGGCCAATGGGCAGGAGGGGGGTGGAGTCGCCGGAGGTCTGTGGCGGGAAGGAGGTCCGAGGGCGGCTCAGCGGCGGCTGGGTCGTCTGGCTGAAGAAGGACCAGCACACAGGTAGGGGGAGGGCAGCAGCTGGGGGGAAGGAGAACACAGCAGGCAAAACGAGGCAGCAGATGGGGGAGAAAGGAGCAAAACGAGCAGCAGATGGGGGGAGAAAGGAGCAAAACGAGGCAGCAGATGGGGGAGAAGGAGAAAAACGAGGCAGCAGATGGGGGGAGAAGGAGAAAAACGAGTCAGCAGATGGGGGGAGAAAGGAGAACACAGAAGGCAAAATCGAGGTCAGCAGAGCAGAGTCCAGGCAGTCAGCGGGCAGGAGCAACGGTGTGTGGGGGCGACCTCGCCTGGAGCAGGCTCAGCGGTCGCAATGTAATGACACCAAAGTTATAAGCAAATCAAAGCTTTGTTTCGATCCTTATTTGAATTTGACCTCTTCCCTACATATCAGATGTCTTTGCAATCTGATGTATTTGGTTTATTTCTTAGTTTGCTAACAGTTTGCCAAATATCATGCATATTCATTGAAATGCATCAAAGGTATCAATGCATAAAAACGATGCCCTTTTTCTCTAGACCCAATGCACAATATTTGCCATATCGACATAAGGCTAAAGCTACTAAAAGACAGTTGAATGTCATGTGAATTCATTAAATTATGCTGCCGGTATTTGAAAAATTAAGGGGGCATATTACCAAGCCTGGGCGATAAAATTATCGCCGCTTTATCGGCGGGAAACTGCTGATAAAGTGGCGATAATGGGCTTGATAATATTCTCTTATGGCCTTAATTCTGCTGGACGCAGAAAAGGCATTCAATAGGGTCTCCTGGTCTTTTTTATGGGCTGTTTTGAAGCATTGCGGTATAGGGGAAGGATTTATAAAAGCACACCAAAGCATGCATAAAGACCCAATCGTGAAAGTTGCTTTGATGGGAGCACAGTCGTGAGTAATTAACATAATGCGAGGAACGAGACAAGGTTGTCTGTGCTCCCCCTTGTCATTTGCTATTACCATGACCCTTTAATTAGGAAGATCCAGGATGATCAAATAATTCAATCTATCCATGCTAGAGGGGGATATGTCAAAATGTTGGGTTACGTGGATGACTTAGCCATTCTAACAGGTACTCCCCATCTGGCTTTAGCTGAAATAAACATTTTAACATCACAATATGGTAAGATCTCTGGTTATCATCTAAATGATGGTAAAACTCAAATTGTTTGTAATGATAAAGTTGTCTTAGTGGATCAGCGGATAGTAGCAAGTGTTAGATATTTAGGCAAAGAAATTAGTTCTAAACCTGAAGAAATTGTTGACATTAATTTGAAACCACTATTACAACTTACATTTGACATTGATTGGCAGAAGTAATGTTTTTAAAATGATATTTCTCCCCAAAATGTTATACTGTTTTAGAGCAATTCCCTTGGATATAAACACAATTTGTTTTCAAAAGCTGGACCAGCTAGTCTCATGGTTCTTATGGGCTGGACAAGGCCCAAGAAGGGCTCTCAGATATACGACTCTTCCTAGAGACAGGGGCGGGTGGTCTGTCCCTAATTTTCAAGTGTATTATTGGTTTACTGTGTTGAAACAGATGGGGGAACTATCAAACGGGGAAATTTGGGTAGTGTAGAAACATCGATTTACCATTTATTTTATGAGATGGAGGCTAGGAGACTTCTTTTGTGCCATATAGATTTTGCCTATTTTAAGAGGGTCAAATTCAAGGTTTTGCTTAGTGCCTACATGGTCTGGACAGCTGTTAGAAAAAAGTTTGAAATCGGGTGGCTACATTTATATACCCCTCTAGCAAATAATACTCTACTTCCGGAAATATTTCAAGATGTATATTTTAAAAATTGGACTTATAAAGATGTTCATTGTATAGGGGATCTTATATCTTATGGTGGAATAATTACCTTTGAGGCTATCGAGAACAAGGATTTTAAAAATTTTTTACAGATCATTGACTTCCTTAGTAAAAGATCTGTTATCTGGGTTCAAATCCCGCTACTTGACTTGATTAATGGGGGTCAATCTACAATATCTTCTTTATATAAACTGGTAAATGAGAAGATGGGCGACGATTTAGCTAAACATTTTGATAGGTGGCAAACGATTTTGCAAGCAGGGCAGGATGAGTGTGAAGACTCCCTTCTGTTTAGTCAAACGACTTGTATTTCTGCAAATTTACAGGTACAGTGTTTCAAGACCTGGTGTAACTTATATATAACCCCAGCACGTATTTAAGGATGGGGGGACCTCTGGGATAAATTGTCCTTGTTGTGGATTGCTGACTGCAGACAGTATGCATATGTTTGCCACCTGTTCTAGCTTGTTTCAACTGATAGCTAAAATCGAACAGAGGTTAGAACATATTTTGGCCTATCTAGTCTCACTGACCCCCCAGGTTATCATGTTAGGATTTTCCAACCAAGACATGAAGGAAGCCGATCGTAAAATGGTTTATGTAGCAGCAATGGCTGTATTGCGGCTTTATTTGGCCACTGTGTGGCTTGATCCGAATCCTCCGTCGATACATGTTTGGTTTAGTAAATTATTATTTGTGTATAATTGGGATATTTCTGTGTTTAGGAGAAGGGGAAGTAGGGCTAGGACTAAAGGGGAAAAGATCTGGGTATCTTTAACTAAATGGTTAAATAAGGATGAACTTTTATTATGATTGGAAGTACCTCCTCTTTAATTCTGTTGTCATTTTCTCTCTTTTTCCTGTGGGGATCCACCTGGGTGGGGGGTGGGAGGTGTAAAATAACCTAAAAACTGGGTAATCGGATATGTTTTTTTCCTTTCAATGTGTGGTTATGTTATATTGTGTTTCCATGTCTGATGTCCTAATAAAGATTTTTTTTAAAAGAAAGAAACATTGTGCTTGTTTTTGCTGAACATGCCTAACTACTCTTATTTTTATATTCTGTGTGGTTGATGTTCATATTTTATGCACTAGACTGGGTATTTTAAAAGAAACATTTTAATCTACTTATCCCTGTTTATTAGTGCTACTGTTGTAGAGGTTCACAATTCGAAGATTGTTTTGAATGCCAATGTGTCCTTAACACTTGAAAGGGACTGATAGTAACCTGATAAAACAGCCTGTACAAGATTGCTCAGCGGGTCAGTGTCAGGGCTGTTGACAAACTAGTTTTTCGAATTCAATCTGAATATCAATCTGCATCTGAACTAAGTCTTGCTCCAGATTTTTAGGAAACTTACCCCTGCACCTCCGGGGATAACCCAGTAATTCAGATCAGCAGAGTATAATTAAGTTATATGCACTGCTGCTCTTAGCATTTTCAACTCAAATACTTCCCCTAAGAAGGAGACATGCCTCACCTGTTTACCATGGTCAGTGTAAGCAAGAAGCTCATGTTATCCAATTATGCTTTTAAATAGGGTTGCAGTATTTTTATACTATAATGATTTTAGGTGTACTTGCATAACATCATTAACACAAAAATGCATCAAAATATAAAGTCTGCTTCAGTAAAGTACCTGAAACAAAACAAAGAAAAGATGACATTTTGCCTGCCAGAAATATGTTGATATATATGTCTGTATAGGGTAGTAAAAAGTTCAGTGGATTGGGTGACTCAGTGGAAGTTAGTTATCAGGTTATATCTATTAATCCACTTTAGCCCTTGATTTATGGGTCGATGTAATGAATACCAACAAGACATAACTTTGAGTATAACATGTGCCATACAAATTGGCAGCAATATATATAATTATAGATGGGCAACAGTAAATTACAGGGATGTTTTCTTACCTAGGGGTTCTGAGTGACAACAAATAGATGACAGAGCAAAGCTCAAGTTGTCTATAATGTCACTTAGAAACCCAAGAAGAAAACATTCCCTTAATTCACTTTTAATCCACCTATACTTGTATGTTAGGTATGGCCACCACACTTATCTGCACTTGCTTTCAACTGGTGTGCAGGGACAGATGAGTAATGGGTGAGCCATACATATTATGGCCTCTTTTCCCTGTTCCAAATTTAAAAAAATGCCTGGCTTCCTGTCACTCACCCCCTCCTCTCTCTGTACCTTCCGTTCCCTCCTTCCAGAAGTCTGCTCTCCGGAGCTGATCTGACAGGCTTTCAGAGAAGTCAGCGAGAGCAGACTGTAATTATTTTATGATGTACCAATTGAGGTTAAAAAGTTCTGGTACCCACCTCATAGCAGTAAATTACTGGATTTAGATTCCAGTCATTCTTGCTAGAGATCTCTATGAGAACCATGCATAGCAATACTCTTAAATGCACATAAGAAACATGTTGAAATCCTGAAGGGTTCAAAGAGTCTTTCCTTCTTCTGAAGTTGATAAAATGAGACACAAACTTTGGTGTAACACTACAGTCAACACTGACGGGAGCGCAAATTGTGGACTGCATATACCAGGATGCAGAGGAACAAACTTTTCTGGGATGTATGCCTAGATGCATCAAACTGAATTGCATTCGCAAACGGTGCGAATCGCATTGTTCGGCCGTTTGCGAATGCAATTCACTAATTTGGAATGCATCATGCATTTCGCAATTTTAGGAATAGCAAGCATGTTGCGATTTCTAAAATTGCGATTGCATTTAAGAAATCGCAATTTGAGATTTCTTAAATGCTATGCATGATTATTTTAAAATTGCGAATTCGCAATTTGGAATAGGTAAAATAGCATAAAGTTGAACTTAATGCTAAATTACTGAAAACTTTCAAATATGCACAAATTGCATTTTTGAAAGTTTAAATTTACACACACACATGCCCCAAGGGCATGTGTGTGTGTAAATGGATTTTAAAGTTAAGTTTTAGGGGTGCAGGGAGGGGTTCTTTGCAAAATGGAATTCGCAAAATGTGGTTGCCTTCCCATTCATTCCTATAGGCCTTTTGGCCCCTAGGAATCAACGGGAAGGGTTTCCTTAATTGCGATTCGCAAATTGTGAATCGCAATTAAGGAAAAATACTGAATCGCAAAAAATATTGCCCAATTTTTTCTATGCATTGCCATTTGCGATTTCTAAATTGCGATTCCTTAATTTTCGCAACTTAGAAATCGCAAATGGAAACAATGATGCATCTACCCATATATGTAGTGTCTGCCCGCACCCTTTTCCCTCCCCAAACTGATTTTTATGACCTCCTCTGCCATTTATAAGTGAAATTATCATTATCATTAGATCATGAAATGACTCCACATGAATCATGACATATTTAGTGTAGCTGCAATATGTGGTGCTCATTAACAAGAAGGAAATGATGCTACAACTTCTTGAATCAGTTACGTCAAGAGTGACGTAACAAGCATTGTTTTTGCCATGTGCATTATGGTTTGCATGGCAGGTTTGCAGAGCTGAATAGAAAAGGAATTTCATTTTTTTCTGTTTTTTTTGTAACCATGACTGCACTTCACCTAGTTTTTCTGTGAATTTTGGAGGATTTCAAATATACATTAAAATTAAGGTGTCTTGACTAAAACTAAACCATAGCTTCAAGGTAAAAGAAACCTATGGTGATTACATAGTATGTAGTGGGCATGTGCAAGGTGGATGGTGAATGATATTGCATCTGTATTATTTTGAAGCTTAGCCCACGTTTGGGATGGCCTTCAGCTGGGTACAGCGTTGATTGGCAGTAGGGTCTAGTAAGATGCCAGGAACTGAGCAATCTCGTCTAGCAACTAAGTACAACTACACATATCCTTCGATTGTGTGCCACTGTGATTTGCACCAGACAACCAACCTCCAATGTGGCTAACCGCATGCACACATGCAGCTTGACATTTAATCCCTTTGCTGTTACCTCATCATTGCCACAAATATATCAAGTTGCCATAGCTGCTAACAAATCAAAGCTTTCTTGACCCATCATTCCTTTATCATTAACCTCCTTGTCAGATCTGCATGAAACATGGGTTCCTTCCATGGGATAAACATGACATACCAAAAAGAAAACTAAACATCTAAATTACTGACGTTGTATGCAGATGTGTTTTGGGCAACTACGTCAAATGTTGCCAGAGTTATTAGTAAAATAAGAATTTTTTGCTCCTGCCCCCACTTATTCAATGCACCCTAGATGGATCGGAATGAAACTCGATATATGAAAAGTAAGTTAAACAAGCCAAGTGTCTGCCACATTTCTTGCGGATCAATCATTCAATCAATCAAGCATTTGTATAGCGCACTACTCACCCAGAGGGTCTCAAGGCGCTTGGGGATGGGGGGTCCGCTGCTGCTCGAACAGCCAGGTCTTGAGCTGCTTCCTGAAGGCGAGGTGGTCTTGGGTCAGGCGGAGGTGGGTCGGGAGGGAGTTCCAGGTCTTGGCGGCCAGGTAAGTGAAGGACCTTCCTCCTGTGGTGGCTCTTCGGATGCGGGGGACGGCGGCGAGGGCGTGGTTGGTCGATCGAAGCTGGCGTGTGGGAGTGTAGAAGTTGAGGCTGCTGTTGAGGTATCTTGGGCCTTGGTTGTGTAGGGCTTTGTGTGCGTGGGTGAGGAGACGGAAGGTGATTCTTTTGTTGACCGGGAGCCAGTGCAGGTCTCTCAGGTGTCCAGAGATGTGGCTGTGTTGGGGGATGTCGAGGATGAGTCTTGCTGAGGCATTCTGGATCCGCTGGAGTCTCCTTTGGAGTTTGGCGGTGGTTCCGGCGTATAGGGAGGTGCCGTAGTCCAGTCGGCTGGTGACGAGGGCCTGGATGACCGTCTTCCTGGTCTCGGTGGGGATCCACCAGAAGATCTTACGTAGCATGCGCAGGATGTTGAAGCACGACGAGGAGACGGCGTTGACTTGTCCGGTCATGGAGAGGGAGGAGTCCAGGATGAAGCCCAGGTTGCGTGCGTGGTCTGCGGGTTTGGGTGCGCTGCCCAGGGCGGTGGGCCACCAGGAGTCGTCCCAGGCGGAGGGTGAAGAGCCCAGGATGAGGACTTCTGTCTTGTCTGAGTTCAGTTTCAGGCGGCTGTTCATCATCCACCTGGCTACGTCTGTCATCCCTTCGTGTAGGTTGGCTCTGGCGGTGGCGGGTTCGTTAGTGAGGGAGAGGATCAGCTGGGTGTCGTCGGCGTAAGAGATGATGTTGAGCTTGTGTTGGCGTGCGATGGCCGCGGGGGGGCTCATGTAGACGTTGAAGAGGGTGGGGCTGAGCGAGGAGCCTTGAGGAACGCCGCAGATGACTTCGGTGGCTTCTGATCTGAACGAGGGAGGCGGACTCTCTGTGTCCTTCCGGCGAGGAAGGAGGTGATCCATTCTAGTGCCTTCTCTTGGATTCGGACGTTGCTGAGGCACTGCACTAGGGTGCGGTGGCAGACAGCGTCGAAATCCACGGAGAGGTCCAGGAGTATGAGGGCCGCAGTTTCCCCGTTGTCGAGCAGGGCTCGGATGTCATCGGTGGCTGCGATAAGGGCGGTCTCGGTGCTGTGGTTGGCCCGGAAGCCGGACTGCTGTTGACGGTCTTCTCGATGACTTTGGCCGGAAACGGGAGGAGCGAGATGGGGCAGTAGTTTTTGAGTTCGGTGGGGTCCCCTGATGGTTTCTTCAGTAGAGCGCTGAGTTCGGCGTGCTTCCAGCTCTCTGGGAAGGTAGCGGTGTCGAAGGAGGTGTTGATGATGTCCCGCAGGTGGGGTGTGATGACAGCGTCGGACTTGTTAAAGACGTGGTGAGGGCAGGGGTCGGTTGGGGATCCGGAGTGGATGGAGTTCATCGTGTGGATGGTGTCTTCGGTGGTGGTCGGGGTCCAGGCGCGGAGGGTGGTGGTGGGGGTCGTTGGTGCGGTCATAGGATGCGTCGGTTGTGTGCTGAAGCTGTTGTGTATGTCTGCGATCTTGTTGTGGAAGTAGGAGGCGAGGGAGTTGCAGAGGTCCTGTGATGGGGTGATGTCGTTGTTTCTGGCGTTGGGACTGGAGAGCTCTTTGACGATGTTGAAGAGTTCCTTGCTGTTGTGTGCATTGTTGTCCAGTCGTTCTTTGAATGCGGTTTTCTTGGTGGTATGGATCAGTTGGTGGTGTTTTCCGGTTGCGAGCTTGAGGGTGGTCATGTTGTCTGGAGTAGGGTCTCTGTGCCAGGCTCGCTCGAGTGCGCAGCAGTTTTTCTTGGAGCTCTTGAGTTCGTCGGTGAACCAAGGTGCTTTCTTACTGCCGGGTCTGCTGGGCGGGGTCCTCAGTGGGGCGAGGCTGTCTGCGCAGTTGCTGATCCACTTCGTGATGTTGTTGGCGGCCTGGCTGGGGTTCACAGAGCTGGTGGGGGGGTCTTGGCTCAGGGCTGCTGTGAGCTGGTCGGTTGTGATCTTGTTCCAGTTTCTGCGTGCGACCTGTTGCTGGTGGTGGTGGATCGTGTTCTTTTTGAAGCAGAAGTGGACGCAGCTGTGGTCCGTCCAGTGGAGTCCGGTGGCGTGGCTGAAGGCGATGTGTTTGCTGGATGAGAAGATGGGGTTGAGTGTGTGTCCGGCGTAGTGGGTGGGGGAGGTCACCATCTGCTTGAGACCGAGGTTGTCGAGGTTGTCCAGAAGGGTGGTGGTGTTGCGGTCGTTGTTGTTCTCCAGGTGAAAGTTGAGGTCTCAGGAGGATGTAGTCAGCGGAGGGGAGGGCATGCGGGCTGATGAAGTCGGCGATGTCTTCGCTGAATTGTGTGCGCGGTCCCGGGGGTCTGTAGATGAGGGTGCCTCTCAGGGTGGTCTTGGGGTCGGTGTGGATCTGGAAGTGCAGGTGTTCGGCGGTTGTGAGGGTGTCGTCGGTGTTGGTCGTGATGCGGATGGTCTTCTTGTGGACGATGGCGATGCCTCCTCCAGTCTGGTAGACGCGGTCTCTCCGGGTGATCTTGTATCCGTCCGGGATGGCGATGGCGATGTCGGGCGCTGAGGAGGCGTTCATCCAGGTTTCCGTGAGGAAGGCGACGTCTGGGGATGTAGTGTCGATCAGGTTCCAGTGTTGGGCGGTGTGTCTGTGGACGGAGCGAGTGTTGAGCAGGATGCACTTCAGGTGGTTGCTGCTGGTGCTCGGTTTGGCGGGTGCTGGTGCAGTGCAGGTCCTGATGCAGGTGAACTTGCAGGAGTGGCAGCTGAAGGGTCCATGAGTGCGTCTTGGGGTGGCTCGGTAGCATCCGGGGATCCGGCCGGCGTTGAGTGCGTTGAGGTCGGATGCGTCGTACGTCCGGCGGGTGGGGTGGCCTCTGCGGGGGCCAGGGGGTCTGGCACTGGGCGCGGTCCAGGCACGGACGGGCGCAGACAGGCTTGCCTTTGGCGCACCTTCGGCGCTCAATCGGTGCTCCCGCTGCTTTCGTCCGATGCGCGGTCGCTCCGGGGGCGTCATAAGTGAGGAGCCGGGAGGGCGGGTCAGCTGGGTGGCAGGAGCTGGGCGGCCAATGGGCAGGAGTGGGGCGGAGTCGCCGGAGGTCTGTGGCGGGAAGGAGGTCCAAGGGCGGCTCAGCGGTGGCTGGGTCGTCCAGTTGAAGAAGGACCAGCACACAGGTAGGGGGAGGGCAGCAGCTGGGGGGAAGGAGAACACAGCTGGCAAAACGAGGCAGCAGATGGGGGAGAAAAGAGCAAAACGAGGCAGCAGATGGGGGAGAAAGGAGCAAAACGAGGCAGCAGATGGGGGAGAAGGAGAAAAACGAGGCAGCAGATGGGGGGAGAAAGGAGAACACAGAAGGCAAAATTGAGGTCAGCAGAGCAGAGTCCAGGCAGTCAGCGGGCAGGAGCAGCGGTGTGTGGGGGCGACTTCGCCTGGAGCAGGCTCAGCGGTCGCTCCCTACCCCTGCACGCGGTCCCCTTAAGTGAGGATCCGGGAGGGCGGATCAGCTGGGTGGCGGGAGCGGGGCGGCCAATGGGCAGGAGGGGGGCGGAGTCGCCGTAGGTCTGTGGCGGGAAGGAGGTCCGAGGGCGGCTCAGCTGCGGCTGGGTCGTCCGGCTGAAGAAGGACCAGCACACAGGTAGGGGGAGGGCAGCAGCTGGGGGGAAGGAGAACACAGCAGGCAAAACGAGGCAGCAGATGGGGGAAGAAAGGAGCAAAACGAGGCAGCAGATGGGGGGAGAAAGGAGCAAAACGGGGCAGCAGATGGGGGGAGAAGGAGAAAAACGAGGCAGCAGATGGGGGGAGAAGGAAAAAAACGAGGCAGCAGATGGGGGGAGAAAGGAGAACACAGAAGGCAAAATCGAGGTCAGCAGAGCAGAGTCCAGGCAGTCAGCGGGCAGGAGCAACGGTGTGTGGGGGCGACCTCGCCTGGAGCAGGCTCAGCGGTCGCAATGTAATGACACCAAAGTTATAAGCAAATCAAAGCTTTGTTTTGATCCTTATTTGAATTTGACCTCTTCCCTACATAACAGATGTCTTTGCAATCTGATGTATTTGGTTTATTTCTTAGTTTGCTAACAGTTTGCCAAATATCATGCATATTCATTGAAATGCATCAAAGGTATCAATGCATAAAAACGATGCCCTTTTTCTCTAGACCCAATGCACAATATTTGCCATATCGACATAAGGCTAAAGCTACTAAAAGACAGTTGAATGTCATGTGAATTCATTAAATTATGCTGCCGGTATTTGAAAAATTAAGGGGGCATATTACCAGGCCTGGGCGATAAAATTATCGCCGCTTTATCGGCGGGAAACTGCTGATAAAGTGGCGATAATGGGCTTGATAATATTCTCCAATCGAAGCTCATGTTAAATGTGAAGGACATCTAACATGAGCTTCAATTGGAATTCCTTAGGGCATATTATCAAGCCCATTATCGCCACTTTATCGGCAGTTTCCTGCCAATAATACAGCGATAATTTTATCGCCCAGGCTTGATAATATGCCCCAAGATTTCTCACCCCCTTTCAATGGTGCCTCCCTTCGACAAATCTGCACGAATTTAATAATACACAGGGTGAGATAAAAAAATGCTTAGCATCTCCGAAATTTTGTCAAATTCATAAAACATACTTTAGTTTAAAGGAGAATCAAAAAAATCTGATGTTCATCAGGCAAATTTTCAATAAAATGTCCCCTGATTTTTTGGGATGTCAATGCCAGAATAGTGGAGAACGTGCTTACAATGGGACTTTATACACAGCCATTGCATGAAACAGCATCTTATATGCCTTAGTCATCACACACAGAACCTCAAATGGATCATTCTGTATGGCAAGCTTTTAGGAGTGGGTCACAGTTGTAGCAAGCAGGTTGGTTTTGACACTGACAAAAAAATAAAATACTAGGTGAAGATTTTGTGAATTTGGTTATCCGAAATAGGTATTGACTTCTGTTATAAAGAAAGTAGACAAAAACAACAGAGAGTAAGTACTACTTAGGGACTGATTTAGAGTTCCAAGGATGGCTTACTCCATCACAAACACGATGGGTACTCTGCCCACTGTGTTATAAGTGCTATTGAATATCATTTGATCTGCAGCTATTTGCCAGCTGAGGGAATTCATAAAGTATTGCTAGCAAAACAAACTTACTCGTATGACAAGCCAAGTTTATTTGCATAGTTAATGATAACCATTGCATACAGTTTTAAAAGAACCGTTTATAAAGTGCTCATTTACGATAGAAAAGAGAAAAACATAAAAAACCTTTTTATGACAGTAAATTCGTCGATTAAAAAAATCATGCAATTTGCGCAGCTTTAAAAAAACATTTTTGATACACTAATCTGTGATAGAAAATAAAAATATAAAAACCTTTTTATAGCAATAAAATCAGCCACTAGGAATTCCTGCTATTTGACTTTATTTTATGTAGAAATGTGAATGCTCTCAGGTCCAGTTTGTTCCTTTGGCACCATCATTGTGGTTTACAGGGGACAATTTTATCTTTACATCAACCCATTATTTTCTGCTATAAAGTGTGATTAGCTAGTGCAAATATGAACTCCTTGAAATGGGTTGCACAGTGCAAGTGACTTGTGCAAACAGCGTTATTAAGAGTAACCTGTCCTTGATCCTTCATTGGTCCAATTTATTGTCTGAAAACAGTTTTAGGCATTTTATAATATTGTCCTTTTAAAATGGGTTGCAAAGTGCTGGCACTAGTGCAATTGAGCATTCTAGAAAGTAGCCTGACCTTGCTTCTTCACTGGTCCAATTCTTTTAGAAGCAGTTTTAGGAATTTTGATCCCTTGCAGGCTAGAGGGCTTGAGGTGACACTTAGCCAAGAAATTACTGCTTGCCTCCTTGAGTGAATTTGCATATTTTGGAAGATTGGATTCACCAGCTTTTTCCTTTGTGACATTGGCACCGGGCATAGACAGAAGATGTGCACTAACTCCTCCTGCTTATATCCTCATAGATGGCAACCTTGGCCTTGCGACTGATTTTTCCAAGATTAAATGAGATCTTTGGTGTTTATGATCCCAAATCGATGTACCATAAACTGCTGCTTTAAGGGCTGATAAAAATGCACTGAATGATACTTGTAATACATGAAGATGCAGCTGACAGATGAGGTAAGATTCAGGTTCCTTTATTCAAGACGTAGAGATGGTACAAGAGCAGACTCTTCCAAACAGAAGCAGGGATGCAACTGACTTAGAATGGAATCTGCAATCAAACACAAGCAAAGAATGGGTATGAGGGAACATTCGTAGGAAATACAGAACCATGGCAAACATTCTATAATAAACTAGAACAGTAACCTTAGAGAATGTACCACATCTTCTCCCTTCCCACAAACAAAAAAAACACACACACACAAAAAAAGGAGATTCAACAAACAAAATCTTTGAGATACCCTGGTGGTCTGCGACACATGAGTGAGACTGACTTGATACACTAGGAACAAAAACTTATGAGCCAACATGCTCAGGCATGAGAGAGTCGCCCCCGCCAAGATCCATGCACGGCGATCTATTACTCAAAGGAGTGACCGGTTTACACAGATTGGAATTGAAAACATTCCTTTGACATAAGGCCTGCAATTCCAACACTCTCCATTATTCAAAATGACACAATGATCCAAAACTTTCTTTACCACAAAAGGAGCTTTACATTTTGAAACACCTTTGCCCACCCTGCCACTTTTGATTTTGACTAAATCACCCACTTTGAAGCAACAGGGAGACACAACAACTTCTGTTTGTATGGGCACACGTCCTTGTAAAGTGACAAACTGTTCCATCCATGAAGGGACGAGCTTTGAACCCGGGGTTCTGCCCCACACGAATTCAAAAGGAGATGACATACAGTCAATGTAGGGAGTGGTTCGATAGGCCCAGAGCATTTTGTCAACCATTTTACATACCACTGAGCCTTTTGCAAAAGACATTTGAATTATACATTTGACTACTTTGTTAGCTCTCTCTCAAAGGCCATTGCCTTGGGGATTGTAAAGAGAAGTGCGATGGTCCTTTGAGACAAGCTGAGTGCAGTTGTAAGTAATGAGAATAGAGGGGATGCCTTCATCTCTAAATAACTTCCCCAAAAATGTATTAGTACTTTCAGTAGTGATATCTTTGGAAAATTCAACAATTAACCATTTTGAAAAAATGTTAACAACAACTATGGCGATTTGGTCTTTATCATGCAGTTCTCCCATGGGACCAATAAAGTCAAGACAAATGCTGTGCCAAGGTGAGCCAGGGTTTTGAATGTGAATGCTGCTGGACTTGTAGCCCTCCTTAAGACGTTTTTCACCTTCTTTACACTCAGAGCAATTTTCAACCCATTCCACCACTTGAACATCAAGAACAGGCCACCAAAAATGATTCTTGAGTCGACGTTGTGTGAGCCTTTGACCCAGATGGCCTTCGTGAGCTAGAGCTAAGAGTTTCCTTCTGATGCCAAATGGAGCAATAGATTGTTCACATTTCACCTAAATATTATTGTTATTGAGAGAGAGTTCATCAATGACTTTAACATAAGGTCAGACAGAAATCGGAAGACTTCAAAAGTCTGGTTACTTCTTGAAGAATGTGATCACATAACACTTCACACTCCCAATCACTGGCATCAAAAGCGCCCTCACCCATGAAGACAGCATACTGTATGGAAGCTACATTAATGTCATCGTCACATTCAGAGGTGGAAGAATCAAGGACAGTTCGCCAATCCAGAGACATTCTACAGAGACAGTCGGCCTGGACATTACTCCAACCTTGAATGTACTCTACATGGAATTGAAACTCTTATAGTTTAGATGCAAACTTGGCAAGTCGAGCTGAACCCTTGCCAGTACCCCTGGGTGAAAGTACTTTGATCAGGGGTTTATGGTCCGTTCTAAGAAGAAACTTGGTGCCCCATAAGTGTGTCTGAAAATACTCCATAGCCCAAGCTGCAGCCAGTGCTTCCCTCATGATAACTGAGTAGTTCTTCTTAGCATTGGTTAAAGTTCTGGAGGCAAAATCAATGGTACATTCGGATCCACCCATGGGTTGTGACAGCATAGCCCCCAAGCCTGAGGCACTGGCATCCACCGTTAGGATGTATCTTTTGTTGACATCAAATGGAGCTAGGACATTAGCATCACATACCTCATGCTTGATAAGGTTGAAACATTCTTGATATTGGGAATTCCATGAAAAACACACACCCCCTCTTAAGAATAGAACGTAAACACACAGTTTGGACCAAATTGTTTTTGACAAACTTAGAGTAAAACTCTATAAGTCCTGAACAACTGTTCTTAGTTAGTGGGAGTAGCGGCATGGCTAATGGCATTACACAAATCTCTTTTTGGTTTAATGCCAGAAGCATAAATGGTGTATCCTAGGTAGGCAATTTGGTCAACTAAGAACTTGCATTTTTCTTTAAGAAGAGTAAGGCCTGCCTTGGCCAACTTTTCTAAAACAATTCTGAGGGTATCAATATGTTGTTCAACTGATTGGCTGTGAACCAAGATATCTTCTTGGAAGTATATGGTGTTTTCAACACCTTTAAAAATGTTGGAAATCATACGTTGAAAAACACTGGCGGCTGAATTGAGACACAAACAGAGGCGTGTAAATTGATATGTGTCCTCCGGAGTGATGAAGGCAGTGAGGTGCTTGGAATCTTTACGCACGTTTATTTGATGGTATGCACTCCGGAGATCGAGTTTGGAGAAAATTCTGGCTCCCTTTATGGTGGTGACTAATTGTGTGATGTTGGGGAGGGGAAATGTATCAGCGACTACACATTGGTTAAGGGATCTGAGGGACACACAGAACCTGAGCTTGCCATCAACTTCTTTGGTGATGACAACAGAAGAGATCTAAAGGGAGGCTTCTACCGGCTCAATAACACCTGATGTGAGCATTTCCTTGATAAGGTTCTTCCTCTCCTCTCTGACCACTTTGGCACACACCTAACCTTGTGCAGAATGGGGACAGAGTCCTTCCTAATGAAAATCTGGTGGACATACCCCTTGAGTTGACCAAGTTCTTCCCTAAAGACACTACTGGCCTCACTAAGGATTTTGTCTAAACCTACATATTCAATGACCATGACCTGCTTGGAGGCCCTAGGGTTTACAATTATATGATGGTCGTATTGATGCACCCACCCTAGTATTGCTGGACCATGATCTGAGACATAAACTTTCCCTTGAATATGTCTATGGGAGAAAGAGATGTGTTCTTCAAAATAACCAAGTATGTCTATTGACTCTCCTTGATATCCCCCAGGTGCAATGTCTTTCGGAAGTAGTCTTGTTTTATTCAATGTTTCCTGAAAAAGACATTTTGGGATAATTGTGAACTTAGAGCCAGTATCAACCATCATGCTTATCTCTTGACCATTAATGACAACAATTGGGTATGTTCCTTCGCTTATCCTCCTCATAAGGAGACTGGTCAGAATCTATGACTAATATTTTATCACTATCTTAGTCTTGAACAATGTTGTGTACACTAGCTACACTTGCACACATTTTTCCTCTACACACTCAGGCGTAGTGCCCCATATTACAACATTTTAGACATTCTTGCTTAGAAGCAAAACAAAACTTAGAGTTTGAAGAATAAGCTGTGCTCCCACACCTATTGCACATTTTTGAATTTGTATTCTTGGAGACGCGTAAGGCCCTGAAATTAACAGGTTTACATTTAAACTTTCTGCTCCTGACAGCGGCAAAGGCTGTTTGGTCATCATTACCATGATCACAGTCAAGTTATTCTTGTGCAGAAACTTCATTGACGTCATTAGAGAGAGATCTCTTTTCTAGTTCTTACATACAGCATTCTGACTGCTCTACAACCTTAGCTAAATCAATTGCTGTTTTGAGGTTTGGATTTTTACCTGCCCAGAGACGTTCTTGGATCTTTTTGTTATTATACTGGACGATGAGTTGATCCTTAATTAGCTCATCGGTCATTGTTCCAAAATTACACTTAAATGACATTTCTCTAAGTCTGAAGATAAATTCATCAATCGACTCCCCAGCTATTCATAATGAGGTTTTCTTCTTTAGCATAGCGCACTTCAAGTCTGTAGATTGTTTCTTTATACTCATCAGCCATTGCCTGACCATTTGCCTGGAGGGCTTTTTTTATTTTTGCTGAAACGTCTTGACCATCAAGGACATCCAAATAGTTTTCGAACATAAAAATCCAGTCCTCCCAGGGTATAGTTGGCTGACCAGGTTGTGCTAGGAAGTTCGGTGGAGGCACAACAGATACATTGAGAGAGGCCATGGTGTAATAGTCCATTAATGAAAAGAAAAATTGCAATGACGCAGTGCAAATCCAATAATGAACATACTGTATAAAGCTTGAAAGAAAGAAAAAGAAAAAAACAATATACACAATGTACATATCGCTTAAGTTGAAATAATGTCTAAAATGAAGATCGCTCAGATAAATACCAGAAGAAAGCACATGTTACAACCAAATCTTCTTGAACCGAGCAATATACTGATGTGTATATCGCATGTGAAGAGAGAAAGAAGAAGACTTGAATACCTTACTGCTTGTGTGGGAAAGAAGGTACTGACACACAGTCATGGGTAGAAACCCAGTACGATCCGTTTAGCAGCTTCTGTGAATCATCCGACGTGGAGGAGTGAACACACAATGGGCATGTGTGTCGCTGGAAAATACCTTGAAATGCAGAGCCTTCGGAGAGCATCGCATGTCGTGGATGTTACGTTGTCATGGAGACACAACTTTAACTTAGAAAATGGCTGCTGACATGCAGACGCAAACGCTTGCGTGCAGACGATGTGTACTGAGGTTTCACATTGCGTTGCAAAGTGAAATACGTCAGTGAAGTGATGTTATCATTGGTGCTCCGTGACATTAGCAACAAGGATGATGCATAAGAGCGTCAGCAACACCCACTGAGCGGAAGCGTCATCTGTAGACCAAACTCCTTTTGGATTTTCCAGATCTCGGAGTGCCTGAAACTACCAGGAAGCTAGCGCACCTGTCTGCCCTTGTTCGCCAACTCAGTCAGTGAGTTGGCAGGAATCGTCCGTACCTCGACTGGGATGATCTGCAGCTGGGCTCAGTTTCGGAGTCAATCAGGAATTAAGAAGGCTGGAGTAAGCGGAGGGTGAAGTCGCCAAATTGTAATAAATGAAGATGCAGCTGACAGATGAGTTAAGATTCAGGTTCCTTTATTCAAGACGTAGAGATGGTACAAGAGCAGACTCTTCCAAACAGAAGCGGGAAGCAACTGATTTAGAATGGATTCCGCAATCAAGCACAAGCATAGAATGGGTATGAGGGAACATTTGTGGGAAATACAGAACCATGGCAAACATTTTATAATAAACTAGTAACCTAAGATTTTGTACTACAATATTCCTGAGGTATTTATATGAGTTGATCACTGACATGTGGTCTTCTTGCACAGGTATTTTAGTCTGTTGAATAAAGACAGTTCAGTTCAGTTCAGTTCTTTTATTTATTTCGAAGGTAAAAAACCATCATAAAAATACATAGTAATACATGATCGCATAAAACCATACTGAACAACATGACATTTTTAAAAAGAGCGACAAGTTAAAAAGGGGTTTTTATAAATTGTCAAAACAGCGTGCAAGTATGACACAAGGCCCCATATGAATTTTTAGTTTCCTCCCAATCCCGCCAACTTTATCAGCCCCTTGTGTTTCTTAGTTTAAAAGCAATTTTAAGGAAGCTAATGGTAGCAAACAGAGTACGCATTTCAGTGGCTCTTTGCAAAAACAGTAAAGCAGATTCCGCGTTGATAATATTTGAGTCCTTTAAAACGTTCACTAAGAATCTTTGACGTGGGGTTTTATAAAAAGAATACAGTAATACAAAATGAAGGGTGTCCTGCGGAGACCTATTGTCGCAGCCGCAGGCACCCTTCTGCTCAATTGTTTGAGTGAACCCAGATGGATAAGCTAAAATGTGGTGCAACAAATTGAGCCTTAAACGAGTCATTAAAAACCTCTCGTGTTGACTGTACATTAAAAAGAGGTATGGTTCCATGCCCACTTCATTGCAAACAAGTGAATGAGCAACTGCCGAGGGTTTAGCAGAGTCAAGCTCACTCCTCCTACCATCATATTTTTCCAGGAGTTGCATTTGAACAGAGTGTCTGGAATATATGTCCACCAAAGAGGGGTCCATAAATAGCTTTTGCTCGTCAATATCTCCCAATGTTTCTTTAACATATTTCAGCCAGGGGATTTGGTACCATCTCTCTTTCAGCAGACAATCCTGGATGATCTGTCTGGACAATTCCGCATTGGGGTTTGACCAAATTTTAAGCCAGGCCAGTATGGGTCTCAGTCTGATCAGGTCGGCTATGTATGGGGTACCCAACTCTTTGTGTGTTATCGCAGCTGGGATGCTCAACGGAAGCTTTAGCAGTTTTTTTTAGGAATTTGTCTTCCTCACTTTGTATTGGTTGTGCATCCCTGAAGCACCACACTTCCGCTCCATAGATGGTCTTTGAGATGCTGACCGACCTATACAGTGTCATCACCTGCTCTGGAGACCAGCGTCCCATTCGACGGGCAAAGTTTAGTATAGCGCCACTAGCTGAGACTAGTCTCCTAGCCCTCTCCTCTATCAGAGGGGCAAACTTAAACTTGTCATCAAATAAAAGGCCCAGGTACGGAAATGATTTGACAGTGGCCAATACATGATCCCCCAGTTTGAAGACAAATTTCTTCTGTGGTTTCTTCCCCGCTAACATGATGAAAGATTTTGTCATGTTGACAGAAAGGTCCAAATTCCTCATGAAGTCAGAGAAACCCTTAATTAAGAGCTGCAGACCAACTGCCGTTCGTGCTAGGAGGACCGCGTCATCACGTACAAGAGTACCGGCAGATGACGCAAGCCCACCTTAGGACAGTCAGTTTCCAGTGCTATCAGGGCGCTCTCCAGGCTATTTATGTAAAGGGAGAACAGGAATGGCGCCAGGATACAACCCTGCCTCACCCCACCAGAGCACGGGAAGGGATCGGTACTCACCCCCCCCCCCGCACTATAGCGGACCTTGGCGGTGGTGTTCCAGTGCAGCTCCCTCAGTATATTGATAAGATCAGAGTCAATTCCCAGGTTAGACATGAGTGACCAAAGTTTAGCTCTATTGACATTATCGAAAGCAGCTGCTAAGTCCATGAACCCCATATATATGGTCCCATCGGCCGTCTTGGTGTACTTAGCCGTGAGGAGGTATAGGTTGAGGCATTGGTCACTAGTTGACCTGCCTGTTCTGAACCCATACTGGGTATCCACCAGGATGTTGTGGTTGTCAGTCCAATCTATTAAGCGATTGAGGAGCGCCCTCCCGAGTACTTTGGCAGAAACATCGATCAGCGAAATAGGTCTGTAGCACTGCGGGCTGTCCCTACAGCCTTTCTTATATATCGGGACAATCACCGCAGTGGACCATGATCTCGGCAGGCCCGATTTGATTGCTGCATTCAGTACTCTCCTTACCAGTGGGGCCCATAACTCGGTGTTACTGAGGAACAAATCAGGGGGGGGTACCATCCGGGCCTGGGGCTTTATTTCTTGTCAGCCCTAGGATTGCTTTAAGGACTTCTTCCAGAGATAATTCCAGATGTTCTGCCCTTGGCCCTGTCTATATTCCATCACCAATGTCTACCTCCTGTTGGTTATATAAGGATTTGAAATGAGCAATCCATTGTTCTGGTAGAATATTAGAGCTGATGACTGGGGAGCTTGAATCATGGAAGCATGGTCTATTTATGATTTTCCAGAACTGTGCATAGTCCTTGTTTTCTCCAGCTTCCCTTAAGTCAGCCCAGACTTCCTTTTGAAGGGCCAGCTTCCTTATCTTTACCTGGGTTTTGTAATTCTGTCTGCAGCGGGTAATTTCAATCTTGTCCCTTGGAGTCTTTTTTAAGCTCTGCTTTAGGTCTCTTAGCGCTCTAGAACAGTTAGAGTCAAACCATCTTGGCGAGGATGACTGTTTTACGGGCTTCTTAGTTTTCAATAGTCCTTCCACAATTTTGGTTAAAGATTCGAAAGCCTCAACCACTCCTCTACCCTCTATTGTTGGATCTAAACAAGTCTCTATATGGGCTTTCCCTTTGCCCACTAGTTTGACATAAAACTCTTGAGGGTTAATCAGTGACCACCTTATGCGTCTCCCTTGATCTATTAGTTGGATATCGGTTTCATGGATCACCCCTGGGTCTTTTCTAATTAAATTTTTACATTTGATTTCTATTAAAATGGGGTTGTGATCACTAAAGGGACTCCACTCTGTACTAGTATTTAGGATCTGTTCTCTAGCACAGGCAGAGATCGTTATATAATCTATTATGGACCCATCGCCTTTTCCCTTGAATGGGGGTGTTGGGGATTCCCCTTCTTTAAGTGCAGCTAGATCCATGACGTGAGTGAGCGCAAAGTTGTCTAGTAGCTTCATCAGAGTTGTGCCTTCTTTATTGTGTGTGAAATGGGGACCCTTTTCTAGTGGGCATGCTGACCAGTCGGCAGAAAGAGGAAGTAGCTTGGGGCATAGATGGCAATTCAAATTCCCCATCAACAGGACAGTTAGTTCTGGTCCCTTCATCCTGTGATCCAGTTCCTCATTTAGTCTGCTCTCCAACACTGCTAATATTGGAAGGTTACCCTCCACCGGCCCCGAATTATAAAAATTTAGGAACAGTAGACTCTCCCCCTGGTGTTGTAGTGTGACAGCTTGTATGTTGTCTGACATCCAGTCTGGGTATGACCAGGTGCCGTTCAGGTCTAAATCAACGTATATTGCTAGGCCTCCTTTTGCTCTTCCAGAATTTGTCCCTTGGGCTGGTCTAAAGAAACACTTATAGCCCTCCAATTGACAAGGGTCTGAATCCCGAGCCCACTTGGAGTGCTATAACATGAAAGCGCCTTTTAAATTCTAACCACTCCTTGCTTTTTAGTTTGGCTTCCAGCCCTGCAATATTCCCGGATAGGATGGTCAGACCCTCCCTCTTGTCTTTACCTCTTGCTATGTGAGTTTCATTTGTTCTAACCTCCCCCATTGTAGATGTATCTTTGTTATTTTCTTTGTTTTCCCTCTGTCTCAAATGTGGGTCTAGCCTCCCGGTTTGTGTGTTCTCCTCACTCCCACGTTCACCCCCTATTTCTGGTCCCAAGCGTTCACTAGTCGTTAAACTTGTTGCAGGGTTATTTTCTGTAGGGATGAGTCAATCAATGTCCTCAAGTGATTGAATTGGGGCAAATCTATTGCTCCATTGTGCGTGATCACGGGGGGGGAAAGGACTGTTCGGGGTAGCTTACTGGTCTTTGTCTATGTATGCGTTGTGGTCTTCCAAGAGTCCACCCACCCTCATCACCTGCTCGGTTAATAATTCGACTCCTTGGGTAAAAATACCCCAGTGAGAGTGCACAAATAGTGCTGGTTTGATTCCTGTTAGAATTCTTCAGGATGTATTCAACCAGACTAGTGTCCCTGAAATTTGCAACTATACAGTCCCCTCTTATGTCTTTCTTTCTCCCCCAATCCAGTGTACCCTTCTTACGTGTACTATCTCTCCTCTTTCCCCGTTATTTAAGGGTCTATGGATGTTCAACCACTTAGAGATTTTGGTGAGTAATTGATAGTGTGATTCTCTCTCATTGGGCCTGGTTTCTGGTACCCCTTCAAAAACTATTACAAATGGGCTTGCCTCAGGGGGGAGATCTATATGTGTGACATGGGTGTTGGTAGTATGGAAGGGAATCGAGCTGGGGAATTAGTTACTCGGGTGAAGGTGGCTTTCCCCATACTGGCAATCTAAGAGTCTTAAATACCTAATTTCTCCATGGCCTGGATTAAGTACTCTCCTGATGAGTCTTTTTGGTTGCTGTGCTGTTCTTCCTCAATTTCAAGCCAGCATAGATTGTTAATGGTGCAACTCTCTGAAGCGTGCAGTCTCCAGCACAGTTTGAAGAAAGCGCTCTCGCTTTGATGTGACTGAATTTTTAAACCAAACTCTAGGGCTGGTAATGCTGTTTTTGGTGTAGAAAACACAGTTGTATACACTTTAGTTTGGATCTTGTTTAGTGTAATTATTTTCCGTCTGTGCATGATTTTGGTGCCATAGGCCACTGTTGGGATTAACTATGCTGGCATTACGGTAGTAGATGACTAAATGACGGACAGCTGAGTTTCTTTTTCAATGATTTGAACCCAAAAATGAACAACAGTGCTTTTCCTTGCATAGTGACCACATGGTGTTTAAAGGTCATTAGATGCTCCAAGCTGATGCCTAAATATTTATATGTGGCAGCAACCTCGACCTTTTTGCCTTCTATAAAATAGGTGAATGACTTGAATTTGGTATCAATCACGAAAACCCTTTTTTACATTTCACTCTAACCCACAAAAGTACTTTTGCATATATTTAAAATGAAAGCCATTTGGTAAGAGCCATGACATCAGTAAATACAGGGATCCGCACAGACTAACATAAAAACGACAATCAATATGTAAAACTGAATTCTCAATATATGTGACTGTGTGCCCCTGTTCCAAGAGATACTTTAATTCCACAATGATTCCTGTTAAAATAAAAAAATTGAAGGGGCATTGCCTTCAGCCAGATGAGCATGGACTCCATCTTATGGGCTCCTGGCTGAAGTCCCCATCCTATGCCCTGCATTACCCCCTACTGGTTTCAGTGACCATATATGACTGCCGGATCTTGTTAAAAGCGTCCTGTTGGAGCCTGACAGTGGAGCTGTGCCCATCTCTGTGTCCTACTTAGAAAGCAAGATATGAGAATGAGGCCAGACACAATTTAAAGTGGTAGCCTGAGAGAGAGGGCATCTGCTAATGCAAAAGTGGCAACACAGGTGAGAGTGGGGAAAAGTGACCTGTGGCCCAAGCAAGTGATTCCCCAGTTGCCTGCTAATAATGTTTGAGTGATTTAAGGCCATGCTGAAGCTGGAGCCGAATGAGAAGGACCTCTTCCTCCCACTGGTAAACTTTGGAGACCAGAGGCAATGGATGGAGTCAATTATTTGACTTTAGCCCGTGAGCCGGGCCCCACATTATTGTAGCCATTACATATGGCCATCGTGGGCATTGAATTGTAATTCCTTTTGTATAATGCTAGTATTGGCTCTGAGCAGAAGAGTGACACTGGCTGCCTGAATCTTTGGGCTACACACACACCCCTTCAAGGCAGCTATTGAGACACCACTGACATCAGATGCCAGTTAATAGAAAAATAACAGCTCAAAAGAAGATCTGCGACTTTTAGAGAGGCTTGCCTTAATGGTCAGAAGGAATCACAGAGGAGCATAAGAAGCATAAGAAGACGGCAGAAATGCCAATGAGAAAAGGCAAAGAAGTGACCCAAATTACAAAGGAAGATTTTCAGTCCTTTCTGGGAGATTTGCACAATAAAATATTCAACATGGTCACCACCCAATTGCAAACGCTGAAGGCAGACTTGGTTGTTAGCCTCTCAGAGGTAAGTAATGAGATTAAGTTGTTGGCGAGATCGGGTGACAATGAATGTGGACTATATTAGACTTGAGAGAGCACATTGTAATGGAAAAAGAAATTAAAACCCTATGGGATAAATACAATGATATTGAACCTTGAGACTGGGCAATTTAAACATTTGCAGTGTACAAAAACAAAGAAGGAACAGATATTGTCCAGTTCTGCAGGTCTTCGTTCCAGTTTGTCCTGCAGGACGGTGATGAGCGTAGATTCCAATCATCTGAGCCCAAAGAGTGGGCACCCCAAGAGATGCACCCGGTACTTGCACATGAGACATAATAGCCAAGCTAGGCTCCTCTCAGCTTAAGGGTTGAATCATGAGGGAAACCAGGAAAATGGACAATCTCATCTTCTAAGAGCAATCCATTGAGCTTTCCCAAGACCTTTTACAAAATACATTAAACAACAAAGGAATGCTCACATCTGCAACAGCAGAAATGTGAAGACAAAAGTTTAGTTATAGATGGACTTTTCCCTTTGGTTTGTGGTTTCAAGTGGGGTCAAAACCACATTTGAAGAGGCTCTGGAAATACTGGGTCTGGCAAAGGAGGACACATTTGAAGACATCAACTAAAAAAGAAGACTGGTCACTAGGAAAGCCCAAAAAATACATGGTGAAAAGTAAGGCGTTCAATATGAAAATGAAGAAGAGATAATATGTAACCTGTGGCCTGCATCTTAAGTGGGACTTGGTGCTGATTACAACTAATCATTGGACAGTACATTGGAAGTGAAAGTATGAATAGCAAGAGGGGGTGGAGGAATTGCTAGATGTTATGTTATGTTATGTTAAGCATTTTGTAAAGCGCAACAGCTGCCCTGGCAACGGGGCGTCCCGGCGCTAGAACCAACATAACAAACTGGGAGAGAAGCAGGAGGACATCTACAGGGGGGGAAAGAGATGAGTTTTAATCGCTTTGCGGAAAGCCAATAGGTTGTTCATGCTCCGAATATGGAGGGGGAGGGAGTTCCATAACTTAGCCCCTAACAGTCTGAACGAGCGCCCTCCTACACGGCAGTATTTCGTGTAGGGGACCAGGACTAAGTGTTGCCCTTTGGAGCGAAGGTTTCGTTGGGGGTTATAGGGCGTTACAGTGGGCGAAGGACCTCAGGTCCCTCAGTTCACAGAATCTTAAATGCAAAGATGAGGGCCTTGAGTTGGATACGGGCTTCCACAGGCAGCCAGTGCATTCTATGAATAGTAGCTCTCGCGGAGCACCTTCTCGGCAAGCCTACTATCGCCCTGGCGGCGGAATTCTGAATTCGTTGGAGTCTCTTAATTTCCGCTTTATTGGCTCCTAACAGCAGAACACTGGCGTAGTCCAACCTGGCCAGGATGGTCGATTGAACAATCAGTTGCCTCGTTTTGGAATCAAAGAAGCCTAAGATGGGGTTAAGGCTTCTCAGTAATCCAATGCAAGTCGCGGCCACTTTTTTAGTGTGAGCCTGAAAATTAAGGGCCGAGTCCAGCCAGACTCCCAAGTTTTTTGCCAGATTTTTTGGAGGAGGGGGTGCGGCCAGTGAGCAAGGCCACCAAAGGTTGCTCCAGCTGTTGGAGTTTTTGCCCATGATCAGCACCTCCGTTTTACCACCATTGAGTTGGAGGCAGTTCGCTGTCATCCAATTGGTGACAGCGGTCAGTCCATCCCTGAATCTAGTGGCATCAGGGGAGGGAGCCTCGTTGAGGCTGATGACCAACTGGGTGTCGTCGGCGTACGGCACCATTGTAAGATCCCATTTTTTGGCGACTTCCGCCAGGGGTTGCATGTATAGATTAAAAAGGGATGGACTGAGGGCAGAGCCCTGTGGCACTCCTTGTCCTATTTCTTGGGGTTTAGAGATGAAGGGTGGTGCCGATACCTGGAAGGATCTGTTCGTGAGAAATGAACGGAACCACTCTAGTGCTGAGTCTATGATCCCGATGTTTTCCAATCGTTTAAGTAAAATAGCATGGGAGACTGTATCGAAGGCCGCGCTGAGATCGAGCAAGATCAGCGCGGCACTCTTACCGGTGTCCATGATTTCTCGCAGGCATTCTGTGGAGTTAAGGAGAGCGGACTCCGTGCTGTGGCCCGGCCTGAACCGGTGTTGGGAAGGGTCCAGGATGTTATTTTTTGCCATATGATCATTCAGCACTTTGTTCGTGTGGGCCTCCGCTAGCTTCGCTACCCAAGGTAACAGCGAAACCGGCCGGTAATTCTCCGGCTTCGAGGGGTCTAAGGTGGGTTTCTTTATAATGGGTGAGACCCATGCCTGCTTCCAGCAGATGGGTACCGTGGCCGTGGCGATTGAGAGGTTGAGAAGAGAGGTCAGGGGTGGGAGGAAGAATTCCAGGGCTCCTTGAAAGTAGACTGGTTTCATGGGGTCTGCAGGTGCGCCAGATTTTACCTTCCTGCATATTGTAGTCAGTTCCTCGCGAGAGATGGCTGGAATGCAGGAGAGCCTGTAACTCTCACAGATGATTTTGGGGGATTTAATGTCCTCTGGAAGGTCGTGAGTGAAAGAGTTGTAGATCTTCTTCACTTTATCGGTGAAGAAAGTTGCTAGATCATCACATTGCTGAGTAGAAGTGATGTGAGAGGCCGGTTTATCTCCATGTTGCAATTTTTGCACAATTTTAAAAATGGTTTTCATGGGGTTGGGACTTGTTTTAATTTCATTCGCGAAGAAGGCTGCGCGAGCTAAGCGTATGGCTTTATGGTATGCTTTAAGCAAGGCCAGATACGCGTTTTTTTCCTCCGGCTTGTATTCTTTCCTCCAGTGGCATTCTGCTTTCTTACATGCTTTCCTCATAGTTTTCAGCTTTTCATCGTACCAGGGGTTGGAGGGGGAGTTACGGGCCTTGGTCCACTTGGCCGGTATGACAGCGTCCAGTCCCTTGGTGAGCCAGTCCTGGAAGGACGCATACGACGTGCCAATGTCGTTCACACCCTCCAAGTTAAGCTCGCCTAGGCTGTCAGCAAGGTTAAGATGTTGTAGTTTATGCCAAGGCCGTTTTAGGCATGAAGTAGGTGCCTTTATCACGGGAGGGGAGACACTCGGGATCGAGAAACTGACCAGGGAGTGATCGGTCCAGGCCATAGGTAAAGATGGTAAAGATTGACCAGTGATAGGTAGACTAGTGGTGATAGTAAAAGTTGGAATAGACACACACCATTTATTTTATGACAAATATGCAGTAGTCAAGAATTATGTTTGTTTGGAAAGACCATAGGTAGAGAGGAAAGGATGTTTGGATTTAAGGGTGGGAGAAGGAGGGCAGCCAGCACTCTGATTTAGATTGGGGAAATGGGAGGACGGTTCGGAATGTCACCTGTACAGATGATGCACTCATTGTCTAATTCAGTGGAAGGCCATTATCAATATTTAGAGTCGAAACACCAGAGGGTCAGTCTCAAGATCCTTAATATGTTTGTTCCGAATACAGGTGAAGAACAATGTGTTAAAGGCATAATGTCCAAGATTAGGAACTGGGACCCTGTTGGTCTTATGTGGGTGGGAGACTTCAATTTGGTCATGAGTGCATTGATGGGTACCCATCCCTGTGATAGATACACACAAGGAGTTATGTTGTGATGCTGCCACAAGAAGTAACAGAGCTGTGACTTTTGGATTTATGGAGGGATAAGCATCCAAATAAGAGCAAGTTGACCATTTTGCATGCACATAGATCACACTCAAGGAAGGATCTGATATTGGGAACTCAGGAGATATAAGATGCTACTCGCGTAATTGAACATCACACTGTAGCTCTCTCCAATGAGGTCTGTTGTTGCTAGTGTACAGGTTTGGAAAGAACCTGACCTGGCAGTTTGAGATCGATTGTTCTTATAGTAGCAGTGTCAAGACAGATTTGCATGTCACTGGGTTCAAACTAAAGTGACAAGGTGGTCAAAAGAACAATGTTTTGGATTGCAACCCAGAGTGACTGCTAGTATTTAGACTTATTGCAAACATTTCTATCCTCACCTTATATGTGTTCATTGTATCACCATGAATGGCAAGGGTATGCGGACACATGGGTTCCGTGCTCACTGGGCAACTGGAACTGAGCTGCACATGACTGCAGATCCCTAACCAAGGCAAAACCAGTCTTGGGTTGCTTGTGTTCTGGTTCAGCGAGAACCTGGCCTGGCAGTTTGGGCCGGACTGTTCCTTTCTTAGCAGGCTCAAGACTATTTGCACATAGTAGCATCAGAACTGAGGGGGCATGGTGGGAAAAAATGGTGGGAATGGTACCAGGAGAGAATGCCAAGGGTTAGACTCATTGTAAGCTTTCCTCTCATCACCTTATGTCTGTTTGACTCTAGCGTTCTCCAACCATGCAATGCTGGTATGGAAGGGAGAACAGCAATGCCATATGCAAAGATGTAGCATGTGGAAGATCAATAAATCCTTACTCAAGGATGAGTTGACTACACAAGCACTGAGGGATACTATCCAACTGTATTTTATGGAAAATTATCCTACTGTGGTCTCACTAAGTAAACTTTGGGGTGCATTTAAACAACTTTTCAAATAGCAATTGCAGCCTAATGAGAGGAGAATATGAACAGATTGAGCCATTTTGAGATTGTTAGACTTCCCTCTATCAAGATTAGTCAGTAAATATGTAAGAGGTCAATGCCTTTATAAATGTGGCCAACCTAACTAAACGTAGGCTATTGGAGGGGCCCTGGAGAGTATAATAGCATCTGAGGAGGCCTTCGGAGGAATATCTGACTTGCACCGTGATAAAGCTCTGGCTCCCGACAGCCCAATTTACAGATTTCATAAACAATTTCAGTCAGAGTTGACTCTCTGACTGGTCAAGACTTTTAAATCTTTCCTCCAGTCTCAAATAGTAACACCTTCAATGACAGACGCATACGTCATCTTGATTCACAAACAAGAAATCCCGCGTAAATACGTGAAGCCTATCGTATGATGGCTCTTTTGAATTAAGATACTAAATTCTTCTCAAAGGTATTGGGCAACAGATTGCATCCCCATCTGCCATACCGTATACAACCTGACCAATCAGGATTCATTCCACACAAATTGCATCCCCATCTGCTATACCATATACAACCTGACCAGTCAGTTGGTGTTCCTTTATCAAGTGCCATTGGCTGTAGGATTAGGGCCTCATATTGTAACATGGATTGCAACTATCTATAAGCAGCCAGTGGCTAGGATATTAGTAAATGGGGCTCATTCGAAGGTGATGTTCCTTAGGAAATGTGCACAACACAGGTGCCCCTTATCCCCTTTGCTATTTTCACTAGTTGTAAACCGCTTGCAGATGCTGTTAGATAACACCAAGAAACAGGGGGGTGGCTTTTGAAGGGGAGTAAATTTAACTCCATTTATTAGCAGATTGTGTTCTTTTGACTCTGGTGGCAATCTATTTCACAGGTGGGAATGCATTTTGGAGGCATGTGTTAAAATCTGGTTTCAAAGTGAATCTAGATATATCATAAATACTCAACATAGGGTTACCTCAGGAGACAAAAGAATGCCTGTCAAGCATATCAAGCATATCTCCCTTTTGCTGGGCAAAGGATGAAATTACGTTTTTTGGTATTTATACAACACCTAAGCTCCTTAAGCTATACACCGCCAACTATCCCAGACTGAAAAATGCTATCACATCCGCTTTCCAGCAGTCACACGTTCTCTAATTGTAATGGATGGGCAGAGTGGCTGCATTGAAGCTGAATATGCTTCCCAGTCTACTATATATTTTAAAGGCCCCACCGGTAGCCTTAATGGTAAAGGATTTAAAGGCCCATCAGGATGCCATGGATTCTTTTACTTCATGTGAAAATAATTGACATCTCTGGCAAGGTCCTGAAGGTAGGAGATAAGAGGTCAGGGCTTACCAGATGTGAAATGATACTATCAAGCATCCTTGCTCTGGGTAATGTTTGTATTGGTCTCTGTATAAGACAGAGTGACGCTAGATACATAGGATGGGAGCAGTGGTGAGCCGGGACCTGTTGGTTATACAGTGGCTGTCCAAACCGGCTAGCCCTTCAATGAATTACTTCTCAATGCTCTTTCTCTCTGCCATGCCTTAGAGATATGGAACTTAATTATAAGATATCACAAGTTTACTACTTTTCCACCATCCTTCACTCCACTTTGGCAAATATTTACCCGGGTATGGTAAGGAGTGACTTTGTGAGATGGCTGGATCTGTATTATAGAATGTTAAAAAAAAAGTACTTTACAGGGAGTAATTAAGATAATGTTAAATGCAAAAAAAGAGTTTAAACTCAATGAAAGTGATTGCACGTAATACTTCGAGCTGAAAAACTAGGCCCTGCATCCAGGGCACAAAGAACATATGATTAGATCTCTTGCTGCTTGGGAGAAAATCTTTACGCCAAGAGGTCTCATATCTAATAACTACTCAGTTCTAACAGAGGTGGATCCAGATGTCCAGTGGGTGTATAAGCAGAGATGGCAGCATATCTTAAAATCCAGCATTAACACACAGCAGTGGAAGAAACTTTGGGATATCATTGCTCCTTTGTGTAAAGGTTTGCAGAGTAAGGAGTCAATGCATAGGCAGATAATGTTGTGACACGTCACCCCAGTGAAGCTAAAACAAATGTATGGGAAACTGAGGGGAAATGTTGGAGGAAGTGTGGGAAGGGGCGACATGAAATACATATTTGGTTGTCCGGCCCAAAATTAAAACATTTTTCAAAGGCAATCTTGAGCTATAATAAGGTGGTGCTGAGAAACCCAATTTGACCTAATCTTGTGACTACCCTGTTAGGCCTCAGACCAAAGGAGATAGTAAACCTTACAGCAACGGACTGGAGACTGATAATCAATATGCTACTAGTGACAAAACAGGTGATTGCACAGAAATGGAAGTCCCTATAGGTCCCATTAAAGCAACATTGGGAAAGTAAAATGAGGACGCTGTTAACAATGATATTGAAAGAAAATATGAAAGCGCCCCTTGTCGAATTATCTGTTGGGCACAGACCTGGTAATTGGATGCCCAAAGTGGATGAGATTTCATAGACCTATGGAATAACGGTTCGCTGGGCAGAGCTGCATGATTGGCAAATTATTACATGAAAGTTGTATGGTGAAAGTCAAGTGTAACTGTTTCTACTTTGTACCCACTGGGGTGAGTGTTTCCAAGGAAGGAATGGAACGGAAAAGGTTTTTTTTTAAGTTGTGGAAGCTTTGTATGTCACTGTTATTATTGGGATGGAGACGCAAGCCAAAATGCTTCTGTAACTTAAAAATAATAACATTCTTTTGATGGATACAAAGCACATATGGGAGCAGCTAAAAACCATTTGAAATAATTCGAAATCATATCCTGTCTCACTCCATTACAATCTGTAACATTATGGTTACAAAAAAAGTTATCTTTCTTGAGAATAGATTAAGTTCTTAACGGTGTAACAGAAGGTGATACAGAAAAATCCTTGAGGATCAAAGAGTCAGAATGGCTTATTAATTTAGATGCATGTGGACCTAATGGTTTGAATGTAACTAAATAGGGGGTAATACCTTTATGAATATAGGCTACTGTAACATGTTTTCTAAGTGTAGTTTTAAGTATGAATTAGGAGCATTTTACATTTCGTCTTCAACTTACCATTTTATACTCTTTTTTTTTATAAACACTTTTTTATGTCTTACACAACTTTGGTAGTACTATGTCATCAAACAATTCTCCTACAATTGTTTCATAATTTGAGTTTTCATGTCTAAATACATTAATAATTGAACCCTTTCCAATTTTAGCTGCCCCGTCTGATCAATCATTTCCAAGACCAAAATGTTCTAACCATGTTCCCCATAAATGTTTATTGGGGAAGCCCGGTGTTTGATACGCATCATTGTCCAGGACTGCACATCTCTCCATGACCCAACACTACTCTGCCAATAGGGCCAGTATTTTTCAATTTCTCACTTTGTGATTTGCCATCCCTTTCTTGTAAATCTCCGTGTGTGTCTTGTGCTTTCCCATTCCTCCAAAATGGGGATGTTGGGGGTGAGCTTGATTGGTTGTGGCAGCATCCTGGACAGCAAGCATGATCCCAATTTCACCCCAATATCTGGATATCTCGGGCATGAGCCAATTAAATGTTCAAAGGTGTAATTCTTGTCTTGACATCTGGGACAGATGGGGCAGGGCCTGCTTTGCCCATCATTTGTAGACCTCGGGTGTCCGATGATATCTGTATAGCACTTTGAATTGAATCAGTCAAAAACATGTAGAGATTTTTTGTCCATTATTTTTAGATGTCAAGGTGTCACAAAGTATATGTGTAGCACTTTTAATTGAATCAGCCGAAGAATTGCAGAGATTGCCTTTTGGGGCAAGGCCATTTTAGCTTCGATCAACTCTTTATCCTCAAGCGTCCCAACCTCCTACTCCCATTTCTGTCTCAATATTTTGAGGCGGTTTGTTGTGTTTATCATTAATATTCAGTACAGTCATAAAATAGCAAATTTGCCCTCGGGTTGCAACATAATCGTTGCTCCAGCAAGTTTGAACTCAATCTAGAGTGGTAAAAGGCGAGAGCCTTGGAGGTTATGCTCTTTCAGGAGTTATATGATTTATTATTACTGTTCTTTAATTTTGATATGCCTTTGAAATCCCATATTCAGATCCAATTAGTGTTGCAACCTGTGGGAACCCACATTTATATTTCCTTACAATGCTTACAACTACCTCATGAATATTAATGAGGTAAGTCACAAATTGCAACTCACCTCAATTCGCTGCCATCACAGGGATTATGGCCTGCTGTGATCAGCAGGCCATCATGTCTGTGATTGCTTTGAAATAAAGCAATTCTTTCTTTGAAAATGCACCCTGTTTTTCTAAAGGAAATTGGGATGCATTTGAAAAAAAGGAAAAGTTTTACAATTATTTTCTAAGAATTGACAGTGGTCCATCTATCCACTATCTACTCTTAATAATGTTTTTGTTAGAGACGCGCGAGCACATCAACCAAGATGGCCGCCGCAATGATTTACGTGTCAAAAAGTCGTCAAAAATAGCGGCGCATGCCTCCACATACTATTCCTTACCTGTGGAGCGATTTTTGGACAAATTCCTTTGGCGGAAGTCCTTCTTCTGGCTCCATGGTTCCTGCTCCCAGCTTCGCTTGCAGGTACTGCCGGCTTTGACTGCCTGGGGGCAGAGTAATATTTATGACAGAGCCTGGCTTGGGCCTAGCCACGCCTACAGTCCAATTTAGCTGCTGCACCTGTAGTTTTGAAGAGATTTTTGGTGTTTTTGTCACTATTTACGTCATTTATCTCACATTTTAAGGTGGCTTTTCTTCACTTTACTATTCCTAGGTGTTAGTGAATATTTTTTCACCTCAGAATGGATTCCAAAAATCCAACTACTAATAAGAGGAAGCAGCAGGTTTCTCCTCCTCCAACCAAATCTAAGGTAGTGGAATCCTCAGAACCTTCTCTTGCGTTAATTTTGGAGGAGCTTAAAGCATTACGTCTGAATACTGACACTATTGCCTCAGAAGTCAAAAATGTTCGTAAAGATATGGCTTCTATTTCAATGAAGGTTTCCGACAATGTCATTAAAATTCAAGATAATAAAAATAAGCTGGACGCTTTCACACCTTTAATGGCCAGAATTCTTCCAATGCGTACTCAACTGCTGGACATGGAAAATCGCAATAGGCAATATAATCTTCGTATTTTTAATTTGCCTGAAGATGTTGAAGGGACAAATTGCCGACTATTTCTGGAATCTCTTTTACCTGGTCTTTTGAATATTACATTTCCAGAAAAAATTGAGATTGACAAAGCTCATAGAGTCCCGTCACATCAAAAATCCTCGACATACAAAGCCCAGGCAAATGATATTCAAGGTACTGCGTCATCATCATTTGGTTCTCATTATTAAAGCTGTGAGAGAAATTCCATCATTGTTGGTGAATGGAACAAAAATTTTTATTCACCAGGACTTTGCTAAAGAAACTGTGGCTATTCGTAGAGAGTTTTCTTCCCTTCGTCCGCAGCTGAGGAGCCTTGGTTTCAAGTATGGTCTTTTTGATCCATCTATGATGCATGTGTGGAAAGACAATGTCTCCAAATCTTTTTAACGTCCTGAAGATCTTCGGCTGTTTCTCGACCCTCAAGGATCTTGAGTATCCATCCATGGATACTCAAGATCCTAATACTTGAAATGGTTTCGTCTGACTTCACTTGTCACTTCTTTGCATAATCTTTATTCATGGGCTTCAACGGTTACTGGCCATGCTTGAGGAACGGGTGTGCATTTCCTTCTTTCTATTCATGTTTCTTGTTTGTTCATTCTTCTCTATTTTTTGTTTTTTCTCTTCATATTTTCTACATAGAGTTACTCCTTTAACTTGGCTATTTCTTCACTCTTCTTGTTCTGATCCCTTTCTCTCCTTCTTTCTATATCTTAATGGCTAACATTCATAATATTACAATTGTTTCTCTTAATGCAAAAGGTTTGAGACATCCAATCAAACACACGAAAATTCTAGATTATTTAGGTAGCTGCAAAGCTGATATTTGTTTTGTTCAAGAAACACATGTGGATGATAAAGTCTTACAGTACAAGAATAAAAAATGGGTAGATTCTATTGTCTCCTCACCTGCTAAAGGTAAGAAAAATGGGGTCGTTATTTTCTTTGCTAAAAGATTGCATTGTCAAATTCTTAATAAGATTTTGGATTCTGAAGGGAGATATATTATAATTAAAATCAAAATTCACGACTCTATTTTCTTTTTGTTTAATATTTATGGTCCTACAGCAGATGATCCTGTATTTTGGGCTACAGTTACTACTGAAGTTTTAAAGTTGGGAAAAGTTCCTTTGATTGTTGGTGGGGATTTTAATATTATTGCTGACCCCTTGCTAGATAGATTATCTACCTCTAAATTTCGACCATACAAGATTTTCCATGCCTTTAAAACTTTTCTTCATACCACCAAGTTAGCTGACATTTGGAGATTACACTATCCCACTGGTAAAGATTTTTCTTTTTTCTCCAACCCTCAAAATTCTCACTCTAGAATTGATTATGGCACATGAGAATAACATTTTTTATTCTAATATTAAAACTCTCGAGAAACAAATAGCCCAATTTGAACGTTTATTTATTACTTCGAATGATCCTCAATATAAAATTAAATTACAAAAAACTTAGATATGAATTTAATGCTATCCTCAGAACTAGGGCTGGGATTCAACTCTCTAAGCCCAATGCTAAATTCCGCTTTAATGCCAATAGGTCTGGTAAACTCCTCGCCAATTACTTACGTATTAAAAGAGATAAAACACAGATTACTTTCATTCAAGGCCCTCAAGGTAAAATTGCACTCTCTCATAATGATATCGTTCAAGAATTTCTACATTTTTACTCCACCTTATATAATAAACCAGATCTTTGTGATGATTCTATAATTGATGCTTTTTTAACTGCTTCCAATTTACCTCATATTTCTCCTTCTGACAGACTTGGGTTAGATTCACCAATTACTTCTGATGAAATCCTGAATGCCATCAAATTACTCCAAAAAAATAAATCTCCTGGTCCCGACGGCATCCCTGCTGAATTTTATAAAGAGTTTCAATCTCATTTATTACCTCACTTATACCAAATTTGTTCTCACTTTTGTTCCTCAGGTACCATTTCAGGTTCTTTTTCAGAATCTTTGGTTGTTGTCCTTCCCAAACCTGATAAAGACCCTACCCTTGTTTCTAATTACCGTCCCATCTCCTTGATTAATCAATGCTGTAAATTATATGCTAAAATCCTTGCCTCTAGATTAGCTCCTGTCCTACATTCTATTACTCACCCTGACCAATCCGGTTTTATGAAGAATAGATACTCTGCTAACAATACTAGAACATTATTGCATGTCATTGAACAAAGTTCCTCACTCCTTGTCCCTGCTGGTGTTATGGCTTTAGATGCAGAAAAAGCCTTTGATAAAATCCATTGGCAGTTTTTATTTAAAACTTTATTATCCTTTAATTTTGGACCCTCTTTTATTCGTATGGTTTAGGCTTTATATTATGCTCCCACTGCCCAATTGTTTATTAACGGACAAATTTCTAATCAATTTTACCTTTTTAGAGGCACACGTCAAGGATGTCCCCTCTCACCTCTCTTATTTTTATTAGGAATAGAACCCTTTCTTAATTCCATCCGTAAGTGTGAAGATATTCAGGGTATTACCATCAAAGATGTTACTGTTAAAACTTTAGCATATGCTGATGATGTGTTATTATTTATTAGTAATCCTACCTCGTCTGTACCGTTATTTTTTGATATTATTTCCAAATATTCAGCTGTGTCAGGATATAAATTAAATGTTACTAAAACCGAATTTTTTCCCTTAAATATCCTTTGTACTCCCGATATGTTACCTTCACCTGATATTGTTTGGCAAAAGTGCAAGTTGAAATACCTTGGTATATTATTTTCATCATGCTTGCATGCTACCCTGAAATTAAATTGTGACTTCATTCTTGATTATGTTAAACAAAAAACTTCCAAATGGTCTTCCCTTCATCTTTCCTGGTGGGGGAGAATGGAATCTATTAAAATGAATATTGCCCCGAAAATATTTTAATCTCTTGTAATGATACCAACTCAATTCCCACTCAAATTCTATAACGATATTGACAAACTATTATGTACATTTCTTTGGTTTAATAAACCTCATCGTATTGCTTTTGAAAAATTGAAGATTCCTAAATGCCAAGTTGGTTTTGCCCTACCAGATTTCTATTTATATCATAAGGCATTCATCTTAAAACTGAGCTCGTTATGGTTTAATATTTCACCTATTGTTAGTCCTCCTATTTGGTTTCATATTGAAAATTCCCTTGCAAAACCTTTTCCATTGCCCTCCTTGTTAACTATGTCTCCTACCTCTAAGGTTATACATTGCTCGTCCATAATCAAATCATCAAGATTAATTTTTAATGATTCGGACTCTAATTTTGCATCTCCTTTACTTTCTACAGTGCATTTGTCCTTATGACATAGCGCTTTAATAAAATTAAATAGAAATGTCTCTTTTTGGTCTTCACAGATTGATAAGGGCAATTTCTATCTTGAAGATGTTTTCTTAGATGGTGCATTTATTCCATTTGCTCAACTCCAATTAAAATTCAATCTACCAATGTCCGATATGTTAAAATATCAATTTTTGTGTAATTCCATTTTAGACTCCTTCCCAACTGGTATCCCGTCTATATCCTTATCTGATTTTTTATTTATATCAATACTGTTTCTGTATCTTCTAAAGCAGTTTCTGTATTTTATAAGAAACTTACCTTTTCATTAGGCTCCAACGTTGATATAATTTCCACTTTTTGGAACACTGAACTTTCCATTTCCCTATCAAATGATTCATGGTCATTAATTTGGACTAATAGTATTTCTGGATGGTTACCAGTTTCACTTTATCAAACCAATGCTTATATTTTGTTTAATTCTTTATGGACACCATTACTTTTATTTAAAGCTAAATTATTACCATCAAACCTATGTTGGCATTGTAATTTACATCCTGGTTCTTTATGTCACATGTTATTTGATTGTCCTATTATTATAAAATTTTGGTCTGAAGTTTGGAACGTAATATTGAAAATTTTGCCTATTTCTGATCTGCTTTCTTATAGATTGCTAATATGTAAATCAGTTGTTTTGATTAATCCTCTTGAAGATGCTGAAGCAAAGTTATTTAATTTTTTGGTTTCTGCTGCGTTAAAATCAATGACTTTTTGTTGGAAGGGTCCTACTTCTCTTTCAGTTAATGCTTGGTGGTCTTGGATTATCTTTACAAGAAGAGGTGCTCAATTATCTTTACAAGGTGTTCATCATAATTCTATGCATTTTCAATCTTTTTGGTCTCCTATAGATTCATATGTACAGTTATGATTCATGTTCTTTCAGTATTAATATTTTAATCATTGATTATTATTCTGTTTTTTAGCTTTTTATTGGTAACTCTATTTATCTAACTTATTATGCTATGAAATGTATATTTCCCCTTTCCCTCCTCCCTCCCCTTCCTTCCTTTCCTTCCTGTTTTTAGTTATCCTTTGATTGACGATTGTACTATGCGCTGTAATTTATTTATGACTGCTTATTTATGATTGTTCTTTTTCGCTTCCATGTAATTTAATGATTTAACTTATAAGTTTTCTGTATGTATCTCTGTGTTTTTCATCATATTGAACTAAAAATGTTTTTGTTAACATTCATTAAGGCAAATGTGTCTCTTGGGAACCCATCCCATTTTAAATGGGTTACCACTACTTTTTATGTGGGCCATAAAATATTAATTTTTTGTGACCATATTTTGGTTGCAAAACAATAATATATCCCATTCCAAATCATTATTTGAAAGGGGCACCCTGAATAAGACCCTTTTAAATACTAATTTGGCATGTAGTCTCAAAACCAAATTGTGATTCAGTAATGTGCTCTTAACTCGCAATTTGTGTTTGGTACATACCAAAAGACCATTTTGCAGTTGTAATTGCTCTGGGGCATTTTCTCCAGGACCTATCGCTGAGGTAACAGCCCTTTATCAGAGCCAAAGTCTCGGTAAAATCATCACCCCATTCACAATCAGGTGCTAACAGCTGATATCACCAGTTTACCCGCGATAGCAACTGCAAAAAACATCGCCACAGACGAACCAGGAACTATCGCTAATGAGATGCAGAGTAGGCGTTCCCGTGCCAAAAGCCGCACAACACCACTCCGCAACATTCTCAGCAACCAGCCAGATCGGCAATAAGAAAACAAAACATGTGATAAGGCGCTTTAGCAGCAGGATACTAACACCTGCTCTGACCTGCACCACAACAGGGAGCCCAGACCACAGCCACACCTGAAGTACAACAGATGCCATGGAGCCAATGATCATGTGGGCCAGACACCCAAGAGGGCCACAACACCCACCACCACCACCCCCAGAACCCGCTCCACCCAAGGTCCCACCCCAGGCACACCCCACCACCACCAGACCAAGACACTGCACATCAAAGGCCCAAAAACATGGAAAAAAACACCCGCCTGATGTCGCACAATTGCAGTAATCAACACACATTTGAATACAGAAATCCTGAGCCCTCCATGCACCATTGAAAGACCAAACAAAATGTCACATACTAATTTGTCTCCAAACAACTATTGTGAAAAGTTGTGGCAGGGCATCTCTGGACACAGTAAGAAGGTGTGTCAGGCACTCATCAAAGGACAGGGAGAGAGAGCAAGAGAGAGAGAGAGAACCAAGTAGAGAGAAAGAGATAGACTGAAAAAGTTGTGCAATGCCAATCGTGCCCTTGGCTTATGCAAAGATTCCAACAGCCGCGTGTGTCTCGAAATTTGTGCACCCCAAATCACAGGCCTGGCATCAAAGTCAACGCGATGGCGACATCACCTCTCGGAAATGCAAGCAGTAGACAGACTAAAATTAGGAATGAAAGCTCCTCTGTTTCTACAAACAAGGCAGAAGGCCAACCGACTGTCCGAACTTGGTCCTGAATGAGGCTGGCACACCCTGCGTGAGATACCAAACTAGCCTCCGATGGCTCCCACACCACGAACAGCGCTAATGAAAAACCAACGTGTCCACACACACTTGTCCCTGCACGACCTACACCTGCAAGGGATGCCCTTGACACATTGGTCAAAAACTACCCATACATCCAAATGTTACACACACATACGACTCATTGCCCTGAGCTGTGTCATATCGTCCACTGAACTGCCGCCGGTCTGAGGAGTGCCGGTGCTATGAGATTAACAAACACAATGGCAGGCATTCCCGGACACATGCACAACCTCTGTCATATGGAACTGTACCGTGCACGAATGCTGCATCTGTGGGGATCTGTGCCAATGGCAGTGTTGCGAATCAGTTACCTTCTGAGTTTCCGTCTTGCCTACATAACCTGCGTCCAGCCCTGGTTCCACTGTCGATCATGCACATTTGAGTGCCCCATGGAGGTCTTCCTATCCAGCGCAATGGTAGCTGAATTGGATTATGACCTGACAGTGCTTCCCCTGTTGGCCCACGAACAGGTGTGTCACCAGGATACTCGCGCATGGGATGCATTGATCTTTGGCGTATATGCTGGCAGTTGTACATGGGAGATTGCACAACTCCTCGTGTGCAGTGACCACATAGAGACGCTACTCTATTGGGCTGTGTTGCGGATTGGGGAAATGGTGTGGACTGAGGACATCTGCACGGAGCAGTTAGTGGTTTGGGTCACCCTGGTGTTCCTTGAACCAGACAACAAAGTACTATTGGAACACATTGCCCATGAAGCTGCGCTGACATTTATGGATGAGTAACTATGTTCCTGCAGCCACTTCGGATTCTCACCCACAGCACAGGTCCCATCACCTTGTTGCATTGTGGGGAATGCTCACATATCCCACCACAACAGTTGACATGGCTGCCTTTGCCTGGACTCTGAATGCATGTGCGTGGAACTACGCTTGTATACACACACCTGTGCAAGGTGAGGAACTTCCATGGTCGGAGTAGCACAGCATCGTTCCCAAATCGGACATACTGCTGGGGGAGAGTACACAGATGGCCGTGTAGCACGGCATGTGATCTTATCGGACCCTTCCACCTGATCACTGTCAGCAGAGCAGACAGTCGGCGAAGTCCGGTCGCAAAGCGCTCTGTAGACCCTATGGGCTGTGAGTCATGTTCCCTCACACGGGGCAACGGGCAGACTCCAAACATCACATGACACGTCCAGCTAGGCAAGGTTGACTGAGACCGTTGCCATCCGCAATGATTTGTGTACATTTTTGCACCGCAAAGTGTTGCACCTAAGCATGGGCGGAAAATCCGTTCCGCTCGCGGATTTTCGGTAAATTCGCAATCCGCGAACGCTCGCGAATATACCGAAAATCCGCAAATTCGCACGCAGCGGATTTTTTTTTCTTGGTGATACAATTTTGCGGCACGCGGCGTTCACTTACCGTCATTCAGAGTTTACCGAGTTGTTTTTCACGATATTTTGCGAGTGCTGCGCCATTTTGGATCTTGCTGCGGGATCCCGCGGGAGTTTGGCGAGTGCGATTACGTCATCACGGCTTGCCACCTTGCACAGCGAGAGTTTGTCAACGCGAGTACGCCGTGATCACGTATCGCGGGAGTTCGCAATTGCGAACTTGTAGATGCGGCGGGCAGCAATAATCTCGCACTCGCGAAAATACAAAATTTGCAACTCTGCACAAGAAATCCACCAGCAAGCAGCATAAACCTTCTGGAAATTATGATTTTTATCAGAATAACTTCTTAGGTTGACATTTGCCTGCACTTTGTTTTGCAAGGAGTCCATTTTGGGGGTGGGGGGGTGGGAGGAAGGAAGTGCCCCACAGTTTCCAACTTCCTGTTCCTGTCCAGCAGGCTCCTCCCAGTGCTTTCTTCATGTGCTGGTCACTTTCATTCGGATTCTTCACCTGGAAGGATTACTTTTTGTGGATGCTGCTGGATATTTGGATTTGAGGCCTTTTTGACTTTCTTTGGATCACTTTTGGATTAGAAATTTCACAAGTAAGTTTGTTTGGGGCATTACAGTTTCTGCAACTACAATTGTGGAATTTTCGTTTTTTGGGCTGTTTTGGGGCCTTTTGCCCAGGGGTACACAGTGGTGGGTGGACTGAGTCTTTCTGTGGGGTGTCTTGAATTTAACATCATGGAGGGCCTGGATGGCTTGGGATTGTGCTGATTTTTCTGTGATTTTTGTTTTTTTGGGCGGTTGTTGTGGCCTTTTCACCAGGGGTAGTGAGTGGTGCATGAGCCTAGTCTTTCTGTGGGGTGTCTTGAATTTATACATCATGGAGGGCATGGATGGCATGGGATTGTGCTGATTTTTCTGTGTTTTTCGATTTTTGGGGGTGTTCATGGGAACAGGCCATGTGGGTGGGGGCCATTTTGAGTGCTGCTACAGGCAGGCCCTGGCCATGTGCTGGGAGGCAGGGGGCCATTTTGAATGCAGGCAGTGTTCTTAGGTCTGCAACCATTTTTGCCTAGCTTTCAACCTTTATGCCCAGGGGTAGTGAGTGATGCATGGGCCTAGTCTTTCTGTGGGGTGTCTTGAATTTAAACATCATGGAGGGCCTGGATGGCTTGGGATTGTGCTGATTTTTCTGTGATTTTCGTTTTTTTGGGCTGTTGTTGTGGCCTTTTCACCAGGGGTAGTGAGTGGTGCAAGAGCCTAGTCTTTCTGTGGGGTGTCTTGTTTTTAAACATCATGGAGGGCATGGATGGCATGGGATTGTGCTGATTTTTCTGTGTTTTTCGATTTTTTGGGGTGTTCATGGGGACAGGCCATGTGGGTGGGGGCCATTTTGAGTGCTGCTACAGGTAGGCCCTGGCCATGTGCTGGGAGGCAGGGGGCCATTTTGAATGCAGGCAGTGTTCTTAGGTCTGCAAATATTTTGCCTAGCTTTCAACCTTTATGCCCAGGGGTAGTGAGTGATGCATGGGCCTAGTCTTTCTGTGTGGTGTCTTGAATTTAAACATCATGGAGGGCATGGATGGCATGGGATTGTGCAGATTTTTCTGTGTTTTTTGATTTTTTTGGGGTGTTCATGGGGACAGGCCATGTGGGTGGGGGCCATTTTGAGTGCTGCTACAGGCAGGCCCTGGCCATGTGCTCGGAGGCAGGGGGCCATTTTGAATGCAGGCAGTGTTCTTAGGTCTGCAACCATTTTGCCTAGCTTTCAACCTTTATGCCCAGGGGTAGTGAGTGATGCATGGGCCTAGTCTTTCTGTGGGGTGTCTTGAATTTAAATATCATGGAGGGCCTGGATGGCTTGGGATTGTGCTGATTTTTCTGTGATTTCCGTTTTTTTGGGCTGTTGGTGTGGCCTTTTAACCAGGGGTAGTGAGTGGTGCATGGGCCTAGTCTTTCTGTGGGGTGTCTTGAATTTAAACATCATGGAGGGCATGGATGGCATTAGATTGTGCTGATTTTTCTGTGTTTTTTGATATTTTGGGGTGTTCATGGGGACAGGCCATGTGGGTGGGGGCCATTTTGAGTGCTGCTACAGGCAGGCCCTGGCCATGTGCTGGGAGGCAGGGAGCCATTTTGAATGCAGGCAGTGTTCTTAGGTCTGCAACCATTTTTCCTAGCTTTCAACCTTTATGCCCAGGGGTAGTGAGTGATGCATGGGCCTAGTCTTTCTGTGGGGTGTCTTGAATTTAAACATCATGGAGGGCCTGGATGGCTTGGGATTGTGCTGATTATTCTGTGATTTTCGTTTTTTTGGGCTGTTGTTGTGGCCTTTTCACCAGGGGTAGTGAGCGGTGCATGAGCCCAGTCTTTCTGTGGGTTGTCTTGAATTTAAAGATCATGGAGGGCATGGATGGCATGGGATTGTGCTGATTTTTCTGTGTTTTTTGATTTTTTGGGGTGTTCATGGGGACAGGCCATGTGGGTGGGGGCCATTTTGAGTGCTGCTACAGGGAGGCCCTGGCCATGTGCTGGGAGGCAGGGGGCATTTTGAATGCAGGCAGTGTTCTTAGGTCTGCAACCATTTTGCCTAGCTTTCAACCTTTATGCCCAGGGGTAGTGTGTGATGCATGGGCCTAGTCTTTCTGTGGGGTGTCTTGAATTTAAACATCATGGAGGGCCTGGATGGCTTGGGATTGTGCTGATTATTCTGTGATTTTCGTTTTTTTGGGCTGTTGTTGTGGCCTTTTCACCAGGGGTAGTGAGCGGTGCATGAGCCCAGTCTTTCTGTGGGTTGTCTTGAATTTAAACATCATGGAGGGCATGGATGGCATGGGATTGTGCTGATTTTTCTGTGTTTTTCGATTTTTTGGGGTGTTCATGGGGACAGGCCATGTGGGTGGGGGCCATTTTGAGTGCTGCTACAGGGAGGCCCTGGCCATGTGCTGGGAGGCAGGGGGCATTTTGAATGCAGGCAGTGTTCTTAGGTCTGCAACCATTTTGCCTAGCTTTCAACCTTTATGCCCAGGGGTAGTGAGTGATGCATGGGCCTAGTCTTTCTGTGGGGTGTCTTGAATTTAAACATCATGGAGGGCCTGGATGGCTTGGGATTGTGCTGATTTTTCTGTGATTTTCGTTTTTTTGGGCTGTTGTTGTGGCCTTTTCACCAGGGGTAGTGAGTGGTGCATGAGCCTAGTCTTTCTGTGGGGTGTCTTGAATTTAAAGATCATGGAGGGCATGGATGGCATGGGATTGTGCTGATTTTTCTGTGTTTTTTGATTTTTTGGGGTGTTCTTGGGGACAGGCCATGTGGGTGGGGGCCATTTTGAGTGCTGCTACAGGCAGGCCCTGACCATGTGCTGGGAGGCAGGGGGCCATTTTGAAAGCAGGCAGTGTTCTTAGGTCTGCAACCATTTTGCCTAGCTTTCAACCTTTATGCCCAGGGGTAGTGAGTGATGCATGGGCCTAGTCTTTCTGTGGGGTGTCTTGACTTTAAACATCATGGAGGGCCTGGATGGCTTGGGATTGTGCTGATTTTTCTGTGATTTTCCTTTTTATTGGCTGTTGTTGTGGCCTTTTCACCAGGGGTAGTGAGTGGTGCATGAGCCCAGTCTTTCTGTGGGGTGTCTTGAATTTAAACATCATGGAGGGCATGGATGGCATGGGATTGTGCTGATTTTTCTGTGTTTTTCGATTTTTGGGGGTGTTCATGGGGACAGGCCATGTGGGTGGGGGCCATTTTGAGTGCTGCTACAGGCAGGCCCTGGCCATGTGCTGGGAGGTAGGGGGCCATTTTGAATGCAGGCAGTGTTCTTAGGTCTGCAACCATTTTGCCTAGCTTTCAACCTTTATGCCCAGGGCTAGTGAGTGATGCATGGGCCTAGTCTTTCTGTGGGGTGTCTTGAATTTAAACATCATGGAGGACCTGGGATTGTGCTGATTTTTCTGTGATTTTGGATTTTTTGGGGTGTATAACTGAACTGATGTTCCTCTGTCTTCCATTGCTTTTAGGTGCCCAAGACTCAAGAGAACCACCAGTGCCAGGAAGAAGTCCTGCAGTGGTGTGTGTGTGTGCAGCATAACGTCACGCGACGTCACGTCCGGCCACAGACAACTCTGCAACTCGTGCAACTGCGGCCTGCTGTTCTGACCTGCTCTGAAGAAGATGGCCCCAAAAAACGTTCCCCGTAGCTCCTCTAGCAAGAAAGTTGCCAGTAAGGAGCAGAAGAAGCAAGTTACCAAGGAAACTGGTGTGCCGCCCGCCACATTTTTTGGGAGTAAAAAAAAAAGTGCACCTGCAGCAGCAGCGGGATCTGCTGGGGACCAAGCTGGGAGCAGCACCCCCGCTCCATTGGGCTCAGTGCCACCACCACCACCACGCCAACTTAAGTCCAAGCCCTTGAGTGCTGGAGAGGCACTTAGTCTAGTTGTTCAATCACCATCAACCAGTGATGTTGGCTCATCGCAAGAAAGTAGCAGCAATGTCCCTCAATCAACACAGGTTGTTGTAATTCATCTGTCAAGTGTTGAACAACCACAGCCGCAACAACAACCACATGTGCAAGTACAAGCCCAAGTACTTGTGGAAGGAGAGGCAGCGCAAGGAGACGCGCAAGCAGAGGTGCATGGAGGGTCACAAGTGCCCACAATAGTTGTTCCTCCAGAAGTAGGGGCACATCAGGAAATCAACAATCAAGCCGAGGTATCAGTTGAGGAAGCCACTCCTCCTGATCATTCATTGTCTTCCTCATCCCTAGCAAGGAAAACATCAAGGGTGGCGTCTACATCTTCTTCAAGCCCCCTTCCTTTTGATGATATGGATCTAAATTGGGAACCACCACAGCCGTCTGAGAGTGAGGCACACCATGATCTGACAAAGGTAGTTAAGCGTAAAAGGAAGCTTGTCCAACATCTCATAGTTATGGAGTGTGATGAGGCTCAACAAGAAGTGGCGGATACTTCTGCTGATGAAGACTGTCACGATGACGACCCAGTCATCATAAAGGTCACTGCAGCCCCAGCGGGCATGCAGCAAACAGACATTTTGGCCCTAGCCCGAGAAGCTGCTGAGCGTGATGATGTTGTGGACGAGGAGGCAATGGAAGAAACACCACAATCATTGGAGTTAACTAGTACACCAACACGTACCCCTTCCATTTTTTTTCCTCGCCAGAAGGGACCTCCATCCATCTCGACCTCAATTAGTGGTGGTGGAAATGCAAAACGTACTAAAGTTCGGCAATCCACAACCTCCACTTCATCTGGCATTAGCAGCAGGACCACCACCGCCAGTATCACCGCCTCCCCCGGCCCCCAAAGACATTTCAAGTCCGCAGTTTGGGACTTCTTTAGTGTTTGCCCAAAAAAGGAAAACTTCGCCATTTGTAGCATTTGTAAGCATGCAGTTAGTCGTGGTAAGTTTGGTACCAACTATGGTACCGGAGGCCAGAGAGGTCATCTTGAGAGACAGCACACTGTCCAATGGTTTGCGCACCTAAAGGAGATCAAGGAAGCCGGAATTGCAAGTCAAGAAAATGTTGATGTTTCATCTGATGATGACGAGGAGGAAGAAGACGTGTCAAACACTTCACTTACACCCAGTACCCCTGTCAGCAGCACACCCCATGTGAGCCACACTAAGAGTGTGGGAGAGAGTGAGACACCAATGCGAAAAAGTTCATCAGCAAGCGTATCTGGGTCGAAGAAATCATCATCATCCCGTAAATGCTTGGTCCAGGGCAACATTAGAACCATGTTCTTTACAGAAGCACCATATGAACGCAACCACCCACTGACGCGTCAGTTTAACACTAAGCTGGCTAAAATGCTAGCCCTGGACCTTCTCCCTTTTTCTTTTGTAGAAGGGGTTGGCTTTCTAGAATTAGTGGCAGCGCTCTGCCCTAAATGGAAGGTTCCTAGCCGGTTCTATTTTGCCAGAGTTTCGGTTCCAGCACTACATGAAGATGTGCTGGAGGTGATTGGGGCAGCTTTGCAGAAGAGTGCTGTTCACACTATACATCTGACAACAGACATGTGGACCAGTTGCGCAGGCGCTGATTACATGTGCATCACTGCACACTGGGTCTCTTTTTCAGGGGTTAAAGCAAAGCTAAACGCAGGTGTTGACCCGGACCAAGTTTTTAAAGCTGCTCGGAAACATGCAACACTAGCCATATTTGGCTTGGAGAAACGTCACACAGCACAAAACATTTTGGATGAGTTTAACACAAAGGTCTTTCACTGGCCGTCCCTAAAAAAACGCCAGATTGGTTATGTTTCCACGGATAATGGCGCCAATGTAGTTAAGGCCATGGAGCTGGGTGACTATTTCAGAGTGCTGTGTTTGGCGCACTGTATAAACCTGGTTGTTAAAAAATTCTTGAGTGATGAAGACAGCCCAGCGTGCGAGGTAGTGGCCACCTGCCGAAAAATGTGCAACCATTTCAGCCATTCTTTTAAGGCCCGGAAGCATCTGAGGAGCCTGCTACATGAACGTCGAATGCCAGTGAAAGCACTCATCCAGGAGGTTCCAACACGTTGGAACTCAACCTTCTACATGCTTGAGCGCCTGTATACGGTACTCGATTACTATTTCTTAAAACAGGGTACAGCTCAGAAGGACCTGAGGATGGATGCGGCGCAATGGGACCTAGTTAAAAGCCTGACAGACATGCTTCGCCTTTTGAGGTCTTCACGCGTGCAGTCAGCAAGGAGGACTGTAATTTGGGAAAAGCTATCCCATTGTTGTTCATGCTGGAGCACCAACTGAAGGCGGTGTCTTCTGTGTTTCAAAAAGATGAAAAAAACCAAGACCCTTTTGTTTTGGCGGAGAAATTATTAGAGCGCCTACGTGGTGATGAACGTCTTAAAATGATCCACTCAGAACAGCATTACATTTGTGCTACTATTCTGGATCCACGCTACAAAAAGGCGCTGGCAGGCCGAGCATTCTTTCCTTTTGCTGATGAAGATGTTACAAAGTACAAACGTTGGCTAGCCTTGTCAGCCAATAGGTTTGAAAGAGAACGGCAGCTCATTGAAGGAAAATGCAGTACATCAGCATCAGTATCAGCAGGCCATCCCCAGTCAAAAGAATCCACTTCTGCACCTGTGGCTGTGGCACAAGTGGCCTCTCAGCCGTTAAAGACACCGGCAACCGGATCATCTGCACCAGACACAAAAGTAAAATTGGATGCTGAAGAGGATTGGCTAACTTGGCTTGGGTTTGGTTCTCAAAAGGTCACAGCAAAAAGTAAGCAAAGTGGAGGAACCTTGAAGGACCTTGAGTCGATGGTGCAGGACTATCTGAATGACTCAACAGAGGTCTATGTTAATGCTGACCCATTGGCGTATTGGCATGGGAAAAAAGAATTGTGGCCACAGCTCTCCAACCTGGCTATAAACTACTTGTCTTGCCCACTCACAAGCGTGTCTTCTGAACGTGTTTTCAGTGCTGCTGGTGGCATTGTAACTCCCAAACGGAGCCGCCTCTCGCCCAAAAATGTGGAGAGGTTAACAATGATCAAGATGAATCAGCACCTCATACCACCAGATTACAAAGTATGAGAAAGCACGCCGCATGAAGACGAGGAGGATAGCAACGTAGATGAGGGAATTTGTTCTCTGTTCGGTGACACTGACCTCACCCTGCCTGAATTCGCAGAGTATGATGACGAACTCTTATTCTTATTCCCTGACACGAGCCCTGAAAATGAGACAATGAATCAATAACTTTCTTTTTCGTCCTTATTCACTTTTATTCCTGTGTGTCTGTCTTTCTTTGTTTTGCACTGTTAATTTAATTCAAACTTTAATCACCTAATCACAAAAATAAGCCCATCAGCAGAACTGTCTTCACTTGTTTGCCTATTGATTTGAAGGTGCCGCAGTCTGCATTCCTCAGGTTCACAAGTTCAGAAGAACATGCTCCTCTATCCTCCTCCTCCAGACTCCTATTTCCATCAAAGCAGAGGGCTGGATTACGCCCAATGAAGAAAGACTCAGCACTTGTGGGGGTGTTTTACTTCTTTGCGGTTGAGTTGACGGCTCTGGGGCCATTGCTGGGAAGCTCTAATACCGGATAAAAGTGGTTTGGACCAAATCGGAGGCGGAAATTTTTTTGTGTTTTTGCTGACTTGCTTGCCTTTGAGGTGCTCTTTGGGGGGGTTCCGGGTGTTTGTGGGTGAGTTTTGGGGTCTGGGAGCACTGTTGGGACAGTCTAATTTTGATTGCATTTGCTTTTCAGGAAATCCGTGGTGGAAAACAGGAGTTATGACCTAGCTGCACAGTGCGTTTGGACCGAAGGCCGAGAAATATTGTAAGCATGAGATTTTCCTTTTTGGCTGTTTGGGGGTGTTGTGCTTTTTTGCTGGTGGTTTGGCGGGTCTTGGGGCATTCCTGGGAAGGTCTAATACCGGATAGAAGTGGTTTGGACAAAATCCATGCAGACTTTGTTGTTGCTATTTCTGACATTTTGCTCAATGTAGCGTTTTCGGGGGCCTGTTTGGGGGGCTTCCTGGTGTTTGTGGGTGGGTTTCGGGGTCTGGGAGCACTGCTGGCTATGGATACTTTAGTTTGCAAGAGGTTTGAAGCAAATCCATGGTGGCAGAGGGGAGTTAGGGCCTAGCTGCAGAGCGCGCGCGGAGTGATTTTGGAAATTGGCAAGAAAATGACTAAGTCCCCATTTTTGTACTTTTGCTTTTAGGCTGTTTGGGGGTCTTCTACTAGTGTTCTCCTGGGTTGACGGCTCTGGGGCCATTGCTGGGAAGCTCTAATACCGGATAAAAGTGGTTTGGACCAAATCGGAGGCGGAAATCTTTTGTGTTTTTGCTGACTTGCTTGCCTTTGAGGTGCTCTTTGGGGGGTTCCGGGTGTTTGTGGGTGAGTTTTGGGGTCTGGGAGCACTGCTGGGACAGTCTAATTTTGATTGCATTTGCTTTTCAGGAAATCCGTGGTGGAAAACGGGAGTTATGACCTAGCTTCACAGCGCGTTTGGACCGAAGGCCGAGGGGAGTTAGGGCCTAGCTGCAGAGCGCGCGCGGAGTGATTTTGGAAATTGGCAAGAAAATGACTAAGTCCCCATTTTTGTACTTTTGCTTTTGGGCTGTTGGGGGGTCTTCTACTAGTTTTCTCCTGGGTTGACGGCTCTGGGGCCATTGCTGGGAAGCTCTAATACCGGATAAAAGTGGTTTGGACCAAATCGGAGTCGGAATTTTTTTTGTGTTTTTGCTGACTTACTTGCCTTTGAGGTGCTCTTTGGGGGGGTTCCGGGTGTTTGTGGGTGAGTTTTGGGGTCTGGGAGCACTGCTGGGACAGTCTAATTTTGATTGCATTTGCTTTTCAGGAAATCCGTGGTGGAAAACGGGAGCTACACAGCGCGTTTGGACCGAAGGCCGAGAAATATTGTAAGTATGAGATTTTCCTTTTTGGCTGTTTGGGGGTATTGTGCTTTTTTGCGGGTGGGTTGGCGGGTCTTGGGGCATTCCTGGGAAGGTCTAATACCGGATAGAAGTGGTTTGGACAAAATCCATAAGGAAAAGCCTTTTGGCACTTTTTGTAACTTAGGGTTTGTTAGGGTTAGCCCTAGCAGCAGGATTGCATGTGTTTCGGGGTGTTCTAGATTTTGGCAACTGAGTTCTGGGGTCTTAGAGCACTCGTGAGAATGTGTAATTTTGGTTGCAAGTCATTTGAAGAAAATCCATGGTGGGAAAGGGGGGATTTGGCATAGTTAAAGAAAGCCTTTGCCACTATTCTTAAGTTAGGGCTCGTTAGGGTTAGCAGTATTTCTATTGCATGTGTTTGGGTGGGGGGGTTTTCGAGTCTTGGAGCGATGCTGGCTATGGATACTTTTGCTTGCTTGCAAGTGGTTTGAAAACAATCCACAGTGGGTAAGGGGGTATTTGGGCCTACTTTTACTTTCAAAGGACGTTTTGTCACCAGTTTTCTGCTAGGCCTCGTTTTTTGAGATCTGATTGGGGGTCTTCTACATTTTTGCAACTGGCTTTAGTAAGGGTCTGGGTGGGAGCGCTGCTGGGAAGGTCTAATTTTGTTCTAAAACACAGTTTACAGTGCACCTAGCTTGAGGGGAAAGATCCGCTAAATTAATTTGCCCATACTTATTTATCCTTCAAAAGGTGACTCAGACAGAGTACGCACTTTCAAAAATATTGTACTGTCTATTAGGAAAATCAAAGTGTGACTTTTTGCACTACACAGCGTACATACCTTATATTTATTTATCAGTGGTGTTGTAATATATATCACTTCCTGTTTTTCGTTCAATAATTACAGGCCGGGTTTCAGTCTGTGCAATGGGGAAAAAAGGATGGAGTCAGGCTTCACATTAGCGAGCCGCAATTCAGCATCCGCCAGGCAGGCAGTGGACAGGGTGTCTTCTGGTCACCAACATTGATGGACAAACCGTCAGCTGGAATGGAGGAGTGCCGCTAATAAGAGGAAGTGTTTGCTGCATGCAACTTACTTACCAAGTTCAACAGGACAACTACAACAACATACAGATACAGTATCCATTGTTTTCTTCTATGAGTGTGACTGCATTTCTTAGATCTCTCTCTCTTCTAAATTGATCCCTACAGCCATTCTATAGGTTTTACTTTGGCTATTTTTTAAACCTAATTTAATGTAAGCAGTGTGTCTCTGAGTGCAGAGATAGGCAAGTGAAAACGCTGGAGCCCTGTACTGTCGCATTCTAGTACTACTTACTTTTCAGTAACAATGCATGCACTTCCTTTATGTCACCTAAAAGATTTATGGTTAGCTTTGTACCCAAGGATTTCTTTATCTTCAATTATTGTTTGTCCATGCTGTGCTTTTTTTTTCTTCTCTCAACAAAGCCTACCCAAAAAGAAACCCCCATTCCCATCCATTTTCCAAACCCTAACCCTCTTCCCCCGGGCTGTGTGGTTTTGCTTGATGTGTGACTAAATGACATCAATAATTCCACACACTTGCTGGGGAGGATAAGGTCATAGCAACAGGCTGGTGAAGGAATCCGAGGATATATTCTAGACTTACTCAGCTTCAGTACTATTTCTTGTAGTAGTAGCCAATGTCAAAGAAATCCAACACAAGTACAAGTTATACTTTCAATACTTTACCATTTGTTAGGCTACATTGTGGCACTGTTCTAGTGTACTCTCACCTGCTATATTCTCTATCGTACCGTTGTAATGCTACAGTAAGGACAAACCAGGTTTCATTTTCTTTTTTTCCATAGGCATGCAACTGCCACTGTATCACACCACTAGTGCCACCGCAATGAGGAGTACATTTCATCCCCCCAGGATTACCAACCTTAATTGCCATTTCCGGTGGAGCCAGCCCTGGGCCTAGCCCTACTTTCAATGTTTGTTATAAACAAGGGAACCCCATACAGTAGAACCTGGGGTAAAGAGATACTTTTTAAGGAACAATGGTTCAAGGTAGGCCTAATGAGGTCCTAGGAAGAGGGTTGAACAAAAGCGAGTATTTAATAAGTCGCTGGGGAGCAAAAGTAGTAGGTACAGGTAGGAGCTTTTATTTTACTCTTTTTTCTTAAGGATATACATAAGTAATTATACTGTATTTCAGGTGCTCAAGTGAATAATACGGTGCAGGACGTGACATATGGGATTAAAGTGAACGGACTGTGACACAACAACAACAAGGATAAAAACACAACAATTATATACAATAGAACGAGTGAAATTCCTTGGGTAGGTCGACGGCGTTTCGATCTATATAGCTTTAGATCATCATCAGGACAGATGAGCCTCCTGAAACTATAAGATTAGGGATTTCAGTTACACGTTGTTTCCTACATGTATGCTTAACTAGCATTCCTACATGTGTGCTTTAACTCGCATTGGTTGTGTGCTCCCGGGGATTAAAAATTTAGCATGCACATGTTCTTATATTTTCACATGCGCGTTTTTGTTGAAGAAATACATACAATAAAGGGAGGTGTATATTTTAACCTCACCTTAGTGTGTGGCGCTTATTTAACCAAAAAATTCATAAGGTCATATATAGGTACATGCACTATTCGAAGCAATTAATTGGTAGCAAATTTAAACTGTACCTTGCCGATGTATTTTTTTAGGCAAGGATGGTTTTTTGACAGTACAGCTGATTTGGATGTCGCTGTTCTCGAGAGAATCTGTAGGTAATGTAAAATATTTTTAGACACAGGCGGACTTTGTAACTATAATTATATACTAAAGAATTATAGTTTTGGCCATTGGGTTGGTCTAGGGTTTTCTACAGTAACTGGTAATTCTGACCAAGTTTAAAAAAAGGGGCTAGTCCAACACTAGCCCCTTTGCGCATGCTCCCGATATTCCCTACCGCGCATGCTCCCACTCGACACACTATTGTGTCTGCGCGCGCAATAACCCCACACGCTAATAATGGAGGCATTGGCGTTCACTAAGTTGTGAGCAACTTCGAGAGAGGAACTCGGACCTCCCTTTCCTGCTACGCCGAACTGCCAAGATTAAGTAAGTGTACCGCTGGCCACGAAGCTACGCTTAGCATACTGAATCTCTTAACTTTAGCCACGCACTGACATACGTGTTTTTGTAGTTTCAGGCGCCAATACCTTCCTAGTGCCATAGCGACGAACGCGCTAACGGATCCCCCTATACTAAATCTGTTTAAACTTTTCCAAGTAAGTAGCCCTGTCCTCCTTATCCTAGCCGTGATGAACAGCAATTGAAAATTCCTAATCACTCTCTTTCACTCCACAAGTTCAAGTAGGACCCTCGTCCAAGTAGAAGTGACTGAGCGCTACTCGAATCACCCCACTGAGAGACCCAAACTGATTAACAGCAGTGTAAGTGTTTTTCCCTGCGAATACCTGCTAACAAATATGGTTAATTTCAGCCTTTGAACCAACCCCCCCCCCCTTTTTTAAACTTGGTCAGAATTACCAGTTACTGTAGAAAACCCTAGACCAACCCAATGGCCAAAACTATAATTCTTTAGTATATAATTATAGTTACAAAGTCCGCCTGTGTCTAAAAATATTTTACATTACCTACAGATTCTCTCGAGAACAGCGACATCCAAATCAGCTGTACTGTCAAAAAACCATCCTTGCCTAAAAAAATACATCGGCAAGGTACAGTTTAAATTTGCTACCAATTAATTGCTTCGAATAGTGCATGTACCTATATATGACCTTATGAATTTTTTGGTTAAATAAGCGCCACACACTAAGGTGAGGTTAAAATATACACCTCCCTTTATTTTATTTATTTCTTCAACAAAAACGCGCATGTGATATGGCTGAGATACCCGCCACCCCCTCTCAACACAATCCCCAAGAATTGGGAAACCGGAAACAGTTCTGAACTTTTGGAAGGCGGGAGGGAGTTACCCTCCCGGCCGTATTTATTAAAATATGAAACAAAATCAAAACATTAAAATAACAGTTTCATATCATGTACAATTTCATATCCACATTACGATGTTTGGCTAACCTTAATACATATCTAATACAAAGGTTCTCCTAGCCGATACTAACATCCTTACAAATGCATTTCAAATTGAAATAGTACATCCTAACGTTAAGGGCCAACGGCAAGGTCGTAACCGGTGTCAGATCCCTAAACCAGAACTCCCCCCTCACTTGTGAGGGGCGGCCGCACAGAGGACTGCACCTCATGTGCCATACCAATTTCCCTTGTCTTGACGGGGGCCCCTGTTAACTCGACGCCATGTACGTGGTCGTCCGAGGACTCGTGTGAGGTGTCTAGAAGGTAGCGTAGACCCCCCTCCCCACCCTACACAACTTACCACATCTGCCGTCGCAGATGTCCTGGCCCCGGGAAATTCCCAGGAGGGGCCCGTAGCCCCTCCTATCCAGGGAGGGGCCTTGACCGCCTTCCCTTTCCTTTAGGCGTCCCGTCCTTTAGAAGGGACCGCCTCCCCGTTGAGGGGCCAATGGCCACCTCCCCCCGGGCGCTCCCATCCGTAATGGGTGACGCCCCCCCCTAGGGATCTTTCAATGACTGCTCACCGATCATGACCTTACCGCCCGACCAAACAATAAATACGACAAGACTAATGACTAAAGAGAAAGGACATTCCTACTAAAACAGATCAAATATCAACCCTCTAAAACATTACTAATCACTCTGATGAAAGTCTTTAATAAAGCATACTGCACAGAGTTCTCCACTTTATTGCAACCGAATCACAAACTTTATTCAAAACAACCTGCAAGACAAAACAACTGCTACGTAACATGACTTTATACCACGATAACTTGCTGTCTTCAGGGGATGGTGGGTGGGTTTCAAAATTGGCTCTTCGTTCCGTCTCGAGCTCACGTGCAGCGAGGAGGTGCAGCTTCAGAGCACAGGAACAAGAGGATGCTTCCTTGGCTTGTTGCTCCTTTTATTCTTCTCTGGGCGGGCGTAAACCCGCCTCCTCCCGCCTCCAGGGGCGTGGCGGACGGCTTCAGTGTCTAGGACAACCCACTCTTGGGCGGGAAAAAGCGCGCCCCGGCTACGCCGCTTCGGGCATACCAGCCGAGACGCGCCTCCCGCCCAAAATGGCTTCCCGGGGGGATCGGGGTACTCCACCATACGTTCGGGGGGACCGAGGGGTCGCCCCTTTCCATATGGCTGAGATACCCGCCACCCCCTCTCAACACAATCCCCAAGAATTGGGAAACCGGAAACAGTTCTGAACTTTTGGAAGGCGGGAGGGAGTTACCCTCCCGGCCGTATTTATTAAAATATGAAACAAAATCAAAACATTAAAATAACAGTTTCATATCATGTACAATTTCATATCCACATTACGATGTTTGGCTAACCTTAATACATATCTAATACAAAGGTTCTCCTAGCCGATACTAACATCCTTACAAATGCATTTCAAATTGAAATTGTACATCCTAACGTTAAGGGCCAACGGCAAGGTCGTAACCGGTGTCAGATCCCTAAACCAGAACTCCCCCCTCACTTGTGAGGGGCGGCCGCACAGAGGACTGCACCTCATGTGCCATACCAATTTCCCTTGTCTTGACGGGGGCCCCTGTTAACTCGACGCCATGTACGTGGTCGTCCGAGGACTCGTGTGAGGTGTCTAGAAGGTAGCGTAGACCCCCCTCCCCACCCTACACAACTTACCACATCTGCCGTCGCAGATGTCCTGGCCCCGGGAAATTCCCAGGAGGGGCCCGTAGCCCCTCCTATCCAGGGAGGGGCCTTGACCGCCTTCCCTTTCCTTTAGGCGTCCCGTCCTTTAGAAGGGACCGCCTCCCCGTTGAGGGGCCAATGGCCACCTCCCCCCGGGCGCTCCCATCCGTAATGGGTGACGCCCCCCCCTAGGGATCTTCCAATGACTGCTCACCGATCATGACCTTACCGCCACAGGCCGGATAGTTGACCGGCTATCCGGACCCCCCACAAAACTCCTACCTAAAGGTCATGCTGTAAACTCCTCAACCAGGCTACGAAGTCTCCTATGAGTAAAGAATTCCCCACCCGGGACAAATGGACCCCATCCTCTAGATACATATTGTCCCCCCTGATACAACCATGAGGAATCGAATGCAATGTACTGGTACGGAACAGTCTACCCAACTTGTTATTCACCTTTTTCACAGAATGATTTATAGCAGACACTGAATTAGCCCCCCGCCATACCTTTCGTGGAATCATATGGGACCATGCAATCGTGCACCCTGGAACTCTTCTCGCCAACCAACTTACTGTGGATAGTATCGCCTCGAGAAGTAGTCGTCTACCAGTGGTCACCAAATCATTGCCCCCAAGATGTACTATGAGTATAGATGGCGGTGACCTCGTCCGCCCTAACAAACCCTCGAGAAACTGTTGAAACTGGTCAATACAGAGCCCGCCCCTTCCGTAGAAGGTCACCCTGTACCCGTATTCCCCAGCTGTGTGAATCATGTCACCTGCTTTGAATACGTCCGCGGCACGCCTCACGTATGAGTGGCCCACGACCCACACCACTCTTTCCGCAGCCGGTGATCTCTGACCGCTGATTCCCAGGTGTCGGGTCGACTGCACAGTCCGCCCCGCCTCGTAGGTTTGCGAAACTGTAACCAAACAAAGACAAGAAGCGTGAGTACATGATATCAGCTTCACAACATGTGCAACCGCACATACCTTTTGTAACAATTCGAGGACCAACGCCCCAACTGTTTCACTTTTTCCACACTCAGACCCCTGGCTGTAGCCTCTGTAGCAGCCCCTATCCGGAAGGAATGAGTCCCAAACTCTCTCTGGTTCAAGCCCGCGGCCGAAATTGCCATTGCAAACACCCGCTGGAACTGAAACCTCGTCAGTGGGGTGGCATCTGCGTGCCTCAGCAATGTCCCCCCCCATGATGCCGCCCTCTGCGCCAAATATTGCTCAACGCATGCCACCGGGCACATGGGAGATCCGGGAATCCGCTGGACCACTACACTGTCCCCGATCGCCCCCTGATCGGTCTTGGACCTGACAAACGAGACAATCATCGTCTCCCCTTTCACTTGAATGTGCTCTCGGCACAAACCCCCCCCCCGTATCCTGCTTGTTTCTCGCCACCAGTTCGCTTACCCGCATAGCCCCATAGAATGCTAATGCAAAAGCGGCCCGGAATAACACTGTTTCCGACTGGGATGAACATGTTGCAGGGAGTACGGACAGTAACAGGGCCAACCTATCCAGACCTATCGGGTGCCTTTCATCTACTTTGCGACCCTCAAGGCGTTGCCACCCCCGCAGCGCTTTCTGTACTACGAAAGACGCTGTAGGATCCTTGATACCATGGGCCCGTGCCATGAAGGAAATGGCGGCCCGATGCCTCTGGGCCTTAGCCACCGATTTGCCTGCCCTGCGTAATGACAGTAAAAATTCTATGACAAATTCCTCCTGGCCCCAAAACTCCCTCCTAGCAGAACCCAAAAAGGACCAATAGGAACGGAACGCCCCTTCGTATGCCTTCCCTGTCCTGGGTGCTAAACTCTCTCCCACAAAGTTTTGTAGTTCGGGGCACCGAGAGACCAGAGAGCTTCGGGAAATGGTGCCGCCACCGGGTCCGCTGTGGGCAGAAAACCCCAGAAGGCCTGCATACGGAAACGAGAAAGCGCATCAGCAGCCTGATTCAGCACCCCTGGCACATGCCTTGCTCTAAAGAGCACGTTCAATTGCATACATAGTAAAACAATTTCCTTGAGCAACCTCAGGATCTACTTGCATCGTGCTGCCTGACTATTGATACACTCAACCACGGTCATATTATCAGACCAGAACACCACAGAGTGATCCCTAAACCCCTCAGGCCATGTTTTCAAAGCCACCAGAATAGGGAACAGTTCGAGAAAAGCAATGTTACTTGTAAGTCCACACTCGTGCCACCATGACGGCCATGTTTGCGCCGACCAATGATTGCCAAATATGGCGCCAAAACCTATACTCCCTGCCGAATCTGTCCACAGCCCCAGCTCTTCGGAGGACACCGCCGGCTTGGTCCAGACAACCCGACCATTGAAGTCCGCCAGGAATGCCAACCAAATGCGCATGTCCTGGCGAATCTCAGCCGAGAGCCTAGTGCGGTGGTGCCCTTCTCTAAGACCGACCATGGCTTGTGCAATCGAGCGGGAAAAGGGGCGGGCCATTGGCATTATCCTAAGGGCAAAGTTCAACTGACCCACAGTCTGCTGTAATTGATGCAAGTTCACCTTAGTTTCTCTCATGCATGCCTCAAGTGAAGCCCTGAATCTCCGCACCTTTTCTTCTGGCAGCCGGAAACAACCTTCCTCGGAATCGAGCTCTATTCCAAGAAACTCGAGCGAAGTTGATGGCCCCACAGTTTTGCCTGGCGCCAATGGCACACCAAACCGACTCATCAGATCACAAAATTCTTTTACAGCCTGTGCACATTCTGTGTCCCCGGCAGCCCCCAGAAACAGAAAATCGTCTAGATAATGCATTACATGCTGAAAACCCGTCATCCTCGTGAATGCCCATTGCAGGAAGCAACTGAATTTTTCAAAATAAGCACAAGATATGGAACAGCCCATTGGCATACATTTATCCATGTAATAGCGCCCCTGAAACATGAAGCCCAGGAGACGCTGGTCGTCCGGGTGTACCGGGAGCAACCGGAACGCGGACTCAATGTCAGATTTAGCCTTCAGCGCTCCGGGCCCCAGGCGATTCAACATGGCGACTGCATCGTCGAAGGATGCGTACCGCACCGAACAAAGCTCTGGGTCTATTGCATCATTAACCGACAGATCCCTCGGGGCTGACAAATTATGTATCAGTCTAAACTCACCCGGGTCCTTCTTGGGGACCACTCCCAAGGGTGAACAAACAAAATTAGGAACTGGTGGTATGTTGAATGGTCTCGCCACCCGACCCCGGGCTACCTCTTTCCCAATCTTCGCTTGCACCACTGCCGTATTATGTAGGACCGATAGTTGGTTTCTACACTGTGCTTTACCCTGAAAATTCCCCACCGGGATGCGGAAACCATAAGAAAAACCGTCTCGCAACACCCCAGCAGAGACACGATCAGGGTATTCGCTGAGCCAAGGAATCATTGCCATGGTATCAACTGGTGTAGGTAAAGCCGCCCCTCGGACTATGTCAGACCTGTTTGGCGCTTCCCCTACTTCCGTTATCACCCGTTTTGGCTCTGCACATGGTCTCGGGATGCGAAGACTGTCCACACCCCCCACAGTCATGCCTAAACTTGCATGACCCCTGGGGCCTCGTACACTTTCCCCTGTTAAAGTTCCAGCATACCCCTTTTTTACCTGTATTGCCGTTCGGCCTTGGGTGATGCTCATTATTTGCCCCTGTCCGAAAGGGCGCCCCGGATGGTTGGCGGGAAAACTCACCCCCGCCCCCCCCAACAATGGCGCCTTTAACATGCCAGAGTTTTCCATTTTTTGCCAAGAAATGGAGTTGTAACAATCCCACGTCAGGCACGTGTCGAACTCTTTAGCCTCACGAAAAATATTGTCATAACAGAACCACTCATTGCCAACATATGTCTGAGAAAATTCCATAATACGTGATTGGTACACAGGTAACTCGGTCAACAAGTCAGGTCTCCGTTCCCCCATAATCAAAGTGAATATGCCAAATGCTCTACCCCAATTACCTATCGTCTCATCGACCCTAAAGGCGGCCATTTTTGCGCGCCAAACACTTGGATGCATAAGTTCTTTCTGAACTTTCACATGCTCAATCTCATAATGATCAGTTAGCAAGGAGAACATGTTTACATATTTCTCAGCCCATATCCGTTCTTTGACTTCCATCGGGATATGCTGAGCCAATTTTTCCCTTCTCGAGGGTACAGACCCTTTCCCCGCAATCGGCATTAGCTGCTTACCTGAGCTAGAAGCTGTAACCGCCATTGCTGCCGAACTCATGCCAGCTGCGGGTTGCTCTACTGGAGCCTGCGGGGAAACAAACGGACAAGGAGGTTTCGCGGCCTCTCGTGACTGCCGCAACTGCCTCATTAATTGCTTGGCCTCCTCGGCCGTGTCCCCCGGAGCCACGGAACCCCCGCTGCTATTACCCAGCCATGCCGCCAGCTGGGCGGCCAACTCCGGAGGCATGTCACCCTTGTCCACTGGGGTAACCACAACGGGGATCCGCTGGCCCTCGGCAGGAGGCGGCGCTGGAATCTTCGCTGGACTAGGAGGGCTCGCCGGGGGAGCCTCCGGAACTGGGACCTCGTCCTCATTTGACCCATTCCTGGCCCTCTTCCTTCTTCCGGCCGGGGCCTCCGTTGGGTTGGGTCTTTTTGGCCTACCCGCACCGTCCCTGGCCGCCATTTTTCTCTTCATCTCAGCCATGTCTTTCACCAACATCCGGAGCATCTGGTCGGTGCTGACCTTCTTTGCGACTCTCTTGCCCGGCATTTTCCCCACCTAGGTGAAAGGTCCTGACGCGATTTGTAGTGCTGAAAGAGAAAAGAGAGAAATTACCAATTTCAAAATTGGCTCTTCGTTCCGTCTCGAGCTCACGTGCAGCGAGGAGGTGCAGCTTCAGAGCACAGGAACAAGAGGATGCTTCCTTGGCTTGTTGCTCCTTTTATTCTTCTCTGGGCGGGCGTAAACCCGCCTCCTCCCGCCTCCAGGGGCGTGGCGGACGGCTTCAGTGTCTAGGACAACCCACTCTTGGGCGGGAAAAAGCGCGCCCCGGCTACGCCGCTTCGGGCATACCAGCCGAGACTCGCCTCCCGCCCAAAATGGCTTCCCGGGGGGATCGGGGTACTCCACCATACGTTCGGGGGGACCGAGGGGTCACCCCTTTCCAAAATATAAGAACATGTGCATGCTACATTTTTAATCCCCGGGAGCACACAACCAATGCAAGTTAAAGCACACATGTAGGAATGCTAGTTAAACATACATGTAGGAAACAATGTGTAACTGAAATCCCTAATCTTATAGTTTCAGGAGGCTCATCTGTCCTGATGATGATCTAAAGCTATATAGATCGAAACGCCGTCGACCTACCCAAGGAATTTCACTCGTTCTATTGTATATAATTGTTGTGTTTTTATCCTTGTTGTTGTTGTGTGACAGTCCGTTCACTTTAATCACTTATGTCACGTCCTGCACCGTATTATTCACTTGAGCACCTGAAATACAGTATAATTACTTATGTATATCCTTAAGAAAAAAGAGTAAAATAAAAGCTCCTACCTGTACCTACTACTTTTGCTCCCCAGCGACTTATTAAATACTCGCTTTTGTTCAACCCTCTTCCTAGGACCTCATTAGGCCTACCTTGAACCATTGTTCCTTAAAAAGTAGCCCTACTTTCAAACACAAATTACTGGTAAGATAAGCGTTTGGTTGGAGGTAGTATAATGGAGTATTAGGAGAGACGAGAGATTGACGGTAGTACTACTAAAGTCCTAGGACTCTTCAGGAAAACAAACTTACTGTTAAACCCCTACCCACAAGACTCAAAAGCAGTAAAAAACAGGTATGGTCAGAAAAAGTTTCAAAAAGTATATTTTTGTAGCCCTAACAAAATAATCTCCCGCAAGACCCTCCCTAACCCCAACGATTGTCCTTCAAAAGTCCCAAAAACAACCCAACTCCCAATTCCCACCCCCCAAAAGTCTCTAAAAAAGGGGCAAGGGACACTACGGCAGGGTGCTGTTGACTTTAGCGGCCAGGGCATCATACTCCTTGAGGAGGGTGGCATGGTCGAAGCGGAGGCCCTCCACCAAGTTCTTATAGGTTAGGACCTCCTGCTCCAGGTAGGACACTCTGAGGCATAAGCGGCGCTGGCGTACCTTGCAACTCCTGTGGGGGGCAGCTGCTGTCTTTGCTGCTCGGCGGTGGCGGTTGGCTTTGGTAGCCAGGCTCCGTACCGCTGGAGCACTGCGCTGGCTGGCAGCCAGTGGGGGCACGGAGGAGGATGCAGCTGTCCCAGTGGATGTTGTTGTTGTACCGGTAGACTGCGTGTCCTCCTCCTCCAGGGCCACCAGCCGCCGATATTCGGCGACAGTGGCATCCAGCCTCCGTTGCCGGGCCATTCGAGCCAGCTCCCTCCTTGATGGTCTGTTTGATTTGGAAGGAGCAACTATATGAAGAAAGAAAGACATAGACTGTAGCCAATGCTCCTTAAGATTAACACAAAATGATTGAGCAGAAAGTTGTGTCACAGTACAAGTAGCAAATTGAAAGCACAGTATATAACTATTGAGGACAGTGTCTATCTAACCTCCCACTTCTTCATCCTTGCTCTAACATTAGTAGGAGTTTAAGGAACAAATTCTACGAGCACTATGGATTTCCATTAAAGTCGACTATGACAGTACACCAGTCTTATTCTTCTTCTTCTCTCTTGTTTAGGAAAATTGGTACGTTATCTTATGCAAGCCGGCCTAATGCCAGCGCAGTGAACTTGCACCCGAGAAAAACAGACGCACACCATGATGAGTGAGACAGACTTGCGTTACTGTACCGGTCCAGTACATGCAGGTGGTGAAGCTCTTACTTTTCTATTACGGGTGGCACTGAGAATACTCTGTTAAAAGGGCTACTGCTTAATTAATTTAGCTTTCACCCTACAGTGCAAATGAGTACTAGAAAAGGAAAATGAAGAAGCTAAATAATCTGATTATCTATCACTTCACATGGGATGTATTTGATGACATATGGGATGACTTTAGGTGCTTTGCTTATTATTGAGTGAACAGTGATACACCCACACATGAATGACGTACTACTACTAAACTAAAGTTATTAAGAGAGGTAGTGAGTGTCCACCGTAATAACCGGATATATGCTGCGCTTGCTGTTGCAATACAAACTACTGCTACTATTCATGGTAATATTTGGACAAAATTACAACTTCTTTTCCTTGCCTTTCCTACACTGGAACGGACGTGCGGGTGCGGTGTTACATGCTCTTCAAAGTAACACTTAGTTCATCCAGTGACCGTCTACTCTCTCTAGATACACATATGCTATCTAAGAGTCATATAGTACCACGATCCAGGCATCCATCCATTCAAAGTTTATGCACACATACAGTTTCTGTTTCACCCACCCAGGCTGTTCTCCTTCCACCCATCCTTGCTTCATCATTCACCCAGCCATGCACCATACCATATTCTTTCCTTCCCAGCCACCTCGGGGACCAAGCAAACACATATCATTCTTCTTTGCCAGTCATCATTAAATTTCTTGTCCTTCCACACTTACTTACACCCTTCTTTCGCTTTTCGTTCATCCCATTCATCAAGTTCATCTCAGATCCGATTGGGATTCTTCTTGCCAAAAACTTCACAGCTAAGTCGAAGTACATTTAGAGGAGGCTACTACCTGGTTGATTTATAATACACCGTGCAGAAAGCACACTCTGCAGTCTTCAATCCCAATAAGTAAGAAATATATAGCTTACCTCTGACCGCCACCACCGTGTTAACCCTCAAAGGCACGTCCGGCACTTGCACCGCCTCCTCCCCAGAGTTGTTCCCCTCGTCCAATACCACCACCTCCGCGCTGGCCCCGCCACCATATGTTCCACCTACAAAGTACATTTAAGAATGTTAGAATACACCACTCACTACTATATAATATTTGATCTAGGAGGAATAAAGAAATGTGAAAAAAAAGAATACAATGTAATAATTTGTGACTGTCTACTCTAAAGTAAAAATGTCCCTTTTTCCAGGGAAGGCTGTTGTCTTGCTGCACTTTTTGGCACAACTGATGAATGCTTGCTTTTTATTTTTAACACACACCACTTTTTCTCCTAACAGACAGAAGCTTGACTTCTAAGAACACGAGCAAGATCAAGTTCAAACCAGGTGAGAGCTCGGCTCGACCACAAGAAATGTGTCCAATTAATCGTCAGCACTAAGCACTTTTCCATTTTCACTTAAACGTTTAGTTTTATGACAAACTTGATTTTAATAAATGTGTTTACTTTTAATAAAGCTTTTAAACTTAAATAGATCTGTGGTTTTTGGTCCTCCAGACTAGAGTGGATGAGCTAAAGGTTTTGGAATTTTTGCAAGCATGAGTCCGTGCCTCTGACACTTCTTGACTCTGACTCCGTACTCTTGTCTTGCGTTGGATAATCTAATCATCATTGGGGATCAATCATTTGGGAGCTAAATGACTCTGCCACACTATCTAGTCAGTAAGGAGATTGGGGGTTCAACTACAAAGTCTGTTATCACTGAGGTATGTGGAAAGTCTAACAGCACCTATTATAATTGATAAGCTAAGCAATGCATTATTTAGTGTCCATAGTTCTGTTTGTGCAGATTTGTCCCTGCAACAGTAGTAGAATGGATTGTCCTACTATCCAAACCAAAAGTAAAGTAGTATATTATTCTTTATCGGTGGTCATTCACCTTTTTATTGTTGGCAATTGTCAAAGCATAAACATTTAGAAGACTTGAAAAGACATTATGGACAATCCCAGACGACTGCACTCAGTGCATAGAGCTGTTGCTGACTAGAATGGGAGTCCAATGGAATTGCCAAATGTGCAATCTTAGTTAGCTACACAGACAGACTAATAAGAATAATCTAGTACTACCACAGGGAGTCATAGTCGAGGCAGGATAAGAATTTAGATCCAGTCTACAAGAAGATCAAAGATGATTTAGAAAAAATCGAATGAGGAACGCTAGGAAAAAATAGGTACTCTATATTAAAATTAAAACTTACTGGGGCCAGCAAAGGAGCCCTCGCCTGCATCCTGAACAGCACCCTCCTCCTCCTCCTGTGTCCTCTTGCCCCTGGGGGGAGCTGATGTACAACATGAAAGAAAGAAAGACCAGAAAACATGGATGATATTTGTCAACCAAATCAAACATTTCAAAAGAGCAATAACAAAATATTTTGGCGAAATAGCAAATAGACAACTATTCCACGGGATATATTGACCGATCTCATGTGGTCTACTACGTTATTAGTATTGCTTGATTTGCGGACCGTCGAATTGTAAAGTTCTTATGTAACTCACTTAACAAAGTACTAAAAAGGTTTGCCTAGGATTGGCAGGCAGCAGTCCGCAGCACGCGAAGTGACAGACAAAGTCCATCGTGATTGCAGATCAGCGACAACACTAAAGTTTCCTACTACATTAACCAGTCATTAAAATACTCAAACTATCAATCCACCACCACTATTTCTTCTTATCGCCATGTGTACAAAGGAAGGACTGGACTTGAGTATGTAGGGGCTGATTTAGAAGCCCCTTGCGGCTCTTTTGCTCCATTGTTGCGTGACTTTTATGACGCAGCGGCAGAACAAAAGAGGCGCAATGGTGCGGCGTATATTAACAATGTGACGCATATGGGAGATGCATCACGTTGTAAAGCCCTGCGCCATCAGGGGGCGTTCCGGCGCAAGGGAGGGCGTTCCTGCACAGGAACCCATCCTAAAAGTGGCTGAGGGAAATCTACAAGATTTCAATCAGTCACTTTAAGGACAATGATGCGTGACTCAAACCCTGCGCCTGCTTGAAGCAGACGTACGGCATGACGCAGCATTGGGGAGATAGGGCACCCCAGACCATTGATGGAGCTGCGCCATCGTTGCGACGCAATTCCAGCAATGCGCCGCCTTTACGGCACAGATGCGTAATGCTTTGGTGACGTTTTGGGCCCATGGTGCACCGCATTGTAAATACGGCGCACCATGGGTGGTGGTGGCGTGGCGCACAATTACTGGCGCATCCCTGCTACTTTGCAGGGATGCGCCGGTAATTAAAAATCTGAACCTTAGTGTCTAGCATTACGCAGTTCTTTAAACTACACTCATACATAATTTCACAGGCCAATGAAATGAACACAAAATCGAAAACAAATAAGCATAGTAGCAACACTACTGAGAAGGAGGGCAGTGCACCTGAAATGCACAGAAGATTTTGAAATATAATTTACGTACAATGTAATCAGCAGCATTATCGCTCTTGGTAAAAAACAAAAATGTGCAATATAATAACACACAGAGCAGGAGAAAACAGAGTAGTAAAGAAATAGCTACTACTACTCACCAAGCCCAGGGATCTCAAGGCCAAACAGTTCGAGCAGATCGCGTTCACGGTCCAGGACATCCGTCCAGCGGTGGGTGGCCTGGTTGTAGGTGCTCTGGACCCGAGAGTGGTGGTACATGGCCCGGCACACCTTCTCCCACCGCTTCCGGCGCTCCCGGATCCCGTACCCGCTACCGATCCTGCAGCCTGCCATGATGGTCCTGGGGAGGTGGCGCTGAACATAAAAAATTAGTGCGGCCACCTCCTCCGGGCTGAAGATCTCCCGGGGTGCGACTGTCTCCCCCCTCAAACGCCCGCACGGGACCCGGACAGGGGGTGCGGGACCCTTCCCCTTCTCGGGATGCTTCCCGGCTCCCTTCACCATGGTCTGGGCGGAAAGAAAGCTAAATATTAAAGAAAATAGAATAGGGAAGAGAAGAAAAGAAAAGAGTTTAAAAAAGTAGTTTAAAATTAACCAAAAGTAGCAGAAAACACAAAAATATAGGGCTAGAAAAATAGAGGGATAGATAATAAGTAAAATAGATAAAAAAAACTTCAAACAAGCAAAGGATGGCAGAGATTTAGAGAGGATACAAAAAGCATGCCCAGAACCATAGAAATGAATGAGAAACAAGATGGCCGCCCCGCGTGGGTAAGTTCGCACGAGATTTTCCTCGCGATCACACGCGAAATTGTACTAGCGAGCCGCACACTTTGCGAGATTACACATCGTGGCCGGAAACGGAAATACGTCATGCAAACAGGATGGCCGTGCCCGTGAACGACCGCAAGGGTAACTTCGCGCCGTTGCGCAACAAGCGGCTCGCTAAAACGCACAAAACCTTGCGAACTAACACGCCTCAAAAAAACAAATCGCATATTCGCACAAATTCGCGGCTTCCGAATTCAATCTCGCGCAAGTTCACGCCCCGCGAATCCCGCGAAATTGCAGAAATACGAGTTTTGCAAAACTGAAAGCAATCAGCAGGTGCAAAAGTTCAAACTCATCATTAGTAACCATTCCCTGTAGTGCTTCCTGACTAGGGCCCCTCCCGAGTTCAGTTGCTAGTTGCAACAATTGTATGACCCTGCTCTGACCCTCACAGCAGGCTCATAGAATAGCTACAAGTAGGCCACAAAGGTCCTGGAAAAAAAATTGCACTGCAACATAAAGCAAATTACAGATAAGGAAGCAGGTGCCAGACTGGAATTTTAAAACAGTGACACATTAATAAACCAACCCCAAATTAATTCATGTCAGTTGAAGCAGGGCAGGTGTGCTTGCTTTCCCCCCCCATAATCTACAGTGATGATGAACCATAGGGTGGCATTGATGTACCAGAGGGTGGCATGGGTGAAACAGATGGTGGCAGTGTTGAAACAGAGGGTGCTGTGAACCTGTGATGATGAACCAGACGTAGAAACAACATAGTCGCGACCATTGCATGCCGACAAGTACGTTCGCAATTGCGAACTGGTACAAAACCCTCGCAAACTGGCAGAAACCCTTGCGAACACAAAAAATCAAAAAAATCCACAAATTCGCGAGAATTCGCGGATTTTGCGGATTGCGAGTTCGCAAATACGCAAATTCGCGAACGCCAGATTCGCAAAATTCGCCAATGCTTAGTTGCTCCTCAACATGTTCCCATGCTGCGTGTAAGTGTCTCAAGTATGTCCCTGCATGTTGTGGCCCTTGCCTTGTCCATACTGACACACGCATGCCAATAAAGTCTCCGCAACTTCACTGCTGTTCAATTGTGATGAGTGTTGATTAGATGTGCGAATCGTGTGCCACAATGAGCATCCTCCCTACACAGGGAGGGACTGAGTGATGCATGCACAATGGGAGTGGGTCCTTTTTACTGCTCCATCTCTGTGAGCCAAACATTGTGTTTGGGATAGTTGCTAGCAGGCCTGTGCACTTAAGTGTCTCCAGCAATGTGAGTATGGTGTCCAACCTCTGACCATGTGGAGCAATGCTATGAATCAAAACAGAATGTGTCCACAAAGTTGTGTGTGAGTAGGTATGGAAGGTGAAGCCCTGTTATCACATGTGATGTAGGACACCACTTCTGGCCTGCTACAGATTTGGTTATACCTACAGACAGCCCTATTCAATACATGATATTGTATACTGCGCATCTATGCCAACTTTGTGCTTTCATCGCTGGTGTCTGTCTGACTAGGCAGTTCTTGTATCCGAGAGATGACCCCAGCAATGTCAGCCAAGAATTGTCGTGGAGCATGGTGCGGAGATTGTGTGTATGTTAGGGACTGTAAGCGGTCCCTGATGGGACTCAGACACCCACGTATGGTATCTAGTTAGGCTGCCACGAGCTCGAAACCCACCTGCAGCTGATCAGCCAACTCCACCTGGCAACCCAACACACAGCATTGAAATTCCATGTGTTGTTCGTAGGGGTTCTGTCAGATAGCTGTGGGGGTGTGTTTCCTGCTGTGTGGTCTGTGCAGGTGGAGGAGTCACCTCGAGGCAGCTGGGCTGCCCTGCTCCTGTGGGTGGGATGCGGAGTCTGTCCAATATCCGTTGGAGAATTTCTGAACAGGTGTGTAGGTTGTCCTCTTCATCATCACTGATAGGATTTGTGGTCTGGTCTGCAGTAAGTGTTGTTTGTCCCCCCGCAATGTTATGGGGAGATGCATGTTAACAGAGGTTCCCATGTATGTTGCAGCTTTGCAGATGTTTACATGCAGCCTGCATGACAATGCACATTGTGATTGTTTCGATGGAGCTGGCTATTTGATGGCAGAAAGTGGGTTTTCTGAGTACATGACGGATGTGTGTTAGTACATGTACATTGTCATCACACAGTGTCAGGCAATGCCAGATGTGAGTTGCCAGGCACTACGCACAAGTGGACCTGTTGTGTCCTCTGTCCTGTGGTGTAGGTGTTGCTCATTGATGATGTTCTGTGGTTGCTATGTGTGTGTGCTGCATTGTGGGGGAGTCAACCCTGCAGCTCTGATTTCATGGACCCTTGTCCCTTTGAGGTGGTGTGCCTTTGAATTGAGTGCATTTTGGGGGCTGGGATGTTTGTGACTTGGGTCATTTGTGCTCTTGGACAGATTTTGTGGCCTTGTGCATTGTTTGTCTGCTGCATGTATTGGACGGCATGGGTTGTAGGTGCACGTGGATGTGTCAGAGTGTGACCTTCTCCTTTACAGATGTGATCAACACTGGGCCACCTCCATGTTGATTTGTGCACCATGTAATGTATTTAGGCTGCTGCCATGCTATTGTTCATGCAGTGTCACTTGCTTAGTCAGTGTGTCTCACACAGCAGCTGCTTTTCTGGATTCATCACAGGTGCAGGGATTGGTAGTGTTGTTGGTTATTTGGAGGGGGCCCATATGTGCACATGGTGGACGAGGGTCGACTTGGTTTTTGTATGTGTGCTGCAGTGTGCCAAGGGTATCAGGGACATGTTCCACTGTCATTGTGAGTGTGTGTTGTGCTACACATGATTGTGCATGTGTGCCATTGTGCTCATGTAAATGTAAATATAAATGTAAATGTGGGTGTACTTGTAAAGCGCACTGCGACTCCATGGAGTATCCTGGCGCTGAAGACCGCTGGGGAACCCGTCCTGGTTTTCCCTGTGAGATGGTCCCTTTCTGGGTATATCCAAGGTGAAACCAGGCATCCCCGGCGTCTGTGGGGGGCCATTGTAGAGATGAGGCAAGCTTAATGCCCAGAGTTGCCGAGTGTGTTCCCCGGTTAGAGTAGGCACCGAGGCGAGAATTATCGAGTCCGTTTTGACCCTGGTCCACGACCCTGCTGCGTCGGGAATTGAACCCTGTTCCCGGGCCGTTCTCTGCTTACGGGTCTGCCGCCTCTAACCAGTGAGCCACACCACTCCACCGCTCGCTCATCTCACCCCGTCCCCCCAGTCCCTGGTCGCCACTCACCCTGTTGCTGTTGGGTCAGGTCATATCGTGCTATGTCCAGGCCTCAGACTCCTGCCACCGTCTCCACACTGGTGACTGTGGCCACCATTTCCTCCAGCTCATCCAGCTCCTCCTGTGGCGCATGACTCCCACCTCCAGCCGTCGTTGCTGCCTTCCTTTTGGTGGCAAGTTTCTGTTTGGTCTGGCTTTGCACATCATGCCAGCGCCTCTTGACCTCCTCCATTGACCTCCTCGCCACTACGACTGCATTGACGTTGGTGATGATGGTCAGCCTTATTTCCGTTTGTGGTGCTAGTGTCGCAGTAGAGGTGCCGACAATTTGTTGCTAGTGTCCTATCACCTCGTTGACGATGATCCAGTCTTCCTTCTGACTGAACCCCATCTTCCTTTTCTTCTCCTCCTTGCCCTTCCCCAAACAACGGGTTCCATGCTGGCCTCCGTGGGGCTTGTGGAGTTCGGCTTGTCCTCTGCACTCGGTCCCAGTGCATCTATTGTGCTACGCAGTTTGAATTGGTTTTGGCTTGGATTTTTGTTTTGGCTTTTATAGTGTGTTTTCCTGCATGACATGTGGGTTTTACAGGGCTGTCGCTGGTTTTCGCTGATTTTGGTATTGTGCTTTGAGGCATCGCAGCTTTTTTGGCGCTCATGTTTTGCATTTTTTGTTAGTAGCAAAGAATTTTGCGCAGTCATTTGGCATGTTATCATGCTACGATCGCATGGTTCCGCCAGGTTTGGGAATTGGACTTTAAGACGCTGTCATATCTCACAGTTGCGTTAAGCTAAATTTGCTATGGTTATCACATGTTCTTGAGCATATGCCCCTCTGATTTTAGTTAAAGGACCCTGTGCGACATTAAAAAAATCACTAGCACACTTGGCCCATGATTTGTTTACTAAAGGTGGGAATATTTTATTCCATTTGAACTTCAGAAAAATTATTTTATTTTGAATTTAATATTTCCAAAATAATATTTTTTTTAATTTAAATTAGGATATTAATGCGTTAACTGTTTTTGTGTGTTGTTCCACATTAAAAATAACTCTAAACAAAAATAGGTTATTAATTACCACGAAAATATATTTTCTCATTTTTTCAAGTTAAAATACTTTTATAGGTTTCCTATACTCTCCCAAATGAGTACTGCAATTAAAAAATGTGTGGTACAAAAGGGGGTGGTGATGAACGGAGCATCTGAATCAATCAAACACTCACACCCAGTCAAAAGATCTGGATTTAATCCATCACCGTTCTTTAGCCCACTCTGCCACCCCAGTTCAGACATGGCTATATGCAAATCAGTCTGGCCCTGTGTCTCATGGGAACAGTCCAGCCCGAACTGCCAAGCCATGTCTTCCATGGACCGGAAACAAGCTTCCGAGGACCGGTTTATGGCATTCCAGCCGTCTTCAGCCTGGCTTGCTTGAATCCAGTGGCAGAGTGAGCAAGGGACTCCCATCTGAACATACCCTGCCACACTTATAGCCGCCAAAAGCGGTACAAAAGGGGGTGGTGATGGACGGAGCATTTGAATCAATCAAACACTCACACCCAGTCAAAAGATCTGGATTTAATCCATCACCGTTCTTTAGCCCACTCTGCCACCCCAGTTCAGACATGGCTATATGCAAATCAGTCTGACCCTGTGCCTCATGGGAACAGTTCAGCCAGAACTGCCAAGCCATTTCTTCCCTGGACCGGAAACAAGCTTCCGAGGACCGGTTTCTGGCATTCCAGCCGTCTTTAGCCCGGCTTGCTTGAATCCAGTGGCAAAGTGAGCAAGGGACTCACGTCGGAGCATACCCTGCCACACTTATGGTGGTGTGGAGTGCAAAAAACGATGGATTTAGGCCCAGATCTCTGTACTGGGGTGAATGTATGACATTGTTCTGCATTTTGTCCATCAACTGTGGTTTTTGCATTTGTCACCCCGAGTGGGATGGGTATGCTCCGACGTGAGTCCCATGCTCTCCACACCACTGGATTCAAGCAAGCCGGGCTGAAGACGGCAGGAATGCCAGAAACCGGTCCTCCGAAGCTTGTTTCCGGTCCAGGGAAGGCATGGCTTGGCAGTTCGGGCTGGACTGTTCCCATGAGGCACAGGGTCAGACTGATTTGCATATGGCCATGTCTGAACTGGGGTGGTGTGGAGTGCAAAAAACGATGGATTTAGGCCCAGATCTCTGTACTGGGGTGAATGTATGACATTGTTCTGCATTCCGTCCATCAACGGTGGTTTTTGCATTAAAAAATGTGCAGCAGAATTATCCTTGGCCCCAATAGTGACCTGGTGGATGCATTTAAATCCTTGATAACATTCAGGGCTGTAATACTGACTCAAGTTGGCAATGCAACAGCTTGTGGGTGCTTCCCTCCATCATGGTCAGAGAGTATTATTGTGCTGGTTTTCAAGAAGGGCGGTGGGGGGTACAAAATACTACAGCTCAATATCGCTCCTGTATACATCTACTAATCTCATGGGAAGAATAATCCTGGAAAGATTTGAAACCTGGGCATTGGACAGTCTTGTGCTAACCGATTCGCAGTACGGGTTTAGGAGGGATATTGGGTCAGTGGATCAGGGTATGAATTTGAACCTCCTTATCAGTAATTATACAATAGCTATGGAACAACATATGCATCTTTAATTCATAAACATGAATTGTGCCTTCGTCCTTGTTAAAAACTCTAAGTTGTCGCAGACTATGGAAAAAAAGGGTGCCCCTTCATACTTCATCTTGCACCTGTCCCTGCTGCATTACTCTCTGACGGCACGAGGGCGATTCGGTACAAATGGAAAATGTACACCTAGACTTAGTGTCAAGTGAGGTATCAGACAAGGGTTATTCTACCCCATTTTTGTTCTCCCTACATAGAAATGGAGTAGATGAGTTCCTGCAACAAGAAAATGCGGATGCCCCGAGAGTTGGCAAATGGCCAACCCCTGTCCTCCTATGTGAAGATGAAGTGGTGCTGATATCTATGAACGCTAATGGTTTGTAACATCTGATAGATACATTCTATGCATATAAGGAGAAGAAACATCTGTATTTAAACCTAACAAAAACATTTACAATGGAATGTGGGAATGGGAAACCAAAAAAACGAACCCACTGTAATAGGAAAACTGAGTTAATGAAAATGTAAGATGTTACGTATGTGAGTATTCAATTACGATGCGGACAATAGGGCCCCCCGTTGGGAAGGGCAAAACTAAAATCTGTATGGTAAACTGATGCAAACATTTGATTTTTCAGGAATATAAGGAATAACTCTATAAGAGAAAAGTTACAACTATATAAAAGTTAATGGGGCCGCTTTATGGGGTATGGCAAACAGCATAGCATTGCAGATGCATGAATATCTCTTTCTGCGAAGACTTTTGGCAGTGCTCCAATAAACATCAACCTACACTACACGCAAAGAACTAGAGTGCACGACTATTTCATTTTGCAAGTCTCTAATTGGGAAATGTTGTGACTTGCAATTAGAGATTTGCAAAATGCAATTTACTAATGTAAGTATAAAGTATAGGCATTGGTCTGTGGGACCACTGCATGCTTTTAATTTTAAAGAATGTTGGCGGCCACATTAACAAAGGGAGAAAGGGATCCTTGCAAACCCCTTCCCATTTGCACATAGGATACCACCTTCTTCATGGAGTTGGTAAAATATTAATATTTTGTATGTATGTATGTATGTATACTTGTAAAGCGCACTGTTACCCCATCACTCGGGGCATCCTGGCGCTGTATACCGCTGGGGAACCCGTCCTGGCTTTCCCTGTGAGATGGTCCCTCCTGGGCACCCCCAAGGTGAAGCCAGGCATCCCCGGCGCTGATAGGGCCGTTGTGGAGATTAAGCAAGCTATTGCCCAGAGTTGCAGAGTGGGACCCATGGTAAGCGTAGGCACCTAGGCGAGAATTGAGAATGCATTCCAGATGCAAAACATTCATACGTCACCGTGCGACTCACTGTTAGGAAGGTTGTCCTTGAAACACTACTTTCTAAAACCGACTTGCAAATCCTATTTTGCGAGTCTGTAATAGGTTACAGACATGCAAAATAGGGTTAGTACATTGCAAAAAGAACTTTAGCGGCTGCAAACAGCCCAATTCTCTGTTTGCGACTGCTAAAAGCGGTCGTACATCTGGGTCTAGATGTATCTTACGTACAAGGCACAATACTGATAAGCCCAATTCTCACCTGGCATAGGATCTGAAGTAAAGTATGCCCAAAGTTTACTAAGGAAATAATAGAAGATTGCTTATTACTTGACCAGCACACCAAAATACCCTAGCTAGATCAGATAAGTAAACTAATGGAAGTTTATGAAACAGTTACTATAGAGAATTCCACCAGTATTGTGTAATATAGCAAGAAGGAATTGAGAATGATCCTCATAGGAAAAGGAGAAACCACAGGAGAAAAAAGAGAAATGTCTTCAACTATCGTAAGTAGATACTGCTCTTGATTTATTGAACAAGGAATACAAGTGTACCTGATAACTATGATTAATGTTCAAAACAGATTCTTTTCGTATTTGATTACAGCTAGGCATCATACATCATATGGTCGCTTTTCCTAAAATAAGGGACTGGAATGAACAGAAACCTAAAAGTCCATGTGATGGGAAAACATTTGCACTTTATTTTATTTTGTAAACTCTGATAAGATTTCAAAAACCGATTTTTGAACTCAATGTTTTTATTAATGAAATTCATTTATTATTTAGAAGCTTTTAACTTTTTATGAAAGCTGGAAGATGTCCGTGTCTGTCATGCTGAATCGTCTTATATGTTATGGTTATTAAAGTGAAGGAAGTGCATCTCTCACGTAGAAAATGTAACTTATGAGGAAGCATAACGTTGATTTTGGGTCGATATTTAAATAGTCATTGCAACATATCTTGCTACTTGCACAATTTACCTGCAATTTGTATGATGATTGTTTATTTATTACTAGCAGCCTGTCCCGACCTTGTCTGGGAGCAATTAGGCTTCCCCGAACCCCGCCTGCCCCGACATTGGCCATCAGCCCGGGCCCCCGTCGCCCCGTCCCCCGGCTGCCCCAACACCCGCCTGCCCTGACATTGTCCTCCGGAGGCTTACCTCACACAATTATGCCAGAGGCCCAGTTTTGCAGTGGTGGCCAGCAGTAGCGCCTGAGGCACTGGGGAGCTTTCTGGGTAAGTGGGGCTCTGGCGCTCTGTTTGCAGGGAGGCGAGGATGAGCAGAGGTTGCAGGGATAAGACTAGGAGTTCACAGAGTATGGAGCGCCCGGCAGGAGTTGGGAGCTTCAGCACAATTATGCCAGAGGGTCCCCCGCCTGTCCCGACCCTCGCCTGCCCTGACATTGTCCCCCGGAGCCTTTTTGTTGTAACTCCCCGTCCCCCGACCCCCGCCTACCCCGACATTGCCCCCCGGAGCCTTACCTCAGCCGCCGCTCCTCAGTTCAGTGCTCCTCGCCGCTTTGCCGGTCCGCTGCTGCTCACCGCCTGTGTGCCGCTCGTCAGTGCTCCTCCCCCGCGCCATGTCCGCCTCTCAGCCGCCGCTCCTCAGTTCAGTGCTCCTCGCCGCTCCGCCGGTCTGCTGCTGCTCACCGCCTGTGTGCTGCTCGTCAGTGCTCCTCCCCGCGCCATGTCCGCCGCTCCTCCCCGTGTCCTCACGCTCCTGGACCACGTCAGCATGCAGGTCGCGGCCGGCGCTACTTCGAAGGACTTTTTTTTTTTTTTAAATGTAAATTTTTTAAATATAACGTATTTTTAAAATTTATATAGCCTATGTCCATCTGCACAGCCTGAGGATTCCAACGATGTATCGGGTGTGTGGATTGGCGCTGTGGTTCCCGAGTTTACCCGCCTCAAAGCCTCAAAGTTCTTCCTTTATAATAGTAGTATAGATGTAGCTTTAACAATGACTGCTTAGGATTGTTTATCTATAGCAATTAATCCTTCTCTTTGCACAAAACGTATGTGCTTAAAATGTAGTCTTACTGATGCTCCTAGAGACTTTTTAATATTTGATATATTTCCAGAACCTGTTAGTATTTGAATAACGATATTTGCATTGTTAAAACAAGGATTGTCACAATTAAAATGTGATTTTAGCTTGATGTTTTATTCTTTTATGGATTAATTTTATTCTGAATAAATATTTTTGAAGATGAGGATGACATCAACAATGACATCTCAAATTACATAATTAATGACATCATCCAATGCAAAATAATTCTTAAGTTGACAGTATTTACTAAGTTCATGCATAAAATAATATAATACACTGAGTGATGAACTATTAATACACATAATTTGCCTATTAATATCCTATCTAATAATGCTGTAACCACTACTTCAGAAACGTAACTCTTCCTTACAAGTTATTCCGCTACAGTCGTAAGAAACTACATAGACAAAGACGCCCACTATCTCACTGTAACACATGCTGCGTCACAACATAATACAAGCACCATCATAGACCATACTTGTGCTGTATAAAAAAAAAGTATTCAGTACTAATCTACACCACACATGTCTTGATTAGGAAACACTCTTGTGCAATATAATTATTTCACTAGTATCTAATGTCCCCACATCCACTGACAAACACAGAGTAAAATGTACAGTTAATTTGACTATCAGAAGTCTAAATATATCCAGGATTATACATACAATCACCGTACGACATACATTAAGAAATACATATCTATACAAACATAAAAATAGTATCACAAACTCTCCCGATACGATCACACACACTGCAATTTATACCTTATTACAGAACAAGAGACCCACAATTATGTTGCGAAAATCATACACATTACTTACATGAGGTAATAAACAGTGCATGACAGGGAGGAAGTTATGGATAGTTTACTGAACCACAACTGGTGAATTTTTTTGGTTTTGATATTACATTTGATATTACATTTTGTAGTCATAACTGCACTGTAACTGTGCTTTATTCAGTCAATTACTGCGTTTTTTAACACATATATTGGCTGTTAGAAACAAATCTTACGATAACTTTACCTTAAACTTTGTTTTTTTTTCCACTGAAGATATAAATACATAGGCGCCTGATTTTTCAAGGGTAACTTAGACTTTTGGGTACATTTTTTAATTTTAGATGTTCACATACTCTGAGTACCAGTTATTACTAAAACACACACTGTAGTAAGTCCAGCAATTAACACGGCCAACAATTGGTGCAGAAGCACACTCCCATAGAAAATAATGGAGGAAGGGGCTTAAAATAAAACCACATAAGAAATAATGTTATAATAAATGTAAATATTTAAAATACTTAAAAATATAAATACATGTAAATTGGTATTTAAAATATATAAAAATTGTACATATATTATTTTGTTATGAAACAGTTTAATACTTTATTTTGAATTTAAAAAATAATATAACAATACATTTACTAAACAGTAATTTCAGAATGATTAATTAATTCTTATTAATGCATATTATTGTTTTTTCTTTGGGTGGGAAATTATTTTCTAATTTTCTAATTTAAACTTCAGAAAAGTAATTTTAATTTAATCCAAATTAATTACAGTTTTAATTCAAAATGAATTTATGCTGCAGTTGCATTTTTATTTTGCACTACATTTAAACCGAAAACATAAAATAAATATACAATAATATTTGAAGTAAATAAAAATTATTTTTCATTTTTTTGTTGCTATACCTTACCATAGGGAATCAGTAGTCGAGGCAGAGATTTGAACTACTTGAAATAACTTAATTTTATTACAATAATTATGTTTTATTTTAAATGCCTGCCAGCACTATTTTCTGTGGGAGGGCGTTGAGAACCAGTGGTAGAACCTGTGTGTGCTTGACTTACTAAGGTCTTTTTTAGTAGTTTGCAAGTACCAAAAAGTAGCAAACTTACTCAAAAGTATAATCATACTCAATATTGTAAATTACTGTAGTGAACTAAGCCCACTTATTCAGATGTATTTCCAATGGAAAAGCCCAGGTAAAGTTTACCTATGTTAAGCTGGACATTACCTTATCAGTAAGGTGGTTGAAGCGATGATAATCACAACCTCTACTAACTTCCAAGGAATTGCATGAACAGTAAAGGCAAAAAAGTTACACAAATGATATTCAGGGTCAGACAACTTCATAGGAGAAAATGAAGGAATCCAGACACCAGCTAAGCAAGGAAAAAAGTAAGAGCAGGAAGAAGTGCCATAAAACTGAAGACTAGACTGAGCAACCCAAGGTAGGAACAAGGATTTGAAATGTAAGGGGGTGTTGAATGTAAGAAAAAGTTAAACTCAAATGTGTTTCCTTGGGCACCTCCATTCAGTTCACCATTAGATGTTACTGTGGTTTGCAATTCACTTTTACAGTTCTTGAGGCCCAGTCAAGCTAGCATTAAGGGGCTGTATTTGTGGTGTCCCGGGCAGGGGAGTGGTAGGCTGAGATCATGAGCAAGAGGAGAAAACAGCAAGGATGGTGGTGCACAAGTTAAGTGGAGGTGCCACCTTCCAAGAATCCTATGTGCCACTGAATAAGATTGTGATCAGGGATGCCACCTTGTCCCCTATCTCCCATACCAGCCGGAAGACTGGATGAGAACTTAACACCCTGAAACACAGGGAAACACAATCAGCCACTGAGAAAGACATGATGCAGGCACATGGCACTGCATGATGATGATTCGCTTTTGTCCTAACCCCTGAATGTATGTTAAAAAAACTCTGATATTCAGTTTATAAACTAAAATCAAAACCCCACTGAAAATCCTTAGTTATAGTTAATTCAGCAAACCATAGAAACCTCAACTCACTCCCCAAATGCAATGCTCATAACCTCATGGTTGAAGTAACACATGACTTCACAAATGGCATAAACGATCTCAATAGTAACATGAAATTTTACCTTCCCGTTACAATTTTGAGTAACATAACTGTGGATACAGCCTGATTTTGTTTGATTATGTGCTGTATTTTAAAGATGTGCTGTAGTGTCCTCTTATTTATTGTGAGGAATATTATGAGATATGCATATCCTGAGTCCCCCTGGAGGATCCTTAGTATTCAGGATCAACATAGTTTGAAATAGATGCAAATAAACAAACAATCGACTTCCATATGTAAAAATAATTTTTCCTAGGAGCCTACAAAACTAGGTTTCACTTTAGGCACATTAAAAACAAAGAGTGCGAAGGTGGCCGCCTACGAGGACCTGCTGATCCATCTCAGGTTGGGCTTCCCAACTTAGGCAGGGTAACATAATCGGCACAATCTCTAAGGCAATGTCTGATGACTTTGCTGCTATGTGCAGCTAAACTGGGTATGTTGGCCAGAGGGTGTACGGCAGAGCAACTCATCTGTAGAGCAGGGCTGTTAAAAATGTCAGATCTTATTTGGATGGAGAATATGACTTTGTCAATGGCAGAGAATATGGGAACAATTTGGAAAACTGTGGAAACCATGTTTGAATGTTTTGTCAACTAAATTTAAAGAGATCACTTGTGTAGCAACCTCCCCAGCCTGGGAGCATGCAAATGAAATACGCTGCACACATAGCTCTGCAACAAACATCTTTATTCTTCAACATACAACCACACACAACATGGATTGCATCATAACTTTTATAACCACGCCTTAACACCTCCTAGCATATTACGTAATTCTTGTTTAGGGTCCACCCAGAACCACAAGGGTCTTAGCAAGCATGATCTCTAGACACTACAACCTGCACTAGATTTTTGAGGGTGCTGAGACCGGCTGCTTCAGTACACCCGGTTTGGGAATATTACTCAAATTCGATGAATACATAAATGCATATATACAATAGTGAAGGTGGAGACAATTTGGGATAGTTGTATAGAATGCTTGGGACTGTTTTATTTATACACCAAGATATGCAACAGTTGGGATTTTACAGTGGCTTTGAAGTAATTGTGTTGTGAGACCTGTACATTTATAAAATGGTAATAAAAGATTCAAACCTCAAAAACAAAGGCTTTAAGTTGACTACAAGTCATAAAAAATTGCTAAACGTAAAGTTATGTTTAAGTGCCTGATGACTTGTCAACAGTGAAGGACTATGGGCCCGATTCACAGAACTAACTTAAGACAAAATCCTAAACCTACTACCATTTTGGTATTCACAGAAGGCACTTACTCATTTTGGTATTCACAGAAGACACTTACTCATTTCGGTATTCACAGAAGTTAGGAGTCCTAACTTTAGGACTCCTAAATGCCGTCTGTAAATGTAAATGTAAATGTATTGGCATTTATATAGCGCACTACTTACCCGTAGGGTCCCAAGGCGCTTCGACCGCTGCGAAACCCTTCCTGGCTTCCCTGAGAGATGGTCCCTTAATGGGTATCTCCAGGGTGAGACCAGGCATCCCCGGCGGTCTGGTGGGGCCGTTACTGAAGATGAGGCAAGCTAATGCCCAGAGTTGCCGAGTGTGATCGCTGATCAGAGTGGGCACCGAGGCGAGAGAATTATCGAGTCCGCTGACCCTGGTCCAGAAACCTGCCGCGCCGGGAATCAAACCCTGGTCCCAGGCCGTCCTCTGCTCTCGGGTCTGCCGCCTCTAACCAGTGAGCCACACTACTTCACTGAATACTGGAAGTCTTAAAGTTAGGATTTTTCTCAATTTAGAAGTAGTAAAGTTAGGAATCGTAACTTTACTACTCCTAAACTGAGAAAAATCCTACTTTTAAGACTTTCGGTATTCACGGTAGGCATTTAGGAGTCCTAAAGATAGGAGTCCTAACTTTACTACTCCTAAACTGAGAAAAATCCTAACTTTAAGACTTTCGGTATGCACAGAAGGCCTTTAGGAGTCCTAAAGTTAGGACTCCTAACTTCTGTGAATACCGAAATGAGCAAGTGCCCTCTGTGAATACCAAAATGATTAAGTGCCTTCTAGGAATACCAAAATGGTAGTAAGTTTAGGATTTTGTCTTCAGTTAGTTCTGTGAATTGGGCCCTATGTGAATTTTTTCAATCATGTTTCACATTTTCAGCAACATTTTATCAAGTCTGCAAGTTAAGGTGACAAAGCCACCCTTTGTCAATATATGAGAGCTTATGTAAAAAAAGAGATTTCTCAATGACAAATGAACTGTCATTTCTTTGAAGCGAGGTGAATTACATTTCTTCTCCGCACCTGGTATTTCAATAAGACTCATTTGGATAGCACACTACATAAAAACCTGCTTTGACAGTTAAAACACTAAATGAAACAGACCAAATATTACATTTAACAGGCAGGAGCTTGTGAAAAATGATGTTGGAAACAACTATATAAAATGGTTTAATAGTAATAAAAGGCAACAGTAAATGCTGATTTATATGCAGTATCTTTGATAATCATTAAAATAACCCTCCTGCTTTGTGAAGCTTAGAATATGACAAATTCCTTCTTTATATCGTGGGGCGTAACGCAGGCCTCTGCATCAAGGTTGTGAGGACACTGTTCACAGGACACTCTGTTAAGTAGGCCAAGGCATATGATATTTGGGTGGTAATCTTACGGTATTCTGTGGAGAGGAGGGGCATTACTTTTTAGTTATGCCACTCTTTATATTTAACTTCGAGGCTGGTATTGGCTTTGAAATACTTTGATAAAACTGAAAAATCTGATGACAGACTCACCCTTCAAATGTGGAAAACTTGCTCTGTCATAACAAATTTGATCAATGTGACTTGGAAAGAGACTTGGTTACAATGATGGGAAATCTCAGGAAACTGTCAAACAATATTGTTTTTTAAATTTTGTCTTAAATGGATTGAGAATAAGTCGTTAGCTAATTTAATTTGAAAAATGGCAAACATCGATCAACAGGCGTTCCTAAAACAGTACATTTTACCAGAAGCATTTATATTTTTCCAAATCCACGTAGTGTCTTGTGAGATAGAGATGACTGGACCCTTTTGGTTCCTGACGGACACCGTAGAACAGTGACTTAAGTAATAGAATTTATGATGTAGAATGTTCAGTTAACCGTTACATGCTGAGGAATAAAGACACGTAATGCCAAGCTCCATGTGTGGCATGATAATTTGACTGTATCCAGGCTTGGAAGGATTCTACACCTGGCGATGAGACAGGGGATTATCTAAACCTCCCAACCCGAACAACCAAGAGTGCTCTCCCGGAGAGTTTGCAGTGGTCCAGTAAACTGCTTGTATGTTCCACGTGTGCCTCAGTCAAAGTAAAAATAGACAGTTGGCTTATGTGGAGTCAAAGTGCCAATCCAGCCGGTGCAGGGCCTTTGAAGAAAGTGAATGCCTTTCTGAAAGTTTGCTGTAGTCAATTACAATTTTGCTTGTAAAGTCGAGACAAGTGGTACTGTGCCACAACGTGACAGAGAGCTGTCATTCATACAATACGACAATGATAAAGGCAGTTACAACCAGGTACAGAGAAGCACTAAAGGCTGTGATAGCCAAGTGCCAGGAAGCGCTAAAAACAGAAACATTTCTTATCCAAAGAAATACTAAAGGCAGTAGAAATTATGTACAATGTAAAGAGGTGGGAAGGGTACAGACCATGTGCAAAAAACAAAGCGCTCGATTTACAGAACTAACTTACAACAAAATCCTAAACGTACTACTCATGGTATTCACAGAATGCACTTACAACTGTCCTAAGTTTACGTCAGCTCTCGGGCCAGAATTTCCACACCTGGAGTGTAAACTTCGCACTTGAAGTAGAAGCTCCGCACCCGGAGTGGAAGCTCCACACCTGGAGCGTAATTTCCACCATCGGCCAGAATGTCTTCTTTCAGGCCAGAATACCCACAATGCATCAGATATAGTCACTTAACATCAGATTGTGGGTATTTCGGCCCGCAAGTGAATTTTCTGGCCCAATGGTGGAAATTCCGCTCTGGGTATGGAGCTTCCACTCCGGGTGCAGGGCTTACACTCTGCTTGTGGAAATTCCGGCTTGAGTGCAGACGTAAACTTAGGACAGTCATAAGTGCATTCTATGAATACTTTGAGTAGTAAGTTTAGGATTTTTTCATAAGATAGCTCTGTGAATTGGGCCCAAAGCCGCTACTCACCGCCAAGAAAGAAGACAGCGCCTCACGAGCGGAGAGCAGGCACAATGGCAGTGTCAACACAAGGCTAGTGCTTAATGAAGGAGCCTGGAGCAAGTACTGCTTGTCTAGTTGTTACACGTTGCCCTCATGCTGGCCTTATTTAATCAGGACGCTGCACGAGCTGCTAGACCCCGAAACTGACAGATTAGAGACTCCCCCGGTAGCAGCCAATCACGCTGCGAGTGGGCGGAGCTGTGGGCGTGCCGGAGACGCTCCAAAGGCAGGCGCCAGTTATAATGCCCATTTCCCCATCTACTCCTCGGAAACGCTCAAAAGTATGCACTCTATACGTCTGTATCCCACTAGCGATATCTTGTCTCTTCTCGCAGAACATGAAATCCTTACAAAATGGATCCTTTTTCCAGAAATACAGACTTTTATAGCGCATGAGTGTATCCTACAGAATCAGGACAAGTCAGGAACTACGCCCTTAACGGTTTACTTTCTTAATCCCTCTCCCTTGTTAAGCATCAGCTGGACATTCTCTGCTGTTTTTGGATAAACCCAGCATGTTTTTGTTGACTGAGACATGGCTTACTGGTGACTCAGGTTCTGACATGTTGGCGGCCATCCCTAACAAATTCTACATTATCCATGTAAACAGTTCGCCTGATAAACTAGTCGGGGGTTTGGCAGCGATTATCCATAATGAATTTAGGTTTTGCTCCTTGCCTAGCCTATCTCTTAAAGACACTGAGAACATGGTAATAAAGCTTGAATCTCTTCATGAATCCTTTGTCTGTGTGCTATTCTATAGGCCTCCCAATAAGACGCCCTCTTTTCCTCAGATCATATGGCAAAACCTGTAACTGATCATGCTAAGGTTTTGCTTGTGGGAGATTTTAATTATTGGTAAAAAGACCCTCATGAAGGGCTTCATTTGGCTGAAATGACTGACCTTTTTATGAATTTAAATTTCACTCAACAGGTCCTGTCCCCTACCCACCAGAAGGGGGATATTTTGGATCAAATCTGGACTAACTCCCATCATCGCACCATGCACTTGGTCCGATCGTCATTTGCTGAAATTTACATTAAGATTCCCGCCCATTGAGAAACCTAGCATGACCAAAGATGGCCTTGCTAGGAAATGAAATACTGCGAATAAAGAAGATTTTCTTTGTACGCTATTTGATACTGCCCGTCCTGTGGGACAAACATTGAGGATACAGAAGCGAATATCTCCAAGAGGCTATTGAATGCCAGCAATAAACATGCCCATCTTAATAGTTTAAAATCAGTTGGTCGCAACAATGCACTGAGATGGTTTTCTTCTGAACTTAAAAACCAGAAATTGTTGCTGCGCCAATTGGAGCGACAGTGACGATCAAAGTACTGCTCGGATAAAACACTTATTTACATTGCTGCTAGGAAAGAATATAAGAAAATCATTCTCACAGCCAAAGCCAGTCACTTCTCCACACATATCATCAACTCCAATAATAATTCCAAAGAAATATTTAATATAGTTAATGAACTTTCTAATCCTGAGAGAATTTTACTGAAGGCTTTACCATCTCAGGCATTGTGTAATTCCCTCAATGATTATTTCATTGACAAAATCACTGCTATTAAAGCCAACATCCCCAAGTATTCACTCATTCCCAGTCCCTCTGCTCTGCTCAAAAATAATAATACATTAAGTCACTTTCCTAGTATTGATACTGAAACCTTCCAAAAACTTCTAGTGAAGGTTAAATTGGGTGCCCCGTCAGACTGTTGCCCACACCACATACTCAAAGATTGTCTTACAGGTCTCCCTGGTCCTGTACTCACCCTTTTGAATGAATCTCTTTCATCGGGCCAAGTCCCTACCTCTACTAAAGAAACCAGGAGCTGACCCCACGCTTCTATCCAGCTACCGTACGATCTCCCTGCTCCCGTTTTTTGCAAAGATATTGGAGGCCCATGTAGCTAATAGTCTCTCTAATTTTCTGGAGGAATCCAAATACCTTGATCCTCACCAGGCAGGGTTTCGGCCGGCCCATTCTACAGAAACTGTCATTGTGGCAGTCCTAGATATTCTCTGGCACCATGATGATAAGGGTTTCCCTCAGGCATTAGTACTCCTAGATCTATCTGCTGCTTTCGACACGGTCGACCATGCTATTGTGGTCAACTGTTTTGAAATTTCTGGCATTCAAGGCATTGCCGCTTGTTGGCTTACCTCTTTTCTGGACGATAGGTCGCAGGAGATCCGCCAAGGGCTCTTCCTGGCTCCCCCACATAAAATCACATGGGGAGTTCCACAGGGTTCAGCACTTTCCCCTCATTTATTTAATATTTAAATTTCCCCTCTGATTCAATTCCTGAAGGAAAGAAATGTGGCAGTCTTCAATTATGCAGACGACTTACAGTTGGTCTTTAAGATAGATGGCTCTCATAGCTCTGTTGCGGATTTCCAGGCAACAATGTTATATATATACAACAGTGGATGGACCATAATCACCTTAAATTAAACCCGGGAAAAACAGAGCTTGTTCTGACCGGGGACAGCTATACATTCTGGGGCCCACAGTATTGGCCACCAGAGCTGGGTCCTTCACCTTCCCATTCCATCTCGGCTAAAACACTGGGAGTTTCCCATAATAACGAAGTCACACTGAATTCCCAGGTTGGCAAAGCAATCTCAAAGTGTTTCTTCCAGCTGCGTAAGATTAGGAAGATACATCGCTTCTTCACCCACGATGCTCTGATCCAGATTATAATTGTCACTGTTCTGTCACACTTGGATTATGCCAATTCTGTGTATTTGGGAATGCCACTCTATTTGTTCAAACGGCTGCAGCTGGTTCATAACCAGGCAGCATAGTTGGTCTCTAGACATCCAAGATGGCAACCAGTCATGCCCGTGCTTAGGAAATTACATTGGCTCCCTATTTCTCAGCACTGTGCTTTTTAAACAGGCTGTCTTGTGTTCAAAGTCTTGCATGGCAAAAGCCCTGCATTTATCAACAGCTTGATACTCAGACATGTTCTGATAAGAAATCTTCTTTCTGCCCATCTCTCACTGCTTACAATCCCAACCTTCAAGCGAGTTCATCAAGGGGGCTGCGGATTTGAGGTCCTCACTCCCAAACTTTGGAACTCTTTCCCTTTGGAAATTCGGTCTAGCACTGATATTCTGCAAATTAGGAAGCTCCTCAAGACCTGGATGTTTCTGCAAGCGTACAACTAGTTTATCTTGGTAGCGTATTAAATCTGTCAGTGCCATGAAGCCACCCGGTGTAAGTTCGCTCTATAAATAACCACTAACATTAACTGCTTGAGTGAATTCTGCTCCCGGTAGCAGAGAGTTCCTCAGGTTATGATGCTGCCGCATTCCTGAAACTGCTGCTTCCATTCAATACAGTCAAAAAACTAAACATTGGTGAGAGATGGACTGCCTGGATAGAAATCTTCGATTATTTCATTGATGCGCTGGAAGAAACAAATGACAAAAAGATAACAAAATATCTAAAGAATTTAGTAGGTGAAGGAGTAAAAGTAATTATATTGAAAATGTTGTGAGGATTCTGCTCATACACAGAAATGTGCACAGAGACCCAGGATCTCAGTGAATTGTGGTGTACCAAAAAACTCACCTCAGTACCTAGAACCCCTAACCAACTAGCATCAGTGACTCATTAGCTCTCTGTCCTATAGCGAAGCTACCAATGATTAGACAGCCCAGAACGTGCGACTTAGGTTACTCTCAGTAATGGTGGGATTCAAGAACACTCTTTCATTTGTTATTCTCATACCAGTCCACAACATGAGTAAATAGAGACACAGAAAAGTTTAAAATGTTTATTTTCAACGACATGCTCTAAGATGCAGTATTTTTGCTAGCATAAGCAGGCATATGATTAAAAATAATACGATCAGCATTATTACAATTCCATAAAACACAAAGGGAGAAATCATATTATAATGATAGTGGAAACAGGTCCTATAGTGTCTTGTGTACTACCCTTCCCAGCTAGGAACTAGGGGGCATATTATCAAGAAAGGCGATAAAATTATCGCTGCTTTAGCGGTGGGAAACTGCCGCGAAAGTGGCGATAACGGCCTTGATAATATGCCATTGTGAATTCCCATAGCAGCCCAGGTTAACACCAGAACCTGGGCTGCTATGGGAATTCACAAGGACATATTATCAAGGCCATTATTGCCGCTTTAGCAGCAGTTTCCTGCCGCTAAAGCGGCAATAATTTTATCGCCTTTATTAATAATATGCCCCTAGGTTTTATACTAATAGAAGGTCTCTAAGGCTTGAATGGGGAACCCCATACCTCCAAGATCAGCAGAAGTGAATCACATCAGGATCAGCAAAGCTCTCTCTCTCTCTGGAAAAGGATTTTCTTCAAGTGCCCTAATCATGCATGCAGTGCAACATTAAAGGTGCTAGAATTTCAGGTAGCTGCAGCTGTGTGCATGTTGTGCCTGGAGCATGGGCCGATCAGCCCGAATAACAGCTTACATTGTTATGGTAACCTTGGAGGCTTCTGCACACACTGTACAGACTGTGGTCGCAATGTAAGTCTAGGGATTTTGAAAACAAGCCTTTCTCATGGGAAGAAATTCAAGCAGTCTAACTTACAACAACAGTTACATGCAGTGTGGTGTGCAAAAGCAGCAAAATGGAAAAATGGTGTTTAAACGTCTAATAAGCTTATGCTAACATAGCAATGTGTGCACGCAGGGCCCTGCCTTCACTACAAAAATACCACAAGGTGATAAAGTGACATACCAACAAATCAGCATTGAGTGTCAAAAGTAATTCCAAATACAAGGTAGAAGGCTATAAAATAATGTCTCCAAAGAAAAGAAGCTGTGTTTTCAATGTGAATTTTCATTTCCGGATGAAGGCAAAGGTTCAGCCATTATGCAAAGGTTGCGGAAAAGAGCACCATTTTGTAATGGTTTGCAAAGTGAGGGAAAGATCAAATGTGTCACGATGAGTAAACAAAATGAAGGAAAGATCAAGTGCGTCTCATCGAAAAAACAAAATGAATGTCAGAACGTTCCAGAAAAGCCAGTCTACGCTCGCCCACTAAGACCAAAGTCCACATCAACTTAGGCAAGTAGAAACTGAATATTGTTGTTAAATCCATGTCAAAAAATGTGGCACTGTCATTATCAAGTGACAGTGAGGAAGATGGGTGTGCAATGTCAATGTTGACTGCTGGACAACATGCAAACGTAGGATAAGCTTCTTGCAAGAAAGAATGCAGATCAAAGTTAGGTCGACAAGTGAAAGTGTGACATTAATTTGGACATTTTCCCAAGATCACAGTAAAAGTGAATGGGAGTGACAAACCTTTTGCCATAGACAGTTGGGCATCAATAAACATCACAAAATAAAATGATGAACAGAGTATTGAAACTTTTCAAACACTCACCCCAGTCACAGATCCATCGTTATTTTGCTCACAACATCGCCCAGTTTCGACACTTCTATGTGCAAATCAGTCTTGACCCTGCTCCGGGGTCAAGACTGTCCAGAGGCCAAGAGTCCAGCCCGAACTGTCAGGCCAGGTCCTCCTTGGACTGGAAACACTAATCCTGGGAATGGTTTCGGGGTATCACCCCTCATCAGCCAGGCTAGCTTGAATCCAGTGGCGCAGTGAGCAATGGACCCACATCTGGGTGTACCCTTAACCCTTAGGGTGCACATAGCTACATCACAAAATAAAATGAGGGAGTGTTGAAAGGTTTCAAACATTCACCCCCAGTCACACATCTGGGTTTAATTCATTGTTATTTTGCCTGCTACCTCACCCCCGTTTGGACCCAGTCACATGCAAATTAGTCTAGACCCTGGTCCCCATTGGAACAGTCAAGCCCGAACTGTCAGGTCAGGTCCTCCCTGGACTGGAAACACTCATCCTGGGAATGGTTTCGGGGTATCACCCCTCATCAGCCAGGCTAGCTTGAATCCAGTGGTGCAGTGAACAATGGACCCACATCTCGGTGTACCCTTAACCCTTAGGGTGCACATAGCTACATCACAAAATAAAATGACGGAGTGGTGAAAGGTTTCAAACATTCACCCCCTGTCACACATCTGGCTTTAATTCATTGTTATTTTGTGTGCTACCTCACCCCAATTTGGACCCAGCCACATGCAAATTAGTCTAGACCCTGCTGCTCATGGGAACAGTCCAGCCTGAACCGCCAAGCCAGGTCCTCGCTAGATTGGAAACCAGCATCCAGGGAACAGTTTTGGGGCATCACTTCTCATCAGCCAAGCTAGCTTGAATCTGCATCTGGGCATACCCTTCCCACTTGGGGCAACAAAAGTAACCCTGGGAATAGTTCGCGTAGTAGCGCTACCCATAGCTTCGCAAAGTGCACTTCGCACTACGCGAGCTAAGTGTAGCACTAGGCGAAATGCGTAGTGCGGTAGGGAAATGGTGTTCACAATGATTGCACAGAGCCGGATGCTTGTCCGCACTGTGCAATCATTGCAAACGGCATCTTGCACATCTGCCGCTCAGGTAGATTTTCACTCGAGTGGCAGCTTTCTCAACGCAGACTGGTAGTTTTTCATCTGGAGTGGTCGCGAGCATATGCGACCACTGGCAATGAGAAACCTGACCTCCTCGCGTTGAGAATCTCGCCGGGAGGTTTATTTTCCAAGCTCGCGATCGGCAACTTGATGTTGCTGATCGCGAACTAGGAAAAAGTTGCGCCGGGATGTCATTTTGCTCGCTCGTGTTCACCAACTTGACATTGAGGACTGCGAGCAAGCAAAAACTGGCAACTACCCTACGCTATGTGTTTTTGCACTGTGCTATGTGCAATCCCCGTAGCGTGTAGGTGCACAAGCTGCGCAAACTATGCGAGCATAGTGTAGTTTTCCACCCAGGCCTAAACAAAAGCAAAAACAACAGTTGATAGACAGAATGCTGAACAATGCAAACCATCACCCCAGTCAACAGATCTGGGTTTATTCCAGCATTGATAAACATTATGTCAGTGGAAAAGTACAATGAACTGTCTCTAGTGCCCCATTTTACCCCTTTGAAAACTAAAGTGTGTACATGGGCTGCTTCGACGTCCCTCTAAAATCAAAGTTAATTCATAGCAAATGTGAAGCATAAAAAGACAAAAGTACAAGCACCAATTCATGTCTTGCCAGGCACTTCACGGAGTGCATGTTTACTCAGTTTCAGTACAGCTGCTGACATGGGACTGATTTCTAAAACTACAATGTCAATGTCTATCATGAGATAGGGAATCAGTTTTCAATCTTGTTTCATGGACAAGGAAGACTTAAGAACATGAAAGTGCAAGTTCACATAAATGAGGACATCCATCCTGCTGCGCATTTCATTTACAAGTCGCTATTGAGAAAGAACTTGAAACACACTTAAATCACAACATCATTAGGCTACCCACTGGTCCTATGCCATGGGCATCACCCATAGTGGTGCTACTGAAAAAGGATAGTGGATGAGCTGTGCGCATCTGCTTTGATATGCACCAAGCAACGAAGGCGATCGAAAGAGAACGACATCCAAGTCCACACATTGCTGACATGATTACGCAGCTGAATGGAACTAAAGTCTTTTCCCACCTTGATTTGAAAAAAGAGTATCACCAACTTGAGCTGTGATTATAATTTTGAGGTAAAAGGAGTTAGTTCCCTCTGGAGATCCACCCCTTTCCACAATCTATTGTCTCCTCCAATGAATCAAATGAGGATGAGAAAACTTACCACTAGACACAGAATATACCTCTAATCTCTGTTGCCTGAGTGAGAGGTCCATCAAAACCAGACCATGGTGGAGAAGGTCCCACAAATGTTAAAAATCGTTGGAACAGAAATGTATCAAAAACATTTCAGAATTACCCATTCTCCCTTATTTACACAGTCCTGTAAGGCTGAGAAACCTTGTGTATCTGATCAAAAAGTAGAAAATAAAAAAGACAATTTAACCACTTTACACCTGCCCTGGATATGCAGCCAGAGCCATTCCCAGGCCATGCACCATATCAAAAGCAATGCAATCCGATATTCAAACTATCATGTGAAAAAGTTTCAAAGGTGGCACAGAGAATGATAAAAATCAAATCTACTCTGCCTCTCTCATCCAATGTATGTCATCCATGCTGGACACAAACACATCAATCAATCAGAGGTTGGTAAAGTGCAGCTACTCACCCACGAGGGTTTAAAGGCTCTGTGGTGGGGAAAGGGGGGGCAGCTCCGTAGAGTACTGTGGTTATCTGAAGAGCCAGGTCTTGAAGTCCTTCCTGAACTGAAGCAGTATGGGGACTTGCCAGAGGTGGAGAGGGAAGTTGTTCCTGGCCTTGGCTGTGAGGAAGGGGAAGGACTTTCCTCCTGTTCTGGCTTTGTAGATGTGTGGAACAGTGCCCCGCGAGAGGTCAGCTGATCGGAGGTGTCTATTGGGTGTGTGGAAGGAGGGATGGTTGCTTAGATATGCTGGTCCAATGCTGTGGAGGGCCTGATATGCGTGAGTAAGAAGCTTGAAGGTTATTCTTTTTTCGTGACACGGGATGATCAGGATCAGTCTAGCTGCGGCGTTATGGATGGTATGGAGTTTACAAAGTAGTTTCTTGTTGATTCCGCCATAGAGAGCATTTCTATAGTCCAGTCTGCTATTGATGAGGGTGATCGCGACTGCTTTTCTGCATTCGGGTGGGATCCATCTGAAAGTCTTTCAGAGTATGCGGAAGGTGTTGAAGCAGGATGAGGACACGGCGTTGATCTGGTAGTTCATCGTGAGAGATGAGTCGAGTATGATGCGGGGTTTGATGCGTAGTCTGTGGGGGTGTGGCATTTCCAGGGATAGGGGGCCACCAGGCGTTGTCCCATGCCGAAGGGGTGGAGCCAAGGATGAGGACTTCTGTTTTCTCTGAGTTGGGTTTCAGACAGCTCTTCTTCATCCAAGTGGCAACAGCTTTCATCCCTTCCTGGAAGTTGCATCTGACTTTATTGGGTTCTTTGGTGAGGGAGAGGATGAGCTGTGTGTCGTTGGCGTAGGAGATAATGTTGAGCCGTTGTTTCTGACAATTGTTTCCAGTGGGGCCATGTAGATGTTGAAAAGGTTGGTGCTAAGGGCAAATTCCTGGGGCACAACACATCTGGTCTCTGTTGGTTCCAAGAGATAGGGCAGGAGTCTAACTCATTGAGTTCTGCTATGAAAGATGAACATATCCAGCCAAGTGCCTTCCGCGGACGCCAGCAGCGTGGAGTCTGGTGGCTAGTGTGCTGTGGGAGACGGTGTCAAAGGCAGCCGAGATGTCCAGGAGAATGAAGGCTGCCGTTTGGCCCTGGTCGAGGAGGGAGTAGATATTGTCAGTGGTGGCGAGGAAGGCAGTCTCTGTGCTGTGGTTGCTGCAGAATCTGGATTAGGAAATGTCCAGGACAGTGTTGGCTTTGAGGAAGTTTGCTACCTGGGTGTTGATGGCCTTTCGATGACCTAGGCTGTGAAAGGAAGCATGGTGATGCGACTGAGGTTCTTGAGGTCCATTGGGTATGTGGCGGGTTTCTTCAAGAGGGGGGTTGATTTCTGCATGTTTCCAGTCATAGTGAATGTGGTGGTTTTGAGGGAGCAGGTCATTGTCTGGTATAGTTCGGGTGTGATGGCCGTGGCTGATCTGTGGAAAATGTGGGGCGGACAGAGGTCGGAGGATGCTCTTCATGGTCTTTATGGTGAGTGGGGTCCAACTGAGCAGGGTCTGTTGGGTGGCATCACAGTGGGTGAGAACTGGGGTGGTGCAGTTGTATCAGTTGTCAAAGTTGTCATAGATCATCTTAATCTTGAGGTGAAAGAAGGCGCTAAGTCTGTTGCAGAGGTTTTGAGAGGGTGGGACCTCTGTTATTTTGCTACTGGGTTTGGTAAATTCATTGATGATGGAGAAGAGTTCTTTGAAGTTGTGGGCGTTCGTGAGGATTCTGTCTTGGAGGAACATTTTCTTTGTGGATTTGATGAGTTGGTGGTGTGTTGTGGTGGCTGCTCAGTGGGCGCTGCATGTTTCTGGGGTATTATTGTTCCTCAATGTCTTTTCAAGTCGTTGGCAGGAGCACTTAGATTATTGGAGTTATGGGATGAACTTCTAGCAGATGAGGGTTCTGCGGAGATCCGTTATAGGGTTCGTCTGGATCTGGAAGTAGAGATACTTCATGGAGGTCGTAGTGTCATCCAGGCCGGTGGTTGTCATGCAACGGGTGCTTTTGTGTACGATGTCGAGGCCTCCTCCTGGGCGGGTAGGGCAGTCTTTCCGCACAATCTCATATCAATCGGGGTTGGCGGTGACAATGTTGGGCACAGAGTTGGCTTTGGTCCAGGTTTCAGGGAGGAAAGCAACATTGGGCACATGGGTTTTGAAGATATTGCCCCCTTCATAGTGCCTTTGATCGAACTCACTACACACACCATCTTAATATCATCCATTACTTCACAAAGATCTTCACTCCCCTTCAGCAGCAATCTAGACAGGCAGTCAGCAACAAAGTTCTTAGCCTCATCCACATATTCCATTTAGTAATAGAACTCTTGCAGTCTATATTTCCATTTTGCAATATGAGTGGTAGCTCTTCCATCTCAATGGTTTGTGATCAGTCCTTAATACAAATTATTTACCCCAGGGAAATCTCTTAAAATGTTGGGCACCCCACCACAAACCCAAAGCTTCATTTTTAATCGTTGAATATGTGATTTCAGCTCCCATCATGGTTCTAGAAAGGAAAGCAAAGGTTTCCTCACGTTCATTGCTTCTCTTTTGCATGAGTACCACACCAAGCACTACGTTACACATATCAGTGAAAATTATACTTAAGTCATTAACATCAGAAGGTTTAAAGGGTCAATCTCTTTTTTAATCAATTCGTCGTTTGCTTCACATTCATCATCCCACACGTACCATAAATTTGTTTTAATAGATTGCGTAAACAGGCTGTCTTGCTAGAAAACTTGCTAACAAATTTGTTTTTGTATTTCACTAAACCTTAGAATGAACAAAGTTGATCCATGTCTAGAGGTTTCTGAGTACCTTGAATAGCCTCTAAAATCTTTATCTTGAGGTCAACATCCCTCTTAGACAAATGGTGCCCCAAAAAATCCACCCCTCCTGGAAGAACTTACATTTGCCTTTCTTTACTGGTAACCTAGTATACTTGTTGATTTCTAACACACTTCATACCCTGTTATCATTTTCAGCCTCCGTCTTGGCAAATATTAAAATACAATTTTGGAGGAATGTGACCCTCTTGGTGTTCTTAAATAAATTCCTCATTCACCTTTGAAATATGGCTGATGCTGATACCAACCAAAATAGCATGTGGATGTAGTGATATACTCCTCCAGGGGTAACAAACAACGTGAGATGTCTGGAATCCCTGCTAAATTCAACCTGATTATGGGTTGAGGATATGTCTAAAGAGGTGAAGAAGCTTGCACCACTTAAGTTTACCCAATCTCTCAATGAACATCTAAGGGTACTCGCTGATCCACTCCTCAGCACTCAAATAACAAATCTGACTACTATTTGAGGCACTTGCTATATGTTGGGCCCTATAGGCAATGTTTGTTTCTGTCTAGATAACACCATATCAGGATAATTGGGCTCTAAAATTGTTCCAAGTTCCCCCTGCTCCTCCCAACCCAAGAAGTTAGCGATGTCCCTAAAATTAAATATTGACCTGTGGCTGAATTTCCTCCAAATTCCAGAATGGCAACAAATCTCCCCAGGACTTCTACTCTTTTGTCCCCATACAAAAACATTTTGATACAGACACTTGAATGTCTTCCAAATCTCCAAAACCCTTACATTAAGTAGTGTAAAAGAGATTCAAAGTCTGCTTTGAAATTGATACGTCCATAAACACAGTAATTCCCAAGACAGAGGTTTTCTTTAACATGACCCCATCATGGATGATATTTCAACCACACCACTGCTTTCTTGCCATGGGGAAGATAACATTAATATGATGTTGTCATCCTCATCAGAATTAACACAATCTTCCTAAGTAGTTGTAGCTCTCTTTACAGCATGCGTTTTCCCTAAACTGGCTCTACACAAACACAATGCGAAATGCCCTTTCTTCCCATGTTTAAAACATATTTGGCTCCCAGCAGAGAAAAATTTGGCATTTCCTACACGTGATTTGCTTCCAAAGCAGAAACATTAAATTTCATTCCTTTCACCCTTTGTATTGGATTAAATAACTTCAGAATTGCGCAAACCATTTGGATTCACACCCTTCACAGATTGTTTGACATTCAGTGCCAAATTGAGTAGTTTTACCTCACTAGACTTAACACATTCATTAATTTCCTTCATTCAAAATTGAGAACATTCAATTCTTATGGCTAGATTTAATGCTATCTCTAAATCAGGATCCTTGGTGGGCAAAAGTTTTTCTTGAACTTTCTTATTGTTAGTTTTTTCAATTAACTGATCCCAAATGATTTTGTCTCTGAATTCCCTATAATTGCATGTAGCAGCAAGTGTTCTCAGAGCAGCTACAAAATCGTCATTGACCCTCCAAGAATTTGAGAACGTTAAAGAAAAGTATGGCGTTCAAACACTATGGGCCCGATGTAGGGGGATCATTACCGGTCTGTAAACCCTAAATTCAGTAAATTTCAGGCTTACCGACCGGTATTGAGCCATTTCCAAAGTTGGTGATGATTCGGTAAATACAGAATCGGTACTTACCGATTCTGTACCGAATCATTATTTACCGAATGGGTAGATGGTGTGTAGGAAGCACATTAAAGAGTGCTTATGTGCTTTCAGGATTCGTTATTTACCACCAAATACAAGTTGGTGGTAAATATCGAAAACCATTGGAAAAGCAATTTTGTGCTTTTTAAACAGTGCCATGTGGCAGACATGCATGCCCTTAGGGCATGTATGTGTGCCACATGTGAACACATGCATGATTCAGGGGTGCAACAGAGTGTCAATGTGACACCCTGCCACCCTTGAATGTGTTCCCCTTATCACCGATTCAGTATTTACTGAATCGGTAATAGTGAATGTAATAAATGGGAATTACTGAATCTGTAAATACCGAATAGGTAATACTGAATATTACAGAATTGGTAATATTTACTGAATCTTTAGCTACATACCATTTACCGATTCTGAAATACCGAATCAGTAAAATTCGGTATTTTAGAAACGGTAAATAGTATTTACCTACATATGGCCTTATATCATTTTAGGGGTGGAATCCTCTATCCAATGTGTTGATGATAGAAGCATAATCATCAACCACATGTGCAGAATCGCCCTCTTCATCTCCCCAGAGACAACTATAACAACTTGTAAAGATAAGTTTTTCAAAATGTTTCTTCTTTTAGAACCCAGATTATATACTAAAATGGCTTTTTTCTTTTTTTATGTGGAAATATCTCAATCAATCGCTTTCAAATACACCTCAAAAGTTTCCTTTTACTGTTGCCAGTTTAATGGAGGAATGCCCGGAGCTTGAAGAAATGGTGGAAATTCCAGTATTCTTTCCATAAGGTGACTGCACGTGGATGGGTTGCAGCCTCACTAATGCAGGCTGAAACCATTGATACTTAACCAACTCAAATTGGTCACCACATTGCACATGCAATGTGTGTGTTTCCAGAGAAAATAATTACTCAAGAAAGGTTCTCAATCAGCCAAAATGGCCACAGTGGACACGCGCGCATGCACATGTTTTGAAGGCCAGTAGGCTTGTGTTTGGAAGCATAGGGCTATGGACAGTGCTTGTACTTACTTCATAAATATTTGTCCTGGCATAGTGAGTGCTACATGTGCAAACACTAGGGTGGCAGCCAGCCGAACCACACAAATGATTTTTTTAGGTGCCTCTGACCTCACCAGGCAAATCCAATGGTGAACAAGCATTGGAAATGCAATAGGCCTCGCATTAGAAAAGTTGGAGCTATTGGTCTTGTAAATGACAAATATTTTATTTATTTATTGGTTTTTAAAATAGCTAAATTGATAGCTTTGTCATTTACAACGCCAATAGTTATAACTTTCGCAAATGTGACACCTATAGCATTTGGAATCCAACATGTTTTGTATTTACGTGACTTAGATGGCAGCTCTGGTTGTTAGGCCACATCTCCAGAGAGCAGGAGAGTGCAGCAGGGGAGAGAAGCACAGTAATGCAATAGGTCTCGCATTAGGAAAGTTTGAGCTATTGGTATTTTAAAGGACACATTTTTTATTTATGTGCTTGTTTTGAAAATAGCGAAATGAATAGCTTTGTTATTTACAATGCCAATAGTTTTATCTTTTGCAAATGTGACACCTATTGTAACACAATATGTGTTGTAGCACTGAGTGGTGTGAGGGTGAGGGGTGTGAGGGTGAGGGGGTGTGAGGGTGAGGGGGTGTGAGGGTGAGGGGGTGTGAGGGTGAGGGTGAGTGGGTGTGTGAGGGTGAGGGTGTGTGAGGGTGTGTGAGGGTGAGGTGTTTGTGAGGGTGTGTGAGAGTGAGTGAGGGTGTGTGAGGGTGAGTGAGGGTGTGTGAGGATGAGTGAGGGTGTGTGAGGGGGTGAGGGTGAGGGTTAGGGGGTGTGAGGTGAGGTTGTGAGGGAGACTGAGGGTGTGTGAGGGTGAGGGGATGAGGCTAAGTGTGTGTGAGGGTGAGGGGGGTGATGGTGAGAGGGTGCGAGGGTGAAGGGGGTGAGGGTGCGTGAGGGTGTGTGAGGGCGAGGGTGTGAGGGTGAGGGTGTGAGGCTGAGTGAGGGTGAGAGGGTTGTGAGGGGGTGTGAGGGTGAGTGAGGGTGTGTGAGGATGAAGGGTGAGGATGAGTGAGGGTGTGTGAGGGTGGGTGAGGGTGTGTGAGGGTGAGGGGGATGAGGGTGAGGAGGTGCTGAGTTGGTCCTTGCTCTTACGTTTCCAGGAGTATGTTGAGGTCTTGGTTTCCAGACAGGCAAGGGCCAGGACGCTCCCCATCACGGAGAACCTCGCGTAGCTCCTTCTGAGAGTTTCTTTTCAAAGGCTCTGGTCAAAGACTGTCTTAGGAAAAACAAATAATGTTCTGCTTCAAGTTGCGAATAGGATGGCTAAGTGATGCTTCCCGCGCTGACTGCCAATACAGCAGACTGAGACATTGCGGCTCGGGGGCAGATGTAGACTGAACAGGAAAAATACATCCTATGTTGAAGAACTGAACATCTCAAGCAAATCAAAGTAGCAGCGTTTGAGTAAATCAAATCGCGCGCACCAGCGTTTGTGGACCTCAATAATCGAAGTGCGATAATCTCCCAAAGAAAACAAACACCCCAAAAATTTGAATTTCATAATGAAGAGCTGGTAATTAATCTGAACTTTTCAAAAATAAAAACAAAATAGGAGTTCTTTGGTGTCAATTCACCAGATCAATCTATCAACATATATCCAATCCTATCGCTGAGATGCGTGGAAGGCGCTTCTGTACACAGCCTCACATCATACAAGAAGAGGGCGTTTTTCCAGAAAGATGATCAAACGTAAAATAGCGGAAAAGAGAAGACCGGATTATGAGCAAAACTGTCATATAAAAAATAACTGTTAGTCGTACCCTCAGGGAAAATTATAGAGCATTGAAAACATAAACGTATAGAAACAAAACTCGCGTGCAGTACGTCGTTATCAAAAGAAAGACGATGTTGTCGAACTGTTTATCTGGACACCGCCATCCATAAGACGATCACCAAAAATGTATATACTTAAAAATAAGTGAATAATCAAAACGTTCAGATTTTTCCAAAATAAGAACTGACATTCTCCCAGATTCAATAATTTAAGCAGAAAGAACGAAATGGTGTCTATATTGTAAAAATGTAACGGCTGTTTACTCTAAGGGTTATTCTGGGCTCGAGGTTTAATAACTCGGGAGGAAGGGCTACTATTCAGGGTAAGACCCCGCCCCACAGGAAACTACGAAGCGCGGAAACATGAAAGGAAAGAAAGTAACGGTTGTTTATTCTAAGGGTTATTCTGGGCTCGAGGTTTAATAACTCGGGAGGAAGGGCTACTATTCAGGGTAAGACCCCGCCCCACAGGAAACTACGAAGCGCGGGAACGTGAAAGGAAAGAAAGTAGAAAGAGGATCATGCATGCACGTTAGAAAAGCTCGATCTTAACATATTCTTGTGACAAAGTGTTCAGTGCATTTGTGGCACTTGTACGTTGCTTCTCCCCCTACGTCACATGGATGCGCCTCCCTTACTATGACGGATGCTTAGTTGTTTCCGTACTGTACAGTCCTGGCAAGCGTGCGCTGTTTCTGTTAGTAGTGCTGGCCGCGCTTGATCGGTTACAAATTGGGGAAGTCGGGAATAGGTGGTAAACAACCAAGTATATCAGTACTATACGCGTTTGAAAATGCCAACATTTAAATCTGCAAAGTAGGTGATTTACAGAAAATAATCGAGGGAGTGTATTTTCTACGTTGATTTCTGTTGAAGCCCAGGCAATTTTAGGCGGGAGACAGATACAGTAAAGCCATTTGGGCTTTATAAAACGGAAGGCTCCCCCATGCATCGGTTCTGTTTGCATGTGTGGATAAATGCTGATAGTCAACCATCCACTAATTGTTGGGGGGGGGCAAATACAGGAATATGCAGATGTTGGCATGGTGGGGAGGGGGAGGATAAATGCGAAACGGCCGCAGCAGGGGGCGGAGCGGGGAGAGCAGCGGTGGTGGTGTGAAGCAGCAGGGGCCTTTGAAGTGAAGCTAAGCTTCACTTCAAAGGTGTGGGAGGAGTGCTGCTAAGGCAGAGCGCACGCTGGGGGAAGCTTGTGGGGCGGAGCGGGAAGAGCTGCTGGGGAACAAATGGCTGGCGATTTGATGCTGTGCACGCGCATTTTAGGTCGATGCGCTTGCGCATTGAGCTAAAAGCGCACGGGCACAGCACCATATCGGCAGTTGGGTAAAGTCTGTTTAAGTCCCTATAGTCTTGCTCTGCTCAATGCGCATGCGCATTGAGAGGCGAGACCTAAAAAACCCTCAAACTAACATCGGGAAGGCACCAGGGCAAATCAGGAGTGCCATGCTGAGGTTGTCCGCTTGTTGCCGATGAAAAGTAGCTCAAAATACAGCAGATAAGAGGAACTGCTTTAATCACCATCATCCTCACCACCCCAGCAGCAACTGCCACCAAGAAGCGTAATCACAACCCACACAGAGTTCCACACAGTGAACTTCATCAACAATCCATAAACCCATCATCACTGAGTGTGCACAACCCAAACTCACATCCCATCAGAAGGGAATGACCAGTGTTTGAGGTACTAAAGCACAGTGGCGGCTCCTCCATGAGGGTGTTTGGGCGCCGCCCCCGTGATTTCTCTCCGTGCGAGAAGGCAGAAACAAATGGTAGTTATTACCGTAATAACTACCATTTGTTGCTGCCTTCTCGCACGGCGAGAAAGCTGTAGTTCCTGTTTGGGGGTGGGCGGAGTTACTTGAGGGCAGGGGGAGTGGCTTGCCCACTGTTCTTCATACTGACTGCTTGGGCAGCCTGAGGCCGCCCAAGCAGTCAGTATGAAGAACAGTGGGCAAGCCACTCCCCCCTGCCCTTGAGAAACACCACCTCCCACTCTCCCTGTTCTGAGTAGGCAGCATACAGAGAGAAAATGACACGGGATGAGCAGCCGGCCGTAACAATCACAGCGCTGCGCTGTGGTGGAGGGGAGGGAGGCTGCCTGCAGCCTTCCTGTCTGATGACGTGCACTGCTTCAGCCAGGATTTGAAAAACAGGACGGCGGGAGTCGTGGAGTCTCCGGAACTGTAAGTTGAAATTTACTTTTTTTATTGGTTTCAATGTACTTTAGACTGAAATTGATTCATGCATGCCCAGAAGGACATTATTAGCAACTGATTGCAGACGTACTCCGAAACGTGCAGTAAAGATACCTTGACATGACTCACATATTAGATACATCATTCATACTTTGATCCTCCTTGTCCCATTTCAGCAACCCATATATGCATATGCCAATGGTTACAGGTGGTGGGTACCGGCACTCGTTGGGGACAGGCACTTATTGCTCATAATTACACTTTAACCGAAAGCAAGCGAGAGAAAGGTAGCAAAGAGAGAGAAAAAAGAATGGGAGGGATGAAACACCCTGTAAGAGTACAGGACGTGTAGGGAGGTGGAGGAAAGAGGCAAAAGGTGGAATTTGAACTTGAACTAGCCAGCCTTTTACCCATTAATCACTGACAGACTCCATTTTGTAATTCCCAAAGACATGGCATTTTGAGTGTAGCAGGTCCATTACGTCTCTAAAGTGCAATAGAGGTAATAAATACAGCTTTTTCTGGTTTGCTGCAAGTGAACGGTAATTTCTTGAAATAAACGTGATATTCCTTTGGTGGAAGCTCTCTAGTTCCTTGTTGTCCCATCGAGCACTTTATGATCGTGATGGCAAAAAGAAAGCCTTTCCATAATCTCACCTCAGACTAGACAGTGTAAGGTCATGAGGTAGGTTGAGGCAGACAGGACATGGTCTACGTGCTCCAACCGAGACATGACGGAACCCATCTGAGGCCAAGCTTCTCCCCCTAACATTTAGTTTACAAAGTTGGGAGGGTGGAAGAGTAGGAGGGGGTGGATAATATGGGTCTTTCAGAATAAAAAGATTTGTTGAACTCATGATCCTACTACTACTTTATGGTCAAAAAACCCATTTGGCTCTTGATCACAGCCCCAACCTTTCTCAAGGGAGAATTCGGACTCGAGTGCCATGTCACTGTAAGCTGTGTACAAAGCAGCCCATCTCAAACCAGGAAATTAAAACAGAAATGTGGCAAACGTGAAAACATACCACTGTCTCAGAGTGTTACATAAGCCTACGGGCGTAGGGTGTAGTAGCACGTCGCCCCTCCGACTATCAGACCGTTACCTCCTCTTGCCCTGTGTCACGCTGCTCCCTGTAAACGTGAGAGCAGCAGCACTCCAAAGAAGGATTAAAGCGCCAAATGCACTGTAATAGCAACAGTAATACATTAGAAAGAATGAGGATATCATCATGTGAATGGAAATTAAATCTCTGACCTTCGTTTGTTGTTGTCTATGCTTTGATGCAAGGAAAACAAGGATTTGATTTCTGCTAGTCCAAGGGAGGCCAGTTTAAAATGTTGTCAATTGGTTTGTTTGCAGGGAGTGCCAATGACATTCGTGAGCTACTTATCTTTAACTTGCATTTTCAAGAGCAGTCTATGTGTTGTTAAATGAAGTGTAACATGAGCATCTGGTGATTATTTTCAACCCTATTGTTTTAAAATAATGCAGCCAGGCTAAATGGATGGCATAGGTAGAAGCAGAAATGAAGCACGATATGGGACAATTTTAAATGTGCTTAATTATTTCAAGACTACATATCCTAATTACTATTATAAATATTCTTGCTTTCAGAAATGTGGTTTAACTTGCAACATTTGTTCCTTTTTTCTGGTTCTTCTTCAAAATTTGGTTGGCGTGAGGGTCCCGCAGTTCCCCTTCAGTCAATCAGGCTCGCTTGCGACACAACACACATTCAGACCCTTCCTTTACGCCCTACCACTTTCAAATGTCACCAGCCACCACTGCTAAAGCAGAAGCAGAAATAGAATTGCATAATGATCTAAAAAAAGAAACAAAAAAAGTTGGTGTCAGATGCAGTACTGACTCTTGGTAGGCTTTCAAAGGAGATCCGACGTATTTGACCAGAGTAAGGACTTGGAATTATCAATTTCTTCAAAATATGTGCTTGACTTTAAGGAAAAACGAACTGAAAAAAAATGAAAAAGTTTATATGCACGATGAAACTGTCTCAACTTGCAGGTTCTGACAACTTCCCAGTCATAATACTTAAAAACAATATAGACATGTAAGATGTATAGTTCCTGTCTCTTCTCTGTTGGATAACATTATTTGGGATCATCCCGGAAACTCTGGAAAGGGGTAAAATGAACCAATGCTAGACAGTTAGTATAGCTAATCCCTCCAAATATTTCTAATACGTCTCTCAGATAATGACCAAAATGTATGCAATGCTTTACTGAATTTATAAATAAGAAAATTGTAATATCTATTAAAAAAATGGGGGGATTAATATGGCCCCTCAAGTTAGGGTAGGTTGCATGGAAGTGATGTGCTCTCCATCTTGAAAATTCTGCATTCAGACAACTGGGACCATGTTGATGTCAAATGGCGAGGTTATTTAACCAGTGAGGGGATTAATGAGGTTTGACCGCATGTGTGGGAGTAATTCTATGACCTTTCCTTTTAAAACATTTGTAAGGAAAATTGCATCATTGGGATTTTATTGCACACAATTATTTGCTTTGGATGCAAGTCCCACAGCAGCGCTCCTTTTCAATGTACACCCTGGCTTAGTGATACGAGTAATTTATATCGAACTGAATAATAATTCCTGGTCATTGTCCTCAGGCACAGGGAGTTTGATGTTTTATTTTAGATTGGTGTTGGCATTTCAACGGACGATTTCACTCCTCTGTTGGCATGACCTCAATAATAGTGCAGTACGCTGGGGTCATGGTGTTTGTTAACAGTATTCAAGACTTAAAACATCTTCACAGTGAAAACAGGTCAATTACCAGTGACCAAAGGCAGACTCATGTTTTTTAGGCACTGGAAGATTAAATGATGTGCCCAGAATGATTTGAAAAATATGTTCAAATCACTCCCATCTTGATGGAACTCGTTTGACTCCTGTTTCCAGAATGCACTATCTTCACAACCAGCTGCCTCATTTTCACAGACATCACAAACCAGGGCACCCGTAGACAAGCTTACAATATCTGGTAGATCTATGTACACCTGCAGTCAGGACACCATCCGACTGCTGACTAAGAAATGTAAAAAATAAAAAAACAAGCCAACAGACCTTTCCCAACATCTGCAACAACATCCCCATATCCATCAGGTCAATTACCAGTGACCAAAGGCAGACTCATGTTTTTTAGGCACTGGAAGATTAAATGATGTGCCCAGAATGATTTGAAAAAATATGTTCAAATCACTCCCATCTTGATGGAACTCGTTTGACTCCTGTTTCCAGAATGCACTATCTTCACAACCAGCTGCCTCATTTTCACAGACATCACAAACCAGGGCACCCGTAGACAAGCTTACAATATCTGGTAGATCTATGTACACCTGCAGTCAGGATACCATCCGACTGCTGACTAAGAAATGTAAAAAATAAAAAAACAAGCCAACAGACCTTTCCCAACATCTGCAACAACATCCCCATATCCATCAGGATCACCCCAAAGCTGTTTCAATTTCAATAAGAATTGAAGACTTACCTCCTTAAGAAACACTAAATCATAATGCATGAAACATTCACCACTCTGCTTCTCCTCCTATTACTTAATGACTTTATACTTGTCTTCCATCCTTTATGGCACTCTACTGCCTTAGAGATAGGTTTGTGCTATACAATTACCACATGCATTCATATATACATGCATGCATGTGAAGGAGATTAGTAATATCAGAAATCGCTGCTTACCTGAATGGAGGTTATGTCTCCCTTATGATTTCTTGCCAGTCCCTACTGTAGGAGATCAAGATGACATGCTTGCCGAGAATTGGAGGCAGTCACTGTGCCGAACTGTACTGCCGAGCTGATGAAGAAGCAGAAGCCTAAACATCAGGGCACAAGTCCTAAAAAAAGAAGTGGGGGGACTCTCCAAGGTAGGCGTGGTCACAGGAAGTGACATCACGACAGGAAGTGACATCACGACAGGAAGTGACATCACGACAGGAAGTGACATCACGTGTAAGGCAGATCTATCATTTGCATATAATGCAAGATTTAACAATTGAAGCTGCTTGGTACTTAAGCCTGTGACTTAAGGTCCCTGCATGGAGGAATTAGCAGCCCAAATGTGGATGAAGTTTGGCGAAGGTGACATGAACACATTTTCAAAACGCTATAGGAAAGTTTGACTGCAAGATTTTGTATACATTACAGGTTCCCAGAGAGGCTGCTTCCCACACTCGACAATGACTATTACACACAGTAGGGCTCCATATTCACGTTATTCTATCGATGAGTGTTATATGTTATCTCCCCACCTATTGTAAACTAGCGACTCTGTATTAAATAGTTTTGTCCCAGCTGCCTCTCTCTAGCTGTGGCTAGATTTATTTATTTTATTTATAAAGTTTTATATAGCGCGAACTTGATCCCGAAGGATATCAGAACGCTTTACAATTTGCAGCAAAGGTAACAAATCAGAACATTAGTCTAACATTGGGAATCTTGGCTGAAGACAATGGAGCTGCCGGGGCATTAACTTGGGTCAATGCCTACATTTTAGATATATTAACTGGCCATTGTATTTATTTTAGCAGATTTATTTATTTCTATTTATTTTAGGAAATGTATTTAGTTTTGGTATATTTTAGTTTGACTTATTTGCCTTCATTTACTTCAGTGCAACAAAATATAAACATTGCTTTACTTTGTATTAATACTGTTTATTTTTGTGATAGTTCCTAAAAAAAGGGCCGATTATGACTCATGCATTGTAATGGTTGTCTTCCCCTTTACAGAGACTACTTACTATAAAATTGGGGTGGGCCTAGCTCATGATGTCATTTTGTGGGGACCCCTTGAAGAAAGCGGGCAGAACCTTTGCAAAACGTTGTGCCCCCCTATCCAGTAGTGCAATTATCCAAACACTGACAGGATTGAGCCTAAATTAAAAATATACTGACATACGTAATGCCAAGTCAGACGTCATCATGGAGTCATGTTTAAATGAACAATCCAGCGCCATCCTACACCTCCCCATTCCACAAAATTATACAATTCAGACCAACAACACAAACTAGAAGGGGGCGTTGCTGTCATCATTAAACATTCCATGTGGAAACAGCGACACACGGAAGAACACACAAGGGTACACCATCATACTACTTACATTTTGTAGCCTGGTATCAATTGTTCAATGCAGGGCTTAATTTGTGCCAGTGCTTAGCGCCGGCACTTAATTGGCAGGGCCGGGTCTAGTGGGACTCTGATTCTACACGCACGAGGCGCACAGTGCATGTAAAATGTTTTAATTTAACTTACAGCACACTTGCTAGTACTAATACTTAATTAACTCCTCAAGTCTCGTGCAGCCGCATCGCATTGTGTTTAGTTTTTCACATCTCAGTTTACCCTTAATTGTTCACGATCACTTGAATAATGAAATATTCTGAGTGGGAGAGCTCTTTGGCAGCACTCTGTCAGGTTTCTCTCTCGTCACTCTCATGCTGCTGTGTTAAAGAGCCTCGGTTCTACCGCACAAAGAATTAGGGTGACCAACTGGCATTGGTGCAAATTCAGGACGGTGAGTGTAAAAATTCAGGAAAAAGGGTCAAAATTCAGGACACAAATTCTGGACAGGATGTCAAAATTCAGGACAAAACTTCAGGACAATAGGTACGTTTTACAGACACATCAGAGGTCGCGCAATAGTATATAAGTAAGCCCAGCCATTTCCAAAAGTATTCAACCATTTGCAAACCTATCCATCATGTATCCTTCCATCTATCATTTCACTCATCCATCCCTTCATCCATCCCCTCATCCATCCTTTCACTCATCCTCCATTATCCAGCCATCCATCCACCCTTTCACCCTATCCATCTGTACAGTTATCCATCCACTCTTCATCCCATCCATCCATTCACTCATCCATTCAGCCATTTACCCTTTCACCAATCCAGCCATCCTTTCACTTACTAATCCTTCCACCCATCCACTCTTTTAGTCATCCATCCATCCTCCCTTTCTCTCTCCATCGACCCTTTCACTTAGCCTTCCTTCCATCCATCCATCCACCCACCCATCCATCCATCTACTCATCCACTCATGAATCCATCCATTGCCCCTATCACTCATCCATCTATCATTTCACTCCTTCACACATCTATTCATCCTTTTGTCCATCTACCCTCCCTTTCACTCACTCATCCATACTTACACCCACCCTTTCACTCATATGTCCATTCATTCACCCTTGCACTTATCAATCCATCCATCATTTCACTCATCCACCTACCCCCATCATCCACCCACCATCCACCCACCCACTCATCCATCCTTTCACCCACCCACCATCCAATCCACTGATCCATCCTTTCACCCATCCACCATCCACCCACCCACTCATCCATCCATCCTTTCACCCACCCACCCACTCATCATCCATCCATCCTTTCACCCACCCACTCATCATCCATCCATCCATCCTTTCACCCACCCACTTATCCATCCATCCATCCCTTCACCCACTCTCCATCCATCCATCCTTTCACCCACCCATCCATCCATCCCTTCACCCACTCTCCATCCATCCATCCTTTCACCCACCCATCATCCATCCATCCATCCATCCATCCATCCATCCATCTGTCCTTCCCCTCATCATCCATCCATCCATCCCCTCATCATCCATCCATCCTTCCCCTCATCATCCGTCCATCCTTTTCCCTCATCATCCATCCATCCTTTTCCCTCATCATCCATCCTTCCCCTCATCATCCATCCATCCTTTTCCCTCATCATCTATCCATCCATCCATCCATCTGTCCTTCCCCTCATCACCCATCCATCCTTCCCCTCATCATCCATCCATCCTTTTCCCTCATCACCCATCCATCCTTTCCCCTCATCATCCATCCATCCATCCTTCCCCTCATCATCCATCCATCCTTCCTCTCATCATCCATCCATCCTTCCCCTCATCATCCATCCATCCTTTCACCCACCCCCTCATCATCCATCCATTCCCTCATCATCAATCCATCCATCCCCTCATCATCCATCCATCCACCCTTCCCCTCATCATCCATCCTTTCCCGTCATCCATCCATCCTTCCCCTCATCCATCCTTCCTTTCATCCATCCTTCCCCTCACCCATCCATCCATCCCATCCATTTATCCTGCCCTTCATCCATCCATCCTTCCCCTTACCCATCCATCCATCCCATCCATTTATCCTGCCCCTCATCCATCCATCCTTCTCCTCCATCCATCCATCCATCCTTCTCCTCATCCATCATCCTTCCCCTCACCCATCCATCCATCCCATCCATTCATCCTGCCCCTCATCCATCCATCCTTCATCCTTCCCCTCATCCATCCTTCCTTTCATCCATCCTTCCCCTCACCCATCCATCCATCCCATCCATTTATCCTGCCCTTCATCCATCCATCCTTCCCCTCCATCCATCCATCCTTCCCCTCATCCATTTATCCTTCCCCTCATCCATCCTTCCCCTCCATCCCTCATCCTTCCCCTCATCCATCTTTCCCCTCATCAATCATCCAGCTACCCTTCCACCCATACATCCAGCTATTTACATTTTCTCTCCATCCTTCCCCTCACTCATCAATCCATCTATCCTCTCTCATTATCCATTTATTCAATCTTTCATTCATCCATTCACCCTTTCACTAATTCATCCAGCCATTCACACATCCCTTCACTTACTTACACGCCCACCTTTCCATATTAATTTTGAGCTGAGCCCTTTTGAGAAGAGGCCCATCAAGAACTTCACCCTCGCTGCAGGGGCCGTTCCAGGACTGGGACAGAAGCCACCCAGGGCGGAGACAGGATCCACCACAGGGGGGGACAAGAGCCATCACAGGCGGGGGTGGACTGGAGCCACAACATGGGGGGACAGGAGCAGGAGCCATCACAGGAGAGGGAACGTGATCCACCAGGGTGGGCACAGGGGTGGGCATGCAGTATTCTAGTATCATCTTGGGCTTCTCGCCCCCTCCTGCACAAGACAACGAGAAGACAGGCTCTCTGTCCAAAATGCCATCCCCCACTGTGATATACAGTACTTACAGGAGATACTCCGAGAGAACTGATTGAACTGATTGTCCTCCATACTTTGTTAATCAGTGTGGGTGCGATTGTGCCATTTCTTTATTGTATTACATTATGCATGTTTGAAGAACCGAGGTTTGCTTACAAATTAGTGACAGTAATTAAGCTCGGTGAAGAGAAGCAGGTGCTGCCTCGGTGTAATCAGGGGTGTAATCTGGCCGAGTCTAGGATGTTTGGGGCCCTGGGTAGAAATGGAATGTGTGAGCCCCCCTCTAAATAGCAGATACAAGACGCATTCAGGGTTGTTTGCGTGTGAATGGATGCCTCCTGCTCCTGAACCTGCAGCCCCTCCCTCTCAGTCACCTTCAAGCACCTTTTAACAGCTCATCAAGGGCTGGAGGTGTGAGGGTTGCCATCCCGCTGTGCCTCTACGGTGCTGCTGGGGGTCTGAGCTTTCATACAGCATCGGAGTCAAGAAGGGAGGTGGGGGCAAGCTGTGCCCGGTTAAAATTACGGACAAATGGCAGGGGCGTGGTGACCACCGGCGTGCTTGGTAACTTCCGGATTCAGCCAGCCACTCGCCCACCCGGAAATGCTTTATTTACTTTGTGCGCGCCGCGCTCCCGTTTTTTAATGGTGGACGCGGTTTTGATTTAGCAGGGTGGACGGCGTCCACCCTGAAAAACCCTCGGAAATAAGTGGGGGGATGCCGTCCACCCGCGTGGTACCCCGACTCGTGCCCTGCTAAACATAGATTGTACAAGAGCATGCAGTCTGTCTTTTATGAACTTTTTTACTGAAGCCTATTACAATGGGAGCTACAAGAGACTGACACACAAATTAAATTGTTCTTTAGCGCTGCTTTCTACATCTTATTTCCTACTTTTTGCCTCCTCTTTTACACCTCCTGGGGCCCTCGTCACCCACTGTTTCCTGAGCACATCCATTTCCTGTGTCCCGGATCCCTGAGTTGTTGGCATTACATGCAGGATCAGGACAGTGTAGTTGTGGGTATCAGGGCCTGTGGTAGAAAAGGACAGCTCATCCCTATATAACTGTACAGCAGACCATCCCAGGATCGTGCCGACCTATTGCAGTTCAGCTATCAAGAAAGTGGTCCTGTTCACTTCCTGGATACAGTAACTCACTCTGGAGTTTGGCCTTCCCATGGGCTATAGCTTCCTAGGAGAGTTGAGCAGGCGAAAGTAAACAAGTTAAGGAGAAGCATGGTCGGGGATGCGTGGCATGCTCCAGCTCGGATCAGAAGGTCTTGCGGTGCGTGCTTGTGTCAGCCTGCAGCCCGCAGCAAACTACACACAAGCCCACAGTCCACAGTCTGCACCAAGCAACACACCACCACGAAACTACACCCTGGCAGTCTAGTAGTGGCTGGTGGGGGGCGATGGGTCGGGGCCATGCTGTGTCTGCGAGTGCACAGCCTTGATGTGGCTAACCACCCTTGGGAGCAGGCTCCTCCCCACATGCCAACAAGTCCTCCGGGCAAAAACCGGGCTAAACCCCCCCCCCCCCCCCCCTCAGGGTGATCTGCCGGTTTCCTCCAGGTCTGTCGAGCCCCAGTGCTGCTCCAGTGCAACTCCCAGCCTGACCAACCCACTGAGCTTGAACAACTGCTTTGATTAGTCCTGTTTGACAGTGCATGATAGCGCCCGAAGACCCCCGGAGAACTATTGATGGTAGAGGACCTACCTGAAGACTTGTCTAGTTCTCACTCTAAGCCCCTAACTACACTGGAGAGGCTTCAAATTAATGTGCCTGGCAAGGAAACCCTTTACCACACCACAGTACTGCGTGCTGCCACAGGTATGATGTGCGCTTGTCTTTCTAACCCACTCTAATCCACTGTGCAGCACTATTCTGGGATCCATTAACTGTAACAAAGTTACAAAGTTACAAATGTATAAAGTTTATCTACCTGCAGGAGATCTAAGACTAGAAGATGAGGGTAGGTCCTAGGTGTCAGGGGTCAAGGCCCAGGCTCTGGCTCGTAGAGTGGCTAGGTAGCGACGTCACGTTTTGAGCCCATTGTCACAGAGATGGCACTGCTAGGTTGGGTGTGGTTTAGGAGGCTAGTGTTGCTCCCCCCTGTGACCAACTTACTGCAACTTTATTGATGCCTAGTTGGTTTGAGCCTTGATTATTGCTGCTAGGTTGCTGCTATATTGACCAGTGTGAAGCGCCTTTATTTTGTTTCATCACTGCTGCTACTTCACTGCACTATTGTTGACATCACCCTAAATAAAACTCTCCATTTGATGCAGAAATAACCAGCTCACCAAACAAGCGTTCTGGGGAAAATGAGATTAGGAAATGTTAGGCAGCTGCCTGCACGGAAACAGAAACAGAAACGTGTAAACCAAAAAAGGAATCCCAGGAACCGAAGCACAGTCAGCGCAGCAACAACAACATTAAAATCAAGGGAAATTCTGGATAGCCTTTTGATATCACCAATTCAAATGTTCTATGGAAACAATTACCAAAATCACAAATTTACTTTTCCTAAGGACCTGGCTTCAGCAAGTTACTCATCAACTGAGACCCTAATTGGCCTTCAAATGCCACTAACACCTGAAAGAATTAGCCTAATTACAATGATTCAAGATCAGCTGTTCAATTCAGAATCAGCTCCAGAGGCAAAGCCACATCTGCCTAAAGACAACCATAGCAATGGGTCAGGCTTAAATGCAGTTACAATACAAGCCCATGTATACGCTTAAAATCATTCTTGTTCAACCACCAGAACCAAATAAGATTGGGACACCCTACAAAGAATCAATTGCAATCCTATGTGATCTGTGGAGGAACCAGAAAGCTCCTGCCTACGTTCAATCTCAATATCAAGTAATGCTGAACTGGCGCAAGTGATGGAAGTAAAAACATTAAATCTGGTTGATATGGTAAAAGCCCAAGAACAACCAGACATCAACATCACACACGGGTTGCGACTTTACACCCAGGGAGACACTTGCAGAAAAATCACTAAAACTTTCTCCAAAGGCCGTATGTAGAACAAAATGAAAAAATAAAATTACTGCATAACAGCCAAACCGAAAACAAAAGGCATCAGACTACCACACTTGTCATGGAAAAGGACCAGTCACTTAGGATCACAGGCCAAAGTGATGAAAATAATGAAAGTTCCTTGATTCCCTATCTCACTTTGGTAAATGTTTTACAAGCCTCAATTGAGGCCCTCAATATGCAGTCTGACAAACTAGACATTCAGATAGAGTTCATTTTTCTGATGGCCTCTCATATCTCAGGAATCAATGAAGAAATGCAAAAACTAACCAATTTAATAACTAGAGCTCAAACAATCCATCTGCCATCACAATCTAACTGTGCTTGTAGCCTGATCATTGATAAACGTAGCGCCATACCTGAGATTCTAACAAGTATATTAGAAACAAAGAAACTAACTCTCACCAATAAAGCCATTATTAACACCCAAATCCAAGAAACTATGAGGCAATCACACAATCTGGCAAGAGTCCAACATCAAGTCTCAGGGGCACGCTTGCCACTAGGACACACGCTTCCAGAAAATAGAACAGTAGAGGAAGAACCAATGCAATGGTTCCAATAGCCGATGAAAACAGGAGATGCAGCAAACCACCCAAAGAAACAAGCGCTTGAACAGGGAATAAAGCCAACTAAGCTGCAATCTTCAAGTGATACAGCTAAAAAGCTCGGAGAGGGCATGGACAACCTAAAGGTAGAAGAAACATGCCAGGAATAAACACCTGCTCACTAGAAAGTATCCGCTCTTCTTAAAAAAGCAGGTAAAAGTCAAAGCCTTCAATACAAATATGCCAACTGATCCCTATTTAAGCACTGCAATGGAGGAAGAATATATGTCTCCAAATCAGCTGATACAAATGCCTCCACTAAAGAAATTGTTGCCACTACATCAAAGCAAGTCAAACCTACTGTAAAATCACTGGTGGTGAAAAACAGCTACAAAACAACTCGCACCATACACCCCAGACTGTTCTAACAACAAGTTCAAGCAGGACTGCTCCCACTCCAAGTCACCAAAAATGAATGGATGTACGCAGCACCCCGTAGTCAGCAGAGGCACCACTGCCACTAATGAAGCCTACTGTTGGGGCCAAAATGGTTGTCTGAATCTGTAAACTACTGCCCAAGACTGTGATGCTTCAAAATGCACCATCGTCAAGTGTAAAAAGTACTTCAGAACCCAACTCAATCTCCAGCAGCCAGACACATCCCACCCATGGCAACTGGTAGGATGATCGTCTGATTGGCACATCGGAGGAAATTAAACTCTTAGTCAACATCGTGAATCATGACTTGAACTCACAAATGAGATCAGTAAAGATAAACCAGAACAACCAAAAAATCGCTCAACCAAATCACATAAACTCAAAGGAGATGACAAAACAGCAAATTCTCCTAAAACCCAATAAGATTCAAAAGGGCCCAAAGATATCCTAAACAGGGGAAACATAGTGAGACTTTATGCCTAAACTCCTGGCCTAGTACACCTCCAATCTACTGATTCACTAACATTGGAATTTATTCATAATGAAGATCGCAACCTGGCAGAATATACACTCACCACATGGAGATCAGAAGCAATAGCTCGTTAAAGCCTGAACAACGGTTTGAGGCATGGGGCATTTCCCTGTCAAAAGAAACAAAGCAACTCACCCAATTCCCATGATCCAGATGAACAGGGAAAAACTGCAAATGGAAAAGTCCCCATGTACTCAGTTTTACACGGTGCTTGGGGCCCTTCAACTACAACAACAATGGTGCCGCCTGGAAACCAAAACAGATCCAATTCAACCCCAGTCCATGGGAGCTGCCATCCATCTACATTGAATGGCACACAAAAGGAATGACTCAAACCACAACAACTGAGGGTTCCTGAGGGCGTAGAATTGCATCTTGTCTCCCGAAATATAGCAGGGGCAGGAACCCTGCTGTAAGATGGAACACTACTTAGGAATTGGGAGAAGTATGAAATTATCGCACTACAAGAAACATGGGCACCCGAATCTCTGCCACTGGAAGGTTACTTGCAACATTATGCAAAGGAGACAAAAACAGAACATCATGGAAGGCCCACAGGCAGCCTCACAGTTTATGGGTCAATGGCCTTAGATATCACATCAAAACAACTCCCATTGACAGATCCGGCCCTACAAATTGTTAAGTTAGTGGAGAAGACAAGTTACATATCCAGTCCTATTGCTCAATGCGTATGCGCACCCCAATCCAAAGGAAACCCAAGCACTCTACGGAATGCTAACCTCAAAAGTAGAAGAAATTAGGCACAAAAATCCTTTATAGGAGCTAATCCTGTCGGGTGATTTCAACAGCAACTTAATTTACACCCCCGACGAGGATGAACAAATATCCACTGAAAATACATTCTGGAACATGCAACAGTAGTTCTGTTATTCACAAATTTGACATGACAGAAAGGGTCAAACTTTAGTGAAAGCCCTGGAACACCTGGGATTGAGAGTCATAAATGGCTGTACAAAACAAGACACCCCTCCAAAATACAAGTTTCGTAGTGCTACAGCGCGATCTATTATAGATTACACAGTCTTATCCCTTTCATTGATGCCGTACTTATTCTTATACTCAGTTGAATATACAACCCTCTATGATCACTCCTATCAGCGGCTAACACTGGGAATAAATCTCCCTGAAGCACAATTATGCTAAAGCTGAACTTGGCCTTTTAACATCAACAAACCTAAGACATTTGAGGTGGTCAAACAATTCTCTAGCATGTTGGTCCCACCTAAGAAAATCGGCATTGGAGGGCAGCCTCACAACTACAATCAATCCATTGGATGCATGGGGACATTTTACAGATACACTAATAACACATGCTCCTCAGTTGAAAAATAACAAAAAAATAACAGTCAGAACATAAACATAGGGGGGCGTGGCTTGCGCTCGATGGGGATGGACGCCTCTCTGTGACTCTTCGGGAATGGCGGAGGAGGAGACGAACTAATGCAGCATTTCTCCGGCCGGAATACAAACAGCCTTGCGGGAGACAGAGAATGAAGTGGTTGTGATTCAAAATGAACCACTTTCTTCTTCCACTCCAGTCTGGTTATTCTTTTTTCAGCGTTTACCTTCCTGACGTGGTGCTTCTAGTACCACGGCCACCATTTTGTGTGAGGGCTGACTGACTCGCGCATTTTACAGCGACTCCTTCTAAAGTGCTCCAGCGGCATGGAAGTTTTAAATAAGGCGCATATTTTTTAACTTGGCCTCTGTTTCACCCCCTCTGCTCTTTTTAACCCATGACTGCAGTTATATTTGCGCTCTTTGTGCTTTATGGGTGGCACTAAGGTTTAATGGAGCTTGCGCCCGCCATTTGCTTTACACCGCCGACGGAGGTCTATCCTATGCAGTGCGCCATGGAATTATTCAGCGCTCCCTATCAGAATATTGGTGTTTCTGAATTCAAATCGCCCTGGAAAGCTCCTTTCATGTGAAATGGTGCGCATTTTTTGCATATGACAGCTTCTTTATTGGTGGCTCAAGAACTTGTTCTCACTTCAGGCACCTGTTAGTATCAGTACCTCACAGACATACTCCTCAGTTGCTGTTTTCAATGCACATGACCTGAGGCTTCTATAATTTTGTTGTGAAGATACTTCCAGTTTTCAACTTTTGAAGAGACTTCCTTTTCTACTGAAAAATTTACTAACCTTTGTTAAGTATATTGTCTTTTAAATGTATTTTTGCTTGTCCTATTGTGACTAGATATGTGACTCCTTGCTTCCTGAGGTGTATATATTTATTTGTATATATATATTCATTGGTCTTTTTTACCTACTCACCCTTAACTCTGTGTTGCTAAGTTCACGCAGATTTCTATTTTCTGTATGGGTAAACAGCTTAAAGCTTTGTCTCAAACCAAACTCTCATCACATAAGTTCATGCTTCAGACTAGCTCACGTTATCAGTGCCTAGCAATGGAGGGCTCTGCTAACACCTCATCCAAATCCTCTACAACATCGACTACCTTAACACCCACTGCTTCTTCAAACGTCGCCAAAACATCCTCTAAAAGACTCAAGAAAGACCCTCCATCTCCCACAAAACAAAATTCTTCAGTCACTATGGACTTATTGTTGGAGGAAATCCGTGCTCTGCGACCATTCATTGAAGAAACAAACTCAGTGATTCAGGCTCTTACGGATACATGGTCTAATATGGAAGAGCGTGTCATAACTTTGGAACATACTGTTGACTCTTTTTCCTCCTCTGCTTCCAAAATGGAGTCCTTATCTTCCCAGGTGTTGATGCTTCATAAACAAGTGGAAAATTTGGAAAATAGGGGTAGGAGAAACAATCTACGCATTTATAGATTGCCTGAGGAAATGGAGGGGTCTGACTCTATTACTTTCTTCAAATCATTTCTTCCACAACTTCTTAAGCTTCCTGAAGGTACAAATCTCAACAGTCAAACGGCTCACCGTCTGGGCTCAAAATCATAAGTGACATCATCGTCATCCATCAGGCGTCCAAGAGGTGTTATCATATACTTCTTAGAGTACACTGACTTATTGCTGGTCCTATCAACGGCTAAAGCATTACACAGAATTACCTGGTCTGGAAATTCTCTATTCTTCACACAGGATTATGTCAAATCTACAGCTGACCGGCGAAAGGAATTTTTGTCATTATGCCCCCAGTTGCGCTCTATAGGGGCGCGCTATGGGCTTTTTCATCCTTGTCTTTTTAAGGTTACCATAAACAATAAGACTAATACTTATGAAGACCCATTGCAGCTCACGAGCTTTCTTTATTCTTTACAACCTCAACCAATGGAGACAGCTTCAACATCCCAGTCCAATAATTGTGTATATTTACGATGATGTTTTCAACATCCTTCCTTTTCTTCTGCTTATGTTATAGTTATATTTTGCCCTTATTGTCTCTAATTCCTTGATACTCAAGACCTTTTATTTAGGTATTTCCTTCCTCTTTGTATGTACCTTTTGTTTGTTTTTATTGTTAATTGCCCTTATATCTCACTTACCGGTTAACTTGCTTCACTCTTTTATTAATTCACAGATTACTCCACCGCCCTTCGTCCTTCCCTCCACGTTCTTGTTGCCCACTGGTTATGTCTCCTCCCCTCTGCCGCCCTTCCTTTTGAGTCCCGGATGCGTCATCATTCGTTGTGGCCCTCCACCCTTCCACTCCTCGTATGTCTTGGAATTGTTGTAAGTCTTATGCGCCACTTTCATTTTCTCTCTATCTGTTTCTTCTACTTTTCTCTACTCTTTTCTTGCTTTCTTTACCCTGTTTTCCTTCTTTATCTGCGTTCGCTTTCTCTTATATTTTTTCTTTATTTTCTATTGCATCTTATATGATCTTCGCATATTATTTTTTCTGCCTTTTCTTTCTCACATCCCTTCTCCTACTATTCTTTTTCACAATTTACTGGTTTGTAGTTATGATTGGTTCTTACTGTTCAAAATATGGTTCATTTATGCATGCATTGTATTATTCTAGTTCTTTCATATGCCATTAAATATTGTTTCATGGAATGTCAGAGGTTTACATTCACCTATTAAGAGACAGAGAGTTCTAACTCATTTAGCCAAGTTGGGTTCCGATATTGCCTGCATACAAGAGTCTCATTTGTTGTCAACAGAATCTGAAAAGTTGAAAAGAAGCTGGATGAATGAAGTTTTCTTTTCTCCAGGAGATGGCAAACGTAATGGTGTCCTTATTCTCTTTCGGAAGTCACTCCCCATTAAGATACTCTCTCACTCCTCAGATTCCAGTGGTAGATGGGTATTTGTCAAGTTTTTGGTAGATAATGTCCCTCTTTCCTCATTGAATGTGTACGCCCCTACATCGGGAGACCCCTCATTTTGGAAATCCTTAGCTTTGCATATCACACAATACTTTGATGACAATTTTCTCCTTGCAGGTGACTGCAATTAAGTTTTCGATCCCTTTCTTTATCGACACGCATCATATTCTTTCATTCCTCACAAGTCTCAAAAGCTCTTCACACAAGCAATAAAACAACACAAATTGATAGATGCTTGGCGACTCTAAAATCCTACGGCAAAGGAATATTCTTTCTACTCCCCCGTACATCACACTCAGTCAAGACTAGATTACTTTTTCATTTCCCATAATGTAGCTCAATCACTAGTGAGTGCCGACATAGGGTCCATACTAATATCAGATCAGTTTCCATACATCCAGATGTCCTAAGCACGCCTGCATTAACTCGTAAGTGGCGTTTAAATAATTCTTTGCTTTTGGACCCAGTATTCACATCATCTTTTACATCTTTCTTTCATGAATTTTTCCTTATTAATCACACGGGTACTGTCTCTTTTCCTATAGTTTGGGATGCTTTCAAAGCCACCACCAGGGATTTTGTTCTTAGATTTGTATCCAATAAACGTCGGAAGGCACGACAAACTACCAATGCTCTTTTAGCCAAAATTAAAGCACTAGAACACTCCTATTACTACTCTAAATCTAAAGACTGCCTATCTGATCTTCTTAAAGCCAAATTTCAATTTAATCAGGAGACAACTAACAATGCATCTAATATTTTGCTAAAGTCTAGTACCAAATACTACGGAGGTCAGAATAAAGCAGGTAAAATACTGGCAAACTATTTAAAGGTCAAACAGAATAAACTTAACATTGAATCAGTTTTTGGTTGTGATGCTCAATTGAAGTTTAAGGATGAGGAGATTTTAGCTGAATTTCTCAATTTCTATAAAACACTTTACACGTCTGAAACGTCTTCCTCTGATAATGACATCACCCAATTTCTCTCCTCAATTGAATATACTCCTTCCGTCACTTTGGATTCTTCGCCATTAGAGGCTGATATTTCACAGAAAGAACTTCTGAAAGCTTTGCAGATGCTCAAGAAAGACAAGGCTCCAGGCCCTGATGAGTTTACTGTAGAGTTTTTTTTACACATTTTTCACATCTACTTCTTCTCAAACTAGGTCTTCTTCTCTCTGACTTCACCACTTCGGGTCACTCTTCTGGATCGTTTGCAGATGCCCTCATTCGTCTTATCCCTAAAGATGGTAAAGACCCACAACATTGTAAAACAAACCGCCCCATTTCCCTGGTAAACATTGAATATAAAATCTTCTCAAAAGCGTTAGCACTACGGTTAGAATCATACTTGCCTGATTTACTTGGGGCAGAACAATCTGGATTTGTCAAAGGCTGTCTCATTTCAGATAATACTCGGCTATTATTTGATATTTTATCCAAAGCCTCGCATTCCTCTCAACCTTTAGCGGCCATCGCGTTGGACGCTGAAAAAGCATTTGATAGAATTGAATGGCCTTATCTATTCCGTGTCCTTGACTGCTTTGGCTTTGGTCCTAAAATTATTGCTCTTATTTCATTCCTGTATTCCAACCCTAGAGCGGCAGTAGCAGCAAATGGGGGACTTTCTTCTTATTTTCCCCTTCATAGAGGTGTCAGACAGGGTTGTCCGCTTTCCCCTTTTCTTTTTAATCTAGCACTAGAACCCTTTTTACTTCATATTCGTCAAAATATTGATATTCATGGCTTTTCTTTCAAGGATACCACAGTTAAGATGGCTGCATATGCTGATGATGTTCTCATGTTCTTATCTCAGCCACAAGTTTCTCTTCCTGCTTTTTTAGCGGAAGTCCAGTCCTTTGTGGCTGTTTCTGGATATAAGTTAAATAAAGATAAGTGCGAGATTCTGCCTCTTACTAAATTCACCCTTAGTGCTGATTTTGTTTCCTCCGGCTTTACTTGGAGTCATCATCATATTAAATATTTGGGTTTACATTTTTCCCACACTATCTCAGACACAATATCATGCTGCATGGATAACTGTATTCAGAAATTATCTTCCTTAACAGCAAAGTGGCACCCACTTTATCTGTCTTGGTGGGGTCGTTTGGACACCATTAAAATGATGCTTTCGCCCATAGTCGTATATACTATATCTAATATACCAGTAGGCATTCCCTCGAAATATTTTAAGAAACTCAACTCTATTTTATCTTCCTTTTTATGGAGCACTAAGAAGGCGTGTATGACTATTTAAAAGTTAATTCGACCAAAGACGAAGGGAGGAGTAAACTTTCCAGATCTTATTTCTTACCATAAATCCTTTCTCTTGCATCAAGCATCAAAGTGGCTTGCGGACCCATCTGACTTTTTTCCCAAAGTGGGCTTTACATGAGAAATTCTTTCTCTCACCGTTCTCTTTTAAGGAAATTTTGTCTTTCACGCGCAAACCACAGTCCGTTTCCACTCCTAAAATCAAGTATACCTCTAAATTAATACCATCAGATGCTCCTACCTCCTTTTCTGAATCACCTATATGGCATAACAGACACAGTTTGATTAATAACGAACCTATTTACTGGAAAACATGGCTGCAAAAAGATATAGTTTGGGTTTATCAATTGTATGAGCAAGAACGTTTTATATCCTTCGACAGAGCCATATCTTTGTTTGCTTTACCTACTTCATTTAAACCCAGATTCTTACTTTTAGCTGGCGCCATTCAAAATGCCCAGTAAACATTCAAACCAACCCAACCGACCGATTCACTTACATCTGTACACGCAGACCGCCTCAGATCTCTTGTTTTTAACACCTCCAGAGCCTCTGCTATTTATACCTTTTTACAAACTCCTCCAACCCCAAGGGATAAAACTAAAGTAGAACGGGCATGGGAGACTGACTTGGCAATTTTCTGGTCGACAGATTTTTGGGAGAAAATTTGGCTCAAACTCCGCAAGTCCTCCAGAGCGGCTAACACCATACAGACCCTTTTCTACATATACAATAGACTTCTCCTCACCCCTTCTGTGCTTCACACTAGATATCAACATTTCCCAGACACTTGTTGGTCTTGCTCATTACCACAAGCAGACCTCTTTCATAAGCTTTTTACATGCAATCTTGTTCATAGCTTTTGGACTAAAGTTTGGTCCCAAATAAACTCTATTTTCCACGCCAACCACCCATATACTCCCACGCATATCTTCTTAGGTAGTTTATCTCATATCTGGGAAAGTTGTGAGTCCCCAGTTCAAATCATAAACCTATTGCTAGCAGTAGCTTTCCAGAAAATAACCAAAAATTGGAAAGATTTTACTAAGCTGTCGTTTCAGGCATGGTGGTTTGAGGTTTGTTACAACCATAGATTGGATACCTCATTTGTATATCCTTTACATATGGCGCCCAAGCGTGCACACTTATGGTCACCTGTTACGACTTATATTGATATTTGTGCAAGACGGTTCCTGTCTGTATCTCCGTCGCAACAAGCAGTAACCAAGCCTCCTTGACATTCTACTGTATTATTAACATTTTGAATTGTTATTACTCGCGATTTCTTACTATGTCTTGTATTATCTTTCTTTCACTTCTGCATGTCTTTTACACACTGCAGCTTTGTTTAAATAATGTTTCTTTCTTTCATTCATAGTCTTTTTATGCTTTGAACCATATTTCTTTTGAAGTTTACATACTCTTTGTATTGTATATATTATCTTTAATAAAATTCTTCTGAACTTAAAAAGAACATAAACATAGGTGTCATCGGTCTTTCACATAAATGCCAAATACTACAAAGGGGACTGGGAAAATCTATTCACAAATTGAAGAGAACTGATATCGTTCCTGACTGATGGGAAAATGTAAGCCTAGTAAGAAAGCAATACATAAAGAAACTTTGGAAAGATCGCAAATAAAAAAAGGAGGGTCTTGGGTGAAACTTATCCACAGCATGAAGCAGACAAATTCAAGGACATTTGTCTTGGAATACCAAACAACCCAATAAGCAATTAAAATGTCCCAGGGGAAGCTGGGTAGACCATCTGGCCAAGATGTTTAAGGGTGGTCGTCAAACCGACGCTACATAGTCAAGTCCCCGTGTAAGTCCTTTTAGCACCTTGGCTGCTATGACTTTTCCCCTCCTGTGCTGGAGATCCTAGATTCCCATTCTTCATGACGAGCTCAACTCGTCATAAGCACAGCTCCAGTGTGCCTCATGACGAGCTGCGCATCTTCACTGCACTGGCACCAGCGGCACCAGTGTGGTGCAATAGCTGCTGCAACAACACCCGCTTGGTGGATTGGTGTTGGTGCCCAGAGCCTGAAAACACGGAGCAGTACGACTAGGAGCGCAGTATTTGAGCACTGTTTTGCGAGCTTACCCCATTAACTAACACCCTTGCCGTGGGGGAGGAGAAATTTGCTTTAATCATGGTCAAGAATCTTTCACAAAAGCAAAATGTTTTCAAAGTGTGGAAGAGAAATTGCCAGTCCACCCGGTCAAACGCCTTTGCAGCGTCCAATGCCAGGAGAACTGCTGAGACAGATTTCTTGCAGAATTTTTCAATTAGATGGACTATTTGCCTAATATTATTGCGCATCTGTCTACCTTTTAAAAACCCAGACTGAGCTGGATGGATCAGCTCTGGGAGAAGGGTGTCCAATCGGGTAGCTAAAATCTTTGAGTGCAGCTAGGCGTCTAAATTCAACAGAGCAATCAGGCGATAAGAGCTGCATTGCCTCCGGTACTTACCTTGTTTGGGGAGCAGAGACATTAGGGCCTCGCTCATAGATTCTGTGACACTACCCTTGTCGGCCATATAATTAAATAGTGACACTACCAGTGGGACTAGCTCTGCCATATATGCCTTCTAAAGTTGGGCTGTCAACCCATCTGACCCCGGAGATTTGTGACATTTGAGGTTAGTTATTGTGCAGAAAAATTATTCCTCTGTGATCGAGCTGCCTAAGAGATTGTTTTGGGCTTCCGAGACCTGTGGCAATGTCACAGCTTCCAAGTATTCTAACTGCACGGCCTCATTAGGGAGGTCCGCCGTATAAAAGGATCGGTAAAACCTTCCGAAGACCTGGGCTTTCCCTGCGTCGCGCACAATAGATTAATCTTGCTCATTACAAATACCCCCTAAATGTTCTTTTTTGTGTTTAACTCTCACTTGCCTAGCTTGATGGGCACCTATCTTGTTACCCTGGTCATAAGTTGTTCAGTGAAGGCGGAGTAGGGTGAGTTCCACTCAATTATTATAAATTGCATTGAGTATCCCCCTCAGGGCCGTAACCTTTTTCTGCCGTGAGAATGTTGGGCTATCTTTGTGAATTCTCTCTGCAGCCTGAAGTTCAGTTTCTAAGGCCTGACGTTCCTTAACCTTCGACTTGTTAAGGGAGGTATTTAGGGCTATACATTGCCCCTGAAGTACCGCCTTAAAGGCAGCCCAATTTTTTAGTGGGGATGTGCCACTCAGGTTGTTATTTTGAAAAAAACATTTATGGTGGCCTTTAAGGAATCCCAGGGTGGTCAAAATTTTTTTTAAAACCTTGCTTGATTTGTGTTGGGTGCATATATCATGGCAAACGTACATCGCAGTCCCATTATGCGGCCTTTGATCAGGAAACATCTCCCCTCTCTATCTGCCTTACAACCCTCTGGGGGGAACCATAAGGATGAGTGAAAAAAGAGTGCCACCCCATTGTGGTTAGTAAATGCCGAGGATGTGTACATTAGCGGGTATTGTTTATGTTTCAAGCGGTGTTCTTCGAAGTGCTTAAGGTGGGTTTACTGAAGAACCACTACGTCAGGCCTCTGGTCTGTGATGTGTTTCCACAAGCGCTGCCGCTTTGCGGGGGAATTACTTCCCCTTACGTTCCATGTTAGGGTTGTAATAACCATTATTTATTGTGCTCAGTGACCCTCCACTGTGAGTGACTACCCTGTGAATCTCCCATCCCGTCGGGTCCCTCCCCTGCCACATCCATTTTGATGTTGAGAGTGTCTAATTGCCCCAGATCCCTCCATGTACTACGGGAGAAATCAAAAGATAAACCCCTAAATAACTGAAAACAAAAACCCATTTTACTCATCAACAATGTTAACATAGTCTTGATACTTGCCTAAAGGTGTTCTGCTCCTTACCTGTTAAGGCATTCCCCCATAAAACAACCCCTTAGCTGGAAAAAGAAAAGGGAGGAGGAAAGGGTGAGGAACGATATATGAGGTGGGCAGAAGAGAGCCCAGCCTGGTGGGATCCATCATTCCACCCCTTGCTCACCATAAATTGAAAGTCTGGACTTGCAAAACAGTCCGTTTAGGCAAAGGGATGTCTTTCCCCTCCATGAGGAGCTCCCATCTGGTCTGCAGACCAGCGATATGTTATCCATCTTCTTCAGCGGGTTTTGAGTGATTTCTGATGATGTGGTGTCTGGCCATCCTCTGGTGAGTCCGAACGGGGGCCCGTCACTCTGTCCCCCCCTTGGGCTTCGAGTTGTCCCCTACTGCAACGGTAGACCCATGATCCGCCTCGCTTCCTGAGGATCAGTGACATGTCTTGACTCATTCTGAAGCTCAAATGCCAAGCCAAAGGGATATGTCCATCTGCACCGGATATTTTCTTGTCTGAGCTTGTCAGTGATAGGCTTAACTTGAGCACTTCTCGCCAGAGTCACTGGGCAATATCTTAAAAGACAGCACATGATACCACCCAGAAGGACACCTCATTGGCCTTTTGTGCCGTCTGGAGGATGCTTCCTAGACTTTGTAGGAGTATAGTTTAACCAGCACATTTCTAGGGTGACGTTGCTAACGTTGTGTTGGAGGTCCTACCCTTGGTGCCCTCTCAATTCTCGCTTTCAGGCCAGATTCCCCCAGCAGTTCTGCAAACAGGCCCTGGACAAAGGCCTCCAAGTCTGGTCCCTCTGCTCTCTCTTGCAGGTTCCGGATGCGTACGTTGTCCCTACCCTATCTATTTTCAAGGTCCTCGTTTAATGCCAACGCGTTTCGATTCCCAAGATGGTTTGTGGGATTCTATATAGGGTTGTGTTATTACACAACGCGGGACTTTAGCTTTTAATTAAGTTCTCCCCAGTGGAAATGTTATTTGAATTGTCTCACTACTGGGACTAATGTTTCTCTTTTCCTCGGGGTAGCAGCTCATTGAATTTTTTACACAATGTGGATGCTAATGGTTGACCTAGTAGCTGCTCCGTTTGTGAACTAAGATTGGTGTTATAGTGTTTAGATAAATGTATCACGCTTCATGCATTGTTTTTTACATTATATTGTTTCATCACAAAGTTTGTATGTCTTTGTACTATTAGAACCCTTGTCCATGGTACTACATATAGACCTAGGTATCAATTAATAGACCAATCCTGTGACCAGATTTCTTCGGTCATTAAGCGTTTGAATTATACTAGAATAATTTTATATGAATTATGTATGACAGTGTAGCCATTATGGCAGTATGCATGGTCGGTTTATTCTGTGAGCCAGCAAATCAAATCCTACAAGTTTGTATTCTAACATGTATGTTGTTTTATATGTTTTTTTAATAGATGTTAATGCAAAGTGGGAAGATTAAATTGTTATCCTGAAGAAGGCGGGCAGTTATCTATCTGGGACCCGCCGAAACGCGTCAATGCTTTTTGTTTGGGAATACTCCACGGATACATGACGGATGCATTCGTGAGTATCTAGTTTAAAATGATTTCTACCTAGAGCTTTTTCTGCATCAAAAATCATTTATTCATTGGTGGTAGTACTGTGTTGTTTCCCTGATTTTATTTACATTGTGTCTTGCTGTAGTTCTGTCCCATTGTTAGGATTATTGTGTTTCTATGTAATGTTTTTTTAATCTGTATTCATATTGTATTATGAATTTTTAACTATATGGCTATTGTAGTCCAAAAGGATTTTTAAATTGCTTGCTTATCCTTTTTAATACTACTTGCTTGTTTTTGATTTGCTTTTCTGGTTCACCCCGAGGATAGAATAAACCTGAAAGTGTGCTATAGATACCTTTTTGGGATCTGAGTGTGATTGGTAGAGTGGTGTATCATATTGGTGTGTTATACTGGTTTGCCAGGGGAATCTTCTTCAGACAACCATTTGTTTTATATGTTGCCTTAACATGTATAATTGGTTCTTGATTGAAATCCGCACTTACCTGGCCCATAATTAAATGTGGAGTAAAGTGCACAGAATGAAGTGGCAAATAAATGCATAAATGCTTATAGTCCATATGTAATGTAATGTGTAATGTAATGATGTCTTGTAAAGCGCATGAATCACCCCACATGGGGTATCTCCACACTGTAGACCGCTGGGGACCCGTCCTGGCTTTTCCCTGTGAGATGGTCCCTACTGGGTATCTCCAAGGTGAAACCAGGCATCCCCGGCGTATGTGGGGGGCCGTTGTGGAGATGAGGCAAGCTAATGCCCAGAGTTGCTGAGTGTGATCCCTGGTTAGAGTAGGCTCCAAGGCGAGAATTATCCAGTCCGCTGACCCTGGTCCACGACCCTGCGCTTTGGGAATTAAACCCTGGTCCCGGGCCGTCCTCTGCTTCCGGGTCTACCGCCTCTAACCAGTGAGCCAAACCACTCCACTCCACAATTATGAAAACTTTGTTGTACATAGTAGCACATATAAATAGGAGCTCCCCTTGTAAATAAACTTAAGTATGTTTTCATAATTTAATGTCAAATTTATCAGAAATTTTGAAAAAAATAATACATTGAAAAAATAAATTGATTTGAAGAACTATTGCAGACTGAATGGCTAGTCTTTGCAGGACAGTATTTTGTTTATTGTCCCTTGCTAAACATTTGAATTGATTGAGCAGTACTGGCAGTTGTTTTGTTTAATATATTAGTGGCGTAGCCTTACTGCGCACAAGCCAAACCCTCTTTGTTGGATAGATAACTGCATATTCTGATGGCTCATCACCAGTCTGATGGGTCTTCCTGAGCTAGAGTGGTGAGAGGAGTTGTCACTGACACCTGAATTGGGCTGTGCATGTCCTCACACAAAGTTATCTCCACCCCCTGTAGTGTGTCTGGAGCCAGGACAGGGCAAGGCAGGGACTTGTGTACTACAAACAAGTCCTCAGTGCTGGACCGACCACGCTCTCGTTCAGTTCTCCCTTTCGTGTTCCAGCGCCTTCTTAAAGAAGGCGAGTACAGCGGGCACTAGAATGGGGAGACAATGGTCCAAACTCCTCAAACAAACCATTCTGCCCTCCCTGCTGCCTGGGGGCTTTGCACTGGGAGTGAATGTTGATGAGAGTTATGAGACCCTTTGCCAGCAAATATCTACCTCCCTGGACTCTTTGGCTCCGCTGCGGAAAATTAAAGATAGGACTAATCTCGCCATGCCATGGTACCCGGAAGAACTCCGGCAGCTTAAGCTCCAATGCAAACAAGCGGAGCGGATTTGGAGGAAACAGTACCTGGAACCACACAGAGTCCTCTTCAGACAAGTACTTGCATCTCATAAGACCCAGATCAAGCGGGCTAAAGCCAGATTCTTAGAAGAATCTTTGCTGACAGCAGCAAACAAATCTCAGGCCTTATTTAAGATAGTAAAAGACCTGGCCCACCCTGACTGCACTAAAAATGCCATCCCGGCTTCACAAGCTCTCTGCGACTCGTTAGCTCAAGCCTTTGAGGACAAGATAGCCAATATATTAAATAATCTCCCCCCCTCTACTAGCGGTACTGCACACGATTCCATCTCGCCTGAGAAGGGGAAGGAGAGTACTGAATCAGGGGAGCTAAGTAACTTCCCTCTACCATCCTTCGAGGAGTTCTGCTCTCTGGCTGACGGGGTGTCCACTGGCTCACCATCCGATCCTTTACCCCCTAAATTCTGGAAACTCTGTCGTGAAGAGCTGTTTTTCCCACTATTTTCCATCTGCTGCCAGTCTCTCACCTCAGCACGGGTGCCAGACTGCTGGAAACTAGCGGTAGTTTCTCCACTGCTTAAAAAGGAGAATCTAGACCCCACATGCCCAGCCAATTTTAGGCCCATTTCCCTCCTGCCATTTCCCATTAAAATCTTAGAGAAACTGGCCACAAAACATCTCTCCAACTTTCTGGAGAAAAATCATCGTTTGGATGTGGTGCAGTTTGGGTTTCGACCGGCACACGGAACAGAGTCGGCTCTGGTGACTGTTCTCGACGACCTTCGAATGCGTGCCGACCAGGGCCAAGCAGCCTTTCTAGTGCTGCTTGATATGTCGGCCGCGTTCGATACAGTCAACCATGCAATCTTGATCGGGAGACTGAGAGAGGCTGGGGTATCGGGCTTGGCCCTTGAATGGCTAGTGTCATATCTCGATCAAAGGCACCAGGTAGTCGCTCTGCCACCCTTTCAATCGAACATCAAGAGGGTTGGGCAAGGAGTACCCCAGGGCTCAGCCATCAGCCCCATCCTCTTCAATCTGTACCTCCGCCCCTTGATCATGCTGATCAAGTCGTTTGGCATAACGGTCACCAACTACGCCGATGACACCCAACTTATCTTCTCGTCTGAGGGTAAGGGAGGGGTATCACAGGAGGTTTTCCATCGATGCATGTGTACTACGGCAGAATGGCTGGGGAATAATTCCCTTCAATTCAACAGCTCAAAAACCGAGGTACTACACTGCTCCATGGACCGGATCTCCAGACCCCTACCACGGGGTTTCTGGCCTCCCGATTTCCAAGGCACTAGTTTGCCTGCTGATTCGGTTCGGAATCTGGGGGTTATGTTCAGCTCTGACCTACAGCTGGACACAACAGTAAATAAAACGGTGGCTACATGTATGGCTCTACTTGGCTCTTTGAGAAAGATCTTACCCTTGCTCCCGACACAGGCAAGATCAGAGGTAGTGCGGAGCATAATATTAAGTCATCTCGACTACTGCAACGCACTGCTGCTGGGGGCCCCAACTACTGTATTAGGAAAACTCCAACGCATACAGAATTTTGCTGCCAAACTGGCACTGTCGCGACGGCGCTTGGACTCTTCTGCCAAGGCACTCAGGGACCTCCATTGGCTTCCTATTTCTCAACGGGTGAACTTTAAGGCTCTATGTCTGGTCTTTAGAGCTCTACACAATCAAGGCCCTGCCCCCCTGCAAGATCTCTTTTCATGGTATCTCCCATCAAGAACACTCCGGTCAGCCTCGGCTCACTTGGTGGTAGTACCTAAGTTCCTTAGGGCTCGGATGGGCGGACGGTCTTTTAGGACCACCGCAGCGCGGCTGTGGAATTCTTTGCCGTTAGGTCTTAGGGGCCAAGAAGATTTTGCTATCTTCAAAAAAACATTAAAGACTCACCTGTTCCCCAGAGCAATGTAAATCGAGTGGTAGCTGGTAAAATCATGTTCTGTGTCATCATAGTCTAAGCGCCAGGATGCCCGTTGGGTGACAGTGATAGCGCTTTACAAGAACGCCTATACATACATACATACATACAAACACTTCTGTAGAAGTTTACCTACTTTAAAGGCAGAAACTAGTATAAGTACTGGAGCTGTGACCCCACATTTTTAGAAAACCTCTGGACTAAGAGGAGATTCTGCCAAGAAGAAGAGCTGGAAAGATGTAGGTGGGGAACTGCCACAGTGCTTATTGCGATGTTGTGCTGGCCTACTGCTTGCTGCCTCTGTCTTGGGCAGTGAAAGGACTGGACTTTGTTATCTTCATCCTGCTTGCCAAGGTTCTCCAAGGGCTTGTGCGTGCTTGACTTCCCTTAAGAAGTCTCAGGGCCATCAAAGACTGCAGCCCCTGAACTCCTCCAGCTGGAAGTTCTGACCTGCCAAGTGGGTCAAACTCCAGTTCTGGGCACACAGAGGTGGTTTTTCTGCAGGGAAACCTGAAAATCCATGTATTGGCCTTCAGCGCCTGTTTTTTCTGATGCAGCCTGCCGTGCGGCTGAAAAGATAGCTGCTGCCAGAGTCCTGAGCACCTTGTCTCTGACGTCCGAGACACCAGCTCTGACTCTGACACAGACCCTGCTGTGAAGCTTAAGAAAACAAGCATCACCTGCTTGTGGCTGAAAAATGTACCCAGCGCCTGTTTTGCAACTGCATTGGCCCAGCACGCCCAGATTTTCCACACATCACACTTGTGCACTAAGCTCTTCATCAATGTTACCCAGTAGTAAGGAACCGTGGCCTCATGTCTTAAGTTCGACGCATCACCTCCCCTCACATTAAGGAATTGATGCATCACCTCTCCTGACAGCAAGGAATCGACACATCACTTCTTCTGCAACACAGTGAGTCATTGATTCATCGCCTCCTCTGGTAGTAAGGCATCGACGCATCACCTCCCCTGAAAGTAAGGAATCAATGCATCACTTTGTTTTCCAGTACCTCATCTTCCCAGCACCTGTTTGCATCTTTGATTTCGACACATCCCAGGTACATTGAGTTAAAAAGTGATGCAACCATAGTTTTCTGTAGACTGAACTATTTGAACCTTTCAAAAGTGATATCTTTACTTATATATGTTTGATATTCATCATTTTAGACTTGTTTCATTCAGATATAGATTGGCTGTTTTTCTAATCTGGTGTGATGTCCTTGCGGGTGAGTAGTGCGCTATACAAGTATCAATTTACAATTTACAATTTGTAGTGTTTGCACTGTGTTACTGTATGTTTATGTACAAATGCTTCACACGTTGCTTCTGAGATAGGGCTGACTGTTCGTGCCAAGCTACCAAGGGGATGAGCTGGGATTATTTCAGCTGTGTAATCCCATTACCATGACTAGAATAATGATCCCTACTTGGACAGAGTGCAAGCCACTGCCAGCTAGGGACCTCATTTCTAATACATCTGAACAATGCACCACATCTGATCCCTATAGCCGAAGGCTCCAACTTCAAGGCAAAAAAAAGCATGGTATCACCCCATTAACTTTAACTCTTGCCAGTGATGATGTGTACATTTATTTGATCCAGAATATAATGTGGGCCTCAGATTCATCATCATCTGTATCTGGCTCATGAATGTCCAGTCAACTGAATCCAAACCCTTTTTGACACTGAGGGACGCATGTATGACTTTTCAATGCATGCATTTACCATGCATGCTTACCATGTAATAAGACACCCTGGCCTAGATGTATCAAGCCATTTGCGAATCGTTAAGGCCGAAATTCGCAGAATTTCGGCCTTAAGGAATCGCAAACGGACATTTAGCATCTTTTGGGATGTATCAGAAATTAGCAAAATAAGGAATCGCAAAAAATTGCGATTCCTTATTTTGCTTTTGCATTTAAGGAATCGCAATTTTGCGATTCCTTAAATGGCATGTATGAAACTTTTTTAAATTGCGAATTTGGGTTAAGGAATCGCAAATTAACACCAATTTGAGGTTCGTGTTAATTTGCGAAATCCTTTTAAAAAACAAAATATGACTATTTTGAAGGTGACATGTGACACACATACATGCCCATAGGGCATGTATGTGTGCCATATGCACACAAATGTAAGTTTCAGGGGTGCAGCAGGGTGTCCATGAGACACCCCTGCACCCTTGAAATAATTCTCAAATTGCGATTAGCAAATTGCGAATTCGCAATTTGAGAATTACTGCACAATCATTCCTATGGGCCTCCTGGCCCATAGGAATGCATGGGGAATTATTCCTTATTTGCGAATTCGCATTTTGCGAATTCGCAAATAAAGATAAATAAGGAATCGCAAAAAAAATTCAATTTTTTACAGATATTCCATTTTGCGAATTCTAAATAGCGATTCGCAAAAAATCGCTATTTAAGATTCGCAAAATGGAATCTTGATACATCTAGGCCCCTGACATTTACAAAGCATTCCATTACATCTTTAGCAAACACTTTCTGCTAATATATATTACTGAGTGGCAGTAGCCACTTTGTAGGTATAGTTAGGAATCCCAGAGATAGAAATTCCTCAAATGTATGCTTGCTAATAACTTGGTCCCTGCTTGATGAATCGCCATGAAGGTTTGGAGACCTATTCCTTATTCTACATTGGCTGATGATGTAAAGTTTTGTGGTGATTAGTTAAGGAGATGCTAAGAAAAAAAGATCCCAAAACATACTTTTCCATCACGCATTTTCCATAGACTACTTAGAAAAACAAAGCAACAAAACGTGTTGAGACCTGGCTTTGATGCCTTTAACCGAACTATTGCTATGGCTGTCCCTATGGGCTATAAGATTCTTAGGAAAGACAGATTGTTGGGGAAAAGCAATCATTTTCAGGCATGACTTAGATTGTTCCCAAATCTCTACTGAAACTATTGAGTCTACAGAATTTCTAGGTTTTCATGGTATCATTTTCCCTCACCAGAGTATCGCTGGATTTCTGATCTATAGGCCCCCGGGTGCCATCAGTAATTTCATTCCTTCACTTAATTTAGCCACCTCTTCGTTGGCCCTAAAATACAATAACTGTCTTATTTTAGGGGACTTTAACATACACATGGATCACAATAAAGATCCCCATGCTAACTTTTTAATGGAAACATTGCATACTTTTAAGTTGTTCCCAGTCATTTCCTTGGCTACTCATGTGAAGTGTCATATCTTGGACCAAATTTTTCATAATTTCGATTTAACAGCCAGTTCTCCCCTTCCTATCACTTTGTCCGACCAAGCTCTGCTTAACTTTGACATCCCCCTCACCGCTGTTGCTTCTCCGGCAACTTTGGTGCAAATATCTTCCATTCACAGGGCATTTCATAAGATTTCTATACCTGCACTAGCTGAAGCCATTAATTGCTCCTTATCTAGGCTGATGTGCACGGCTGAGCAGGATGCTTTCCAATTTGATCATTGGCGTTGTTCCAACATCGAGGCCACTGCCCCGGCTATTACCCATTCTCCGAAAAGGTCAACCCCTCCGGCTCCCTGGAATTCTAATCATTTTATAGATAGTAAAAGGAACTGCAGAATAAAGGAACAGAAGTGGCAAAAAATATACCTTCCCGAGGATAGGAAGGCGTAAATATAGCCTAAAATCTTATCATACTCTCGTTAAAAGGGCCAAGACTAACCTTTATAAATCTAAAATCGATAATGCCCAAAATAGGAGCAAAGAAATTTTTAGGATAGTTAAATCCCTTATTTCTCCAAAGGCCTCTGCTACGGCAGGGCCTCGCATAGAGAAATGGGCAAAGAAGATCGCCAGATTTTTTTCTCGGGAACGTTTCCCTGATCCAACTTGCACTCTCTAACATAACTGAGGACAAGTGGAACTTCTACAATAATGCTAACTGTAACTCCCACATATCTGATCATCCACTCCTTTTCACTTTCCCTGAGTTTCAGCTGGAAGAATCTTTGTCTCTTCTTTAGGGTATCCAGTCAGGCTCCCCTTCTGATCCCTGTCCAGCTAATATTCTGTCTCAGATTGTCTCTACAATCAATCTGATTACTTATCAGCTTTTTAATACTTCCCTTTCCACTGGCTTAATACCTAAATCATAGAAGCTGGTCAAGATTCTCGTTGTTAAAGAAGACTAACGCGGATCCAACAGATCCAGCTAATTATAGGCCGATTTTCTTGCTTTTGGCCCTTTCAAAAGTCTTTGAGACCACCTGATGCCACTCCACTCTTTAACACTCTAATTCCCTCTATGCCCCTCTACTCCACTGTACAACACTTACAATACTCTACAACCTGCTACTCCACTCCACTGTATAACACACCACATCTGTCTACGACAATCAACTCCACTGTATGAGAATCCATGCCAATCCACTCTACAGGCCAGAGTCACAAAAGGGACTAACGACCCCGCACATGTGGTAGACTCTCCACACTGAGCACTGCAGTGCAGAGATTCTGCTCCTCAGTGTGGAGATCACACTCTGAGTGCGGAGCCTCCTCACTCTACAACAAGCTATTCTACTGTAAAACATGCCACTCTGCTCTACAAAATGCCATTAAACTCTACGTCACAACACTCACCACCCCTCCACTCTTGTTGCAGGGATTCTGCACATACACAGAACTTTGCACAGGAATATAGGACTTCAGTGTATAGGTGCTAAGCCTTCCTACCGCCTCATTTCCCACAATCCCAGGACAGACTATCTATATTGTCTCACTCGCTCTCATAAACAATCACAAAGGTGAAAATGATTAGACACTCCAGAACACAACACTCCCAACTCGCTCAGGAATCGCGGTAACAAGATGTTCCCTTTCGCTCACTTACTCGTACTTGTCCACAATAAGAATTGACAGAGACACTGTTATATTTACAATGTTTATTTTAACTATTGTGCTCTATAACGCAGTATACGAGCCGCTACCGGAAGCAAAACACATAAACATAAAACTGTTAGCATTGTAACAAGTCCATATATTATACAGGGAGATGTCATCTTATATAGACAGTGGAGAAAGGACTATGAGATCTAACCACCCTCTCCTTGGTAAGAAGGTGTATTATTATATAAAAGAAGATCTCTGGGCTTTGGCAGCAGACCCTATACCTTAGTGCATAAATGGTATATATACAACATAGGAACAGCATGGCTCTTCTCTCTGGAAAGATCCTGCTCCAAGTGACTGTTAACCAAACCTGCATTCTCATAACATCAAAGCTTGAGTCTTTGGCAGCCGCAGCTGTGTTAGCGTGTTTGGTGTAGGTGCTAGGTACTGACCAGAACTAAATAACAAGGAGCATTGTTTATTGACCTTGCTCACCGTGTTCAGACTAAACTCCAGGAATAGACCAAGACCACACAAAGCATACGTTTCTCATGTGAAAGGCATAAACAGAGTCTTACAAAATAAAGGTATGTAGTAACGTGCGCAACTGCAGTATCATGGTAGCAGAGCTCATGCTAACTTAGCAATGTCGATAATGACCCTATCGGCCATATGGCACCCTCCTCTTGGCCAGGTCATAGCATATAGATAACAGACCCAGACAGAGTTGAAAAATAAGTAGAGTCTGAAAACAAGTAGAGAAAATTTTGGGGGAAATTTGAGGAAAAATAAATAATGTGTTTGAAATGTTATTTAAGGTGATCTTTGATAATCCATAAAATTCCATGAAATTCAGAATGCAATTTGTTTTAAAAGGTCATCACTATCGTTTGTAGCAAAAAGGGATGCCATCCAGTTAAGCAGTTTAAAGAAACACATGTGTACCTAGTAATCTGATGCTTCCAAGAGCATATCCAGGCAACTTGCGTGATATTCAATGAAACTCTGTTGTAGGAGGCGCTGAGCAGCTGCACAGGTATTCCATTCCAGCCACACTCCAAGTGCAGCTGCATGCATCAAACAACCATCCCCAGAACAGGCCTGGTCATGGGCCAGTAATGGACCCACCAACAAATCATAATCTGGGGCTGTGCATCTCGCATTGGAGAGGCATAAATCCATGGCCCAATGGAAGGGGCACCGCCGGCAGTAGAACACAGGTTCAATGAGAGTCAAGTAGGCAAAGAAAAAAGTTAGTACATAACTTACGCGAAGGTTCGCCAATGACAAGCATCCAAAACAAAAAATTGTTGCATTCAGTCACGGTACAGTTGCAATTGGCCGGGTCTGTGCAGTACCACAAGTTGGGCAGCCATTGTGTAACAGGAGCAGAACAACCAGCATGCCACCCGCCAGCGTTAGAATCAAGGGAAACCCCCTGAAGGCACTGGAAAAAATAGAATGGATAAATGCCGGTACTACTCCAAAAATCGTCTAAAAATAAGTCACATGGCTGGATCCCACAAGTTTCAAAAAATGAGCAAGGCTTTTTGTGTCAGAGGCATTAAATATTTGATTTATCAGTTCCCCAGAATGAAATAGAAGATTCGTATTCAGGAGTGACTGTATCTCACTAGATGTTCTCGCCACCTGCGATTCGAAGGTCTCTCGAGCCGAAGTGAGAGCTCCTTTACTGTTGAAACAATAGCACTTGGAGTATGCTTAGTTTATTAAAAACAGTTTTCAAAGATGGAATGGAAGGCCAAAGAGAACTATCTAAAATCCCATGCGGTGGAAAAATCACATTGCTACAACAAGTAACTTGTTGTGAAACTGTTACTATATACAGAATTCCTGCCCATAAGCCACAGCAGCAGCAAAATAAAATATCTACCATTCAAATGCAATGCGAATGTGGGAATTATTGCCGGGACAGGCATACCTTTCAAAAAACATACCAGATTAGTGGTGGACACATTACAAGCGCTGTGCAATTGAATTTGTTTGCATACTAGGGAATGTCCTACTGTGGAATCCCAGTCCTCCCCTGTTGGGAAAACATCCTTATCTTCGCATTGACATCTGCAGGTGAAAGGCAAGGACCACATTTATGAAGAAACACACTGCCCAAGGGTTCAAAGCAGCCTATCGGGAAGTGTTTCATAAAAGATCTAGACTGTAATAACAAGAATGGCAAAGAAATTTCACCATGAATTAACCATACAGCTGAATCAGTCTTTGCCAAAGAAAATGGTAAATGTTCTAATGTGTAACAATGTGTATGTAGCGTATTTCATGGACATGAATATTTGATTATATGTCAAATTAAATGGCATTAACAAGGTGGAAGCGTTCAAATAATCCCAGGGTACTTTCCCCATTTTTACAGTCTGCAATGTCCATGCAAATTGGATCAGTGAACGTAATTGATTCTGACCATGATACAACAGAGATACATCACTTTGAACAATATAAATAACAGATTAAACAATATTATCAAGAGTATAAATATGTGACAACAATGTGTTTATGCTATTATCGACAACTGCAAGAATTTTTTCTAAATTAGCTTTGTCAATTTGGCGCAGACGAAATGCTGCTTCCATCTGTGAAAGTTTCCATAATTCATTATAAAGCTCATATATAAAACTTTTTGATCTAGATGATTTAGGACCGAGGATAAAATCAGCTAAATCGATGTTAGTTGACAAGAGTGACAGGTGTTGCTTTACTGATGACAGTGTGGAGTGTTGTAACCATTGTTGACAAAATTTACCCACCGAATACGTGGTGACCGAATGAGAATGAGGAAAACATGGATCAGGTCCAGTCTGTGTGAAACCTGTCAAAGCATTATGAAAACGTAGTTGACATGTATTTGAGTTGGTTGGCAACATCAACGATCCTGATTGGTCAACATTTGAGACATTTAAATTGCCATTTATGAACAGTGCTTGTACTTCGTCAATTGTATGATTGGTGTGTGTTCGCCAATCATACAATTGACGAAGTACAAGCACTGTTTATAAACTCAGCAATGAGGGAAATGGGCGGAATATTAAAATTTTTTGGCAGTAGCCAAACCAAAGCAAGTAGTTTGGTGCACCATGTCATTTAAAAATACTATTTGTGTTGGAATTAAGCATGGGCGAATTTTGCGAATTCGCAATCCGCGAATTTGCGGATTTGCGAATTCGCGATCTGCAAAATTCGCGAATTTGTGCGAATTTGCGGATTTTTGTTTTTTTGCGTGTTCGTGGGGTTTTTTGCGTGTTTGCTGGGTTTTTTGCATGTTCGCAGGGATTTTTGCGTCTTTGCGAGCCGCTTGCATAGCGAAGTTACCCATGCAGTTGTTTATGGGAGAGGGAGAGAGAGATAGATAGATAGATAAATAGATAGATAGATAGATAGATAGAAAGAGAGAGAAAGAGAGGGAAAGAGAGAGGGAGAGAGAGAACGAGAAAAAGAAAGAGAGGCCGGATCTCTGAAGGGCCAGATTCCTGAGTTGCCCCTACAGAACATACAGCTTTTTATTTTTAGCAAAATGCATATGAAAATTGTGCTGTAAAGGTCTCTTTTAGTTTAACCCCTCCTGACAACTCAAAATGGGTGTATTTGCCATCCTCTCCCTTCTTCCTGTTTTTTGAATCTGTAAGTGCTTCCTGATGAGGTTTAATTCCTTGGACAGGTGCCTCGTTGCCTACTTGTAACTATTCTCTGACCCTGCTTTAAGGGTCAGAGCAGGGTCAGAGAATAGTTGCAAGTAGGCAACGAGGCGCCAGGAAGCAATTAGCAGCAGGTGTCCAAGTTGAAGTTAATTTGTTTGTAACCCTTTTGTAAAAGGTTACAAAGAAATTAGGTTCAACTTTTGCACCTGCTGCTGTAACCCTTGCATGGCTGAAAATTCGTCCCCGCTGATTCGCGGATTTTACCGCGATTTCGCGAGATTCGCGGATCGCGAAATCGCGGAAAATCCGCAAATTCGCCCGCGAAACGGATTTTATGCCCACCCTTAGTTGGAATGAGACATGCACGATGCAAAGATTTGGTTCCCTGGACCTGACAAGCTTTGGTAACCCAAATCGATTTGAAATCCGTGGTATCTTTCCAGTGTTAAATGTAAATGTAAAATGTCAAGGTATTTGTAGAGCGCACTGTCAACAAGCAATTTCCTGGCACTAATACTCATACCGCTGTGGAACCCTTCCTGGCTTTCCCTGTGAAGTGTCCACTCCTGGGCACCTCCAGGGTGAAGCCAGGCCTCCTAGCGCTGTTGGGGCCAGTGTGGAGGTTAAGCAAGCTATTGCCAAGAGTTGCAGCGTGGGGCCCATGATTAGAATAGGCACCGAGGCGAGAATTGTCAGGTCCGAGGAAATTGAACCCAAGACCCGCAGAGGCGAGAATTGAACCCTGGTCCCGGGCCAGAACTCTGCATCAGGGTCTGCTCCTCTAACCATTGAGCCACGCTCCTCCACGTGTTCATAACCCTATAAGGCTAATCCAGTTCTAAATGATTTTGAATAAATCAACTTTGTGTGCGTCAACATAAATTTAGATTGAGACTGCAATTTCAATTTAAAGTAATATGACTCTGGATTAGACGTGTTGTAATCATTAAAATATGTGAACTTTTTACCAAGTGTTTTGGAACTTTTCGTAAGTGGAGTTGGACAATGTTCCCATTGTGTATAATTAAAACAGGTCTTAAAGTGTTTATTTTATGCAAAAAATTATTACCATAATGTTGGTAACAGATTAAATCAGCATAATTGGCAGAATTCAAATACAAATCCTCAGCATCAAAAGCAGCATAATACTTTAAATCGGAAAACAACTAATGTACTGCTTGTACATCCCAATCATTAGAATGTATGTGCTGTGTTACCACATCTCCTAAGGAGATGCAAACCACGTATGGTGTGTTGAGGACCGCTGTCGGACCATGGACTTTGAATACAAATTTATCCCAAATGATGTAATCAGCAAGAGGGAAGGCCGAAATGATCACAAGGGCTTGATGACGTTTCATGATATTGGACAACGCATGTGGAGCCAGAATTCCATCAATCAATTTCATAGCAGAGTTTTCCAGCAAATAATAACCATTGATGAGCAAGAAGTACACTGTCATAAACCCAATTGACTTGAACAGAAAAATCTGTATAAGCTCCAGCCATATATAGGTCCAGGGTGGGACCAAATAAGTCTTTTTGAACCATGAGATGAAAATGCTGGTTTGTGTGGGTGGAGTTGCCACTGTTGATGAGGAAGAGTCATAAGAGAAGCTTGTTTGGTCCCCAAAATAACCGCTGTTCTCATGTCTATTAACGGAGGTAGTGCAGGATCAGCTTGATGATATAAAGGTACTTCAGGATAAGCATACTTGACATCAGCATTGGAGCAGGATGAGGGCACAACAGGCAGAAAGTCAACAGAAGTCTCCATCTCACCCTCAACTCCACTGGCATTAGTCGAAGAAGCTGAAACCATCAGATTCAGAGAAATAGCATTGCCTGAAATACTGGAAGTCACACTTTTCAGAAGTTTGACATGTTTAATTGAAATATATCTGTTTTCTTTGCGACCAGACAAAGGCGGTAGAATCACAGTACGAGTACCCTTCAATCCAAGAACTGGGACTAGTGCACGATATGAGGGACCAAATTCTTTTTTGTTCTCCAATTTTAGGAAGCCAGCCGGCAACCGGAATAAGCATTGCTGTTTCATCAGAAGAGGGTATATGTTCTGTAGCGAAGCTGTCACAGGTCTTCTGTAGGTCCTGTAACATAGTAGACTGGTTATCTACATCAAATGTTGTGGTTCCTGCAAAGATGTCTAGACCATCAAGGTCTGGCACAAATATTTGAATGCCAAAGAGCATTTCCTATGGGTTCTGCCCACTCAGAGATCTTCTCGGGAGAATATTAAGTACACAAGGCACCCCTTCCAAATAGGCCAGCCAGTTTCTACCAGGACCTAAGACTCTAGAAGTCAATGGACCGCAGTGATCAAGATATACACAGCCAAATGGCTTTGATATTTATAGCTGTGTTTGTGGGGACGTGACACCGTAGACGGTTTGATTTGTTGACATATGTCACAAGAAAGCACATAATTATGGGTTTGTCTACATAAAATAGAAACAGTCGCAATCACTCCGGCATGTGCAGAAGCCATGCCCTTGTGTGCGGCTATGATCAAAGGAAGCCTACGGTCCATGTTGGGACTAAGTCAATCCCCAACTGACTGTATAGTAGCACAAGGAACTTGTTCGGGTGACAAATGATAAGAATATTTAGAAGGGAAGCCCTGTGCGAAAACAGTTCTATCCTTTGTAGCAGCTATATTTCCAAGTATTTCATTATTGATTTTAGTCATGGATCTTAAAACTGCTTCAACAAAACAGGTGGCTACGGCAGACTTGGCTGCCTCATCAGCCGAAGATCTTCCAATAGCATGTGTTCCCACACTCTGATGGCCAAGAGTATGTATAACCTGTGTGAGTGGCAGATGTTCTTTAAGTTCCACCACTCGAACCCAAAATATTTCACTGAAAACAAAACCATAGGTTTGAGGGACGTTATAGTTAGTCAGACATTTAACTCGTGCAATACTAGAGAAATTCGGCTGTTATAGTAAGTTGAGCTAACTATAACTCGCGCCCTGCAATGCACTGCTGATGATGTCACATATTACATCAATCATGACATTGTCAGTGACATCACTGATGATATCGCAAATGACATAACCAATGACATCACTGATTACATTATCCAGTGACTGTGTGTTTCTGTAAAGTTTAAATATGTTTTATATATATATATATGACAAGGTGTATTGAAGAATGAGTGGGTGTATGAGTGTCTGTATGGATGATTTAGTAGGTGCTTGACTGACTGTATAAGTGAGTGAATAAACATCTTACGTAACTGAATGCATGGGCTAGTGACTAAACTGTGTGAATGTCTGTATCAATCTTTCAGTTGGTGTGTAAGTGGCTGCATTGGTTGGTGAGTAGCTATACCAGTGAATATGTGGGTTATTGATTGGTTGTCTGAGTATCTGTATGGGTGCCTGAGTATCTGTGTGGGTGGGGGGTGTAACTGTGCATAGATGTGAGAGTGTGTAATTCACGGGGTGAATGGATTCAAGAGTACATCGTGAAGGGTTGTATGGGTGGGTGAGTGTGTGTATAGGTGTGTTGGTGAGTGAATGGATGGCTCAGTGGTACATGTGTGAGTAACTACATACTTGAAAGGTAATATACGTGAGTGTGTAACTATATAACTGACTATATGAGAGAGTGAGAATTGTGAGAGTAGCTGTATGGATGAATATGTGCTTCTGTCAATGATTGTATAAGAGAGTAAGTATGTGTTAGTATCTGGAGAAGTGTGGCTCAATGGTTAGAGCGGCAGACCTTGATGCAGAGTGCTGGCCAGGGACCAGGGTTCGATTCCCGCCTCGGCGGGATCGGGCTTAAATTCCTCTGACTGGATATTCTCGCCTCAGTGCTGAATCTAAAGCATGGGCCCCACGCTGCAACTCTGGGCAATAGCTTGCTTAGTCTCCACAACGGCCCCCGATACACAAGGGATGCCTGGTTTCACCATGGGATGCCCAGGAGTGGACACCTCACAAGGAAAAGCCAGGAGGGGTTCCCTTGTGGTAGGAGTACAAGCGCCGGGATACTTACGGGTGACTGTTCGCGCTATACAAATACACATCTGTATAAATAAGTGAGGCGGTGTGTGTATAACTGTATGGTGGGTATATGGGAGTGTTGTTGATTCTTTGCATGACTGACTAGGTGTCTGAGTAACTGTATGGGTGAGTGACAGTGGTTGAGTGTCTGTATAGGTGTATGAGTGCATATGATAGTGCTGTATTGATGAGTGACTGCATGTATGAGTGACTGTATGGGTGAATGAGTAGATGTGTGTGTAGATCTAGGAATCAGTGAGTGGGTATGTAGTAAATGGTAGTCTGTGTTTTAGAGTGGGTGTATGAAAGTTTATATTAGGGTGTGAGGAGGTGCATCAAATTATCATGTAGATGATGTCATCAGTGATGTCATATGTGATGTCATCTGTGATGTTATTTGAGATGTCATCACTGATGTCTTCAGGGATCTCACTGACCATGTCATGAGTGATGTAATATGTGACATCATCAGCAGTGCATCATTGTGGTAAAAAAGGATGCCTGATCCGTCTGCCCTTGCCGAGACAAAATGGGGGAATCCAAATAAAACCAGAGCAGCGGCTGACAAGGGATGCAGATGGGGCTTTCTGCTGGACAAATGCAGTGGCAAAAAGTTTTAATTTGGAGATGTAAAAGCATCACGTGCAGGTGGGGAGCACTGAAAACATTGCATTGGAAACTATATTAATTTTGAAAATGGTTGGCAGCAGTTTAGAAGTGATTGACATTTGGAATCATGCTACTTACCACTCTGAAAATATTTGACTTTTTCTTTAATTTGAGTACTCTGAAGCAGAAATACGACAGCATTAACACATGGTCACTCTCAAAAGTAGAGATACTTTTCTGTGATCAAGGCTTTTATAAGCAAAAAAACGTTGTAATAGTGAGCTTTTTTTGCCAGCATATCTCACACGAATAAAACACCTGAACCATTGCTGCCAGATTCGGTGTACTTCTTTTCGGAAACAAGAAGTGTTTGTGCATATATATAAAGATTATATATATATTCCGCGCGTTCAATCCTTACTCGCGGAAACAACAGGACGCAGACTCCATTTTTGCCTGCAAATACCTTAAATTGCAATCTATACTGTGCAAAACATGATTGAATTATTTGCCATGACTCTTATTGGCATGTCTGGCGTATGTATGTATATATATATACCTGCAAAAAGATGACAAAATAGTCATTAAATCCTCCAATAAGGGAGGAAACATTGTTGTAATGGACAGGGAGAAGTACATACAGTAGGCTCCCAGGCAACTGACAACACCATCTGCTATGAGAGGGTGGATAAAACCTATCTAGATACTCTACAAGCTGGATACCATGGATACCTCAATGCCTGGTATGACCAAAAATTGCTCAACTGGGATGAGAGGAAGTTTCTAATTAATGAGACCCCCACAACACCTACATTTTATCTATTGCCCAAAGTGCATAAAGACGCTACCAATCCCCAAGGGCACCCCATTTTATCCTCCAAGAATAGCCTACTGAAAAAAACATCCGAATATGTTGACCATTTTCTGTTCCCTTATGTAAGATATATGAATTTGTATCTTAGAAACACTACAGATTTTTTACAAAAAATTCACAATTTACACTGGGACAAAAAACACTGGCTAGTTTGTTTAGATGAGGAAAGTCTCTATACGAGCATTGGACACACAGACAGCCTGAAAGCATGTCAACATTTTCTTAGAGCAAGGAACATCAAACTGCTAGAACACACATGCATCCTCCTCCAAATGACTGAGATATGTTTCACTGAAAATGTTTTTATGTTCAATTGAAAATGGTACAAACAACTCCAGGACACTTCCATGGGTACTTGCTTCACCCGCAGCTATGCCAATCTACTGGTAGGCTGGTGGGAGGAGCAAGTACTCTGGAGTGAGGAGTTGGAGCCATGGTCCCCGCAACATCGGACTGTGGCTCCGGTACATTGACAATGTGTTCTTTGTGTGGGAGGGAAGTGAACCACAGCTGTTAGATTTTGTGAAACGTCTGAATGCCAATGTTTTAAATCTGAAATTCACCATGCAGTATAGCCAACACGTCATTGTTTTTTTGGACATTAGACTTACCGTTGAGGAGGGCATTCTGACTACAGATGTGTACAGAGAAAAGACAGCAGGGAATTCTATTCTCCATTCAGCCAGCTGTCACCACCTAACTTCAGGTGGAGTGTTCCTTACAGCGAATTTTTACGCGCTAAAAGAAACTGCAGCATAGAAACAGCTACCAGAAAAACAAACATGACATGGTGACAAGATTTAAGAATAGAGGCTACCCCACAAAGATGTTACACAAAGGCGCAATGAAAGCTGATTCCATCAGCTATAATGACACTATCTACGCCCCATCCAAAACCCTCACTAAAACCGACAACACTGAGACACCAGTTAGATTCATCACCACCTACAGTACACAACAAGCAAACTCAGAAACATTATCAAGAAAAGATGGCACATTCTCACACAAGAACCTCTCCTTAAAACAAAGCTAGGCCACACTCAGGAAAACCATATCACTCAAAGACATCCTAGTGAGTAGCCATTTGCACACCACCAATAAGAAAACCGGGTTTGCACAGAGGGGAGGATTCTATACATGCAAAAAGTGCAAAGCTTGTAGTAATAGTGCAAATATCAAAGAAGTTTCCATGAGCAGGTCCAGAAAGAAATGGAGGATCACTGAGCCTATTACTTGTGGCACTGACTTTGTGGTCTATGCAATCTATGCAATCACTTGTCCTTGCGACAAGTGGTATGTTGGTTCAACCACCTTTCCAGTCAAAAAAAGAATTATGGAACACTGGAGAGCAGTGACCAACTGTGATTTCAGTTACCGTACTGCTAGACACTTCAGCGAGGCACATGAGGGTGACTGGACCAAGGGTAAATACTTTGGTCTAGCCACGGTCCCAAGAAACCCAAGAGGTAGCAATCGAATTCAGGCCTTGCGCCGATTAGAATCCACATTGATCTTATTGGCAGGTAGTATGTTCCCACATGGCATGAACAATGACGAGGAATTATATGTACATCTTTAATGTTCCAATAAGCTTCTCTTCAACCTATTCTAAATTCACTAATACGTTTTTTTCATAAAACCTTTTAGTAAAATTTTAATTGAACTATCACTGTTGTCTACTTTCACGTTTTCTCTTGTTTTTTATGTTTTATTAGTTGATAAGTTATAACACTACATAAACATCATTGTTCAATTGTGATCCACTCAGAGTTTTGCTAGCCATCTTTTCTGTAATAATATTGGGAGAGTTTTCATGCAGAGCAAGGCCAGGTACATTGATGTAAGAACGTGATTACTGCCAAATTATTAAATTGGTGTGTGATATATGAAGCATGTATATTTCCTCGTGACTAACCTGTATGTTTATATTATGACAGATTGCTGAGCGCACCACGAATGAAGAGTAGCCACTTACTTAAAGTTTACGAGCACATGAGAACCAACAATTTCCCCTGAACTGTCGTTTCTTCAACACCTCAGTTGTTTAGCTCAGCCATTTGAAGTTTTTCACATGCGACTACTAAAGTGCTCCAACTGGGTCCCCCACTTTGGTCATAACCTAGAAGGATATCACTTTACCATTACCTGATCCCAACCACAATCACAGCCATATCGTAAAGGTGACAACATATTCGTACTAGACCTTTTGTCTCCTGACGCTCTCCTCTATACTAGGTGGCCCTTACCAAACCCTAATCTCAGCCCCAAACACACTCTGGAATCAAAAGCTATTGTACTATGCATTCGCTAATGTACAAGCACACAAAAATCAACTGAATGTTTAATAATTACAAAATTACTTTGTGCATATTTATTTGTATGAAACTTTATTTACAAAGTCAACTGAAAATAAGATGACTGTTAATTTCCACAGTGTTTCTTTTATGTTTATACATGCTGTGTCGTGCAAAAGTACTGCACCTTTAAATGTTGTGTGAATTTCACAGAAGGTCATGTGACCAAGATCTCGCCCGAGATCGAAATGCGTCGTCCTTTGCTTACTGAATAAACCAGAATATTGCACAAACTGCAGCCTGGTGTGGCCCGTCTTTTCTGCGCTATCGGCAGAGATTTCTCGGTGTATATATATATATATATTCACTGAAAAAAACATAGGTTTTACACACGTTATAGTTAGGAAATAGCATTTGAAAAACCTATGAAATTCACTGAAAAAACCCTAGGTTTTACACACGTTATAGTTAGGAAGTAGCATTTAAAAAACCTATGAAATTCACTGAAAAAACCATAGGTTTGACACATGTTATAGTTAGCTGGACATTTTACTCATATAAAACCAATGAAATTCCCCATTATAGTTACTTCAGCTAACTATAACTCGCGCGCCCGCAATGCACTGCTGATGACTTCACATATTACATCACTCATGACATGGTCAGTGACATCACTCATGACATCACTAATGACATCATCCAGTGAATGGGTTAGTTCTGAAAATTAAATATGTTCTATATATGTATATCTGAAGGTTAATCGAAGAAGAATTGAGCATATAAGTGTATAAATAGCTGCTTTTTAGGTGAAAAATAGATTGTATTACTGACTGATTAAGTATATCTTGATGAGTACATAGGCTAATGAGTAATGTTTAAATATAACAAAATTGGTTTGTAAACTGTGCACTGCTGGTTAAATCAAAGTTTAAATTGGGTACCGTGCTCCTGGGAATACTCCCCGCTCAGGAGTATATACAAAACAACGTGGATAGCACTGGCGCAACACGTGCGAGAGTGGCTCCTAGGGCACTGGTTATGGGCTGAAGTATTCAGCAAAGTTTGTAAATAAAGTTTGTCAATAAAGTTTTTACAAAAACAAGGATAATGAAACACTTTGTGTGTTGTTCATTTTCAAATTAGGCGAAGTCTACAATTGGGCGGAAATTTATGCGAGAAAGCGCCAAAATCGTCCCTACACCCAACAGACAGACACATCATCTACTGACACGGATACCACATCAGAAAGCACCAGTAGAGAACCCATATCAAAGAAACCCACCACAAATATTCCTAAAGTCACCCAGCCTTTTTTAGAGGTAGGCCCCAGTACAGGGGACGACCCAGGAGGTCAAGGAGAAAAAACAACGGTGGAAAAAGAACAGGAACCGCCACAAACACGTCAAATAACCACGAAGAAGGACAAGAAGAAGAATCAAAAATAGAGAATTTGGTTATCAATATTTCTAAAATGCACCTGACTACAGCTCAAATAAAAACTTTACAAAAAGGGACCTCATTTGTGCCCACCACACGCACCAATCAACTGGAAGTAAATATCAGTTTCTACAAACTGATGAGAAAATTGAGACTTCGACATTTTTTTGCAAATGTAGTCACAGAAGTACAACAACAAAGTGAGGATCCTCTCAAGGGCCTTTCAAAAACCAGCACCTATATGCCTCCAATCAGCCATAAGACCTTGGATCTATATGAGCAAATGGTAAAACAAGATTTGAACAAGATCAATTATCGTAAGCAAACCAAAAATCGGAATCTCACACAAAAAGAATATGCTACATTGAAAACCATAGCCAACAACCCCAACATCGTATGCCAAAGAGCGGACAAGGGTGGTGCGCTGGTAATCATGGATAAAGAATACTATGATTCTCAAATCGCAATACATCTTCAAGATAAACATACCTACATGGAACTGAATACCAATCCTACCAGAGAAATACAAATGGTCTTGGAAAACATCATTAGAGAAGGAGTGTCAAAAGGCAGCATTGATGAGAAAGTCAAGAAATACCTTACCACTGAATATCCGAAAACACCAAGATTGTATCTCACACCAAAAATCCACAAAGATCCAGTTAGACCTCCTTGCCGACCCATTGTTTCAACATGCGGAAGTATTCATGAACCGGTGGGAAAATGGATCGACAAATATTTACAGCCATTTGTGATTACAATGGAATCCTTTGTGAAAGATACTACCGATTTCCTCTTGAAATTGGAATCAATCAATTTGACACCAGAAGAAGAAATTACTTTGTGTACGATTGACGTCCAAGCGTTGTACACTTCTATACCACATCTAATGGGAATAGAAGCAGTAGAAGAAGCATTGCTTTCCATGGAATATGAGGAACCCACTAAAATCTTCATACTGGAATTGTTGAACTTTGTGTTGATGCACAGTTATTTTGAATGTGATACACACTGGTATCTCCAGAAGTCTGGAACATCCATGGGCAATCCAGCTGCTCCAGCCTATGCGAACATCTTTATGCATCAATATGAGCAAAAACATATCTTACAAAAAGACCAATGGAAACAAGGACTACGGATGTATGTGAGATATATCGATGATATATTTATATTATGGAAAGGTGAAAAAGCCAATCTCATTGAAAACATCAGCCAGTTAAACACCATAGATCCACGTATTCAATTCACATCAGAAATTGATTCTAGTCAAATCAACTACCTGGATGTAACCATCATCAAAAGGAATAATCATTTAGAAACCACACTTCACACCAAAAAAACAGATCGTAATAATCTCCTGATATACCAGAGTTTTCATCCAAGCCCCCTCAAACACCATTTACCGTACTCACAGTTACTACGAGTCAAAAGAATTGTCTCTAACCCACAGGAATCATTGACGCAAACCCAAAACATGCTACAGCGCTTTAAAAAGCGAGGATACCCAGAAAACGTATTGAAGGCTTCCATGGAAAGAACTCAAACTAAAACAAGAGAAATGCTGTTGCACGCAAAACCAAACAAAAAAGAGGCAAAAATTACCTGCATAAGTAAATTTTCCACAGTGAGTCATTTGGTGAAAAAAGTCATTAAAAAACACTGGCCAATGTTACAAACTGAACCAGATTTTCAAAACATATTTATGGAGGAACCCATTTTCGCTTATACCCGAGCAAAGAATTTGGGAGAGATAATCAAACACCCGCATACCATTGAGGACAAAAAAACCTATAAAGGAACAATCCCGTGTAGGAATTGTAGTAATTGCCATAACATCATGGAAGGCAACACTATTACGCATCCAATGAAGGGCAATAAAATCAAATTAAAGGTAACAGGAACATGTGACACCAAAAACATTATTTACCTTATCAAATGCCCGTGCGGGAAAGTATACGTAGGCCAAACAGAGCGGAAATTAAAGACAAGACTCACAGAACACAAAAGCAATATCAGAACGAAGGTAATGAAATCGGCAGTAGCCACTCATTTTTTGGAACAACGGCATCAAATAAATCAAATCAAAGCCTGCATCCTAGAAATTGTGGATAAAAAGGAAGACAGAGATAATAAAAAGACCCTTCTCATGCGAGAAAATCATTGGATTTTTTATCTACAAAGTTTAACCCCACATGGAATCAATGAAAGGGTTGAATATAGCTGTTATTTGTGAAAGAAAGACTGACAAAAGAAAGACTTGTGCTATAACATGCACCCACTTGTTTAAATTAACGTTTATTTTCAACATGTTTACTATTTGTTGATTTATATGATGGAGTTTTTGTTATCATCCACTTGTACATTGTAGAATATTCATAGGTTTTGAATCTCAACCGATTAAATGAGTCATATGCCGGGTCACACACGCCCGTGTAGGTGTCCCTTTAAATGTACATAAACTCACGAATACAGACACTTCCGGCTTAAGCGTCACACGCTGCCGGTTCATCACCGAAGAAAAACACGCCGTAGAGGAACGACGCGCGTATTTTGAACAGATCCCGGGTGAGAACTACATTCTTTTAGGCATAACACTACTTGCGCGTAAAGCCTTGGATTTACACGTGTTGCTCTAAACACGCTTTTAAACGACTCGCTACCCGCCTGGGGCATTGAACGCTTTAAACACTTTAAACATTACTGAAAGCAGTTTTAACGCGCTACACACAGAACAAACTGCTGCGGCCATTTAGTTCAAAGACAGGGGAGGGATCTTTGTGATGAAGGGTTCTGGTTAATTGATAACAAACACACAGTGATAATTCACCCTCGTGAGCTACCATGTCAATGCTTATGTAAAAAATGTATAGTTGACAGCAAATTGGGCAATTTAATCTCTTTGAGCATCAATTTATTCATGATATTATTAGATCGTTGAGATTTAAGAATAATGGTATAACATGTAACATCAAGTTTGGATCAGTGATAGATATTTTTCATTTGATAGATTTCCCTGACGAAGCCCAAAGGGCGAAATGCATTGGAAATGTCAAGAATGGGAATGTTATGGATTGTACTTCATGATTGAATAATGAAGGGAACATTTTATAAAAACGAAGAAGAAAGAAATTCGAAAGCATGAATAAAAACATTTGAAAACGAACAACACACAAAGTGTTTCATTATCCTTGTTTTTGGAAAAACTTTATTGACAAACTTTATTTACAAACTTTGCTGAATACTTCAGCCCATAACCAGTGCCCTAGGAGCCACTCTCGCACGTGTTGCGCCAGTGCTATCCACGTTGTAATGTTTAAATATATACATATCTGTATCTGTCTCTCAGTTTCTATGTAAGTGGCTGCATGTGTTGGTGAGTAGCTATATGAGTGATACATAATGTCTATATAGGTTATTATTTGTTTAATTATTAGTTGGAGTGTCTGAGTGTCTAAGTGTCAATATGGTTCGTTGGGAGATCGTTTGTAGTGCATAGATGCATGAACGAGTGACTTACTGTTTGTATGTGTTGTAGGCAGCATATATGCTAGACTGTATGGGTGAGTCAGTTTGTGTGGTGAAAGGTATATAGGTTATTATTTGTTTTTTTTCAGTATGAGTGTATATATGACTGTCTAAGTGAATGAATAAATGTTTTAATAGTGTATTTCTGAGTAAGTACATATGTTTTAAACTAGTACATATAACTTATGTGTGAATAACTCTATGGTTGAGTGTCGGTGTGTAACAGGATAATCAGGATGTATCAGTGTATAAGAACATATAATGACTGAATACACATATGAGTGACTGTATATAATATATGATTGACTGTATATATCTGTTGATGAATAAGTGATTGTGTATATAGATCTTCAAATTACTAAATAGGTGTGTTTTAAGTGGCATTGGTATGGCTATTGTATTGAAATTTTTATTTTCTATTTTTGAGTGTCTGTCATAAAGGTTATATTAGAGTGAGTAAAGGTCTGCCACTCTTCCACAAGGATGATTTCATCAGTGATGTCATTTGAGATGTCATTAGTGATGTCATGAGTGATGTCACTGACCATGTCATGAGTGATGTAATATGTGAAGTCATCAGCAGTGCATTGCGGGCGCGCGAGTTATAGTTAGCTGAAGTAACTATAACGGGGAATTTCATTGGTTTTATATGAGTAAAATGTCCAGCTAACTATAACATGTGTCAAACCTATGGTTTTTTCAGTGAATTTCATAGGTTTTTTAAATGCTACTTCCTAACTATAACGTGTGTAAAACCTAGGGTTTTTTCAGTGAATTTCATAGGTTTTTCAAATGCTATTTCCTAACTATAACTTGTGTAAAACCTATAGTTTTTTCAGTGAATTTCATAGGTTTTTTGAATGCTAGTTCCTAAGTATGAAAGATATACCTGAAATAAATATCGACATACCAATCTTACGTGCACAACTGAGTGCACGCACCCACCTATTTATTTCATGAAAGCTTTCCAATTTAAACCTAATGAATTTCTTCATAGACCAATGAAAGAACTTATAGTACGTTAAGACACTAAACCTAGGCTTTTTTTTGTCATACAAACCTTTTAATTAAATGGAGCAGAATCTTTTTTAATCGTTCGTGCGTGACTGATTGTACACACCTTAATATTTTTTTAAAAAAATATAAAAGGTTTTATAATTTAATAATTGTATACTTAAATCAAGCTCTAAAAATATGTGAAATCCGTATGTGTTTGAATTCACTTCTTTTCACGTTTTTAAAGTTCACTAAAGAACATCGCTACTTCCAAATCACGTTCGTAACTAGATAGTGTCACCGCCTACACGTCCTGAGAAGCGCATGTAAAGTCATGTGACTTGAAAACAACACTTGCAATTGGTTGTTGGTAGTTTCTATTCTGGAATTTACACACAGCACTCCACCCACTTCCATCACTTTCTTTTCGACTCTCAATAGAGAACAACGTCGAACATCTTCCCGAAGACTTTGCTGCAATGGCTACCGTTCCGCATTCATCTTCCGAATCTGAAGGAAATGAGCGACCACCTTTGACTAGAAAAACGGAGGCCACGCTATTACCATCAGAAGTGACCAGCACATCTTCTGCAGAACGACCTGTATCTCCATCGAGTGCTGACATGGACTTGAAACCATATCTGGCGAACGTGCATATGAAATGCAAGAACTGTGGAAAACTTCTTGTATACCGAGAGCAAAGCTTTATTGTAATTAAACACAAAATTGAGAGTCATAAATGCTCCAAGAAAAGTTACATTTCTTCACTTTATTTGGATAGTATGACATACTGAAAACTGTCGTAGCAACTTTAAGAAATCAAAAGCATCATAACACTTGTATCCAAAAAAAAAAAAAAAAAAAGTTCTTTTCAGAACTAACTCTTTGTACCAAAACGAGCTCCAAGAGCATATTAGCTGATATTTTCTCGCTGCTTTCTTTTAGTGCGCGACCGGGTGCGCGCACCCATCAATCGCATAGAGGCAGCGACACACGCATGTGAAGTCATGTGACTTTAGAACAACACTTCCAATTGGTTCTTACTAGTTTCTATTCTGCAATTTACACGGAACACTCCACCCACTTCCCTGGAAAACCAGTTTATCGAAAAACTTTTAAAGCCTCCTCTTATGAAACATTCAACATCGTTCACATAGCAGAGTAGTAAATAGCACTATATACACTCCGTCCCTTAATTATAAGAGACTTATTGCTATGTGAGAACAACTTTTGTTTTCACGCGATAATGTGAAATGCTGAGCCAGTCACAGAATTTTCTTTCACATATATGTACTGTTCTCCTTCAAGCACTAACACCGTAGAAAATACCACCAATAGCGGTGATATTTTTTACACCGAGAACGGGCGATTTGTATCACTTAGAGCCCTTACAATTATAAAGTTTTATTTCCTAAGTCTCTGATCTCCATCTGTGCAACGTGGCTCCCCTGTGTCGTAATGAGGTCCATAGACAAAAACTACAGGGCCAGCATTATACACATGCACAGAACCACAAAACCACAAGAGCCACCATGTTAATATATATCCTTAATATAATAAACCTCTGAGAATAAATACATATTTCCGTGGCACCCCATAACAGAAATTTGGCGTCCTCTGACTCTGCTCCATTACCAAACACCCTAACCCCCCGCCCCCCTCACTCTTCACTAAACTCCGCACTCCACCCCACCCGGACCCCCTATTACAAACCCCCAACCTACCCTCCCTGCCCAAGCCCACCATGAACCTCAAACCGCCCCTGGAAAACTTATAAGACACAGGATTACTAAAACTCAAAGAATAGGCAACAGGCAGATAATCTAAATAGTACATAAAGGCACATATTTTTTCCATAATACTATTGAAAAACATGTTCTATTTTTTATAAATCTATCATGCATCTGACCCTCTAGAACCGCTTTCAAAACGTGAACTATAAACCTCTACATTTCATTTTCAAACCATACACTTTCAATTACATTATTTTTTTTTTTACAATTCATGTAATGTTACACACCTTTTCTAAAATACACCAGTCCCTGTTATTTATAAGGATTTATTTTCAGTCTTCATCAGTGACACTTTCTTAACATATAATGAAAATCACTGTAACTTTTTAAACGACAATGCTAACGCGGTAAAAATAACCCTCCATTTGCTTTCCTTTAAGAATGCAGACTATCTACCCCACGCATGCGTTTCTTGATATTTGCATTTGGCAGCGAATACCGGCCTTGAATCGGAAGACATGAACAAGAGCTCCATTATCACATTTAAAACTTAACGTAGCATCTGCTCACACATATATCTTTCACTTAGCTAACATTCACAGAAAACAGCATTGATGTAAAAAAAAATTGACCTTGCTTTACAACTTGCTCAAATGACTCCCTTATTTTTTAACGCATCCTCCACTTCAAGAAAAGATACTTTTTTGATAACTACTAAGCAATATTTAAGTGACTAGACTCCTAGAAAATTTATCAAGTCATTCTGCTCCTCTCCACTGCATAGCCGGCGACCTAATTCTGTGGAGTTGCTATACAACCAGCAGTGCTGCGCCGTTTCCTTTACCATCTTGGGAAATTCAAAATGGATGTCCCTCCTGCCTTCACAAACGAGCCGGACCACTTAGAACTATTTCGACAGAGAATGCTTCTGTACTACGGCACCTTAGCACTCTCAACTTTGAATACTTCATATCGATTATCATTTCGATATTCGTATTTCACCTGTGTGCAGCCTGTATTTCATTGCCTGAGCTGTGATTTCACGTGGGCCCTGGATTTATGTCTCTGCAATTTGGTACCTCCTGAACCGAATTACAATCACCTCATGAATCCGTTACTTGATCATGAACAGCTTTGTTACAACGGAGGGTTTATGGCCTTTGCAGCGATACAAGGGGTTCTGGGTCATTGGAATATATTCGCAGCGGCGCAAGATTTCCTAACAGAGAGCTACATCGAAAACCCACCGAGCTGCCCTATGATGGTAAAAGACGCTCCAATAATGACAGATCATGAATGCTCCTTTCATCTTCTCAATTGGATGGCTGACATGTTTTCAGATGATAACAGTGATTTCCTGTTAGAAGCACTTGCCGCCTACTTTGCCTACACAATGGACGGTTAACTCTTTCCTAACAGAGAACTACATCGAAAACCCACCGAGCTGCCCTGTGATAATAAAAGAGGCTCCGATTTTAACAGATCATGAGTACTGCTTTACTCTTTTCCATTGGATAGCTGACATACTTTCAAATGATAAAAGTGATTTCCTGTTAGAAGCAGAAGCTACCTACTTTGCCTAAACAATGCTTCGATAACTCTTATGCAAGCCATTGGCGTCCTCATTTCCTTTTGCTTCCCTATATTCTTCACGTTCTTTTCCATATTTTCTTTTGAAGAACAGACCTATTGGCTTTACTAACAGTGGACATTATGATTTCGTGCTGGTTAAATTTTGGTCTTTTATGTGGACTACATTTGTTTCTTCAGCTACTCGATTTTCAACTTTATTTTTTTACAGTCTAATCTCAACAATTCTATTGCATATCTTATCTAAGGTTATTTCAAACGTACTCGATGCAAAACTCGCTAATATATGCTACATGTGCCCTAATTAATGTGTACATTTTAAACAAGTTTTTTATAACTGTAAATGCCATTTCGCATCTCAACTGCTTATTTCCGCCTCACACGCCTCTACTCCTTTAATTTCCTATAAAATTATGTTTTTAAAATACTTTACAGAAAAATATGTTCTTTCAATAATATTTCCTTTATTACTTGTGCTGTATTTTAAATGCAATACTACAACCTTCAAAAGATATCTCAATACAGTAGTTCTCCCCAATAGTGATTTGTGCAGCATCCAACAGATTACATACATGCACCTCTCACCATTTTATCGCTTTTGGCGCCTTTTTTTCCCCTCACACACTGACATAACACAAACTTGATAGTGCTTCGCATGTAGACAGCTGATCGATAAAGTAATGATGTATAACCACTTGCATTTTCATATATCGTTCCCTAACTGAAAGGCCAGAGACCTTCTTCCATTTATTAAAATATGATATGCTTCCTTATAAAAGTGTACGAGGTTTTTTTCCAACTATATTCATTTTTCTTCAACTATAGCGTTTGTATTCCATGTACTACTGACAATACCAATTACTGTGTTTTTTGCAATTTCTGTACTCATATTACATAATGATTTGCCTTTAAAAAAATACATTTCTAAATAAATATTTCAAATATTCACGGTTTCTCTTTTAATCCATAATCTCAACTGAAATGATTTCATATTGAAAAACTATTCATGGGTTCCACATAACCTTAACTGTAGACACTGAAGACCTTATTTATGAAGACCTTCCGCCGCCGGTGCCTTATTTTTTAAAATGGGAAAAAGTGACGCACCGGTGGCGCAAGGCCTTCATAAATAAAGTCCTGAATGTTTTCTTTTCTCGACCTCACTTACTGATACTAGAACCTGCAAGCCAATTACGGCCCGTGAACTCTTTCTTAGTAGGTCGCGCACCGTACAGACAGTTATACCACTGTTAAAAAAAATTTTTTACTGTTACCAAGCACCGCCACAGTTCCGCTTCACTCAAACTTAATCACTGCTCCCACGCTTCTACAGGCCAGACGCTATGTCGTATTTCTCTCCTTATCACCCTTTCATCTCCACAATAACAAACAGTTCTCCGCCTGCCACCACAGAACAGAGTCAGATGCAGAGGCACCAAAGAGTGAACCCATCACCAACTGCCATCTCCGGCTGTTTCCATGGTTACACCTCATTCTGCACCTTGCTGAAGGCACAGGTCAAAAGTTCATGTCTCAACGTTCTACAGCAAACTAAGAAGACTATTTTCCCTCCAGAAACACCTGCCAATCCACAGCTCTGTTACATGTCTTTTTTTTTCACACCTAATAGTACTTTTCGTTTAACATAAACATTAACATGCAACGTACTGTTCAATCTCCACTTATTACAATCAACCAATCATTTTTATTTTTTTAACCACACCCAGCCTCTTCCTTTTTCTTTATTTAGAATTTCAACTTCTAACTACCATTCCACTTCCAGAACCGATCGGAGGACGACTACAAATCCCTTGAAAATGAAGGTCTGGCTAATAGGACACAGTTATATTCACTGGAGTGAAAAATATGCAGTAAGCAGACGAATTTGCAACCTCGGCTTACCAAATGTACACATAACATGGATTGCCAAAAGAGGATTGAAATGTCACCAATTGATTCCATTGGTGAAAACTTTTATGCATCTCCCAGAACCAGACCTTATAATTGTGCACTGTGGTGGGAACGATCTAGGCACAATCACTGGGGTAGGTCTGGAAATGCTTCTAAAAGACACCTTTTGACAATTGATGACACTTTTTCCTCGATCTGCCTTGGTATATTCCAATATATGCCAAAGACAGAAATGGAATTGGTCCAATCAACATTGTGCACAATTTGAGAAAGCAAGGAGACATGTAAATAAATCTGTTTCTGCGTTCCTCAGAGATTATAGCATGGGTTCTATTTACCACAACAACTTGCGATACCACATGCAAGACGTCTATAGGAGAGACGGTGTTCATTTCACGAATGAGGGAAACAGAATCTTCCTCTGCAACATCAGGCTCTGCATCGGTACTTACTTATAAATGCAGAAAACACTCAATTAACACAATGGCTCTTTTCAGAGCCACCTTATATCTAAGCACTCAAACTTCTGATTTATCTCCATTTTCACACTCTTGTAAATAGGTGTGCGCGCACCCCCGATTTTTTTTCGGGTAAAAATTATATCTTTTTGCGTTTAAGGGCCTTACTGCACACCCCGAGAAAAGCTACGCAGCAAAACAATCTCTACCTTCTCCCCTTTCGATGTTTCAACGCTTTGAAATGAACAATATATTTACTCGCAGTGACAAAATGGCGGACAAAACTTCCTGATTTCCTTCTAATCGAACGTTAACAGATGTCACGCAGCAAAAAAAATTCCGCTCACGCGCAACCGCTTGAGTGTGCGCACGCGTGCGCGCCTATAGATATATAATTGACTTTAACTTTAATTTTCTCAACAACTACTGAACAGATTTACACCATTCCAAAAAAAGCGTAATCTGCGAACCGGACTCTACAGTTTTGCCAAATTTCTTATAAATCCATTCAGCCGTTCGACCTGTAGCCGAGTCTAAAGGTCCTATGGAAAATAACATGCAGAAAACACATTTTGGGACCCCCCTTATATCTCAGCCCCCACTTGACCAATCCCCCCTAAACTTTCAGGGAAGGAGCGCAGCGGACCGAGCCATCTTCTTTGAGAAATTCGCTAACATTCTTCAACCAGAGCCAAAGTTATTCCAAATAGAATGTTGAGGATTTCCTATGGGAAACAATCCGAACTATAACTACCTACTGGCGACCGCCAGTAGGTAATATATATATATATATATATATATATATATATATATATATATATATATATATATATATATATATATATATATATATATATATATATATATATATATATATATATATATATATATATATATATATATATATATATATATATATATATATATATATATATATGGAAGAAAGGGTTGCCCCATGGTGGGAATGCACTTACGGGTAGGAATTAATGCCACCGCAAGGGCGCGAGCCGCGAACAAAGTCTTTTTTCTGCCAGACGCGTTTCGGGCCAACGCCCTCTTCAGTGGCAGACCATGTGACATGACGGCAAGCGGCAAACACCAGTAAATACCCACAGTAATTATACGCAGGTGTAACACCTGAAGCAATGCTTTCTGGGACTGGTAGTTTAAAAGTAGAACCCAAGTGGGTCGCCGCCGCCATTCACATGTAAAAAAGTATTAAAAGGATTGCCAATGTCCCCGCAAGCACCCCACAAGTAAAAGGCACCTTCCGTACCACAATACGCTGCCCAAATGAGGCAACTGTGGACCCGCAGTTTGTATGCGGTAGTGCAAACCCGCGACCGGGCCGGCCGCTAACAAATGGAAGAAAGGGTTGCCCCATGGTGGGAATGCACTTACGGGTAGGAATTAATGCCACCGCAAGGGCGCGAGCCGCGAACAAAGTCCTTTTCCTGCCAGACGCGTTTCGGGCCAACGCCCTCTTCAGTGGCAGACAATGTGACATGACGGCAAGCGGCAAACACCAGTAAATACCCACAGTAATTATACGCAGGTGTAACACCTGAAGCAATGCTTTCTGGGACTGGTAGTTTAAAAGTATAACCCAAGTGGGTCGCCGCCGCCATTTACATGTAAAAAAGTATTAAAAGGATTGCCAATGTCCCCGCAAGCACCCCGCAAGTAAAAGGCACCTTCCGTACCACAATACGCTGCCCAAATGAGGCAACTGTGGACCCGCAGTTTGTACGCGGTAGTGCAAACCCGCGACCGGGCCGGCCGCTAACAAATGGAAGAAAGGGTTGCCCCATGGTGGGAATGCACTTACGGGTAGGAATTAATGCCACCGCAAGGGCGCGAGCCGCGAACAAAGTCCTTTTCCTGCCAGACGCGTTTCGGGCCAACGCCCTCTTCAGTGGCAGACCATGTGACATGACGGTAAAAATACCAGTCCCAGAAAGCATTGCTTCAGGTGTTACACCTGCGTATAATTACTGTGGGTATTTACTGGTGTTTGCCGCTTGCCGTCATGTCACATGGTCTGCCACTGAAGAGGGGGTTGGCCCGAACGACTGAATGGATTTGCACGAAACTTTGCAAAATTTGTAGGGACTGTTAGCCCGATGTGCCTTTGCTAGGTCTCAATATATGTGCTCCAGTGGATTTTGAGAAATTAACGTTCAAAAAAAGATATATATCTGTGACAGCGCTCCGGTTAGCGCTCCGGTTCGCGTACTTGACGCGAAACGGAACTTCGCGAAGCGAAGCTGATTGGCTGTTCGGTGTCTGTCAACATTCTAAACAGTCCAGAGCGGCCACCATCTTGTCTCTCGGTAGGATCGAGAGACAAGAGGAGGTCAAAACAAAGGGGGAAATTACCATAAGGGGGCATAGTAGATCCTCCTTGACCCCCTAGGTTTTATGTGGAGGCTTTAAAAGGGCCCCGCAGGGCAAATCATTTTTTTTTTTTTTTTTGCGTGGGAAGCTCCCGGTTCGCGAACCGGGAAGCGTTCTGGGGAGCGTACTATAAGGAAAAAAGAATGATAGACTTTTCAAATACTGTATGTTAATTGTTTGTTGGTTTTGTTGATTATTTTTTAATTTCTTTATTTTTTAATCAATTATTTATTATTGTGATTGTGTTTCATAATTTAATAAACTTTCTAACATTTCACTGTCTGAAATGTCATTATTTTCATTGAACATATTTTCTAATCTCTGAGGGTGTAAAATGTCCTCATTTTGAAGGAGGTCATCTACTGCTTGCACACATTGCAGTAGTTCTTCATCCCAAGTTTCATCCATAAATTCAATGTAATTTGGATCAATTATTTCTTGGCTGCTCTCTTACAGGACAATTTGAAATTCACCTTTGTTTTCGCCTTCCATTTTGCCTGAAATTTGGATAAAAAAATATATATTAGTAGAGATAGGGCACTATTGGGATTAACTATAGTTTTTATCAGTGAATTTATCTTTGGGCAGTGTATAGTATCAGAGTAGAAGTAGGAATATAAAAAAGTGTATGTGATTTAACGTAAGTAAATTCACAATTATACAAGAGAAGCCTAACCCCATCCATAACTATAACAGAGAAGTCTATCTAAATCTATAACTACTACAGAGAGATAGTATATAACTATCAGAAAAAGTTTACCATATTAATTTATAGTGCACAATATACTTCATTTTTAAAAATAACAACTTACCTTAACAAAGAAGTTGAAGTGTTTAGTGAAAATTCAATTGAAATGTACAACAAGAGGTAGTAGTCAAAATGGCTGTGTTTCCTTCTCTTCCTTTATATATATTCAGGTATATAACCAATCAAATGTCAGGTAATAAAAGTAGAAAATGAAAGTAACATTTTCATTGGTTGTGAATTCCAACACTTCAGATGTGTTTTGTGAAGTAATTTACCTTAGGGTATTTAGATAGGTCTACAGGCTAAATGGCTAAATGGAATTTCAATCAAATTTGTGAAAATGAAAGGGATTGTTATGTAGTATGAGCTAATCTATATTTGGTGAGAGTGTCTCCAGTCGTTTTTCTGTAAATTACTTTCCCACCTTTTTTATTGGACCGCTTCCCGGGAAGTGTCCCGGTTCGCGAACCAGCAGCGTTACGGGAGTCCACCATTTTGTGTTTCGGTCGAATTAAGATACAAGATGGAGGGCAAATAATGTTCAGAATGGGTAGAAGGGGGCACAGTAGACGTATCTTGACCCCCTAGGTTTTCTGAGGGTGGCTGAGGAGGCCCATATGTGCGGGAAAAAAACATTTTTTTTAGAAATTTTGCGCAGTTAGCTTCCGGTTCGCGTACCGGGTAGCGCTCTGGGGAGCGTAGTCTGTTGAAAATTAGAGAAAAAAGTTAGAGTAAAATAATAATTGGGAGTGATCAGATGTAGGGTAGCTCTGAGAAGAGCTTTTGGGTTTATGGTACATTTAGGTACTTATAAGTAGGTACCAATGCACAGTCTTAAATTCAAAATGAAAATTCTGTTGCCCTCATCTGAGAAGTGAACTCCATCTCCTCTGTAGATATCTTGCATGCAGTAACGCAAAATATTGTTGTACATGGAGCCCATTCCATGGTCGCTCATGTAAGCTGAAACAGATTTGTTTACATGCTTCCTCGACTTCTCAATTTGTGGACAAAATTGGTTCGACCACCTCCATTTCTGTCTTTGGCATATATTTGAATCTACCAAGGCAGTTTGAGGAAAAAGTGCCATTAATTGCTCAAAGGTGTCCTTTAAAAGCATTTCCAGACCTACCCCAGTCAAAGTGCCCAAATCATTTCCTCCACCGTGCACAATTAACAAGTCAGGTTTTGGCAAATGCATAAAGGTTTTCACCAATGGTATCAATTGGTGACATTTTAATCCTCTTTGGCCCAACCACTTAATTTCCACATCTTGTAAATTGAGGTTAGGTAAATTTCTGTTCTCAGCATGCCTTTGAGCCCAGTAGATGTAACTATGTCCAACAATCCAGACATAAAACATGGTGAGAGAAGGTTGTGCTGCAGTCAGATGAAGTGTGGTAATGAAAGGGCAGTTGAAACAGTAGGAGTTTGTAAAGAAAAAAAACTGTGGAGTTTCAGTGCTAATGATTCATTAGCAGTGATTGGTGGATTTCCATTTCTGAAAACAGAAAGTTAGGGTGCATGGATGTGTTCTTTGAAAGATGTAATTTGAATGGTCAAGGAAAAAACATTTAATGAAAGATTGCACTGGATACGCAGGTGCACTGAGAGTTCAGAGTTCAATTGAAACATTGTTGTGTGAACTTGCAAACATCAGAGGTCTTTCAGGAGGTGGTTGCTAAGCAAAAAAGGCAGAGAGGGCAGAGGGGGGAAGGGTTTTAATTTGAAAAAAATGAGGGAAGAGTTATGATTGGCTAATATGAGAGATATGTGTAATGAATATCAGCATTTCTGTGCTTTCTATAGCTGCAGCCTCTGGAGTGCATACTCTTTGTTCTGCTGAAGACAATTTGGTGTATTTCTGAGACTGTTTTGAAACTCAAAAAGTATTTGCTAAGGTGAGAAAAGATTTATTTAATTTAGATAGAGAATAGTATGATTTAAGGAGAAAATGATGAAGAAAGCTGTGTTTTTAAAATGATGCTTTGTCTCAAGTGATATACAAATAGATTTTGTTTCTTTGAGAAATTGTAATTGCATATTCTGTGTAGAAATCTTGCATGCAGTAACGCAAGTTATTGTTGTACGTGGAGCCCATTCCATGGTCTCTCATGTAAGCTGAAACAGATATGTTGTGTTTAAAAACAATTTTTGAAAACAATTACATTTCTGGATATGTACTGCTAGAGCTTCATAGGTTGTTTGGGCCATATTTATAAGGCATTTGAGTATCTATGATGTTATTTTTCCCATTTTAATTGAAGAGCTTTCTCCATGGGGCAAGTTTCTTGTAAATATGCTCCCACCTGTGCTTGGCAAATTTAGATTTTGATTATGGGAGTTACATAGCCATGTTAAAAATTACCCAAAAATGGTGGAAGGACAATCAAAAAACGCTTTCATGTGTCTTAAGGACATTTTAAGTCATTTCCTCTTGAATGTAGGTATACAATTGATTTATATGTTGTGTTTAAAAACGTTTTTTGAAATCAATTACATTTCTGGATATGTACTGCTAGAGCTTCATAGGTTGTTTGGGGCATATTTATAAGGCATTTGAGTGTCTATGATGTTATTTTTCCCATTTAAATTGAAGAGCTTTCTCCATGGGGCAAGTTTCTTGTAAATATGCTCCCACCTGTGCTTGGCAAATTTAGATTTTGATTATGGGAGTTACATAGCCATGTTAAAAATGACCCAAAAATGGTGCAAGGGCAATCAAAAAACGCTTTCATGTGTCTTAAGGACATTTTAAGTCAATGAGGAAACACAGGTGATGTAATTCTGAAATGAGGAAAAGAAACTCCACATTTTTCAATTACATCACTAGTGTTTCCTAAGTTTATGAATGACATTGTGCAGATGAAGTTTAGGTCTGACCACAGATTCAAAAGAGGTTTGCCCTTTGTTCAAGAGTGAAGTGGACATGACTTATTTCATTGGTGGCCTTCACATGTATTATCTCCTTTGTATTCTTCAACAAGCGAAAATCTCATCTGCAACCGTGAGTAGGCCTCACCTCAAACAAACCTCTGGATAGGCCACACCTTATCGTCATCCTGAATCAATCATTTAAAATGTTAGGGAGAGATTTATGATAGGTGTATGCCTGTTTTGTACCACTGTGCGTCACTTTTGTGACGCAGTGGTGGTGCAAAAGATTTGCTATGTTAAATAATAAGTAGGGTGTAAAGTTTTTGATGACTGTTATTCATTTACTGTTTGGTAATAGTGGTTAATAACATTTTTTATTATATTTTACCACAGATTCAACTGCAGATCGTTTGAAAATTTGAAAATGCCAACTAAGAATCGAATTAGAAAGGCTAGAAAACGTCAAAGACAGCAAGTTCAGCTATTACTGCAGCAGTCCTCTCCCAAAAAAACTTGTCAAATCACCAAGAAAGCTCCGGGTAAGACCACGAAATCATTCATGAGAAATATTTGTAGTAAAAAAAGTATTTCTACAGAAAATGTTTCAGTCCAGAAAAAGAGAAGCAATTTAAACGGAAAGGAAAGACCCATCAAAAATGTTACTGCTAGAGCAAGAGATAACTCTGTGCATGATAGTAGAAGGAAACAACAGTTTAGGGACATTCGAAAACGAATGTTCCGCAACAGGATAATAGTTAATTTATTAAAAAATATTAAGAAAGGCCAACAGAAAGTGGCATTTTATAAGAAAAAGAAAAATGTAGAGAAAATTATTGATCATGCTTTCGAAATTAAGCGAAAGTTATTTATTTTGGTAATCAATAGAATTAGGAAACTAAACAAGGTAATTTCTGATTTCAAATCAAATAGTAGATGGAAGAGAGTAGTTAATCGAAGTAATTTTTGTGAAGTTTTTTCCGGAGAATGGATGCATAGTTCAAGTTGTGAGGCATTTTTTAATGAGGAGAGTTATTTTCAGGATAATGATTTGGTGTTTGCAGTTGACACCAGTGGTCGAGCTTATGAAGTGAAGGATGGTTGTCCAGTTGAAAAAGAAAAACTTGTGACAACAGAGATAGAAGAGGTGTTAGGTAATGAGGTTTTAGAAAGACGTCCTAAAGGTCCTGTGTACATTTGGAAGTGTAGTTCTATTTGCAGTGTGCGACAGGATTCCATCAATTTGCTTTGTGATTTTGTACGGACATTTAATAAGAAAAGTTTGAAGCAGAAAATGAAGTTGTTGCAAGAATTAGATCCTTGCAGAGTGAGACAAGTGACAGGTTTGCGTGGTCATTCACTGGCTTGTCTTTCCAGGAGAGTATGCCAGAGTGTTTTTCATCATTTCAGGATGCTAGCAGTGCATCATAATAAAGTGAGGAAATTAGTCAGAATGTTGTATTATGCTAAGAGTCCAGCAATTATGCTTAAACAATTATGTGCTGCTCTTTTGCATGGTTCTGAAATAGATGTCAAGAATATTTGTGAAGAAATTGAGTTTTGTTACTTTGGAAGTAAAGATGAGAATGTTCAAATTGACCCAGAAGTAGAGGGTAATGTTGAAGATAATGTACAGGTTTCCAGTACAGATAATTTTCAGAAGGAAATTGCCACGTTTCAGGTGAAATCAAGTGAGAGGCCTAATTTCACTTGTGTGTGTTGTCGACGCACTTATTATAAGAATCAGACTAAGTTAGTGGATTTATATGCAAAAAGTGAAAGGGACAATAATAGTGAATGGAAGGATTTCGCAACATATTTGATGGTAGAAAATTGTTTTGATTTGGGATCGGATCAACGTGTGTGTACTTATTGTTTTAACAAATTAAACCAAAACCAGATGCCTGCTAGGGCGGTTCATAATAATCTGGAATTGGTTGAGATTCCTTCTGAATTGAAGGATTTAAATACTTATGAATCTATTTTGATTCAAAGTATCCATCCCTTTCAGGCTATTGTAAGAATGGAGCCAAAGACAGGGAAGTTGCCTCCATCAGATTTACAGAGAGGATTAAAGGGAAGAGTTGTTTATTTGCCTCTAGATTTGAACAAAAACATTAACACAATTGGAGTAGAAAAAGTGGAAGAGGAACCTCTGGTTATCTTAGTTAATGGGGTTCCGACAAAGAATAAGAAAATATGGCAAGATTTAGTGGATGTTAGGAAAGTCAAAAAGGCAACATTGTATTTGAAAAAAAATAATAAGTACTATAAGAATGTATATGTTGCAGAAGAGGAAGTAAGTGATGAAGAGGATAGCGATTTGTGTGCTGGCCAAATTGAGAAAGTAGAAACCTCTAAAAGTGAAGAAATATATGAACATTATAGTGTTCATCCTTTGCATTCCAAGGAAGTCATTGGGAATGCTATTGAGTTGTTTCAAATGAAACAAGCCAAAGGGAGTCCCATTAGTGTTTGGGAGGAAAGTTTGGAAGCTCGGTGTTTCCCACAGCTATTTCCAACAGGTCAAGGAGGAAGATATGATGAGCGACCTTATCAAATTCCTGCTTCTGAAAACCGGACTTTACGATTGTATGCAGAAGATCCTAGGTTTCGTCAATGCATTTCCTATTTGTTTCATCTCCTGTTTGAAAGCGATCTGTCTGGACTGTCATATGCAGTGAACCACATCTTGAAAAGTGGTATACAGATGCGAAACATCTCGGCAAGTGACTTTATGCATAAAGTCAATGTCCAAGACAGTATTTTGGATTCTCACCTAATTAATCTCATGGCGTGTCAGCGTGGTACTAATGAGTACTGATACCGTTGTCATGGTGATTTAAAATGTATGCTGAGGAACTTAGGAACTCCAACATGGTTCCTCTCTCTGAGCTGTGCCGAGTATGGCTGGGAAGACTTACTTGAATTTCTACGAGAGGCAAATGGAAACATTGAAAACATTGAATTCAAGACACCCGGAGAACTGTGTTCATTGGATCCAGTGAATGTATGCAGGTACTTCAATCATAGATTTGAAGCTATGATGTCTTTCATCATGAATAAGAAGAATCCACCTCTTGGAGAGGTGTTGGATTTCTTCTGGAGAAAGGAGTACCAAGCAAGAGGTGCTCCTCATATACATATGCTGCTGTGGATCAAGGATGCACCTACATTTGGAACAGATCCGGATGACTTAGTGATGACTTTCATAGAACAGTATTCTACGTGTGCTGTTCCAAACGCAACGGAGAAGAAAAGCCTAAGAGAACAAGTTCTACGTTTCCAAAGCCATCGTTGTGGAAAGTACTGTCGTCGTAAATTCAGAAACAAGGACAAGTTCTACACCAAATGTCGTTTCAACTTTCCACGACCGGTGATTTCTAAAGGAAGAGTGAACAGTTTGATGTCTTCTCTGCGACATAATGTGACGAGGAAATCACCCAAAAATACATACAATTTGAAAAGGAACGAAGAGTCCAAGTACATCAACGACTACAACCCAGTGATTTTGTCCATGTGGAATGCTAACATGGATATACAGTTTGTGGCTGACAACTGTATGGCTGTGGCTCGGTATGTGACATCTTACATCACCAAAAAAGAAAAGACAGAATTGAAAGATATGTGGGAGGACATTTCCCATGAAAAGAGCCTCAGTAAGAAGTTGTACAGTTTCAGTCTGAAGATGTTGTCGCATCGAGAAATTGGAGCTTACGAATGTTCTGACCGGTTGTCTTCAGCAAGTCTTTATGCCAAATCCAGGAGTATCGTTTGGGCGAGTCTTGGTCTTGCTGCAACGCGTAATCGAGTTCTGAAACCTGTGCGGGAAATTGAGTATTTGGCGGAAAAGGAGCCAAACAGTACCGACATTTTGAAGACCAACATGTTGGATACATATTATCCAAATCTAAGCAGTCACCTTGAGAATGTTTGTTTGTATGAGGTTCTACAAAATTACATATTCAAGAGGAACATCAAAGAAGATATTGAGAAAGGAGTGTATGCTGTAATTGGAAGTGAGGGATGTCTGGTCAAGCAAAGAAAATGCCAATTGGTAAACCATCGAAAATTGAGTGGGGAATCTCCAGAAAAAAAGGAGTTTTTCTATTTAGCACTTTTGCAACTTTTCAAGCCTTGGCGTGCAGAAGAGGAACTGCTTGGAGATTTCCTCTGTTACGAAGACTCTTTCACTGCCGCCAAGGAGACCATAGAATGTCCTGCTTTACCCAAATATCAAGAAATGTTGACTTTGGAAATTGAGCAGGAAGCAACGATTGCAGCCGAGATTGCCAGAGACAGTTCTCAGGACAGTCAGAGTTCTGTTTCATTGAGTCAGTATCCACTAGGAGGACCTATTATCGAAAATGAAGCTGCCACTGCTCTGAATGAAGTGGAAAGAGCCATGGCACATGCTCAGGAGGATGCGGTTAACTTAGAAGACTTGGAAAAACAACTCAACGTTGAGCAGAGAAAAATATATGACAAAGTTACCAAGCAAATTGATCATGGATTAAGTCATGAGAAGAAAGAGTGCTCATGTACGTTGTTGAAGCCTGTCCGTCTGTACGTGAGTGGAGAAGCGGGAACTGGAAAAAGTTTCCTCATTAAAGCAATTTCTTGTTATTTGCAGGAAAGGACTGAGTCATCGCTGTCTTGTGTTGTCACCGCTCCAACTGGACTGGCAGCACATAACATTAAAGGTATTACTTTGCATCGTCTACTGATGCTGCCAGTGGAGCATGACAACAAATTACAATACCACAAGTTATCTGGAGATGCTTGTTGTGAAGTTTCAAGAATCTTGAGGAAAATGAAACTTCTTATCATTGACGAAGTAAGCATGGTTTCCAATGTCATGCTTGCCTTTGTGCATTTGAGAATGCAAGAAGTTCTTAAAACTGAGTATGATGTGTTATTTGGTGGCAAACACATCATTGTTTTCGGAGATCTTTTGCAGCTGACACCAGTAAAAGGACAACCTGTGTTCAAAATACTCACGCATGAAGATACCAGGAAGTGCCTAGGGAGCATTGGCAACGTCAATATATGGTTAAACTTCAATTATGCTGAACTGCATGAAAATATGCGTCAGGCAAAGGATGAAGATTACAAGAATATTCTACAAGATATTAGAATTGGAAAAGTGACCGAGCATGGGAAAGAAGCTTTATATGCACGATTACTGTCAAATTTATATCCAGAACAAGACGTTGTGCCTGAGAATATTTTTCAGAAAATTACTGAGAAGAAATCCGGAATATGTTTGATGCCAACTCTTGCAGAATGTGCCATCTTCAACAACAAAATGTTGCATTTAGAAAAGCAAGAGATTGTGAAACTGGAAGCGATTGACAGAATAGAGCATATGGGATCAACAATTATTTTGTCTGAGAATTTGAAATCAAAATTGGATTCATTAGAGAAGACAATATCTAAAACAGCGGGTTTTGAAAAGACTTTGAATGTGTGTTTAAATTGCCGAATCATTTTGAGAAGGAATTTACATGTTGAAAGAGGTCTGGTAAATGGATCAATGGGTAATGTTGTTGATTTTGAGAAATACAGAAGTAGAGATGGAATTGAATTTTTAAAAATTAAATTTGATGGCATTGAGGAAGTACAGCTAATTGGTCGTTGTTCGGCTAGGTTTTTGCTTGTTAAAGACTTATATGTTCGCCGTAAGCAGTTTTCTGTTTGCTTGGCATATGCGGTGACAATCCATAAATCGCAAGGTTTAAGTGTAGACACTGCTTTGGTGAATATTGGCAGTTCTGTGTTCAAGGAGGGTATGGCATATGTGGCATTGTCACGAGTTAGAACTTTATCGGGATTGTACTTGATTGACTGTGATGTCACAAACATTTGTGCGGATCTAGATTGTGTTAAGGAATACAATAGGTTAAGAAGAGAGTATGCGCCACATTTGCCTCAATATCCTTTGTTTGAGAAACGTGTGGTAGGCCGGAAATGAAGAAATATCAGTAATAGTAGGGAAGTTGTAGCAAAAAGCCCAAAAGTTGATGAACCGAAAATTGTAAGCAGAAAGAAAATGGATTCTGTTGAAGATGTTGTTGGTTTTCAATTTGAAAACAGTTCTGGTGTCAACTGCTATGCTAATGTAGTTGTTAATGTTGTCTTTTCACTAGAGACTTTAAAAGAACAGATTGTGATCAATTCGGAACAAAGTTTATGCTGTTTGTTGAATTCTGTGTTAGAGAAATGTAGCACTGATAGAACAAAAGTAGAAAGTGTGTCTGAAGTTCGTTATCTGTTAGACGAATGTTCAGGTCAAACAGACTTCTCTGAAAATATTCAGCAGGATTGTCAGGAGTTTTTAATGTATATGCTTGATGTATTGCAAGATGAGGGTGTAGATGTAGATCACCTGTTTGGGCTTTCTTATCAATGGCAGCATGACTGCGAGAACTGTAGGGTATCAAGTACTACTAGTGTAGACTCAGAAAGATTTATATATTTAACTTTGCCAGACAGTAAATCAGTGTCCTTTAATAAGCTAGTAAAAGCAGCTGATCACAACATGGAGTGTAGCCAATGTAAATCTGAAATGATGTCAACAATATTTATACGAAGATATGGCCAGTATGTCATTTTAATGTTCCAACGATGTAGGCCTGATGGAACAAAATTGACAACTTTAATAAAAAAATTTGTTGCTTCGCAGTTGTCAATATCAGGAAGGACTTTTGTAACTGCAGCAATTATCTATCATGACGGTCCTTCAACAACATAAGGACATTACACAGCTTATTTAAAGTCTAGAAACGACTGGTCATTCTGCAACGATTCTGTTATAACTTTCAAAAAAAATTGCCGTATGACATTAAAAATTCTTACCTGGTGTTTTTAAAACCAAAATTTTAGGGAAAGAATCTCGGGATGTGCTCTGAGGAATTTCAAGAGGTTCATGGAGTAGAGGGAATGTAAGTCTGCAATGCTGTCTAGATTATTGGTCCAAAATTTTGAATATAATGTGATTTTAAAAATCCAACTATATAAACCTGATGCAAGTAAGTCTGCTTCATAGTAAGCAGTATCAGTGTGATAGGAAAAGTAGAACATGAGTGAGCAAGAAGAGTAAGATATTAGTAGTCCAGGATTGTGAAAGTAATCTTAAACGTTTTCTTTCTGAAAGTTGCGAAAATAGAAAATGACGGGATTTGCTTACAAGAATTCCAAGAGTTGTAAATCGCTCTAACATGATTTGGCCATGTGGAAACATGTGGTAGAATGTGAGACGTCTTTTATCGTATGTAACATATTTTTCAAAATGATGGAGGTTTTCTTTCAGAAAGTGGCGGGCTGAAAATATTAATAGCACAACAGAGTGTAAGCTATTCATAGGACATCCTTCGACGTCATGGAAAGTAAGTTAATTTTAAGGAGTTTTGAATTCAGATTTCTTATGTTGTATGGGTTTTTTAAACACAATCATTTTGATTGTGGTTTTTTTTCCCCGCTGTTACATGATGAATACCTTCAAGTCACTGATTCTAGTGAAATTTGATACATTCTGAGAACAGCAAAAATAAACCATTTAACATGTATAATTAATTCTCTACTTTTTGTACTTATGATATACATTTTGAAATGTGAGGTAGATATGGAGAAACTGAGGCTTCTGGAAGTGTCAAAGTTAATGCATACAGTGCTGCACTTCTGGGTACTGTTTTTTTTAAAAACCTGAATAGGCCTCACCTCAAACAAACCTCTGGAAAGGATACATCTTATTTGCATCCTGAAACAATCATTTAAAATGTTAGAGACAATTTTATGATGGCTTTACATCTGTTTTGCGCTGCCATTGCATCACAATTGTGAGACATCAGCAGTGCAAAAGATGCACCATGTTCCAAAATAGGCCTCACTTCATCAGCATCAAGATACTGTTTGTTTAAAATATATATCTTTAGGACTGTGGAGGGGACGTAGAGAAGCAGAGGCTTCTGTAAATGTCAAAGTTGTTGAAAAACTGTTTGTTCTTCAACCTTTTCCCTTGTCTTTTCTCATTTTTAAATACATGTTTTAATATTTTTTAAATGTTTGTTCTCTCTTTCACAGATTGAAAGTATGAAAAAAGAATTGAAAAGTTAACAAGAATTATAAGGTAAATGTTTTCTACTCTTTTCGTTACATTTCAATCACATTCACCTACTATAGGACTTCAGACTATAGAGCTTTAAACAAAGATTATTTAAATGTGCAAATTTGGAGCTGTGCCAGTGGGTTTTGGTTCAATACACAAGTGCATTGACCTAAAATGCGTGTGCACATTACCATATCGCCGTCTGTTTCCTCAGGCGTACTCCTCCCACACCTTTGAAGTGAAGTTTAGCTTCACTATAAACGCCCCGGCTGCTTTACATCCTCATTCTACTATCCCCGCTCCATCCCCTCCCCTGTCTGCCGTGTGCATTTCTCCTCCCCCTCACAGTAACGTCACTCACACATGCAACGCCATTCACACACGCAACGCCATTCACACACGCAACGCCACTGACACACACAACGCCAGTCACACACACAACGTCACTCACACACACTACGCCATTCACACACGCAATTCATCCACGCAATGCCACTAATCCACGCAATGCCACTCATCCACGCAACACCAATAATCCTAACAACGCCAATTATCCACGCAATGCCTCTCATCCACACAACGCCACTCATCCATTTGCAAAACCAAAAGAACAAACTCTTCTATTGTGAAACCTATTGCATTTTCAATGCTTGATTCTTTCACTTCCTTATGTATTTTGTTTTCCACAATTATATCCTCTTCCTTCTTTTCTTAGGTAAATAAATCTATTAAACACCATTTCTGGTTTAGTCCCTATAGCTGTCTTTCTTTTAACATTACTCTCTGTTTTCTTCCCTTGTACTTACTCCTTTATTTATTTATTTTTTTTATTGGGGTTAGCTCCCGGTTCGCGAACCGGTTCGCGAACTGGAAAGCGAACTAAAAAAAAACAGCTTGCCAGAGTGTTACACTTTCTAGCAATTTTTGTAAAAAGGGGAGGTAGTTCTGAAAATAACTTTTTTTATGTTTTTGTTGTTTTATATTTTTTTTCTTTTTTGAACATTATTTTTTTTTTTGTATTTTTTGAACACTTTTTTGTTTTTTTTGTTTTTTTTCAAAGGGAAAGAACAAAAAGAGGCATTGAAAAGGGCTCAACAGGAGCAAAAAAAAAAATTATTGCTTGGGGCGTTTAGAGCATCGGTGTTTCTCAAATGCTAAATTAATTAATTTCACACTCATATTTGCGCATGAAATTAAAGTGCCACAATATAAGCAAGTAAGCTTCATATGGACAATTTTTTGTTGAATATTTGGCACTGTTTCGCTTGCCTCTGCAACTGTGAGCGAAATATCAGCAGATGTTCTGTCCACCGAAGTTGGGGGGTTCTCTTGTAGGTCACGCATCTCTGCCCGGCTATAATTTAATGGATGCCACCTCTGCATATGTCGGTGCATCGTGTAGTTTCCATAGCTGTACTTTTTTTCAGTGCCCCTGGATAATTTATCTTGGCATATAAGGCACGTAGCATAGCGTGCATTTACTTTTTTCTCTCCTGGTGGAATCGAAAAAAACTGCCAGACAAAACTATTTTTGTGATGAGATACCCGGGGTAACTCTTTGACAAATCGTGGTGCCTCTTCTTCCTCTCCCTCTTCTGGATCCTCTTCCTCCTCTGGGTTTACAAGGAACTGTGGAGGTGGTCCTCTCTTCCTATGAGGAGATGGTGGTGGTGGTGGTGGGGGTGCACCAGCTGAAGCTACTACTGAAGCCATTTTTTAAACAGAGCAAAATAGGTCTTCCTTTCTCAAAGTTGAAAGTCAGAGTGAGAAAAAAGGTGGGGGCTTTCATCATTTGGGAAAAAAAATAGTTCTAAACCAATGACCTAGTCTTACATCATTAGGAAACCAAAAGTGAAATGAACCAATGAAAAGTTTTATAAACAAGTCACATGACCTGTTCCGCTCACGTTACGCGCTGCGCGCCGCGCCCCGGATCGATTCCGGTTCACGGTCCGGAGCACTTCCGGGAGCGCTAACGCGGCGCGTCATAAGACGCATTACGCGACAACGTGATATGTCGCGCTTCCACGACGCGTAATGATGTTGATTTCTGATGCGGTAGTTACGCAAACGGAACGTTTACCGGTTAGCGGACCGGGTCGCGGCATCAAATTGAGCTAACGGAAAGCTTTCCGGTTCGCGAACCAGGAGCGAACCAAAAAAATATTTTTTTTAAAATTAATCATAAACATATAAAATATAATTTGGGATTTAAAGAAAAAGACATTTTACAGCTACAGATATTAGCTTTTAAAAAACCATTGAAATTCACTGAAAAAACCATAGGTTATAGACCATATATAGTTAGGAATTAGCATTTACAAAACCATATTTTACTCACACAAAACCATTGAAATTTCATATATAGTTAGTTGCCCTAACTATATATCGCGCACCCGCAATCCACTGCTGATGATGTCACATATTACATCATTCATGACATGGTCAGTGACATCACTGATGACATCACTGATGACATCTCAAATGACATCACTGATGACATCACTGATGACATCTCAAATGGCATCACTGATGACATCACTGATGACATCACTGATGACATCTCATTTGACATTACTGATCACATCACTGATGACATCATTCATGTGATAATATGATGAACCTCTTCAGACTCTAATATAACCTTAGATACACTCAGTGTAAACAGACACTCACAGACTGTCACTCATCCATGGAGTTACTCACACATCTAATCTAGTCAGTCATGCAAAGAATCAATCACACCTCCATTTCCTCAACTATACAGTTATACACACCTTACTTATTCAAACATATACTAACACATATTTACTCTCTTATACAATCCCTGATACAAGCTCACAATGATATATACATTATGCACAGTTATTTATATATGTCAACTCTCACATGTACTGTGTTTTACATATGTACTTACTTTGACATGTAGCACTGAGATATCCATTCACTCACCAATACACTCATGCACACAGTCAACCGCCCATACAGCTGTTTCCACATGCAGTTTTGAACCCATACATCTAGTGAATCAACTGCTCACACATCTATGCACAGAGTCATACACCTCCCAGCCACCCACACACACACTCAGTCTCCCATACAAATACTTGGGCAACCAATCAATAACCCATATAGTTACTCATATAGCTACTGATCAACACATGCAGCAGTTTACAGAACAACAGACATAATGATGTACAAATTAAGACAGTTTAGTCACTAACCCATGCACTCAGTGAGACACATTTAATCACTCACTCATACAGTCAGTCATGCACCTACTAAATCCTTCATCCAGACACTTATACATCCACTCATTCTTCAATATGTAAGACATATTTTAACTTTACAGAAACATACAGTCACTGGATGTTGTCATCAGTGATGTCATCAGTGATGTCACTGACCATGTCATGAATGATGTAATATGTGACATCATCAGCAGTGGATTGCGGGTGCGCGATATATAGTTAGGGCAACTAACTATATATGAAATTTCAATGGTTTTGTGTGAGTAAAATATGGTTTTGTAAATGCTAATTCCTAACTATATATGGTCTATAACCTATGGTTTTTTCAGTGAATATATATATATATATATATATATTACCTACTGGCGTTCGCCAGTAGGTATATATAGTTAGGATTTTTTCCCTATGGGATTTTTGAAAATTCTATGTCTAATAACTTTGGCGTTTGTGGACGGAATCGGCTGAAATTTTCAGGAAAATGGCACATTTTGTTTCTGAGCAGCCCCTGAAAATTTGGTGGGGTTTTGTCAAGGGGGGGCCGAGAAAAAAGGGGGGTCCCAAAACGCGTTTTTCTCATTCATTTTTCCATAGGGCGGTTGGACTCACTTTTAGCTCGAACGGCTGAATGGATTTGCACGAAACTTTTCAAAATTGTAGGGACTGTTAGCCCGATGTGCCTTTGCTAGGTCTCAATATATGTGCTCCAGTAGTTTTTGAGAAATTAATGTTCAAAACAAGATATATATCTGTAACAGCGCTCCGGGCAGCGATCCGGTACGCTTACTTTTCGCGAAACGGAACTTTGCGCGCAGAAAGCTGATTGGCTCTCCAGTGTCTGTCAACATTCTAAACAGTCCGGAGCGGCCGCCATCTTATCTCTCGGTAGGATCGAGAGAGAAGAAGAGGTGAAAAACGAAGGGGGAATTTATTGAAAGGGGGCAAGGTATACCCCTCTTGACCCCCTAGGAATGTTGTTGGGGTTATTAAAGGGTCCCGTGGGGAAAATAAAAAAAAAAATGATTTTTCACGGTAGAAGCGCTTCACGGGCCGCGAACTGGGCCGCAAACTGGTAGCGAAACGAGAATTCGCCATTTTGTGCTTCGTTTTAATTGTTTAGAGACAAAAATTATCGCCGCACATCGGCCACAATGCATGAATATCGCTGAAAAGTCAGCGATATTCATGCATTATCCAGCAAATGCTCTTAGCCATGTTATCCACCTTCCATTGGATAACATGGCTAAAAACTGCTCTGTGCGTGAGCTTTTTTTTTTTTTTTTTTGCTGCGTGACGTGTGTTAACGTTCGATTTGATGGAAATCAGGAAGTGTTGACCACCATTTTGTCACTGCGAGTAAATATTTTGTTACAAATGAATCCTTATTGATAAACATTGTCTGCGCCATCTTGCGTTTTTGTCCAATGCCACAATTTTGTCGTGCACGGCAGCCATTTTAGATGCCTTGACCAGGGCCACTCTCTGCACGCCGCCGATCCTCAGCATGGCTCCCCACCCTCGCAAGCATCTCCCCCACGCACTGGTCACCCCCGCTCTTTCTCTCATGCATGGGCCATATACTTCCCCCCATCTGCGCTGCTCTTCTCTGAGAATCACACCCTGTGCCCGCCCAACACCTCCCTTTCACCCTATTCACTACCGCACCCTCTGACACTCCTCTTCCTCAGTGTCCGATTGTCCAGGCCGGACCTAGGCTATCACCTAGCCCTGCGGATGTAGTTTATGGCCCCAGCTGTAGAGTATCCAGACATGCCAACCCTCCCGATTCAGGCGTGAGACTACTGATTTCAGTGCTAGTCTCCCGCCTTCCGATTCCTGCAAGCAAAAACCCGGGGGCATATTACCAACAACTAGCGATAATTTTTGTCTCTAACTTGTTTAGAGACAAAAATTATCGCCGCACATCGGCGAATTTTATCGCACATAAACTTTGCTATTAGCAAGGTTTATCGCAAATGCGATAAAAAACGGTTGCAATGCATGAATATCGTTGAAAAGTCAGCGATATTCATGCATTATCCAGCAAATGCTCTTAGCCATGTTATCCACTTCCCATTGGATAACATGGCTAAAACTGCTTAGAGCAGGTGTTAGGTTTTGGAGATATTCGCGCTTAGCGCGAATATCTCCAAAAGTTGGTAATAGGAGATAGCGATGGTTAGGGACTGTTTCCAGTCGCTAAAATCTTGGCACGCCCACTTTGCATGTCATTAGTGATAAATATCACTGATATGCAAAGCGGGGCCCAAGATGGTCGCTATCTCCTTTTAGCTGTCACTAACTGGTGTTAGCGACAGCTTGGTAATAGGGAGATAATTTTATCTCTTTTTTTTGGGGCTTTTAAAGCCCAAAAAGCGGAAATAAACCCCCTTGATAATATGCCCCATGATTTCTCGGGGGTTTCAGCTGACAGGGCTTGGTATTGTGTTACGTGCTAATTTTTCCAGGAAACGTCAGAGGGTCGATGCAGGGGTTCTAGAAGGGGTGATAAACCATTTAAGCCTCATGAACAAGCGCATGGTCTTTTAAAGATTTGTGAAGTACTCGGGGCGGCGGTGTGTGTGTGCCCTCTTTCAGGAGCGGGCGGGGGGGGGGCACTGCCAGCAACTTGCCAGGCCAGGCAGTGTTCAACACGTGCATCACCCTTTCTCTGCCGGCTATTGCGCTCCATGCTTCGGAAAGGTAAGAAAAAGAACGTGCATTTGAGTTTGAAATGTCCGATCTTGTAGCAGTACACTTGCAAAACCCACACATGACAATAACCCGATTCAAGGCCCCATTCACCCGATTTTTTAAACATATATAGCACTCCAACAAAGTTAGATTTTAAAACTTTATTAACATTTAACTATAATGAACGGAACAAAAACTGTAAAAACATTTAAACATTTTTCACCCAAAAAAGCAACAATGGTCAGAAGCTGTCTTTTGTCCCAAGGCAGCACAACGTGCAGAGTTCTGGACGGCACCCAGGTGATGTCGCCTGGGTGCCGCACTGGTTTTGGGATCCTACAATGCTGCTCCGAAAATTGGCGTGGGGCGTCCCGGGTGGGGCGGGGGGAGGCCTCGTCAGTAGCGGTCTGTTGTGCGAATAGTCCCAAGGCAGCAGAACGCGCTGAGATGTTGATGGCACCCAGGTGATGTCCAGTAAACTGCCGCACTGGTTTTGGTATCCTACAATGCTGCTCCGAAAATTTGCGTGCGGCGGCCCGGGGGGGGGGCGTGGGGGAGGCGGCGTGAACGGGCCTCCCCAGGTGGCGGCCATCCAGCTGAGTTGCGCCCGCTCTTGCGGCTACAGCGTCTCGCTCACCATGTTGTTGAGTTGCTCCCACTCTTGCAGTGCAGCGATAGGCGCCTGCCACATGACTCTCAAAATGGCGGACGGCTCTTCGGTTTTGGGCCTGGTCCACTGAAATGCCCCTGGGACACCTTGGAACTCGGACGCTTGCCTGCTAGGGCTTGGGCTCCATTCTCGAAAAGCGTCCCCTCAGCCGTGAAGATTCTACAAAAGTCTTGGGGGCCCCCGACTCCCGCAGGCTTCCGGTGGGGAACGGCTGCCATGATTGCTCGCGGAATGACCACGACGGAGCCACGAGATGGTGGTGCTCTCATGCTGACGCCAGCTTCAGTCTGAATGATCCAGAAACAAGGTGGGGCTTTCATCGTTTGGGAAAAAAAAATTTTCTAAACCAATGAAAAGTGTTATTTTTAGGTCATATGACCAAGCCTTCCATCTTTAGGAAACCAAAAGTAAAATGATCCAATGAAAAGTTTTATAAACAAGTCACATGACCTGTTATGCGGCATAGGGCTACAAAAAGCGTAGAAAATCCGTTGGCACGTGAGGCGGCGTCAGTAGCGGACCGATGTGCGAATAGGCCGAAGGCAGCACAACGCGCCGAGATCCGGATGGCACCGAGTTAGTGTCCAGCAAGTTGCTGCACTGGTGTGGCTATCCTACAATGCTGCGCCGAAAGACGGCGTGTCCAGCTGAGTTGCGGTCACTCTTGCGGTACAGTGACTCGAACGCGCCGAGATCCGGATGGCACCGTGGTGGTGTCCAGCAAATTGCCGCACTGGTGTGGCCATCCTACAATGCTGCGCCGAAAGACGGCGTGTCCAGCTGAGTTGCGGTCACTCTTGCGGTACAGTGACTCGAACGCGCCGAGATCCGGATGGCACCGAGGTGGTGTCCAGCAAATTGCCGCACTGGTGTGGCCATCCTACAATGCTGCGCCGAAAGATGGCGTGTCCAGCTGAGTTGCGGTCACTCTTGCGGTACAGTGAGTCGAACGTGCCGAGATCCGGATGGCACCGAGGTTGTGTCCAGCAAGTTGCCGCACTGGTGTGGCCATCCTACAATGCTGCGCCGAAAGTCGGCGTGGGGTGCCCCGTTGGCTTATGAGGTGATGTCAGTAGTGGACCGATGTGTGAATAGGTCGGAACCAGCACAAGGCGCCAAGATCCGAATGGCAAGTCCTGGATGTTGAGTGCCTCAGTTGAGAGTTCTGAGCAGTGCTTGTAAGACTGTCTGAAGCTTATTTGCACCTGCTGCAGCTTCACTATTGCCCTGGTGTGGCCAAAGGTCGCACATGACATAGGCGGCCGGCTCCCGAGGTCCGGCGGAACTTTTTTCCTTTTCCTTTCTGCTTCTTTTCCTACAATCCGTTTCATCTGAAGACACGACCAGGTCCCTGAATGTGTGCAGGGGGACGCTATTGATTGAATGAAAATGGCGGCTTGACACAAAGCTGACTCAAGCGTTGCTGTTGATGCTATACAGACAAAAATTGGTTTTCAGTTTGTACATTCTTCAGGATTTTTTTTTCTATCCAAGTCTGATTGAGAGTTTGTAGAAAAATGGCTTCAGATTTTCCACATACTACTCTTCAACATTCTTCCTAAATGAAACAATGTGAAACTCACTAGGAGAACGGCTGTTTCTGTTTCCTTTCAAAATGCTGCCAACAATATTTTCTGAATGGAAGACACCATCTTGTAGCATAAAGGGCCGAAAGGGGTTCTGGTCTGGCCGATGGTTGGTGGAGACATTTTGACTATATCTTGGACCTGCCCGGCCTCGCCCAAAATGGCGCCGGTATAAATGGGACTCGTAACTCCTTGCCCGCAAATGTATATCTAGAAAATGTTATTGTAAGTGGCCCTGTCATATTTTAATTACAAAATGTACGTCCACCGATTCTGCAACTGTTAGACACCTTTGTTCTTGCAACCTAATGGCCCGCTCGTTACGTTCCTCTACGGTGTAAATGTCTCCTCATCATATACGATTTCAGTTTGCTCCGTGGCCGGCCCATGTGGTTATAGGCCCGTATTTGTATACTGACATTTTCACAATAAAGGTTTTTAAAACAAAACACGGTAGTAGTATTTACATTGGTAAAGTTTTTACTTTTAGTCACTGTTTTCGAATCAGTAAAAGGCAAGTGAAATAAAGCAGTCCAATTACATGACGGATAAAAGGTATAATATGTAGGAACGCAGTAAAGATAAATGGTCAAGGGCAATTGTGTTTTTCATTTCTGCAACATAAAGTGATCGATAAGAATCTGATAATCAGGCGTATCGGCGACTAAGACAGCAGGCCGAATCTCTTTTACTCAACGGCTCCGTCATGGAAGGAAGAAACGCCCTTTTTCTCGAAAAAGGAATATATTTTACTTGCAGGACAGTTGTAAATTTTCCGGGAAAGTACATTAGCCTGGAATATTATAACATATGTTTAAAAAAAAATAATGTTCGAAAACAATAAAAAGCGTAATTTTTAGGTCATATGACCAAGCTTTTCATCATTAAAATAACAAAAGTAAAATGAACCAATGAAAAGTTTTATTAACAAGTCACATGACCTGTTATGCTTACGTTACGCGCTGCGCGCCGCGCCTCGGATCACTTCCGGGTGCGCTAACGCGGCGTGTCATATAACGCATTACGTAGGTCAAGAATATAGTCAAAATGTCTCCACCAACCAGCGTTCGGAACACAACCCCTTTCAGCAGTCCAAAAAGTTCTGTTAAATGATAACAGAGGGGACAGGCAACAAGAACCATCAGTCAAAGAGGGGAGGGCAAGTTCTTCTCTTCCGGGTCATGTTGGGGCGCTACCGGAACTGATCGAATTGGTAGTCTACAGTGTTTCTGGATGTTTCAGATTAAAGCTGGCGTCAGCATGAGAGCACTACCATCTCGTAGCTCCGTCGTGGCCATTCCACGAGCAATCATGGCAGCCGCTCCCCACCAGAAGCCTGCGGGAGTCGGAGGCCCCCAAGACTTTTGTAGAATCTTCACGGCTGAGGGGACGCTTTCGAGAATGGGACCCAAGCCCTATCAGGGAAGCGTCCGAGTTCAAAGGTGTCCCAGGGCCATTTTAGTGGACCAGGCCCAAAACCGAAGAGCCGGCCGCCATTTTGAGAGTCCTGTGGCAGCCGCCTATCGCTGCACCGCAAGAGCGGGAGCAACTCAACTACATGATGAGCGAGACGCTGTAGTCGTAAGAGCGGGCGGTTAACAGCTGAATGGCGGAAGAGGCACAGTGTAGCAAAAGCGGGCGGAATGGCAACTGAAACGGTAAAGGGGCGCCCCATTACAGCGTGTCTTCAGGTCAAACGGATTGTGGGACAAGGTCCAGAATTGAAGAGTCATCAAAAGGCAAAAAGTTCCGCCGGACCCCGGGAGCCGGCCGCCTATGTCGGGGGCGATCTCAGGCTACACCAGTGCTATAAGACTTGGGGAGGGTGTCGGAGCCAAGCGTCTTCTCCGAGTCCATGGCCATCACACCGCCCCTCAGGGGCCTCCGTCAAGCTGTTTAGGAAGGTAACATATCACATTGTTTTCTAATGCAGTCAGGTCCACAAACGACACTCACTTACTTTGAGTCTAGTGAAGCTGCAGTAGGTGGAAATAAGCTTCAGACAGTGTTAGAAGCACTGCTCAGAACTCTTAACTATGGCACCCAACATCCAGAACTTATGCCATTTGAGAATGGCAGTGACATTGAAGCAACTCAGGGACCAAAACCATTAACGTACTTTCACGTATGAAAATCTTACTTGGGGAGGGGGCAGGAGCGAAGCGCCCCCTCCCAGTCCGCGCCACCACACCGTATGTTGAAAATCTGAAGCCATCGTTCTACAAAGTGAACCAACCTTGGATTGAAAAATCTAGAAAAATGTACAAACTGAAAACCAGTTTTGGTCTGCATAGCATCAGTAGCAACGCTTGCTATCAGAGTGCATGAGTTTCATGCTCGATCGATTGAGCTAGCCGGATCGGGCAATAAAAAGTATAAAATAGTTATGTAAATAGTTATTTAATAAAATGTTTTACCCTGTTTCTTTGCTGGTGTGTTGTCTATATTTTTAATATTTGCATAGGGTTTGTCGTTATTTTGGGCGGGGTGGGTGACGGAGTCGAGCTGTCTTGCAGCCCTCATGGTGTGGAGCTCAGTTCATCTCACTATTTTCGTATTTCTCATGAAGGGTTGTTCCTAATATTTCTATTTTAGCGAGGTCAAAAAGAGATCCAATTAGTGGCCTACTGATTTTGCTCGATTACTTTTATTTTTTTACACGATTTTTCACTATCTGCAAAGACTAAACAGAGTATTGCGACTTTGTGCTTGTTTGTAAATAGAGAATGATCCAAAGAGAACCAATTCTAAAACAGTAAATGCTTGGATAACAATCAATCAAATGGAGAGACAAGCAGGCACGACGGATTACAACGGGGGCAAAGGCCTGCGTTAACTACCGTTCACTATCTGCAAAGAGAGAGTACTACTAAGAGAAAAGAGGGGAGGGGGGGGTGCAGCGTTCAAAGCACATCAGCGTGCATAAATACGAAAATGTTTTTATCTATCACGTACTTGACAATTTAAAGCTTTTCATATTTGCTATTAAAAAAACAATGAAATTCACAGAAAAAACCATAGGTTATAGTGGATATATAGTTAGGAATTTGCATTTACAAAACCTTGAAAATTCAATGAAAAAACCATTGGTTTTAGGCCATATATAGTTAGGGATTTGCATTTAGAAAACCTTATTTTACTCGCATAAAACCATTGAAATTCCATATATAGTTAGATGCGCTAACTATATATCGCGCACCCGCAATCCACTGCTGATGATGTCACATATTACATCATTCATGACATGGTCAGTGACATCACTGATGACATCACTGATGACAACTCAAATGACATCACTGATGACATCTCAAATGACATCACTGATAACATCACTGATGACAACTCAAATGACATCACTGACAACATCACAGATGACATCATTCATGTGTTAATACGATGAACCTCTACAGACTCTGATATATCCTTAGATACACTCAGTGAAAACAGACACTCACAGACTGTCACTCATCCATGGAGTTACTCATACACCTAGACAGTCATGCAAAGAATCAAACACACCTCCAATTCCTCAACTATACAGTTATACACACCTTACTTATTGAAACATATTCTAATACATATTTACTCTCTTATACAATCCTTGATACATGTTCACAATGATCCATACAGCCACTCACACATTCACTGGCTGTTATGCAGTTATTTATATATGTTAACTCTCAGATGTACTGTGTTTTACATATGTACTTACTTTGACATGTAGCACTGAGATATCCATTCACTCACCAATACACTCATGCACACAGTCAACCGCCCATATAGCTGTTTCCACATGCACTCTTGAACTGATACACCTAGTGAATCAACTGCTTACACATCTATGCACAGAATCACACACCTCCCAGCCACCCACACACATACTCAGTCTCCCATACAAATACTTGAGCAACCAATGAATAACCCATATAGTTATTTATATAGCTACTGATCAACACATGCAGCAGTTTACAGAACAACAGATATAATGATACACAAATTAATACAGTTTAATCACTAACCTATGCACTCAGTGAGACACATTTAATCACTCACTCATACAGTCAGTCATGCACCTACTAAATCCTTCATCCAGACACTTATACATCCACTCATTCTTCAATATGTAAGACATATTTTAACTTTACAGAAACATACAGTCACTGGATGTTGTGATCAGTGATGTCATTTGAGTTGTCATCAGTGATGTCATCAGTGATGTCACTGACCATGTCATGAATGATGTAATATGTGACATCATCAGCAGTGGATTGCGGGTGCGCGATATATAGTTAGCGCATCTAACTATATATGGAATTTCAATGGTTTTATGCGAGTAAAATAAGGTTTTGTAAATGCAAATCCCTAACTATATATGGCCTAAAACCAATGGTTTTTTCATTGAATATATATATATACACATATATATATATATATATATTCACTGAAAAAAACATAGGTTTCACACCAGTTATAGTTAGGAGTTAGCATTTGAAAAACCTATTAAATTCACTGAAAAAACCATAGGTTTCACACCAGTTATAGTTAGGTGGAAATTTTACTCGCATAAAACCATTGAAATTCTCACGTTATAGTTAGTTGGACTCACTATAACTTGCGCGTGCAATGCACTGCTGATGACGTCACATATTACTTCACTCATGACATGGTCAGTGACATCACTCATGACATCACTGATGACATCTCAAATGACATCACTGATGACATCATCCAGTGAATGTGTATCTTTATATGTATATCTAAAGGTTGATGGAAGAATAAATGGGTAAATAAATGTCTAAATGGATGTTTTTTTGTGTAAAATTGATTGGTTAACTGACTTATTAAATGTATCTTAGTGAATACATATATTAGTGAGTAATGTTTAAATATTTAAATATCTGTATCTGTGTCTCACTTTGTGTATACGTGGCTGCATGGGTTGGTGAGTAGCTGCATGAGTGTGTATATGGGTTATTGTTTTTTTGAGTATCAGTATCAGTGTCTGTATGGTTCGGTGGGGGATATTTCTTAGAGCACAGATGCATGAATGAGTGACTCACTATTTGTATGTATTTCGAAGACAGCATGTGTGCAAGACTCTATGGGTGGATGATTGTGTGTAAGGGTGGGTTAGTGAGTATGTGTTTTTATAATGTCACTGACCATGTCATGAATGATGTAATATGTGACATCATCAGCAGTGGATTGCGGGCGCGCGAGGTATAGTGAGTACAACTAACTATAACGGGGGAATTTCAATGGTTTTGTATGAGCAAAATGTCCAGCTAACTATAACTGGTGTGAAACCTATGGTTTTTTCAGTGAATATATATATATATATATATATATATATATATATATATATATATATATATTTATATAAAGCTCCAGTTCCTTATATAAAATAAAGAAATACCGCACTCATGGGGGGCAAGTAAGCAAACTTATTTAATTGTCGATGCTGCCAAACAAACAAACAGACGCGTTTCGGCGTGCAGCCTTCTTGACTGTTTACAACACCGCGAGTCGGACATGTTAATAAAGTGTTCTATAGTCATCAACAAAGCCATTTAGATAAAGTTCCATCGAGAACAAACACTCTGAAAGATATGAAAGGCTTTTTCCCTTGCAGCAGGTGCAAGGCTTGCACAGCTAGCAAAAGGGTTCCTGCGTACACTATACTTGATACAGGCCTAACCAAATCGATCACAAAGTTTCTGACTTACAGTACACCGTATGCAGTGTATTGCTTGGTATGCCCATGTGGCTTGTGCTACATAGGGAGTACCGCGTACATCAACACAAGATCAGGGTCCTGGAACACCTAAGGGCGATTGACAAGGCAGATCCTGCTTATCCTGTCGCTAGGCATTTTGCCGAAAGACATCATAGCTACAGAAGTAAGCTACAGTACTTTGGATTAGATTGTATCCCTCTCTCCATTAGAGGGGGTGATAGACTGCGCAAGTTACGCCATCTAGAATCTAGATATATTATTGACCTGTCTACGAAATTTCCCAAAGGTCTTAACAGTGGGGAGGAATTAGCAGTTCACCTGGGCACATAGAATGGCCATTACATGACTAACATAATCCACTGTCTAACTATTACATGAAATGTCTCATGAAATTGAATATTATGGTACCTGGTTAAAAACTGTACTACATAATATAATAATTTATGACTACAAGATTGTGCGTATTTAAAGCCACTTTTGATGCACTGTATATATTTGCACTTGCATTTATGAAATTTTGAAATTTGATTTTTTGATCCCATTTACCTTTAACTTTGAATGTAGATTTGGATTTGGTAGCTAGTCTACTTTCTTTCATAATGTAAAGTGTTTTTCGTAGTTGAACATGGGACACATGCCGATCCACGGCGAGATAATTTTTGTACCTTTGTGTTTTGATTCAATTGAATTTGTTATATGTAACAATGAATTGAAGTCTGGTGCCAATTTACAGCACAATTAGAACAGAACGAACATGCTCCAATATGGCGCCGGTTTCTTCCACTAAGGTTATTTGTCCTTTGTTGATGACTATGGAACACTGTATTAACATCTCCGACGTGCGGTGTTGTAAACACCGCAGAAGGCTGCACGCCGAAACGCGTCTGTTTGTTTGTTTGGCAGCAACGATAATTAAATACGTTTGCTTACTTGCCCCCCACAAGTGCGGTATTTCTTTATTTTATATAAGCAACTGGAGCTTTATGTTTGGCAGTTTTCCATGACCGCAACCAGCACCCTCCTGCGAGTGCCTCGTATCCCAGTGGAGACAGAGCGCGAATATATATATATATATATATATATATATATATATATATATATATATATATATATATATATATATATATATATATATATATATATATATAATATAATACCTACTTGCGGTCGCCAGTAGGTAGTTATAGTTAGGACCTAGTTACCATAAGAAAATGGCAACATTCTATTCCCAATAACTTTGGCACCGATTGATGAATCTTCTTGAACATTTCAAAAATGAATTCTTTGTTGAAATCAGCTCCTATGTTTAAAGATTAGGGGGGATTCGTCAAGGGGGGGCGAGAAAAAAAGGGGGCCCCAAAACGTGTTTTTTCCATGTTAATTGCCATAGGAAACTTTAGACAAGGTTACAGGTCTAACAGGTAAATGGAATTACCCCAAATTTGGCAGGGAAAAGGGTCTTGGTCTAGAAAGCACGGTTTTGTTTATTTGGTGTACATCCGTTCAGTAGTTTTGGAGAAATATCAAAATTTACAGATATCGATATATGGGAATTCTGCCATCTGATTGGCTGAGGCGTTACGAGCATGAGCTTGCTGCTTATTGGCTGCGAGTGGTTGCAACTAGGAAGTGTTGGCCTCCATTTTGTGATTCTGTTGAAGCGAGTAAGGGGAAAAAAGGGCAAAAAAAGTGGGAAATAGGAGGGCAGGGGCACTGTAATCTCTGTGGGGTGTTTAGGATGTGCTATAGAGGGGGTGCAAAGCGAAGTATTCACCCCTACCATTGTGAAAGTGGTGGGTTACAGAAATTAAGTGAGGTATTGCCTAGAGCCTGTTGCTGGTAAGGTGAGGTGGTGCGCGACTCGGGGATTAAAGCATGAACCCAAACTGTGTGTCTTATGCTGTGAAGTCAGGTGTCGTGGCCGCTGCCCTATACTTGTGGAACTAGAGTCAGCATGTGTTTATAACTACTATGACGAACTACTGACCTGTACTGGTCTGAAAGTCCTGGGGTACGGAAAATATGTGAGGTAGTGTGTAGCGTCTCATGCTGCTAAGGTGAGGTGCTGCCATACTCGGGAATGGAAGCATGAGCCCAAACTGTGTGTCATATGCTGTGAAGTCATATGCTTTGGGCGCTGTGCCAAATCTGTCCAAGTAATGTCAGCATGTAGTTATAGCTACTTGGAGGAACTTTTGTTTTGAACATTGTAACTTGTGTATCTTGCTTTAGGGGTGTTATATAGGGTGCGCAAAGGTAAACTTGTGTGTATGAAATGAAGTTAGTATTCGGTAGTGGAAAGCACTGGCTCCTACGGGTCTGATGGCGCTGGGGGCATAAGTTGAGGTGTTGCTGGAGTTGGGGATAAAGCTGATGAACTACTAACCCCTATTGTGAACTTTTAACCTGCATGTGCTGTTAAATGTTCGATAAAATGTTGCAAAAGTATATTGTTAGGTTACAAAAAAAATTGATGAACTTTTATGCTGCAGGTGTCGTAGAATGTTCCAGAAAGTCTGGTGATAAAATAGGTTGAACTTGTGACCTGTATGTGGTTCGGAATATTATGCAGCTTTTCGTATGAAAATTTTTAAATTAACCAATGGAGATAAGTTTTGGAATGTCGTTGAAGGAATGAAGTATTCAGATTTGTTCTTTACATGTATTTATGTGTGGAGTGACAGAGAAATTGTGCCATTCCTGATTCCATTCTTGATGAAATCGGTGCATTACATGCACTATGTGACAACGAAAGAATTGTATGCATGTGTGACATTTGAAATCTGGATAACAACTCTACAAAGGTGAGTTAGAAATGAACAAGGTGTGTTATGTGTTCTGTAGTAGTGATTAAGTATTTGAGGTGATGTTTTTAATTGTGAAAGTATTTCTTATTTCAAAGTAATATAGTGTTAGTAAAGTGTGGTGTTTGATATTTGTTATAAAATATGCATAAAATTTGAGCTGTTGTTAAAAAAGTACTTTATATATTTTTAGGAATTTTTCACAATGAAGAAGTGTAGTTTGTCATCTTTATAGGACTGTATGGTTTTCAAAATGAGGTACAGCGTTAATATGGGTTTGTAATTTATTCGGGGAGATTAGCAAAATGTTGCACTTTTGCAAATTATACTTTTTGTGGACATAGTGGGGTGGGGTTGGTGGTAGGAGATTCATGTGTTAATAAGTTAAAAGCGATAAAACAAAACACAGAAATGTTATGTGGCAGGTTGAGGTATAATTTTTGACACTGAGAGGTAGATTTGAATATAAGCTGAGGAAGTTTGTTGTACGGTGAGGCCGTCTACAGTGTTTGAGGATTACATGGAGAGGAGATGGAGATAGGAAAAGCGATACATTACTTTTACATGTACACATAGTTTGAATCATGTGATCCTAGGTTGAGATATAATATGAAGATGGTTTCTGGTTTGCATTTGGGTATAGTTAATAGTTTTTTTAGTTTCTTACTAGTGATTAATGAAAAGGTAGATATACTAAAATATATGGTAGTAAACATATTAATTATAGTCTGTTGTTATGGATTAGAAGTGGTTGGGGAGTACTTCTTTAGAAGAGATGTTTTATAAATGTGTGAGAGATAAAAAAGAAATGAAAATGTGCAGTATATTTTCTGTATAACTTTGTTGATATTAGAGAACTACATGTGATTTTAAGTGATACTATGTGTTAGGCTGTGTCCCTATGCTGGATATATGTAGGTTTTGAAGTGGTCCAGGTTTTACCGATGCTGTGCTTCACTATCCCTTTTGAGAAACTCGTCAATTCATTACTTCCATGTAATGTCTTTAATATAGATACAGTAAAGGCACGGTATATCAAAAGTTTGGGAATTAGAACTTTGTTTACTCTCCCCATCCCCTGCGATACACTCTACAGAGTGTTCAAACGACTTTCGTAACATATAGATGTCTAGCTAGTAAAGGTGGTGTAGTTCGACTGGGCCCATTTAAAAACCATGCTAATGGATGGTTTATGTTTTGCCCTCCAATTTGGATGTTTGAATACTTTTTGCTGATAAGTGTTCCGGCAGACACTTGTTCAAATTATGTTGTATATGGATAGAGTGGCACTAGTGGGAATGGTGGGAGTTTCTGTTTGATTACGTATGGTTAACCAAGGGCTGGGGTGGGTGTGGAGGAGGTAGTTATGTTGCTGATTGAAACACAGAATATAGTAACGTGCAAATATCGAGCTACTAAAGGTGATATAGGTCCACTGGGAGCACTTATAAAGTGCTGTATGGCATGGGATATGTTTTAGTCGCAAATTTGCACGTTTTGCTGATGAGCGTTTTGGGAGACATCTGTTGAAATTAAGCCTCTCTATGGCTACAGTGACGCTTCTACGTTTGCTTGGGCTCTTTGTTTTATGGTGTAAAGTTAAGCAAAGGCGGGTGTTGAGGTGGTATGGTGTAGTTTTAGTTGCAAAATTGCAGGTTTTATTAGCTTTTGCTGATGAGCGTTCTGGAAGACACCTGTTGACATTAAGTCTATGTATGGTTATTGTGGCGGTAACGGGAGTGCTGGGGCTCGTTGTTTGATTTTGTAAGGTTAAGAAAGGGCATGGGTGGGGGTGGGGGAGGTGCGTATGTTGCGGATCATTAGACGAACATTTGTAACGTGGGCATGTGTAGTGACTAAAGGTAATGTAGTTTCAGTAGGCCCATTTATAAACTGTGCTATTGGATGGATTATGTTTTACCCCCCAATTTGCATGTTTAAATAGGTTTTGCTGATAAGTGTACCGGCAGACAACTGTTAAAATTAACCTTGTGTATGGGTATAGTGGCGCTACTAGAAATGGTCATGACATTAAGTCTATGTATGGCTATATTGGTGGTAACGGGAGTGCTGGGACTTGTTGTTTAATTTTGTAAGGTTAAGCATGGGCATGGGTAGAGGTGGTGGGAGGTGCGTATGTTGCTGATTATAAGACGGACATTTGTAATGTGGGCATGTGTAGTTAGTAAAGGTAATGAGGTTTCACTGGGCTCATTTATTAACCGTGCTATGGGATGGTTTATGTTTTTCCCGCCAATTTGCATGTTTGAATACTTTTTGTTCATAAGTGTTCCGGCAGACACCTGTTAAAATTAAGACTGTGTATGGGTATAGTGGCACCACTAGGAATAGTGGGGGTTTCTGTTTCATTTCGTATGGTTAAGGAAAGGCGGTGGGGGTTGCTGATTGAAACACAGATAGTAACGTGCAGAGGTCGAGCTACTGAAGGTGATGTAATACCACTGGGAGCACTTATAAAGTGCCCTATGGCATTGTATGTGTTTTACCCGCAAATTTGCATGTTTTAATTCGCTTTGCTCATGAGCATTCTGATAGACAGCTGTTGAAATTAAGTTCCTGTATTGCTATAGTGTGTCTACTAGGTTTGGTGTGGCTCTTTCTTTGATTTTGTAAGGATTTTTTTTTTAATATTGTATTTTTATTTCACCAAGCAGCATGTAAGGACAGACATTATGCAGCAGTTATATACATTGTTTGTCAATCCACGTCCCCCTGTTTTTCTTCACATCTTGAGGAAAAATACAGCACAGTACAGGTACCTTGTATGAACATTGGCATTAGACACAGTATCTACATAAGGCTGGCGGCTTTCAAACGTCTCTTACATCGTAACAGGCATCGTTAACAATAATCCAGTGTGTCATTTACAAGAGTGGTTATACAATAAAAACAACCTACAAATGCATTGGTGACTCGCTTCGCTCTCGAGCAGAGTGGTCGCTCCCTTGCCTCCCTGGCGTCCCGTGGTATCGTTGCTCCGCTTATTTGATCAATTACTGCCTCATATTTGTTGCCTGCACTGCTCGCCGCTTTGTATTTGCATCTGTTGAAAAAGCGCTATCACCTGTATTTGTATAATTGAGCATTTCTCCCCAAGCGCTACGCTCTGTTAACCCCTCCGCTGCCATTTTGTGTGTTGTGCTCGCCCTCTAGAGACCGCCCCGCCTCCCAGCTGAGACGCCCTCCCACTAAGTAGAAGCAGCGCTCCGCCAGCCCTTCGCGTTGTGACTCGCTTCGCTCTCGAGCAGAGTGGTCGCTCCCTTGCCTCCCTGGCGTCCCGTGGTATCGTTGCTCCGCTTATTTGATCAATTACTGCCTCATATTTGTTGCCTGCACTGCTCGCCGCTTTGTATTTGCATCTGTTGAAAAAGCGCTATCACCTGTATTTGTATAATTGAGCATTTCTCCCCAAGCGCTACGCTCTGTTAACCCCTCCGCTGCCATTTTGTGTGTTGTGCTCACCCTCTAGAGACCGCCCCGCCTCCCAGCTGAGACGCCCTCCCACTAAGTAGAAGCAGCGCTCCGCCAGCCCTTCGCGTTGTGACTCGCTTCGCTCTCGAGCAGAGTGGTCGCTCCCTTGCCTCCCTGGCGTCCCGTGGTATCGTTGCTCCGCTTATTTGATCAATTACTGCCTCATATTTGTTGCCTGCACTGCTCGCCGCTTTGTATTTGCATCTGTTGAAAAAGCGCTATCACCTGTATTTGTATAATTGAGCATTTCTCCCCAAGCGCTACGCTCTGTTAACCCCTCCGCTGCCATTTTGTGTGTTGTGCTCGCCCTCTAGAGACCGCCCCGCCTCCCAGCTGAGACGCCCTCCCACTAAGTAGAAGCAGCGCTCCGCCAGCCCTTCGCGTTGTGACTCGCTTCGCTCTCGAGCAGAGTGGTCGCTCCCTTGCCTCCCTGGCGTCCCGTGGTATCGTTGCTCCGCTTATTTGATCAATTACTGCCTCATATTTGTTGCCTGCACTGCTCGCCGCTTTGTATTTGCATCTGTTGAAAAAGCGCTATCACCTGTATTTGTATAATTGAGCATTTCTCCCCAAGCGCTACGCTCTGTTAACCCCTCCGCTGCCATTTTGTGTGTTGTGCTCGCCCTCTAGAGACCGCCCCGCCTCCCAGCTGAGACGCCCTCCCACTAAGTAGAAGCAGCGCTCCGCCAGCCCTTCGCGTTGTGACTCGCTTCGCTCTCGAGCAGAGTGGTCGCTCCCTTGCCTCCCTGGCGTCCCGTGGTATCGTTGCTCCGCTTATTTGATCAATTACTGCCTCATATTTGTTGCCTGCACTGCTCGCCGCTTTGTATTTGCATCTGTTGAAAAAGCGCTATCACCTGTATTTGTATAATTGAGCATTTCTCCCCAAGCGCTACGCTCTGTTAACCCCTCCGCTGCCATTTTGTGTGTTGTGCTCGCCCTCTAGAGACCGCCCCGCCTCCCAGCTGAGACGCCCTCCCACTAAGTAGAAGCAGCGCTCCGCCAGCCCTTCGCGTTGTGACTCGCTTCGCTCTCGAGCAGAGTGGTCGCTCCCTTGCCTCCCTGGCGTCCCGTGGTATCGTTGCTCCGCTTATTTGATCAATTACTGCCTCATATTTGTTGCCTGCACTGCTCGCCGCTTTGTATTTGCATCTGTTGAAAAAGCGCTATCACCTGTATTTGTATAATTGAGCATTTCTCCCCAAGCGCTACGCTCTGTTAACCCCTCCGCTGCCATTTTGTGTGTTGTGCTCGCCCTCTAGAGACCGCCCGCCTCCCAGCTGAGACGCCCTCCCACTAAGTAGAAGCAGCGCTCCGCCAGCCCTTCGCGTTGTGACTCGCTTCGCTCTCGAGCAGAGTGGTCGCTCCCTTGCCCCCCTGGCGTCCCGTGGTATCGTTGCTCCGCTTATTTGATCAATTACTGCCTCATATTTGTTGCCTGCACTGCTCGCCGCTTTGTATTTGCATCTGTTGAAAAAGCGCTATCACCTGTATTTGTATAATTGAGCATTTCTCCCCAAGCGCTACGCTCTGTTAACCCCTCCGCTGCCATTTTGTGTGTTGTGCTCGCCCTCTAGAGACCGCCCCGCCTCCCAGCTGAGACGCCCTCCCACTAAGTAGAAGCAGCGCTCCGCCAGCCCTTCGCGTTGTGACTCGCTTCGCTCTCGAGCAGAGTGGTCTCTCCCTTGCCTCCCTGGCGTCCCGTGGTATCGTTGCTCCGCTTATTTGATCAATTACTGCCTCATATTTGTTGCCTGCACTGCTCGCCGCTTTGTATTTGCATCTGTAGAAAAAGCGTTATCACCTGTATTTGTATAATTGAGCATTTCTCCCCAAGCGCTACGCTCTGTTAACCCCTCCGCTGCCATTTTGTGTGTTGTGCTCGCCCTCTAGAGACCGCCCGCCTCCCAGCTGAGACGCCCTCGCCCCTCCCCCCCCACCATCCATATATGACAGGAGTTCCCGCGCGCAGCGTTCACGCGCAGCGTCCGCGCCCAACCCGCGCCGAAGGTGCGCCAAAGGTAAGCCCGTCTACGCCCGTCCGCGCCTGGACCGCGCCCAGCGCCAGACCCCCTGCCCCTCGCGCTACCCAGCCCGCCCGCATTACCTATGATGCCGCCTCCCTCCTAGCCCTTGACCCTGGTCGCGCCCCCACCTGCGTCCAAGCCGCTCCTGGACACACCCATGGACCTTTCTCCTGCTACTCCTGCAGATTCAGCGGCACCGACAACATCTCCGCCAAGACCACACCACAGGATCCCGATCCCAACCACCTACAATGCATCCTTCTCAACACTCGATCGGTGCACAGGCACGCCATCGACCTATGGAACCTACTAGACACCTTCTCTCCAGACGTCGCCTTCCTTACGGAGACATGGATGAATGCTTCCTCCGCACCAGACATCACCATTGCCATCCCTGAAGACTACAAAATCACCCGCAAAGACCGTACCAGCCACACAGGAGGAGGAATCGCTATCGTCCATAAGAAATCACTCCGCATCTCAACCAGCTCTGACGCCAACCTCGCCAACTCCGAACACCTTCACTTCCAGATTCACAACGACCCCAAGACCACACTCAGAGGCACCCTCCTCTACAGACCACCAGGACCCCGCGCAAAATTCAGTGAAGACATCGCGGACTTCGTCACTCCACACGCGCTCCCTTCCAAAGACTACATCCTCCTGGGAGACCTCAACTTTCACCTTGAAAAGATCAACGACCGCAACACCACCACCCTCTTGGACAACCTCGCCAACCTCGGACTTAAACAACTGGTCACTTCCCCCACCCACATCGCAGGTCACACACTCGACCCCATCTTCACCTCCAGCAATCATGTCTCCTTCAGCCACACTACGGATCTCCTATGGACCGACCACAGCTGCGTTCACTTCACCTACAACAAGCCGAAACCCATCAACCACTCTCAACCTACCCTGCAAAGAAACTGGAAGAAAATCACCACGGACCAAATCTCCGCATCGCTCCTTCGAAACTCCCCAGCCCCCTCTTCTAACGCCAACGAAGCCGCCGCCAACCTCACCCTATGGATATCCAACACCGCCGACACCTTAGCTCCACTGAAGAAACGTCAAAGCAAACCTGGCAGCAAGAAGGCCTCATGGTTCAACGATGACCTCAAGAAATCCAAGAAACTCTGCCGCTCCCTCGAAAAGGCCTGGAAAAAAGACCCAACCTCCAGCACCAAGGACGCCTTCAAAAGCGCCACCCGCACTCACCACCAACTGATCCGAAAAGCCAAGAAAACAGCATTCAAGGATCGACTCGACAACAACGCCCACAACAGCAAGGAACTTTTCAACATCGTCAAGGAATTTTCCAATCCCTCAGCCAACTCCAACGACATCACCCCCTCTCAAACCCTCTGCGACTCCCTAGCCTCTTTTTTCCACAACAAGATTGCAGACATCCACAACAGCTTTGACAACCAACCCGGAAACCAACCCACCCTACCATCTGTTGACCCTCTTCCCCCCGTGAACACCCTTAACGCTTGGAACCCAATCTCCACTGAGGACACCATCCGCCTGATGAACTCCATCCACTCAGGATCCCCCACAGACCCATGCCCTCACCACATCTTCAACAAAGCAGACTCCGTCATAGCACCGCACCTCCGAGACGTCATCAACTGCTCCCTCAACTCCGCAACCTTCCCTGAAGACTGGAAACACGCTGAACTCACCGCCCTTCTGAAAAAACCAACAGCGGACCCCACCGAACTCAAAAATTACCGCCCCATCTCGCTTCTTCCATTCCCGGCCAAAGTCATTGAGAAAGCCGTCAACAACCAGCTCGCCGCCTTCCTCGAAGCCAACAAATCCCTCGACCCCTCACAATCTGGCTTCCGAGCAAAACACAGCACTGAGACCGCCCTCATCGCAGCAACAGACGACATTCGAACTCTACTGGACAATGGAGACACAGTCGCCCTCATCCTCCTCGACCTCTCTGCAGCATTCGATACAGTCTGCCACAGCACCCTTCTACAACGCCTCAATAACATCGGAATTCAAGGGAAAGCACTTGAATGGATCACCTCGTTCCTCACCGGAAGAACCCAGAGAGTCCGCCTTCCTCCATTCAAGTCCGAGGCCTCTGAAGTCATTTGCGGCGTACCCCAAGGATCCTCACTCAGTCCCACCCTCTTCAACGTATACATGAGCCCCCTCGCGGCCATCGCACGACAACACAACCTCAACATCATCTCTTACGCGGACGACACCCAACTGATCCTTTCTCTCACCAACGACCCCAGCACCGCCAAAACTAACCTACACGAAGGAATGAAAGAAGTCGCTGAATGGATGAAACAAAGCCGTCTGAAACTGAACTCAGACAAAACAGAAGTCCTCATCTTAGGTACATCCCCCTCTGCATGGGACGACTCTTGGTGGCCGGAAGCCCTTGGAAAAGCACCCATCCCGACAGACCACGCACGGAACCTTGGAGTCATCCTGGATTCTTCACTCTCAATGAACAGACAAGTCAGCGCCGTATCCTCTTCCTGCTTCAACATTCTTCGCATGCTCAGAAAAACATTTCGCTGGATCCCCTCCAAAACAAGGAAAACAGTCACCCACGCTCTGATCACGAGCCGACTGGACTACGGAAACACCCTCTACGCGGGTACTACCGCAAAACTCCAGAAGAAACTCCAACGAATCCAAAACGCATCAGCCAGGCTCATATTAGACATCCCACGCAACGAACACATCTCTGCTCACCTTAAAGACCTCCACTGGCTACCCGTCAATAAGAGGATCACTTTCCGACTGCTTACCCACGCACACAAATCACTCTACGACACCGGACCAGACTGCCTCAACTGTCGACTGTCCTTCTACACCCCCTCCCGCCAACTACGGTCTTCCAACCAAGCCCTCGCCACCGTGCCTCGCATCAACAGGACCACCATGGGAGGCAGATCCTTTTCTTACCTGGCTGCTAAAACATGGAACTCACTCCCCGCCTACCTCCGCCTCACCCAGAACCACCTAGCGTTCAGAAAGCAGCTCAAAACGTGGATATAATCCTCCTCCCCTTCCTAAGCGCCTTGAAACCCTCTGGGTATGTAGTGCGCTATACAAATTCTATGACTTGACTTGACTTGACATTGTCCCTTCTGTTTTTCTGCGCGTCTCCTCCCAATTGGCGATCAAGAATCGTCTTGTTGTTGTTGTAAATAGTCCAGTAGTGGCCGCCAGAAGTGGCCTGTGGCAAGTCCTCCTCATACGCACCTAGTGTTTCCTTGCAATATAGCATGTCAGTCAGACAATCTTTGAATCTGGGTGGAGGCTTGCTACCCCATTTAATGGCAATGCATCTTTTCGCAAGAAAAAGTGCAACCGCAAGTAGTTTGCGTTGTCTAGGCAGTTTACGTTTATAAATACCCAGTAGGCATACCAATGGCGCATTCGGTATATGCTCAGCTAACATGCAGGTGATGGCGTCCGTCACCTCCTGCCAATAAGTGGTTAGGCCAGGGCACGCCCACGCCATGTGTAGGAAGTCTGCCTGGTTGGAGGAACATCGCTGGCATTTATCATCCGCTCTAAGGCCATATCGGTGTAATTTGACTTGTGTATAATACGTCTGATGGAGGAATTTAAAATGTATAATTTGTAAATTACAATTTGATGTAAGTAAGTGCAATTGCGCACAGCTGTAGTTCCAATCTTCCTTTGAAATGGGCACCCCCGTCGATTCCTCCCACCGCTGCAGAGATTTATCAGGCTCTGTATTCTGTTCGTTTTGGGATGTAGTTTATAGTCTTGTAACTAATTTACAATTGTTTCAAGCCTGATGACTCTACACATGACACTACACTCCAACCTACGTATTCTCAGTGACCTCAAATTTTTTTGGGGCAAACCAAATATTTCCCATCCCAAAACAATCATCGCTGGCCAAGACACAAATAACCTGTATCAGATCGTCCACTAATCCACACACAGCACTGGACGCATCCAAGATGTCATTTTTGCTAATACAGAACTAGTTACCTTTCAGACAATGACTCCAGTCACATTGTCGGACCACCATTTTCTTGCTTCCCAACAAAAAACAACACAAAGTGAAGCACCTAAAACCACTTTAGGTGCATCGACCTATCGACCGTGGAACAAGCTCAATTTGGAGCACTTCGAAACACAACTAACATCCAGTACTGCTCTAGACACAATAAATACTGTTCAAAAGCTATATGAGTGGCTACAGGAATCTTTTGATATCCTAATTCCACTAAAATCAACACAACAGAAAAAAGAGAAAACAGGCATCTTAGAGAAATAAAGAGATAAAACAACAAATTAGAAAGCTGCAACATGCCTGGCTCAAAACAAACACCAATCAATACAAACTTTGCCTACAGAAACTTGACAGATTATACAAGTCAACTATCAAAAAAGCTAAGATGACGTACTATTCAGACTGAATTCAAAATGGAAACGTGAAAATAAATAATTCTATAAAATTCGCAATGAATTTTGTAAACCAAATTGCCTAGAAGGAGCTTCTCCTGTTACTTAAGATTTCACAGACAATCTGGCAAATCATTACAGGGCCAAATCAGGCACATTGGATTCATATTTAAAACAAAGACAAAGCACCAGCACTGACCCTTTTCCAAAACAATATTCCAAGAATACTCTAACCAAGCCTCTTTGTTCCTTCCAACACATTTCACACAAGGAATTTATGGACCTGGTCAAACCAGGAAGAATAATCATCAACAATTCCTTAACTACTGTAATATTTCTTAAAGAATTCAAAAAGTCATACATACGCCCCTTACTGAAGAAAACAAACTTGGACCCGCTGAACCCTGACAACTACAGACCCATTACACATGGACCTTTCATGGGCAAACTGATAGAAAGAGCAGCATGCACTCAGATGTCACAATTCCTTGAAGATAATGACTTACTTTCAGACTTCCAAACAGGATTCCATCCAAGAAAAGGCACAAAATCTGCCCAAGTTGCCATCTGGGATGACCTGAAGAACACAGCTGACCATAACAGGGTTGCTACACTACTTCTCTTGGACCTCTAAGCTGCAGGGCCGGACTGGCTTCCCAGCTTTCCTTAACCCCTTCCACGAGGTGTTAATTCTCCCACTGTGCGGGAGAATTAACACGTGGGTGGGATTCAGATTGCCTTCAGCCATCCTGAGCACACAATCACCGTGATGCATGATGGCCGGGGGCCGTTGTGAGCACAGAAGGCCTTAATAAACAATGCAAAACTATTGTTTTAAAAAGTACGCTTTAAAGCTATTTGTTTTGCATTGTTCATTTAGAAGTGACAGGTGCTCACTAGCAACAACATCATCCCCTCAGCAGTGCACCTGGCCCTACCCTTCCACCCCAGCAAAAAATGCCCGGTAGCCAGTCCCTGCTCAGCTACCTTTGACACGGTTGACCATGACACTCTGATACAAAGTCTCTATGAAGCGGTATAGAGGGGACTGCTCTAGACTGGATCACATCCTACCTTCGCAATAGAACTAATTTCATCGGTACCCCTCTTTCTTATCCAAACCATTCTACATGAAAGCAGGGGTCCCTCATAGGCTCCATCATATCGCATATGCTTCTCAACATCTACATGAAGTCATTACCGGCACTGATCAAATAATTCCTTCCCACGTGCTATAACTATGCAGATGACATGCAAATACTCCTTCAACTGGAATGCCCCAAAGACATTGGAAAGTCACCCATTTTCAGTTACCTCAGAGCCGTGGACCTATTGATGATGTGGAGCCATCTCAAACTGAATGCTTCCAAAACACAAATACTCACATGTGGTGATTGGAAAAATTATGACCCCCATGCCGCCAGGCCTGATGATCTGGGAACACAGCCTAAAATATCGAAGGAAGAAAGAAACCTCAGAATACCCATGCACTCCAAGCTATCAATGAATGCCCTAGTGGACAAACTAGGAATATCAAGCTTTGATAATATAAAGATAATGCATAGAATTCTCTCCTACCTGGGTTTTCTACACAAGGTCCAGGTTACCAACTCTCTTGTCCTATCCAAACTCGATTACGCCAATTGCCTCTACCACGGACCACCTTTAACGACTATGAAAATACTACAATGAATTCAGAAACTGGCTGCCAGATTACTCTTACATATAAAGCCACATCACTACAGCTGCCTTGAAAACCCTGCATTGGTTATCGCTTGCCAGAAGTTCCACGTTAAAGCTGCTTTGTATCACACACAAAGCGAGACATGGAGCAAGACCCATCTTCATCAGGAATTAAATCACCAGATACATTCAACAAAGGAACCTCCGCTCTAGAGTGACACCTTACCCCAAATCCCAACATACAGGAAAAAAAACATGGATGGCACATCTTTTTATGTTGAAGCAGCCATACTAAGGAAATCTTTACCCTTCCAACATAAGATCCACGGGTAACCAAATTGTTTTGGGAAAACAAATAAAAAATTGACTCTTCCCCACATAACCGAAATACGCAAACAGAAATATACAGCATATGCCTCTGTATATAAACATTTATTTGGACTATAGATATGTACCTATATATAGGTATTGCTTTGTATAAACATGTATAATAAATATATTTTTTTAGATATAGATATTCATTAGTTCATCTTAAAAATATACTTATTATCAATAGTTAAGTTATTCCATGTTTTTAACATGCATATTAGTGACTGCAAATATATTTAAAGTACAACAACACTTGAAAGCCAGAGTTTAATAAAGGCATCTTTAATCTACATATATGACCTTCCTTATGCATAAATATATATATATATATATATATATATATTTGTGTCCGACCCTCCTTCGAGGAAGGAGAAATGAAAACGCACTCACGGTGTCAGCGTAGTTTCCTTCTGATTTATTTACAAAATGGCATTCAGTCTTTCAGCAAAAAAGCACCGACGCGTTTCGCTGTGCACACACAGCTTTCTCACGGTCAATACAAACAAACACTAGTGAGGTTATTGGCTTATCAAGGCTTACCTTTTAAGCACTGTGTGTAGCGCTTAAGGGTGGTTAGAAAAAGACGACCATGCGCTTTTGAAATAATTGGTTACTTGATGTCAAAAAGTGTGACAACATAACTCATATGTAACATCCATGTGCTTAATGTACATCAAAACATAATAGTCTTAAATTACAACATGAACTACAACTCCCACATCACCTCCATCATTAACAAAGGAAGTGACGTTTTGAAAATGTTTTCTGGCGACACCCTATTGATATAGGAGGGGCTCACTAGTGTTTGTTTGTATTGACCGTGAGAAAGCTGTGTGTGCACAGCGAAACGCGTCGGTGCTTTTTTGCTGAAAGACTGAATGCCATTTGGTAAATAAATCGGAAGGAAACTACGCTGACACCGTGAGTGCGTTTTCATTTCTCCTTCCTCGAAGGAGAGTCGGACACAATTAATTAAGGCTGGGCTCAGCCAAGGATTACGCACCGAAGTGAAGTAGCGCCAGGGGTCTGACAAACCGGAGCCAAACTGGGAGCATTTTAAACAGAGCGGACCCGGTGAACGCCAACAGAGGAAACTTTAAAGTGTCAACGAGCCGTGCCGTGCCCTGGAAAAACAAACCCGAACCGGCGGACCAGCATCGGAAGGTGAAGGTAAGCACGGGGAAGGTTTGTAGGACCAGGAGGGTACGATTAACATGGCACAGAAAACGAATTTGGAATTGTTGGTTTACTTTGCAATCAAGGGTTGTATTGTCACCAAATAAAATACTGCATGATAGATTGGAAGCTCAATTCATGAGTCAAAATTAACCAAATGGATAGAAGAGAAGCCAAGAGAACTGAACTACTGGATGCTGCCTTTTTTGAACAAAGGACAGGTACAACCAACAAGGATAGAAACAAACAGGATAATTCTAAAACGGACACAAGGAGCAAATTAAAACTATGGGAAAGGCTGAGCAAAAAGGAAATAAATAAGTGGTGGGAACTCATCACTCTCAAAAAATATCTTGAGGTTAAAAGAGTTCCCAGAGGCTTACATATGTCATTAATGCCAAGTCAACAAGATGTTTCGGATGCATTATTGAAAGAATGGGGAGATCATCTCCTGGTTTCCTCTCTCGGCCTGATTGCAATACTGGTGAAACACCTAGAGGAGTCTTTGGGGAAAATCAAGGAAGAACTAGCTGAACTAGAAAAAGATCTAGCAACCATAGAAATGAGCCCGGAAATGACCAAATTGAGAGAAGACCTTGAAAAATATGTGGACAAACATGAAGAGATTGTGAGAAATCGGAAACAATCTAAGTTTCAACGATATGCTGATGATTATACATAAGGGAGAATATTCACCTATGCAAGGAAATTTGACATCTTCAAAAATCAAGGAGAGAAAGGGTCAGGAGCAACAAGTGAGACCTCTTTAACATCGACAGGTACATCGGAAGATGGATCGGAGATTGGAGATCAAGCCACAAAAGATTTTTTAGGCGACATGAGACTGGTTTTGAAACAAAGATCGTGGGAACTAAACCAGCCTCAAACAGCAAGAGGAAGAGGAAGAGGCCGGAGATGGGTACCAAAATCAAGCACAACACCAAGAAACCAACAAGAAGAAGCCAAAGGAGAAAGTGGCCCCCAAAATGTGGGAACAGAAACCAGATCAATGCGCAGAAAGAATCAGAAATAGATTGGCAAGAAACTTCGCACCAAAGAGAGGAATTGGAAATATTAAATCTTTCCAACAGGTCAATCAACGACAATGAGATCTCACTTTTGAAAAAAGGCATCAACTTCTGCCCATCCGAACCTATGGACCTGGCACAAACCAGAATTGATGTATACGAATACATAAGAAAAATTAAACTGGCAAAAGTATTTGAGGAAAATGAACAGATGTCAAAATTCACTAAACGAAAGCAGGCCAAACAATTAACAGAAACAGAAGAAGAACGAGGTCTTACAACCAAAGATCTTCCAGCTTTAGTACTATTAACAAACTTGGATGTAATGGGGGAAGAAGAACCAATCTCTGAATCAGGAGTTTGTCCACAAAAAGGAGCAGGACTAAGTGGCATGAAAAGACCTTCAAAGTTCTATCCACAACTACCACCAGGTAATAAAATTGATCTATTTCAGGAGGCGATCACTAAAGAATTATACAAAATCAAAGGTATAAGATATAAAGACAATCTTAAAAAGGAAGAGAGAATGGCATTAAAGGACCTGACAGAGGATAAAAGTATAACCATAAAAATGGCGGACAAAGGAGGCAATGTGGTCATCCTAGATACAAAGGATTATGTGGCAGAAGCACAGCATCAACTGGGTGATAAGAACTACTACAGAAAATTGGAAAACAACCCTGCTGAACTATTCAAAAAGAAACTAGATTTGAAACTGAAATCCTGGAGAGAACAAAACCTATTAGACCTGGACGAGGAGAAGTTTCTGATAACGGACCACCCAATACTCGCCACAATATACTTTCTTCCGAAGGTCCATAAAAACCCACGAAAACCACCAGGGCGTCCTATCGTCTCTTCCAAAGGATCACTTATGGAACCGATAGCTAGTTACATTGATTTTTTTCTAATGCCCCTGGTAACCAATTTAAGTTCCTACCTACGCGATACCACAGACTTGCTAAAACAATTGGAAGAACTACCATGGCAACCTAATTACATGCTTGTTACAATGGACGTAGTATCATTGTATACTAACATTGAAAATGACATTGGACTAAATGCATGTGCTCACTTCCTAAAAGACCGGGATATACAATTCAAAAGGCATAACCAAATGTTAATGGAAATGATCGAACTGTGCTTGACTCAAAATACATTTTTTTTGGTGAAGAGTTATTTCAGCAAGTTAAGGGATGTGCTATGGGCTTTGCCTTCAGTCCGGCATATGCATGCCTCACAATGGGTTGGTTTGAACAACAAATTGCCTGGCACCCTGACAATGATTTTTATGTTAACAAAATTGCAAAATGGGTCAGATATATTGATGACCTTCTCATTGTTTGGGAAGGCACAAATCAGGAATTCGAAGCATATTTCCAAATTCTAAATTCCACAAGTACCAATCTTAGATTCACATATAACATCGACAAAACAAAAGCCATATTCCTGGACACGGAAATCTACATTCACAATGAACGAGTAGAAACTACTCTACACAGAAAGGAGACTGCAACGAACTCAACACTGCATGCAAGCAGTTTCCATACACCGTCGGTGGTACAAAATATTCCATATGGGGAATTCCTAAGACTGCGAAGGATCTGTTCGGAAGACAAAGAATGGAAAAGGACAAGCTTCGAAATGGCACACAGGTTCAAAAACAGAGGATATAACAAGAAAATCATTGAAAGATGTTGGAGAAGAGCTAACAACAAAATAAGAAGGGAAACACTCACATCCAAAAAGAAAAACACTGAACATAACGATCAAACTGACGACAGAAAAATACGATTGATTCTGGACTATACGAGGGAATCTAAACAAATTGTGACAATCATCAGGAAGAATTGGAAATTGTTAAAATTAGATCCTGTTACAAGCAAAATAGTGGGCAAGCACCCGGAAGTAACATATAGAAGATCAAGAAATCTTAAAGACAGACTGATACAAAGCCATTACAGAGACAACACCAAAAAAAAGAAAGGCATTCAGTGGATGAAAACAAAAGGTTTCATTAAATGCCAACACTGCAAGGTGTGTCAAATAGCGGTGAACAAAAAGGAAGTAACAATGCTGAATAACAAAACATGGAGAATAAAAGAACTAATAAACTGTGTAAGTACTCATGTGGTATACGTGATAGAATGCCCGTGTGCACTCAAATACATCGGGAGCACTAAAAAGGAATTAAAAAAAAGAATTCTGGAACATGTGAGAGCGACAGTAAATAAAGACCGTAATAACGCTGTGGCCAAACACATGGAACAATTACATAATGCAGATTGGACACTTCTTAAGTTCTATGGCTTGGAAACAGTCCTCCCACATGACAGAGGGGGGATCGAGAAAAAACTTTAAGATGCCGAGAGTCACGACAAATTTTAAATTTTAGGACAATGGCTCCGACAGGTCTTAACCAAAGTGAAGAACTTTATGTACATCTATGAAATTTGTGTCTTTACTATGAACTATGATCCTTTGTTTCAAATATAGACAGAACGGACAGTAGTATTCAGTAGGTTGTGAAACATAAGTGGGAATGTGATTCACGAGACTAAGAGAAAATGTAATTATGTGATAGAGTTACCATGTTTGTCACAGAAGTAGATGGCACTGGGAACAATTGCACAGTATGCAGGTATGCCCACTGGAGGGCATAAAAAGTAAAAAAGTAAAAAGTAAAAAATAATATATTTGAATTGCCCACTAGAGGGCAGGAATGGTTATTGGCTTATCAAGGCTTACGTTTTAAGCACTGTGTGTAGCGCTTAAGGGTGGTTAGAAAAAGACGACCATGCGCTTTTGAAATAATTGGTTACTTGATGTCAAAAAGTGTGACAACATAACTCATATGTAACATCCATGTGCTTAATGTACATCAAAACATAATAGTCTTAAATTACAACATGAACTACAACTCCCACATCACCTCCATCATTAACAAAGGAAGTGACGTTTTGAAAATGTTTTCTGGCGACACCCTATTGATATAGGAGGGGCTCACTAGTGTTTGTTTGTATTGACCGTGAGAAAGCTGTGTGTGCACAGCGAAACGCGTCGGTGCTTTTTTGCTGAAAGACTGAATGCCATTTGGTAAATAAATCGGAAGGAAACTACGCTGACACCGTGAGTGCGTTTTCATTTCTCCTTCCTCGAAGGAGAGTCGGACACAATTAATTAAGGCTGGGCTCAGCCGAGGATTACGCACCGAAGTGAAGTAGCGCCAGGGGTCTGCCAAACCGGAGCCAAACTGGGAGCATATATATATATATATATATATATATATATATATATATATATATATATATATATATATATATATATATATATATATATATATATATATATATATATATATATATATATATATATATATATATACCTTCCATGTACATATGTATCATGCCCCTGCCTAATTGTGGATTGTGTGTGCAGGCTGGGTCAGTCCTGTGGGGGCCCGAGGAAGCAACCGGAGTTTCGAGCTGCAGGGGAAACTGCTTTTCAGGTTGTGCGAGTCATCCTGCCATCCGCTCTACATTGCTGACATTGGGCAGCACACTCCGTGCACCACTCACCTGGAGGGCTCCAATGGCATCCTGGGAGTCGTGGTCCACCGGGACGGCGTGGACTACACAGGTGCACATGACATCACGAGGGGTGGAGCGGACAATCACCAATCGTAGTGGGGCTAGCTGACATTTAAACCGCACCTTGTAACAGCTTGCTGAAAATACCCTGGCACTGACGAAGGCCGGAGGAGGCCGAAATGCATTTGCCACACAGCAGGAAATAAAGGAAGTTTTCTTTGTTCCCCACGGGCTTCTGCTCTTTCTTTGTGAGGAGGTTGGTGGATGTATCTATATATGTATTACTATTCTCCTAATTCAGCATATCCAATGCACTACCCTAGTTCTCACCCTATTCTGCTCTCAATATATTATCTACCTCAACTCTCTAACTCATCTCAAACCTCAGTCTACTACTCTTTCCAATGCACTACTTTATTTCTCACCCTATACCTCTAGCAATGTATCCTCTACCTCCAATCTCTCATTCATCCCACACTACTACTATGATCCCCAAAATAACCCTTTCTATACTCTTCCCTCCCCTGCCTCTCCTTGCATCAGCTCATACCTCTTTTGCTATTCAGATCTCCCAAACAAGCCTTTCTAAACCCTTACTCCTTACTCTTCCCCCTCACCTCCCTTTACTGTTGTTGTTGTTGTTGTTGCCTCGTAGCACCTCCTCCACAGCCCGCCCCGCCTCCCAGCTGACCCTCCTTCCCACGGACTACACCTCTCGCTCCTAGCCTCGCTAGCGCTGTGACCACTCTGGCGCTTTCAGAAGTGGTCGCTCCCCCACAAGAGCTCCTGCCTGGTATCGTACTGCGCTCCCTGCCTCCTACTCTAAATTTGCCAAAAGCTGCATAGCGCCTCATAATTGAATAGCGCTATAGCGCGACTGCCTCTAGATCGCTATTACACCATTTAGCTTCGCTTTCAATAGTTTTACCACTGCGCTGTGCCTGAAGCCCGCATTATTTGTTTATTTATTGCATTGAGTGTGTCTGTTTGCATACTGTGTACTGTACTGCACGCCGCATTTCCTTATTAGTCTGCAGCCATTATTGTGCATTTGGTGACCCTGCCTACCTCGAGTTTACGCGAGGGCCGCCATCTTCATTGTTGTTGTTGCCTCGTAGCACCTCCTCCACAGCCCGCCCCGCCTCCCAGCTGACCCTCCTTCGCCCCTCCCCTTCCACCATCCACATATGACAGTTGCTCTTGCGCGCAGCGTTCACGCGCAGCGACCGCGCCCAATCCGCGCCGAAGGTGCGCCAAAGGTAAGCCCGTCTACGCCCGTCCGCGCCTGGACCGCGCCCAGCGCCAGACCCCCTGGCCCCCGTACCTCCCTCCCCTCCCGCATTACCTACGATGCCTCCACCCTCCTAGCCCTTAACCCCGGTCGCGACCCCGACTGCGTCCAAGCCGCACCTGGACACACCCATGGACCTTTCTCCTGCTACTCCTGCAAATTCACCGGTACCGTCACCAACCCCGCTACGCTCACACCTCAGATTCCCGACCCCAACCACCTACAATGCATCCTGCTCAACACCCGATCGGTCCACAGGCACGCCATTGACCTATGGAACCTACTAGACACCATCTCTCCAGACGTCGCCTTCCTAACAGAAACATGGATGAACGCTTCCTCCGCCCCAGACATCACCATCGCCATCCCTGAAGAATATAAGATCACACGCAAGGACTGTACCGGCCACACAGGAGGAGGAATCGCTATCGTCCACAAAAAATCAATCCGCATCTCAACCAGCTCTGACGCCAACCTCGACAACTCCGAACACCTTCACTTCCAGATCCACATCGACCCCAAGACCACACTCAGAGGCACCCTCCTCTACAGACCACCAGGACCCCGCGCAAAATTCAGTGAAGACATCACGGACTTCATCACTCCACAAGCGCTCCCCTCCAAAGACTACATCCTTCTGGGAGACCTCAACTTTCACCTTGAAAAGATCTACGACCGCAACACCACCACCCTCTTGGACAACCTCGCCAACCTCGGACTTAAACAACTGGTCACTTCCCCCACCCACATCGCAGGTCACACACTCGACCCCATCTTCACCTCCAGCAATCATGTCTCCTTCAGCCACACTACGGATCTCCTCTGGACTGACCACAGCTGCGTTCACTTCACCTACAACAAGCCAAAACCCATCAACCACCTCCAACCAACTCTACAAAGAAACTGGAACAAAATCACCACCGACCAGATCTCCGCATCGCTCCTTCTAAACACCCCAGCCCACTCTTCGAACCCAGACCAAGCTGCCGCCAACTTCACCCTATGGTTATCCAACACCGCCGACATCTTAGCACCACTGAAAAAATGTCAAAACAAACCTGGCAGCAAGAAGGCCTCATGGTTCAACGATGATCTTAAAAAGTCCAAGAAACTCTGCCGCTCCCTTGAAAAGGCCTGGAAAAAAGACCCAACCACTAGCACCAAGGACGCCTTCAAAAACGCCACCCGCACACACCACCAACTAATCCGAAAGGCCAAGAAAACAGCATTCAAGGATCGACTTGACAACAACGCCCACAACAGCAAGGAACTTTTCAACATCGTCAAGGAATTTACCAATCCCTCGGCCAACTCCAACGACATCACCCCCTCTCAAGCCCTCTGCGACTCCCTAGCCTCATTCTTCCACAACAAAATTGCAGACATCCACAACAGCTTCGACAACCAACCCGGAGACCAACCCACCCAACCATATGCTGAACATTCTCCCCCCTTGAACACCCTCAACGGGTGGAACCCAATCTCCACTGAGGACACCATCCGCCTGATGAACTCCATCTACTCAGGATCCCCCACAGACCCATGTCCTCACCACATCTTCAACAAAGCAGACTCCGTCATAGCACCGCACCTCCGAGAGGTCATCAACTGCTCCTTCAACTCCGCCACCTTCCCGGAAAGCTGGAAACACGCTGAACTCACCGCCCTTCTGAAAAAACCCACAGCGGACCCCACCGAACTCAAAAATTACCGCCCCATCTCGCTCCTTCCATTCCCGGCCAAAGTAATCGAGAAAGCTGTCAACAACCAGCTCGCCGCTTTCCTCGAAGCCAACAAATCCCTCGACTCCTCACAATCTGGCTTCCGAGCAAAACACAGCACTGAGACCGCCCTCATCGCAGCAACAGACGACATTCAAACTCTACTGGACAATGGAGACACAGTCGCCCTCATCCTCCTCGACCTCTCTGCAGCCTTCGACACAGTCTGCCACAACACCCTTTTACAACGCCTCAGAAACATCGGAATACAAGGAAAAGCACTGGAATGGATCACCTCGTTCCTCTCCGGAAGAACCCAGAAAGTCCGCCTCCCACCATTCAAGTCAGAGGCCACTGAAGTCATCTGCGGCGTACCACAAGGATCTTCACTCAGCCCCACCCTTTTCAACGTATACATGAGCCCCCTCGCGGCCATCGCCCGCCAACACAACCTTAACATAATCTCTTACGCGGATGACACTCAACTGATCCTTTCTCTCACCAACGACCCCAGCACCGCCAAAACTAACCTACACGAAGGAATGAAAGAAGTTGCCGAATGGATGAAACACAGCCGTCTGAAACTGAACTCAGATAAAACAGAAGTCCTCATCTTAGGTACATCCCCCTCTGCATGGGACGACTCTTGGTGGCCGGAAGCCCTTGGAAAAGCACCCATCCCGACAGACCACGCACGGAACCTAGGCGTTATCCTGGACTCTTCACTCTCAATGAACAGACAAGTCAGCGCCGTATCCTCATCCTGCTTCAACATTCTCCGCATGCTCAAAAAAACATTTCGCTGGATCCCCACCGAAACCAGAAAAACAGTCACCCATGCTCTGATCACGAGCCGACTGGACTACGGAAACACCCTCTACGCAGGTACTACCGCTAAACTCCAGAAGAAACTCCAACGAATCCAAAACGCCTCAGCCAGGATCATATTAGACATCCCGCGCAATGAACACATCTCTGGCCACCTGAAAGACCTCCACTGGCTACCCGTCAATAAGAGGATCACTTTCCGACTGCTAACCCACGCACACAAATCACTCTACGACATCGGACCAGAATGCCTGAACTCACGACTGTCCTTCTACACCCCCTCCCGCCAACTACGCTCTTCCAGCCAAGCCCTCGCCACTGTACCTTGCATCAACAAGACCACCATGGGAGGCAGATCCTTCTCATACCTGGCTGCTAAAACATGGAACTCACTCCCCACTTACCTTCGCCTTACCCAGAACCACCTAGCATTCAGAAAGCAACTTAAAACGTGGATATTTGACAAGTAATCCTCCTCCCCTCCCTAAGCGCCTTGAAACCCTCTGGGTATGTAGTGCGCTATATAAATTCTTTGACTTGACTTGACTTGACCTTCTACTGCTAAGAACTCAACACAAAAGAAATTATAGACTCTTCCCTCTTCTATCACTCTGTTGGACTTGGCATCTGTTGGAGCGTTTCACCTGACTTTTTGCTTTCTGACCTCCCGGTTTTGACTCTGTGTTTGCTGGTTTAGTGTCTCCGTGCACTTTCTCACTACTGTTCAGTGTTAAAGTGCAAGTGCTCCTGTTGTAAATTGTTGTTATGGATTGGTGTTTTCATGATTGGTTGATTTGATTTACTAGTCAGTCCCTAGTACAGTGAATCATGTCTTCCCAGAGCCTCTAAATCAAATGCTGATAGTGGGCATGCACCACTGGTTGTGCCACCCACACACGCAGCCTGTAAATGCAACTATGGCCTGCCATTGCAGAGCATGTGGGTAGTCTGGTACTGCCATGTCTACTTGGCAAGTGTACCCACTTGCCAGGTCCTAATCTTCCCTTTTATTACATATCAGTCACCCCTGAGGTAGGCCAAAGGTACCCCTGTGGGCAGGGTGCAGTGTATGTGAAAGGTAGGACATTCCCTGGTGTGTGTGGCATGGGCTGAGCAATGTCTCATCCTGATAATGTACCTTACTTTCAACGTAGACATCTTGACTTCTGTACCCACCCGGCAGGGCCTACTACAAACATTCTTCTATTTCAATTTAATCATTTTTTTCAAACGTATCATTCTATCCCACATCATCTGTTACAACAGTTACTCAAACTAACTAATAAATGACTTGTGATGTCTCTACACCTGTACGTAGCATTACGATAACATGAACACTGATGGTGGTGCCACCTGGGCATTCAACCGAAAGCCACCAACATATAGTTAGCCTTAAGGGTCAGATAATGGAACATCAGTATAGTCTACCCGTCCTTTCATCTCCACTTCAATTCCTATTCCATCATTTAACAGAAGGGAGGGGCAGAAACATGGCCGACTTCAAGGTGACACATTTTTCTAATCATGAAATTTTTGCGAACAGTGTTATTTTATAGCCAATTAGGCATGCACTGGTGAGGTGCTGTGTCTCTGTTCATTCAAGGGCATGTTCCCAGCATCCTGTGAAATGAGTGACTAAAGCAAGTTCAACCAATTGTCTTATGGGAATGGCTACCAGCATGACCATTCCTAGACAGCTCATGTGGGTTCAAAAGACAAAAAGCACACAACAAGCCATCTTGTGTACTTACAACACAAACAGCATAGAGAAATATATGTCCCAAGCAGAGGAGCCAAAGAAGAAAAATGCAGTTTCAACTGTTAGGCATTCAGAGTTAAGGCTCATGCACCTCATTTAATATGTTAGTTACCCAAGGAGCTAATCTCCTACCCCCCTTCGACAGTGTGTGACCTAAGCAGGTGACCTCCTGTCGACAATACTTACTCCTTTTGTAGGTGAGCATGGGCAGACAGACTGATCCCAAAGGCAATGTATAAAGGATGTGTACCAATACGCACAGTAATACCATAACAACACCATAAAAGGGCACTACACCAACAAGACAATCAATCCACAAAAAGACAGGAACACACAGAAATATTGCACAAGAAAAATCTTCATCCTAAAAGTGCTATGTTCAAACACAGACCTTAATACCTCTACTTATTTAAAGATGTATTGTCCAATTCTGAGCTCATTCCTATTCTAACTTACCCCTATGAAGGATATTCTCGTTAAATGTTACAAAATTCTCGTTCTGTCATATGGGAAAGATAGCCTTTCAATAGCGAAAAAGGAAATCAGGAGTATATCACTTTTATGGTAGGTTACACACACCAGTACATATCCTACCTGTCACATACACTGAACCCGCCTAGGGCAGTACCTCGGGCCTACCATATGTGTGCCCTATGTACAAACTGTGCACAGGTGCTGTGGTTGCAGGCCTGAGGCATCTTTTCCAGGCTCCCAATGTGGGTGGCACAATCAACGCTGCAAGCCTACTAGTAGCTATTTATTTACTAGCTCTGGCACCATCAGTGCACCTCATTAAGGATCTACTAATAAAACCATTATGCCAATCAGGGAGAACCTAGCACAATATCAATTTACACAGAAAGCACTCGCACTCTGACCGGATCTACAGTGGCAACATACCCAAAGTATCTAAGCTAGCAAAAACGAAACTCAGCACAGCACCAACATGTAGGAGGTGAAGGCAAAATGTCAGGGGAAACCACACCAAGGATACCATGTCTAACACTATTTGACTGTACCTCCCTGCAACTTTTGCTGCATTATGCTGTATTTAAAATGATGAACAAGTGACTACCTTGTATTTTTAAACTTTGTATAGATGCCCTGTATTTCTGCATGGTCCTATATTTCTTACTAGCCAATGTTATTCCAAACAAAGACCTGTCATATATTCTATAAGCAATACTGCCAAAGAATGCGCTTTAGATCTACTTTGAACTGCATACAGATCAGTCACACATTTTGAACACATTCAAAATAGAGGGATTATTATAATGTACCAGCCTTCTCCTCGCCAACACCTTTCTCGACCAAATCCAGAATCATACACATCAAGGCTCATGAAATCTGCAGGAATTGTAGCTCTACATCACCTGTTGCCCACAAAATGGGTGGCACATCCGCACAAACTTGAGGGAAAACAAGCACTACTCTCTACTTACATCAAAGCCCATCATAAGTTTCACCTGCCAGGGAACAGTGATAATAGGATGGTAAACTCATCACATGCTCACCACAACTAGGCATTAACATAAATGAGAAATTCACAGTAAAAAGGACTTATTGTAGGAGCAAGAGAGCACACGACATGTGCTAAACTAATGTGTATGAAACACCCACCAACACAGGCATAGCACTGTACTATGTTTAATACATAACAAAAGGAAATAATACAGACCAATTGCTTTCCAATATCTACAACCAAGTCGCTATTGTAAAAACAAAATAAAAACAAATCTGCAAAGAAACGATCAAATTCCTCTTTCAAGGCACACATCGCATTTTAATCTGTGCTGTTTGATTTGTAAAACAATTGTTTTCCTGCTAGGCCTGTATCACAAACAACAAATTGGCAACTTCTCTCAAATGAGCCCATTTCTGCTGTCACCCTTTCTAAGACTGGGTTTGTAATTTCTCTGTTAAAAACTCCTACAAATAAGTCTGGACCTTCCACTGTTTTCACAATGGACTTGGTAAATACAGAATTGTTAGGGTTAAAACTCTCATTTTCAAATTCAGCAACCTGTTGAAATGGGTTCTGATTTAATTTCTGGAAATTATTCATGTTTGCTCTGGACAAGTGATTTAAATTAATTTGAGCAACATCCATACCTGTTCTGCTTGTGAAACAACACCCTTTAACTCACTTTCTTTCCCTGCAAACATCTTATTCTGAAAACTTTTCTGTGCAAACCATTTCTGTGCCATCATATTTTTTCCCTTTAAGCCCTTTCTACTTCATTTCCTTGTCCAGCACTATAGTACCCTTCATCCTTCAGAATACCATATATCAGCTTTCCTTGAAAATAAACCAATATTTACTGTACATGCTCACTAATCTGATCAGAAAATGTAGTCCAATCCACAAAGAATCCCATGCCACTGGCTCCAGGACATTCTATCCCACTGTGCTGAGGGAATACTAGATACACGCTTTCACAATACTGAGGGACCAATTCTCTTAGCTCCTGTGTTGTGCTTTCAAGCTGTAACCAATTAACATTCTTTTACTGGCACTTTGCCCTTTAGGAGAGTATCTCCGCGCTGTACATCTCTGCCTGTCTGCGCGAGGAGCATGGCCATGGCCCTTACCTTCTCTTGTCTGCTGCTTTGCTCTGAGTCTCCCTGCTGGATGAGCCCCCTCCTTAGGAATTCCTCCCTATCACACCAAAGGTCATGGCAAGCTAGCCACAAACTGAATAAATATATACTATGTCTTTCAACTTTGAAAATCCTTTTTATTCAGTTAAAGACTCACTGCCAGGAGAGCTTGAAACACTTTTTCCTAATTAAATACACTTAGCAGTTTGTGTCTGAAGCTGGAAAGTTCTAAATACAAACACACTGCTTCCTTTCCAGAACTCCTGCCTCCCCCCTCTTTTCCATAGAAAGAGAGAGCACATTCAGCGCTGCTTTAGAATATGTGTCTGTTGAGCACAAAGATACATTACCTTGAATCATCACAGCACTGTTTTCAATTTAAATGTGCATCCGTTCCTTACATTTTTCTCATGTTGCACTATGTAAAAACAAATCTACATTCTTGCTAGTATTTCTGATCAGACCATATTTCTATTTATGTATTATTATTAATATATATTTTTTATTCTTCAAATTTTAAAGTGTCATCCTTCCACTGGGCATCTGTAGAACACAATGACAACAAGAGACCACATTAAGCTCATTCCAGACATTTTCAAGAGGGGCCACACTCATCATTTTTCCTTGTAAAGGAAATTGCAAGTACTTTTCCCAAAGACGATTCTCAGACCGTGTCAAACAGAAAAAACCCTCACAACACAGAACACTGAAGCAAGGCACCCTTACCTCCACACGAAAAACCCAGTCGCTACTCACACTAAGTATTTCACAAGTACCACCACTGACGTGGGTCCACAAACCTCATAACACTCAAACACAACAATCAAACGACAAGTCAGCCCGGAGACTGCATCAGAACAAAACAGTCCAAAGACTGCACCAAGACAAGTAGATAGCCCAGAGACTGTACCAAGTTCAGTAAGACAGGCACATGCCCCAGACCTTTCGGGCACAGTCCAAATTACCAGTTGGCCAGTCCCAGACCTTTTTGAGCGTAGGCCAAATTTCCGGTTGGCCTGGAAGGCTGTTCACGAACACTCAAACCCAGACAGTCCGAAGACCAAACCAAGACACAGCCTGTTGACTCGTGTCATCCAAGCAAGGCAGTCAGCAAACTGCACCCAAGATAGTCCAGAGACTGTACCGATACAAGAAGACAGGTGTCAGCCCCAGACCTTTTCAAGAGCAAATCTAATTACCAATTGGTCGGGCAGATTACCTGTGAACGGCCCCGGACCTTATCACAAAGAGGCCAATTACCAGTTGGCCCAGTAGACTGCTCACAAGCGTTCTGTGTTCCTCAAGGATCCGCAGACCCACCAAGTCCAAGACAAGATAGTCCGCTGAATGTACCAGACACAGCCCACAGGCTCGTGCCGTTTAAGCAAGGCACCATTTTCCAAGAATCAAATCACTCACCTGGTGCACTCAGGTAGAGTCAAGTTATTCTCCACTGCCGACTCTTCGGACCCAAACAGTCAACTCCAAGGTTTTGCCTTCTCAAGACCCCAGCCGGTGACCACTGGCCAAGGATCTGCCCGATTGGAAGAGCTGGGCAATAGTGTGCACCAAGCTTAATCTTAAGAATGTGGGGTCAGATCCGACCGACCAGCCAGACACCTCCACGGCCACTGCGACCGGATTAAAGAAGATGGGGCCACACTTTGTGGGGTCTTCGCGGGCCAACTGAAGGACGGGACCCTCTAGGGCCACACGGGTTGTCTACAACCACCTGCTATGCCTTCCCAAGAATGAAGAGCCGGTCAGACAGTAGAGAATACAAACTTACTTTATTCAATATATACTCGGCATAGGAGCCCAGTCAGGCCTTCACCATAAGATGTCTAGCGTGGAGGACTGACTCCCCAGCATTTGGTAATACTAGATAAATCTTTCTGGGAGACTTCGGTCATGCCCTTAATGGAAAAATACCGACTTCAGCCCGGCATGAACATAGGAGGCACAGAGAGATGAGCTAACACCTGCCAGATGAGTTCACTCTATTTTCCAAGGCCACTGTGCTGAGTCTCAGCTTCTCCTAATGTGGGAGCAGAGTTACACATTGAGATTGGAATGTGTAGACAGAACATCAGCTCATTAGTAAGTTGGGTTACAGCCTTGAACAGGAGAGAAAAAAAATGAAGTACAGTTTTGCTAAGGCAAGCAAAAGAAAAGAAATAAAGCCTAGTATAAGCAATCCCAAGCAGTCTTCTAGTAATTACGAAATACAAAATAGAGTCACACAAGCTAACTAAACTTGCTGTGAGGATAACTCAATGGGTTTCATAATGCAAATACATAGTGTGAATACAAATAGCGTCTGTTTAGCCACATATTTCTAATCTAATATAGCATAACAAGTGCATTACGGGAAAGGGGAATTTCAAGCCTTTCACAGTCCGGTGTCACCTGGTCTCTAAAGAGCAAGTAGTCCCCGAGGCATTCCACCAAGTAGTTGCTGTAGACAACTCAGAGCACCAGTGTATGGTGGTGCAGGTTCCCTGTGAATGGGGGTGGTTGTAAGCCCTACTATGCCCGTATATGTCTGCTAGTTAATGACCTGGAGCAGTCCTTTTGGAAGGATGTTGAGCTCATGTCTCACTTGGAGAGGTTTGGGTTACCAGAGTGGGCATGCATGTTCACTCGGTCAATGGTGTCTAGAAAGGGAGAACAGAAGGACCTGGAGCCTGAAACAGTGGCCCAGGACCCTGCCAAGAGGAAGGGCGGGGCAGAGGAAACCGGCCCCTGAGGTTCCCATGGACCGGTAGGAGTCTGAACTTGAGGGGGACACGCCGGTACCTACAGGGCAGCAGGTAGCTAAATTGGGGGACTTCTCTGAGCTGACCCATTGGCAGCAAGAAGGTGGTTCCACCAGGGAAGAATTCTGCGGGGAGCAGAAATAGTGCCCTTCTCTGGAGGGTTTGCTGCAGCAGGCTGCATACCAGGCAACTGGTGATCAGTTTGGATCACATTTTACCTACTGGGAGAATGGTCTCCTGTATAGCAAGCCTAAGGTTGCTGAGCCTGGGTCAGCCCGTGTGCTGATGGTACCCTAGCGCTTCAGGACCTGTCTGCTGGGTCTGGCTCACGACGTGCCTTTTGCAGGACATTTGGGGTGGGACAATACCTTTGACAGGCTTATGACCCACGTCTTTTTGCCCCAAATGCGAAAGTAGTCAGATGGATGTTGCAGGACTTGCCAAACTTGCCAGGCAAGTGGTAAGAGTGGGAGGAAGGTTAAAGCTCTTCTCCAACCTTTTCCAGTTGTTGGAACCCCTTTTAAAAGGGTAGGGGTGGACACTGTGGGGCCACTGTACCCCAAGACAGCCATGGGCAACAGGTACATCCTGGACTTGGTAGGCCATGCCTCCTGGTAACCGGAGGCAATCTCTCTCAGGACAACAATGGTACCAGTGGTGGGCCGGGCGTTAATGGGGATATTTTCTCACATGGGTTTCCCAGAGAGTTGGTTTCTGACCATGGGACCAATTTCATATTGTAGTATATGACATCCCTGTGGAAGGAGTGTGGTGTAATCTGCAAGTTCATCACTCCTTACCACCCGCAAGGTAACAGTTTTGTGGAGAGATTCAACCAAACCTTGAAGGGCATGATTAAGGGTCTAACAGAACCCATGAGGTTTAAGTAGGACATCATCTTGTGATTTCCTTCTCTTTATACAGGTGGGTGCCTCAGAAGTCTCTTGAGTTCAGTCCCTTTGAGCTCCTGTATGGTCACCCTGTGAGAGGAACTCTGAGTTTGGTGAAGGAAGGCTGGGAGGCAGCACCCAGGACAACTCCCCAGGATGGATTTAGCCGCATGCTGGCCTTCAGAAACCAAACTGCCCACTTCAGGAAACTCGCTCAGGCGAACCTGGAAACAAGCCAGGAAGAAATGAAAAAATGGTATGACCTCAATGCCATTCTGGACAAATTTCAACCTGGGCAAAAAGTGTGGGTAATGGCCCTAGTGGGACCTTGTATCTTGCAGGACAAGTGAACTGGGCCTTTTGAAGTGGTAGAGCACAAAAGTGATGTCACCTACGTGTTGAATTTGCAGACTCCCAGGAACACTTTGAGGGTCCTCCACGTGAACCACCTCAAGCCACACTTCAAGAGGTACGAAGTGAGCATGCTCTTGGTGACAGATGATGGGGTGGAAGAGGAGAGTGAACCTCTACCTGACCTTCTATCCACCATTGAGAATGATGGGTCAGTGGAAGGTGTGATCCTCTCCCCTACACTGGCCCCGGAGCAGGAGAGAGAGACTGTCACCAGATCTTGGGACAGTTTGCCCCACTGTCCTCTCTGAACCCAGGTGTTACTCACTGGTGTACCCATGACATGGACACTGGTGACAGCCCTTCTGTAAACTACAAGATTTACAGGTTGACTGACAGCGTCGGGCCAGCATCATAGAGGAGTCCTCTAAGATGCTGGCATTAGGGGTGATTGACAGTCCTTTGGCTAGCCCAGTGGTCTTGGTCCCAAAGGCTGCTGCACCCGGTGCCACTCCAGAAATGCGGTTTTGTGTGCGCTACTGTGGGCTCAATGCCGTCACCAGGACTGATGCACACACCAATCCCAGAGCTGATGAGCGTATTGATTGGTTGCTAGCTGCCAGGTTCCTCAGAACATTTGATTTGACATCTGGGTACTGGCAGATTGCATTAACCAATTGGGCCAAGGAGAGGTTAGCATTCTCAACCCCAGAAGGACATTACCAGTTCTGGGTGATGCCCTTTGCGTTGAAGAATGCCCTTGCCACCTTTCCGAGGTTGGTCAACCAGGTGTTGGCTGGATGGGACTATTTTAGTGCTGCATACCTGGATGACATTGCAGTGTTCAGTTCCAGATGGGGAGAACACTTGCAGCACCTCAGTGAAGTGTTGAGGGTTCTTCTAAGGGCAGGCCTCATGATCAAGGCCAGTAAGTGCCAGATCGGGCAGGGTTCGGTGGTGTACTTAGGACACCAGTTAGGAAGCAGCCAGGTGGTACCCCTACAGCCCAAGATTGTCACATTCTGGCTTAGGAACCCCCCAAGACCCAGACAGAGGTCAATCAATCAATCAGTCATTTGTTAAGCGCACTACATACCCGTGAGGGTCTCAAGGCGCTTGGGGGGGGGGGGGGTAGGTGGGGGCCGCTATTGATCGAACAGCCAGGTCTTTACTATCCTCCTGAAGGTCAGCAGGTCTTGGGTCTGTTGTAGGGTCAGAGGGAGGGTGTTCCATGTCTTGGCGGTGAGGTGGGAGAAGGATCTCCCGCTGGTGGTTGTTTTTCGGATGCGCGGGATGGGGGCGAGTGAGAGGTCGGCGGAGCGTAGCTGGCGGTTGGGGGTATAGAAGGAGAGCCGTCTGTTGAGGTAGGCTGGGCCGGTCTTGTGGAGTGCCTTGTGTGCGTTGATGAGGAGTTTGAAGGATATCCTCTTGTTGACGGGGAGCCAGTGTAGGTTTCTCAGGTGGGGGGTGATGTGGCGGTGTCGTGGTACATCGAGGATCAGTCGCGCCGAGGCGTTTTGGATGTGTTGTAGTCGATTGATGAGCTTGGTCGGGACTCCCGCGTAGGGGGCATTTCTGTAGTTGAGTCTGCTGCTGACAAGGGAACTGGGTGACTGTCTTTCTTGTATCTGTCGGGATCCATCTGTAGATCTTGCGGAGCATGCGGAGGGTGTTGAAGCAGGAGGAGGAGATGGCATTGACTTGCTTGTTCATTGAGAGCATTGAGTCAAGGATGATTCCCAGGTTGCGTGCATGGTCGATGGGGGTCGGGGCTGCTCCCAGTGCCGTTGGCCACCAGGAGTCGTCCCAGGCTGACTGGTTGGAGCCGAGGATGAGGACCTCCGTCTTGTCCGAGTTCAGCTTCAGACGACTGATCTTCATCCTGTCTGCAACAGCTTTCATTCCTTCATGGAGGTTGGTTTTGGTGGTGATGGGGTCCTTGGTGAAGGAGAGGATCAGTTGAGTGTCGCCAGCGTAGGAGATTATGTTGAGGTTGTGCTGTCGGGTGACGTGTGCGAGCAGGCTCATGTAAATGTTGAACAGTGTCGTGCTGAGGGAGGATCCTTGAGGTACACCGCAGATGATCTTGGAGGCTTCGGAATGGAATGGGGGGAGGCGGACGCTCTGGGTTCTGCCGGAGAGGAAGGAGGTGGTCCCTTCCAGAGCCTTGTCTCGAATCTCTGTGGCGTGGAGGCTTGCGTGTAGTGTGCGGTGGCAGACGGTGTCGAAGGTGGCGGAGAGGTCTAGGAGGATGTGTGCTGCAGTCTCCCCATTGTCTAGCAGGGTCCTGATGTCGTCTGTGGCGGTGATGAGGGCGGTCTTGGTGCTGTGGTTGCCGCAGAACCCTGACTGGGAAGGGTCCAGGATTCTGTTCTCTTCGAGGTATCGGGTTAGCTGTCTGTTAACGATTTTCTCGATGACCTTGGCCGGGAAGGGGAGCAGAGAGATGGGTCAGAAGTTCTTGAGGTCTCTTGGGTCTGCCTTGGGTTTTTTGAGTAGGGTTTTGAGCTCTGCATGTTTCCAGCTCTCTGGGAAGGTCGCGGTCTCAAGTGAGAGATTTATGGCATTGCGTAGGTGGGGTGCGATGGAGCTGCTTGCTTTGTTGAAGACGAGGTGCGGCAATGGGTCTGATGGTGAGCCGGAGTGGATTGTGCTCATGGTCTTGATGTTGTCATCGACGCTCACGCTGGTCCATGCTACCAAGGGGATGTGGGTGATGGTGTGTGGAGGGTCTGTGGTGTTGCTGTATGTTGTGGCTGTCTGGGTGTTGAAGCTGTTGTGGATGTCTGCTATCTTGCGCTGGAAAAAGGGGGTGAGGGAGTTGCACAGGGCTTGTGACGGCGGGATGCCGTTGGTGTTGGAGCTGGGGTTGGAGAGTTCCTTCACCATGTTGAAGAGCTCCTTGCTGTCATGTGCGTTGTTGTTGAGGCGGTCTTTGAAGGAGGTCTTCTTGGCAGCTCTGATGAGGTGGTGGTGGTTGCGGACGGCGTCCTTGTGTGCTGCGTGGCTGTCCGGAGTTTGTTCACTGTGCCATTTCTTCTCTAGTTTCTGGCAAGCTTGCTTGGAATCTAGGAGTTCTGGGGTGAAGAGGTGAGCGCCTTCTTATGTCTCACCGGCTTCTGTAGGAGGTTTTGTTAAGGTCTATGACACCATTGCTGCCCCTTAAAAGAGCTGACTTCCAGGATGCTGCCCAAGAAGGTGATCTGGACTGAATCCTGCGAGAAAACTGTTGATGCCCTGAAGGCAGCCATGTTCATGCTGCCCGTGCTCAAGTCACCCGACTTGTCATGCAGACCGATGCTTCAGAGCATGGTGTGAGAGTGGTGCTTTCACAACTGAATGATGAGGGCCTAGACCAGCCTTTAGACTTCCTTAGTGGAAGAATTCTTCCCAGGAACAGAGGTGGAATGCCACTGAAAGGGAAGCTTTTGCTGTGGTCTGGGCACTGAAGAAGCTGAGACCTACCTGATTTAGACTCACTTCCGAGTTCAGACAGACCACAGGCCTCTCAGATGGTTGATGCAAATAAGGGATGAGATCTCGAAACTGTTGAGGTAGTCCATCTCCCTACAGGAAATGGATATTACGGTGGAACACCGCCCTGGCACAGAACACACCAACGAAGATGGTCTGTCCAGGTTATTCCACCTTAATGAAAAGTAATCCCAGGAGGTTGGGTCGTTCTTCCTTCTTTCAGCTGGACGGAACATGTGTTAGACCTGGCATCTTTTGGTGTGTTTCTCCTGACCTTTTGCTTTGTGACCTCCTGGTTTTGACTTTGTTTTTGCTTATTTAGTGTCTCTCATACTTTCTCACTGCTGTTCAGCGTTAAAGTGCAAGTGCTCCTGTTGTAAATTGTTATTATGGATTGATGTTTCCATGATTGGCTGATTTGATTTGCTAGCCATTCTCTAGTACAGTGCACCGTGTGTGCCCAGGGCCTCTAAATCAAATGCACTGGTTGTGCCACCCATGCAAGCAGCGTGTAAATGCAACAATGGCCTGCCATTGCAGAGCCTGTGGGTAGTCTGGTACTGCCAAGTCTACTTGGCAAGTGTACCCACTTGCCAGGCCCTAACCTTCCATTTTCTTACATATCAGTCACCCCTGAGGTAAGCCAAAGGTACCCGTGTGGGCAGGGTGCTGTTAGAAATGGGATCCCTGGCTGGCCAGGGCTTGCGCCAAAGTCAGTCAGAGACCACCACTCCCAAGTCAGGGTAAGGGAGTTACACGCCAAGATAACCCCTGCTCACCCTCCAGGTAACGTGGCGCGAGCAGCAAGGCTAAACTTGGAGGCGATGTGAGTTAAGTATTTGCGCACGCACCCCAGCAACAACACCCATGGCCCACCACAAAGGAAACTCCACACAAGGTTATATATAAAAACAGCCTTTGTATTACACCAAAACACATTAGATAGAACACACACTTTACAATGTGCCAAAAGGCACGGGCAGAATATACAGGGGATTATGTACAAGACAGGGCGACCTGGACCACTGTCAGGAATCAGCACTTTTAGAAGTTAGAATATAAAATTACTGTAGCACAAAATATAAAAATAGAGCACACAACCAGTTTCTAGCGGTAACCAGGACCTCACTAGCACCACCTGTACTAGGAGAACAACCACCTAAGTATCACAATACCTGTAGGGGTATAAGCACATAACACATGATGCATAGCATACATTCAGAGGTGTAATGAACAAGGCACATGATGCATAAACGACACATTCAGCGGTGCAACCCAGGAGAACACATGATGCCTACAAACATTCAGAGGTGTATCAAGGAAGGAAAACACATGATGCAGAACCTACATTCAGAGGTGCAAAGAACAAGGCACATGACGCATTATCAACACATTCAGAGGTGCAGCGCAGGAGAACACAATTGCGCAAAATCCACATTAGCCACCACCTGTGACAGTCCCTGTGTCCCAATGTCAGGGCCTAAACGTGGCAGCTGCCCACGAAGTGCTGGGCAGCTGGGTGAGGATGGGGCAACACGAGGGAGCCTCGCAGGCTCTGAGTAAATCTACTGTCCCCCAAAGAGCCTTGCTGGGCTCTACAATACGCAGTGCTCCTGAGCCTTTCTGGGGCTCTAAACACAATGTGGGCCCTGGAGCCTCGGGGCTCCTAATTACAAATGCCCCCTGAGCCCTCTCAGGGCTCTACACAGGAATGGCCATCGTTGGAGTCCCTCACGGGGGACTCAGAACAAAGGAATGCCCCAAGAGCCTCTCTGGGCTCGGAACAACAAAAATGCCCCGGCGCCCTCGTGGGCCAAACCAGAATGCGGCCTTTGCTCTGGAGGGGAGGGTCGGGCACTGGCAATGTGCCCCGACGCCCCCCCCCCCTCTCCTCTGCGATCACCTGCACTCACCGGCTCGCTGCAGGACTCCTCTCTGGGGTTGCGGGGCTTCCCTGGACCGCGCGGGGCTCTCTGCTAGCACCGGAGACCCGCCTGCTCCGGCCGGTCCCTCACTGGCTGCGGGGCTCTCTGTCAGCCTCCTGGCTACCCTCCGGGGCTCTCCCACGGTCTCGGGAGCCCTTGGAAGGCAGGCACTGCCCTCTCTCTGCCCCGGACAGCTTCAGGCTTCCTCGGGCTATGGGGGCAGGACTTCCGGCTCGCCTGTGGGCCGGCCCACGTCCTGCTGCAGCTTGCCTGACTTCCGGTCTGGCAGCCAATGGCAGCGCGACCCCTTGGGCGAGCCTCCAGGCTCTGAGGCGCGCTGCTAAGATCAACGTGGCGAACTTCGAGGGGCAATGCCGGGTGGGCACCGGCTTGAACTAATATACAAAGCGAGGTGGCACTCGCTCAAAGGCGGCAATGTTCCTGGCAGGGCGGGCACCTGCCAGAGGACTCGAAAATCGTCACGCCGCGGGGCAAACGCCGGGTGGACTCCGGCTTCCAAAAGTAAAGCGCTCCCTGCGCTAAATGCAAAATAAAGCGCTCTTAAGCGCTAGAAGGGGAAAGAAAAGCGCTCCCAGCGCTATCCATCAAATGCAGCGCCCCCAGGCACTATAGGACAACAAAGTCCAGCAAAAAGTCCTTGTAGGCAGGCAGGGGGGCAAGGCTGGGCCCAGAGCCAGCACACTGGGTCTCCAGGCAGGGAGACAATCCAAGTGGCGGTCCTCTGGCCCAGCGACAGCAGCAGCAGCCCCCTTAGGATCCTGGAAGAGAACAATTTCTGTGGGGACACAGCCCCATTTTTCTACACCACATTCCTTTGTCTAAGGGTGCAGGGTGGGGGAGAAACCAGTCGCAGCTGGTTTTGGAGCCCTCTTGATTGCTCAACCACCCATTTCATTCACTGGCAGGGCTAGGGTCATCAGTCGCACCACAGGGGGCGGAGCCAGCATTGTGTTGGGAAAGTCCAGGCCCATCAGGGACCAGGTGCACTCCTCCCAAGCCATCAACATGCTAATCTCACACTCACCACCGGGCAGACCCATCCAGCCTTCCTGGAGCCAGGCTCACGAGCCAGCTCCAGCCAATCACACGCCAGGCATATTTTACATTAATATGCCAAGTCCTAGAAGTGGCATTTGTACACAAGACACACTCATGACACATACACCATTGCGAAGCATTCAATCTCACGGGTTCGCACATATCAAATTCCAACCTGTACACCCCACGCATCAGGAACTACCAGGGACACATGCATTCCCCATGCATTCCTATGGGAGGGCAGGCCTATCTCATCACATGCACTCAGAGTGCGCACGCACTTTCCACTGGGACACAGTGAAAGTGCGCAGAACCCAAAAATCACCATCACCAGGTCACCATTACAAACAAAAAGTTGAGGGGTGAACCTGCCATAAGGGCCAAGTCCAACACAACCCCCTTCCAGCCAAAACGCAGGGGAGAACAATCACCACCGTGATGGACTTCCCTGCTTGGGGCGATAGAACACGTACGCAGGCCCGCAACTGCAGGGACACCCTCCTTTTTCACACCACGGTGAACCCATGGGATTCCTTCTCAAACCACTGTCTGGACCAACTGGGCTACCCCACTGGTACTCCCAAGCTGTCCACGGCCAGGACCAGGCCCTGGGCCACCCAGGTGCCAACGGTCCTTGCATATTCGCAGAGCTGGGGTAGTAACACCTGGCACATAGGAGCCATTCTCCACTCTTCCTGTCTGCAAGACAGGACTAGACTGCCACTGGTTCTCCAGACTGGGGCCTACAACCTCAGGCGGACCAGGAGTCTCGGGGAAGGCTCTCCTCCCCCTACCTCTTCTTCTGGTGTTCCTCCTCCTCCTGCGAGGGGTACCCTTACAATGCCACTCCAACCCAGGGTTTAACCCCTCAGGTTGCACCGGGGTCAGAGGTGGGCTCTCCCACCCTCTGCACCCCCTTCCAGAGGTCTGCCCTCTCCCAACTGGAGAGGTTCCTCTGGAAGAAGCACTGGTCAGGACACTGATTACAGTCGTCCCACCCTTCAGGTCAGGCTGAACCTGAACCTGGCCTCCCAACCTCCGGTCTAAAACCTTTGGTGGAACAATTGCCTGGCACTCCAGGACTTCTGGGGATGCACACACAATCCCCCTGAGGCTAACAAATGACACATCTGTTGTGTGATTGTCTGTCTGGCGCAGATCTCCCATCCCCTGTCCACCTGACAGTGCGTGACGATCTCCTAGACCAGAAGTGGCGCCACCCGGGTCCCCCCAAGAAGATCTAGCCCAACTGGCTAGTCCCTGGTACACTGGTGCATCCACTGGGAAACTCATCCCCCAATCACTCCTCACTTCGGACTTCTGTCCCCTCCCAACTGGAGCGACACTGCCGGACACTGGAATCCCTGGAGCTCTAGTTACAGATGCTCCAGGTTCCCTAGACACTAGGAGATCCTCCTCAAGTGTACTAACAGGACAGCCTAGGTCCCCAACCTGGTGTTCCCTCAAGAAACCACCCAGGCTACCGTCCTGGAAATCATCACACCAGACGAATCAATGTCGCCTTTGCGGGTACAACACCAAAACACTTGTCCACCTTTTCTGCTTATGTCCGGCCCTGATAAGTCAGAGACGACTCTTATTGAAACCCATCTTTAATGCTCTCAACATTCGATCCTGCAGACACGCAGTCACAAGCTGGCTCGGTGGTTCCAACATAATCCTAGTATGCCGTAGAGTCAAATTCTTGGCAGAAGCAAGAAAACTTTTAGACCTAATAGAATATGAGGACCATCCAGTTCGTGGGCAAACAGGACCAGCTTAACCCCAGGACCTCACAAGCCCCGCCCCCAAACAAAACAATAGCCGAGAGACAACAATTTTAGTAATTTTTTTAAAATAAATTTGGTATCGTTATTTTACTATGCGAATTTTGTAATAATTTTAACGAATTATGCAAATAAAAAAAACCTTTGAACCTTTGAGCACCCAGGCTCTGAGATAGGGCTTCAGGCATCTGAGGACTCTCAGCCTCCCACTGACTCCTGCTCCACTGAGCCAGGTAGTCAGCCTCTCCACCCCTCTCACTATACTGGGACCTAGCTGGGGTACACTGAGCCTCTTCCACCATGCTGGGCTGGAAGATACCTGTACCACTACTGTTGGACTCACTCTCCAATGACTCTACAGGTCCTTTAGCACTTTCTCAGTGCGCTGCTTCCTATGCAAGCGCCCAAGGACTAAAGTGCTCAGACTTCAACAGGTGCTGGCGCAACTCTGGACAAACAACACTGAGCAACTGCTCTTTGAGAAACATATTCAGTACTCCGTCCCTCTCCTCATCCGAGCTAGCCTCCAGCCACTCCCACATTGCATCAGAACAGTCATCCACAAAATACTTCCACTCCTGGTGGGGGGGTTTCCTAAGGTTCCTGAACTTCAACCTGTTGTCCTCCTCTTCGGAACAAGGTACCTTACGTTGGGGACGTGGACTGGGACTTCCTGCCCTGAAGTCTAGATAGCTGCCACCACTGGACTCAACCCTCCCTGGGGAATCCAGACAATTAAAACTGTGCTCAAGGGACAATCTATCCTCCTGAGCTAATCTCTCTCTGGCAAAGGCCCTCCCAGCCTCCGCCATCCTCTCCTGAATACCCAGCTGCGCTTTCTCCCTGGCATGCTCTAACCTGAGCTTCTCCATAGCCAGCTGGTGCTCCCTCTCTTCCCTCCTATCTACCCACTCCTCTGGGGACAGGGAAAGGGATGAGGCGCTGCCTCCTACGCTGGACCCAGCAAGGGACTCCCTACCTATGGTGTCTTCACTCTCTACTGGCTTCCAGGTACTGGCATCTTCTCCCTCCTCATCTGAATCTTCAGGGCTCCCCACATACCCATCACACTCCTGGCGTGAGGCCCGGGCCCTTTCCTCACTGCGCGCAAGATCCCACTGACCCTTTTGCCTTAGGATCAGGCTGCTCCTAAGTTCGGACTGAGTGTCTGACTCATCCACCCCTAAGTCTCTCTCTTCACAGAACCTTACCAACTCTCCCATACTGTATCTAAACAGATCACAGAAATCAAAAGCAGGCTCCATTCTGGCGGACGTTCTAGAGAAAAGATTACACAGGGAACCTAGGGGTCTGAGCTTAACACAGGAGTACACAATTCACAAAGGTTCAGCAAGTTCCCTCTCCCAGAGAACTCACACTCACTTGCCTAGTGCCACACACCATTCATTCACACACAACCCCCCCCTCGGACTGGTAAGGCAGTTTCTACCACCCCTGATTCCTCAACCTGACCACACGTGATACAGGTACCAAACTCTGGGCGCGGGGCAGGGGAACAAATGTACTTGACACAATTGCACAATGATACCTTCAGGAGAAGAAAATAATGGAACTTCAAAAACAATAATCCCCAAAATGTAGTCATCTAAAATGCAGAGTTTTGTAGTGCGGCCAGTTGCCACTGTGGTACAACGCAAACACAAATCCTTATCCTCACCGCTTGCCGCCAATGTTAGAAATGGGATCCCTGGCTGGCCAGGGCTTGCGCCAAAGTCAATCAGAGACCACCACTCCCAAGTCAGGGCAAGGGAGTTACACGCCAAGATAACCCCTGCTCACCCTCTAGGTAACGTGGCGCAAGCAGCAAGGCTAAACTTGGAGGCGATGTGAGTTAAGTATTTGCGCACGCACCCCAGCAACAACACCCATGGCCCACCACAAAGGAAACTCCACCCAAGGTTATATATAAAAATAGCCTTTGTATTACACCAAAACACATTAGATAGAACACACACTTTACAATGTGCCAACAGGCACGGGCAGAATTTACAGGGGATTATGTACAAGACAGGGCCACCTGGACCACTGTCAGGAATCAGCACTTTTAGAAGTTAGAATATAAAATTACTGTAGCACAAAATATAAAAATAGAGCACACAACCAGTATCTACTGGTAACCAGGACCTCACTAGCACCACCTGTACTAGGAGAACAACCACCTAAGTATCACAATACCTGTAGGGGTATAAGCACATAACACATGATGCAGAACATACATTTAGAGGTGTAAGGAACAAGGCACATGATGCATAAACAACACATTCAGCGGTGCAACCCAGGAGAACACATGATGCCTACAAACATTCAGAGGTATATCAAGGAAGGAAAACACATGATGCAGAACCTACATTCAGAGGTGCAAAGAACAAGGCACATGACGCATTATCAACACATTCAGAGGTGCAGCGCAGGAGAACACAATTGCGCAAAATCCACATTAGCCACCACCTGTGACAGTCCCTGTGTCCCAATGTCAGGGCCTAAACGTAACAGCTGCCCACGAAGTGCTGGGCACTTGGGTGAGGATGGGGCAACATGAGGGAGCCTCGCAGGCTCTAAGTAAATCTACTGTCCCCCAAAGAGCCTCGCTGGGCTCTACAATACGCAGTGCTCCTGAGCCTTTCTGGGGCTCTAAACACAATGTGGGCCCTGGAGCCTCGGGGCTCCTAATTACAAATGCCCCCTGAGCCCTCTCAGGGCTCTACACAGGAATGGCCGTCGTTGGAGTCCCTCACAGGGGACTCAGAACAAAGGAATGCCCCAAGAGCCTCTCTGGGCTTGAAACAACAAAAATGCCTCGGGGCCCTCGTGGGCCAAACCAGAATGCGTCCTTTGCTCTGGAGGGGAGGGGCGGGCACCGGCAATGTGCCCCAACGCCCCCCCCTCTCCTCTGCGATCACCTGCACTCACCGGCTCGCTGCAGAACTCCTCTCTGGGGTTGCGGGGCTTCCCTGGACAGCGTGGGGCTCTCTGCCAGCACCGGAGACCCGCCTGCTCCAGCCGGTCCCTCACTGGCTGCGGGGCTCTCTGTCAGCCTCCTGGCTACACTCCGGGGCTCTCCCACGGTCCCGGGAGCCCCAGGAAGGCAGGCACCGCCCTCTCTCTGCCCTGGACAGCTTCAGGCTTCCTCGGGCTGTGGGGGGCAGGACTTCCGGCTCGCCTGTGGGCCGGCCCACGTCCTGCTGCAGCTTGCCTGACTTCCGGTCTGGCAGCCAATGGCAGCGCGACCCCTTGGGCGAGCCTCCAGGCTCTGGGGCACGCTGCTAAGATCAACGTGGCGAACTTCGAGGGGCAATGCCGGGTGGGCACCGGCTTGAACTAATATACAAAGCGAGGTGGCACTCGCTCAAAGGCGGCAATGTCCATGCCAGGGCGGGCACCTGCCAGAGGACTCGAAAATAGTCATGAAGCGGGGAAAACGCCGGGTGGACTGTGGCTTCCAAAAGTAATGCGCTCCCTGCGCTAAATGCAAAATAAAGCGCTCTTAAGCGCTAGAAGGGGAAAGAAAAGCGCTCCCAGCGCTATCAATCAAATGCAGTGGCCCCAGGCGCTATAGGACAACAAAGTCCAGCAAAAAGTCCTTGTAGGCAGGCAGGGGGGCAAGGCTGGGCCCAGAGCCAGCACACTGGGTCTCCAGGCAGGGAGACAATCCAAGTGGCGGTCCTCTGGCCCAGCGACAGCAGCAGCAGCCCCCTCAGGATCCTGGAAGAGAACAATTTCTGTGGGGACACAGCCCCATTTTTATACACCACATTCCTTTGTCTAAGGGTGCAGGGTGGGGGAGAAACCAGTCGCAGCTGGTTTTGGAGCACTCTTGATTGCTCAACCACCCATTTCATTCACTGGCAGGGCTAGGGTCATCAGCCGCACCACAGGGGGTGGAGCCAGCATTGTGTGGGGAAAGTCCAGGCCCATCAGGGACCAGGTGCACTCCTCCCAAGCCATCAACATGCTAATCTCACACTCACCACCGGGCAGACCCATCCAGCCTTCCTGGAGCCAGGCTCACCAGCCAGCTCCAGCCAATCACACGCCAGGCATATTTTACATTAATATGCCAAGTCCAAGAAGTGGCATTTGTACACAAGACACACTCATGCCACATACGCCATTGCGAAGCATTCACTCTCACGGGTTCGCACATATCAAATTCGAACCTGTACACCCCATGCAACAGGAACTACCAGGGACACATACATTCCCCATGCATTCCTTTGGGAGGGCAGGCCTATCTCATCACATGCACTCAGCGTGCGCACGCACTTTCCACTGGGACACAGTGAAAGTGCGCAGAACCCAAAAATCACCATCACCAGGTCACCATTACAAGCAAAAAGTTTAGGGGTGAACCTGCCATAAGGGCCAAGTCCAACACAACCCCCTTCCAGCCAAAACGCAGGGGAGAACAATCACCACCGTGATGGACTTCCCTGCTTGGGGCGATAGAACACGGACGCGGGCCCGCAACTGCAGGGACACCCTCCTGTTCTACGCCACGGTGAACCCATCGGATTCCTTCTCAAACCACTGTCTGGACCAACTGGGCTACCCCACTGGTACTCCCAAGCTGCCCACGGCCAGGACCAGGCCCTGGGCCACCCAGGTGCCACAGGTCCTTGCCTATTCGCAGAGCGGGGGGTAGTAACCCCTGGCACATAGGAGCCATTCTCCACTCTTCCTGTCTGCAAGACAGGACTAGACTGCCACTGGTTCTCCAGCCTAGGGCCTACAACCTCAGGCGGACCAGGAGTCTCAGGGAAGGCTCTCCTCCCCCTACCTCTTTTTCTAGGGTTCCTCCTCATCCTGCGAGGGGTACCCTTACAACGCCACTCCAACCCAGGGTTTAACCCCTCAGGTTGCACCGGGGTCAGAGGTGGGCTCTCCCACCCTCTGCACCCCCTTCCAGAGGTCTGCCCTCTCCCAACTGGAGAGGTTCCTCTGGAAGAAGCACTGGTCAGGACACTGATTACAGTCGTCCCACCCTTCAGGTCAGGCTGAACCTGAACCTGGCCTCCCAACGTCCGGTCTAAAACCTTTGGTGGAACAATTGCCTGGCACTCCAGGACTTCAGGGGATGCACACACAATCCCCGTGAGGCTAACAAATGACACATCTGTTGTGTGATTGTCTGTCTGGCGCAGATCTCCCGTCCCCTGTCCACCTGACAGTGCGTGACGATCCTCCTGACCAGATGTGGCACCACCCGGGTCCCCCCAAGAAGATCTAGCCCAACTGGCTAGTCCCTGGTCCACTGGTGCATCCACTGGAAAACTCATACCCCAATCACTCCTCACTTCGGACTTCTGTGCCCTCCCAACTGGAGCCACACTGCCGGACACTGGAACCCATGGAGCTCTAGTTACAGATGCTCCAGGTTCCCTAGACACTAGGAGATCCTCCTCAAGTGTACTAACAGGACAGCCTAGGTCCCCAACCTGGTGTTCCCTCAAGAAACCACCCAGGCTCTGAGATAGGGCTTCAGGCATCTGAGGACTCTCAGCCTCCCACCGACTCCTGCTCCACTGAGCCAGGTAGTCAGCCTCTCCACCCCTCTCACTATACTGGGACCTAGCTGGGCTACACTGAGCCCCTTCCACCATGCTGGGCTGGAAGATACCTGTACCACTACTGTTGGACTCACTCTCCAATGACTCTACAGGTCCTTTAGCACTTTCCCAGTGCGCTGCTTCCTATGCAAGCGCCCAAGGACTAAAGTTCTCAGACTTCAACAGGTGCTGGCGCAACTCTGGACAAACAACACTGAGCAACTGCTCTTTGAGAAACATATTCAGTACTCCGTCCCTCTCCTCATCCGAGCTAGCCTCCAGCCACTCCCACATTGCATCAGAACAGTCATCCACAAAATACTTCCACTCCTGGTGGGGGGGTTTCCTAAGGTTCCTGAACTTCAACCTGTTGTCCTCCTCTTGGGAACAAGGTACCTTACGTTGGGGACATGGACTGGGACTTCCTGCCCTGAAGTCTAGATAGCTCCCACCACTGGGCTCAACCCTCCCTGGGGAATCCAGACAATTAAAACTGCGCTCAAGGGACAATCTAACTTCCTGAGCTAATCTCTCTCTGGCAAAGGCCCTCCCAGCCTCCGCCATCCTCTCCTGAACACCCAGCTGCGCTATCTCCCTGGCATGCTCTAACCTGAGCTTCTCCATAGCCAGCTGGTGCTCCCTCTCTTCCCTCCTATCTACCCACTCCTCTGGGGACAGGGAAAGGGATGAGGCGCTGCCTCCTACGCTGGACCCAGCAAGGGACTCCCTACCTATGGGGTCTTCACTCTCTACTGGCATCCTGGTACTGGCATCTTCTCCCTCCTCATCTGAATCTTCAGGGCTCCCCAGAGACCCACCACCCTCCTGGCGTGAGGCCCGGGCCCTTTCCTCACTGCGCGCAAGATCCCACTGACCCTTTTGCCTTAGGATCAGGCTGCTCTTAAGTTCGGACTGAGTGTCTGACTCATCCACCCCTATGTCTCTCTCTTCACAGAACCTTACCAACTCTCCCATACTGTATCTAAACAGATCACAGAAATCAAAAGCAGGCTCCATTCTGGCGGACGTTCTAGAGAAAAGATTACACAGGGAACCTAGGGGTCTGAGCTTAACACAGGAGTACACAATTGACAAAGGTTCAGTAAGTTCCCTCTCCCAGAGAACTCACACTCACTTGCCTAGTGCCACACACCATTCATTCACACACAACCCCCCCCCTCGGACTGGTAAGGCAGTTTCTACCACCCCTGATTCCTCAACCTGACCACACGTGACACAGTTACCAAACTCCGGGCGCGGGGCAGGGGAACAAATGTACTTGACACAATTGCACAATGATACCTTCAGGAGAAGAAAATAATGGAACTTCAAAAACAATAATCCCCAAAATGTGGTCATCTAAAATGCTGAGTTTTGTAGTGCGGCCAGTTGCCACTGTGGTACAACGCAAACACAAATCCTTATCCTCACCGCTTGCCGCCAATGTTAGAAATGGGATCCCTGGCTGGCCCGGGGTTGCGCCAAAGTCAGTCAGAGACCACCACTCCCAAGTCAGGGCAAGGGAGTTACACGCCAAGATAACCCCTGCTCACCCTCTAGGTAACATGGCGCGAGCAGCAAGGCTAAACTTGGAGGCGATGTGAGTTAAGTATTTGCGCACGCACCCCAGCAACAACACCCATGGCCCACCACAAAGGAAACTCCACACAAGGTTATATATAAAAATAGCCTTTATATTACACCAAAACACATTAGATAGAACACACACTTTACAATGTGCCAACAGGCGCGGGCAGAATTTACAGGGGATTATGTACAAGACAGGGCCACCTGGACCACTGTCAGGAATCAGCACTTTTAGGAGTTAGAATATAAAATTACTGTAGCACAAAATATAAAAATAGAGCACACAACCAGTATCTACTGGTAACCAGGACCTCACTAGCACCACCTGTACTAGGAGAACAACCACCTAAGTATCACAATACCTGTAGGGGTATAAGCACATAACACATGATGCATAACATACATTCAGAGGTGTAAGGAACAAGGCACATGATGCATAAACAACACATTCAGCGGTGCAACCCAGGAGAACACATGATGCCTACAAACATTCAGAGGTGTATCAAGGAAGGAAAACACATTATGCAGAACCTACATTCAGAGGTGCAAAGAACAAGGCACATGACGCATTATCAACACATTCAGAGGTGCAGCGCAGGAGAACACAATTGCGCAAAATCCACATTAGCCACCACCTGTGACAGTCCCTGTGTCCCAATGTCAGGGCCTAAACGTGGCAGCTGCCCACGAAGTGCTGGGCAGCTGGGTGAGGATGGGGCAACACGAGGGAGCCTCGCAGGCTCTGAGTAAATCTACTGTCCCCCAAAGAGCCTCGCTGGGCTCTACAATACGCAGTGCTCCTGAGCCTTTCTGGGGCTCTAAACACAATGTGGGCCCTGGAGCCTCGGGGCTCCTAATTACAAATGCCCCCTGAGCCCTCTCAGGGCTCTACACAGGAATGGCCGTCGTTGAAGTCCCTCACGGGGGACTCAGAACAAAGGAATGCCCAAAGAGCCTCTATGGGCTCGAAACAACAAAAATGCCCCGGGGCCCTCGTGGGCCAAACCAGAATGCGGCCTTTGCTCTGGAGGGGAGGGGCGGGCACCGGCAATGTGCCCCGATGCCCTCCCTCTCCTCTGCGATCACCTGCACTCACCGGCTCGCTGCAGGACTCCTCGTTGGGGTTGTGGGGCTTCCCTGGACAGCGAGGGGCTCTCAGCCAGCACCGGAGACCCGCCTGCTCCGGCCGGTCCCTCACTGGCTGCGGGGCTCTCTGTCAGCCTCCTGGCTACCCTCCCGGGCTCTCCCCCGGTCCCGGGAGCCCCGGGAAGGCAGGCACCGCCCTCTCTCTGCCCGGACAGCTTCAGGCTTCCTCGGGCTGTGGGGGACAGGACTTCCAGCTCGCCTGTGGGCCGGCCCATGTCCTGCTGCAGCTTGCCTGACTTCCTGTCTGGCAGCCAATGGCAGCGCGACCCCTTGGGCGAGCCTCCAGGCTCTGGGCCGCGCTGCTAAGATCAACGCGGCGAACTTCGAGGGGCAATGCCGGGTGGGCACCGGCTTGAACTAATATACAAAGCGAGGTGGCACTCGCTCAAAGGCGGCAATGTCCCTTGCGGGGCGGGTACCTGCCAGAGGACTCGAAAATCGTCACGCAGCGGGGCAAACGCCGGGTGGACTACGGCTTCCAAAAGTAAAGCGCTACCTGCGCTAAATGCAAAATAAAGCGCTCTTACGTGCTAGAAGGGGAAAGAAAAGCGCTCCCAGCGCTATCAATCAAATGCAGCGCCCCCAGGCGCTATAGGACAACAAAGTCCCGCAAAAAGTCCTTGTAGGCAGGCAGGGGGGCAAGGCTGGGCCCAGAGCCAGCACACTGGGTCTCCAGGCAGGGAGACAATCCAAGTGGCGGTCCTCTGGCCCAGCGACAGCAGCAGCAGCCCCCTCAGGATCCTGGAAGAGAACAATTTCTGTGGGGACACAGCCCCATTTTTATACACCACATTCCTTTGTCTAAGGGTGCAGGGTGGGGGAGAAACTAGTCACAGCTGGTTTTGGAGCACTCTTGATTGCTCAACCACCCATTTCATTCACTGGCAGGGCTAGGGTCATCAGTCGCACCACAGGGGGGGAGCCAGCATTGTGTAGGGAAAGTCCAGGCCCATCAGGGACCAGGTGCACTCCTCCCAAGCCATCAACATGCTAATCTCACACTCACCACCGGGCAGACCCATCCAGCCTTCCTGGAGCCAGGCTCACCAGCCAGCTCCAGCCAATCACACGCCAGGCATATTTTACATTAATATGCCAAGTCCTAGAAGTGGCATTTGTACACAAGACACACTCATGCCACATACACCATTGCAAAGCATTCACTCTCACGGGTTCACACATATCAAATTTGAACCTGTACACCCCACGCATCAGGAACTACCGGGGACACATACATTCCCCATGCATTCCTATGGGAGGGCAGGCCTATCTCATCACATGCACTCCGAGTGCGCACGCACTTTCCTCTGGGACACACTGAAAGTGCGCAGAACCCAAAAATCACCATCACCAGGTCACCATTACAAACAAAAAGTTTAGGGGTGAACCTGCCATAAGGGCCAAGTCCAACACAACCCCCTTCCAGCCAAAACGCAGGGGAGAACAATCACCACCGTGATGGACTTCCCTGCTTGGGGCGATAGAACACGGACGCGGGCCCGCAACTGCAGGGACACCCTCCTGTTCTACGCCACGGTGAACCCATGGGATTCCTTCTCAAACCACTGTCTGGACCAACTGGGGTACCCCACTGGTACTCCCAAGCTGTCCACGGCCAGGACCAGGCCCTGAGCCACCCAGGTGCCACCGGTCCTTGCCTATTCGCAGAGCGCGGGGTAGTAACCCCTGGCACATAGGAGCCATTCTCCACTCTTCCTGTCTGCAAGACAGGACTAGACTGCCACTGGTTCTCCAGCCTAGGGCCTACAACCTCAGGCAGACCAGGAGTCTCTGGGAAGGCTCTCCTCCCCAACCTCTTCTTCTAGGGTTCCTGCTCCTCCTGCGAGGGGTACCCTTACAACGCCACTCCAACCCATGGTTTAACCCCTCAGGTTGCACCGGGGTCAGAGGTGGGCTCTGCCACCCTCTGCACCCCCTTCCAGAGGTCTGCCCTCTCCCAACTGGAGAGGTTCCTCTGGAAGAAGCACTGGTCAGGACACTGATTACAGTCGTCCCACCCTTCAGGTCAGGCTGAACCTGAACCTGGCCTCCCCACCTCTGGTCTAAAACCTTTGGTGGAACAATTGCCTGGCACTCCAGGACTTCTGGGGATGCACACACAATCCCCCTGAGGCTAACAAATGACACATCTGTTGTGTGATTGTCTGTCTGGCGCAGATCTCCCGTCCCCTGTCCACCTGACAGTGCGTGACGATCCCCCAGACCAGAAGTGGCGCCACCCGGGTCCCCCCAAGAAGATCTAGCCCAACTGGCTAGTCCCTGGTCCACTGGTGCATCCACTGGGAAACTCATCCCCCAATCACTCCTCACTTCGGACTTCTGTGCCCTCCCAACTGGAGCGGCACTGCCGGACACTGGAACCCCTGGAGCTCTAGTTACAGATGCTCCAGGTTCCCTAGACACTAGGAGATCCTCCTCAAGTGTACTAACAGGACAGCCTAGGTCCCCAACCTTGTGTCCCCTCAAGAAACCACCCAGGCTCTGAGATAGGGCTTCAGGCATCTGAGGACTCTCAGCCTCCCACTGACTCCTGCTCCACTGAGCCAGGTAGTCAGCCTCTCCACCCCTCTCACTATACTGGGACCAAGCTGGGCTACACTGAGCGAGCCTCTTCCACCACGCTGGGCTGGAAGATACCTTTACCACTACTGTTAGACTCACTCTCCAATGACTCTACAGGTCCTTTAGCACTTTCCCAGTGCGCTGCTTCCTCTGCAAGCTCATCCGAGCTAGCCTCCAGCCACTCCCACATTGCATCAGAACAGTCATCCACAAAATACTTCCACTCCTGGTGGGGGGGTTTCCTAAGGTTCCTGAACTTCAACCTGTTGTCCTCCTCTTCGAAACAAGGTACCTTACGTTGGGGACGTGGACTGGGACTTCCTGCCCTGAAGTCTAGATAGCTGCCACCACTGGACTCAACCCTCCCTGGGGAATCCAGACAATTAAAACTGCGCTCAAGGGACAATCTATCCTCCTAAGCTAATCTCTCTCTGGCAAAGGCCCTCCCAGCCTCCGCCATCCTCTCCTGAATACCCAGCTGCGCTTTCTCCCTGGCATGCTCTAACCTGAGCTTCTCCATAGCCAGCTGGTGCTCCCTCTCTTCCCTCCTATCTACCCACTCCTCTGGGGACAGGGAAAGGGATGAGGCGCTGCCTCCTACGCTGGACCCAGCAAGGGACTCCCTACCTATGGGGTCTTCACTCTCTACTGGCATCCAGGTACTGGCATCTTCTCCCTCCTCATCTGAATCTTCATGGCTCCCCACAGACCCACCACCCTCCTGGCGTGAGGCCCGGGCCCTTTCCTCACTGCTCGCAAAATCCCACTAACCCTTTTGCCTTAGGATCAGGCTGCTCCTAAGTTCGGACTGAGTGTCTGACTCATCCACCCCTATGTCTCTCTCTTCACAGAACCTTACCAACTCTCCCATACTGTATCTAAACAGATCACAGAAATCAAAAGCAGGCTCCATTCTGGCGGACGTTCTAGAGAAAAGATTACACAGGGAACCTAGGGGTCTGAGCTTAACACAGGAGTACACAATTCACAAAGGTTCAGCAAGTTCCCTCTCCCAGAGAACTCACACTCACTTGCCTAGTGCCACACACCATTCATTCACACACAACCCCCCCTCGGACTGGGAAGGCAGTTTCTACCACCCCTGATTCCTCAACCTGACCACACGTGATACAGGTACCAAACTCTGGGCGCGGGGCAGGGGAACAAATGTACTTGACACAATTGCACAATGATACCTTCAGGAGAAGAAAATAATGGAACTTCAAAAACAATAATCCCCAAAATGTGGTCATCTAAAATGCAGAGTTTTGTAGTGCGGCCAGTTGCCACTGTGGTACAACGCAAACACAAATCCTTATCCTCACCGCTTGCCGCCAATGTTAGAAATGGGATCCCTGGCTGGCCAGGGTTTGCGCCACAGTCAATCAGAGACCACCACTCCCAAGTCAGGGCAAGGGAGTTACACGCCAAGATAACCCCTGCTCACCCTCTAGGTAACGTGGCGCGAGCAGCAAGGCTAAACTTGGAGGCGATGTGAGTTAAGTATTTGCGCACACACCCCAGCAACAACACCCATGGCCCACCACAAAGGAAACTCCACACAAGGTTATATATAAAAATAGCCTTTGTATTACACCAAAACACATTAGATAGAACACACACTTTACAATGTGCCAACAGGCACGGGCAGAATTTACAGGGGATTATGTACAAGATAGGGCCACCTGGACCACTGTCAGGAATCAGCACTTTTAGGAGTTAGAATATAAAATTACTGTAGCACAAAATATAAAAATAGAGCACACAACCAGTATCTACTGGTAACCAGGACCTCACTAGCACCACCTGTACTAGGAGAACAACCACCTAAGTATCACAATACCTGTAGGGGTATAAGCACATAACACATGATGCATAACATACATTCAGAGGTGTAAGGAACAAGGCACATGATGCATAAACAACACATTCAGCGGTGCAACCCAGGAGAACACATGATGCCTACAAACATTCAGAGGTGTATCAAGGAAGGAAAACACATTATGCAGAACCTACATTCAGAGGTGCAAAGAACAAGGCACATGACGCATTATCAACACATTCAGAGGTGCAGCGCAGGAGAACACAATTGCGCAAAATCCACATTAGCCACCACCTGTGACAGTCCCTGTGTCCCAATGTCAGGGCCTAAACGTGGCAGCTGCCCACGAAGTGCTGGGCAGCTGGGTGAGGATGGGGTAACATGAGGGAGCCTCGCAGGCTCTAAGTAAATCTACTGTCCCCCAAAGAGCCTCGCTGGGCTCTACAATACGCAGTGCTCCTGAGCCTTTCTGGGGCTCTAAACACAATGTGGGCCCTGGAGCCTCGGGACTCCTAATTACAAATGCCCCCTGAGCCCTCTCAGGGCTCTACACAGGAATGGCCGTCGTTGGAGTCCCTCACGGGGGACTCAGAACAAAGAAATGCCCCAAGAGCCTCTCTGGGCTCGAAACAACAAAAATGCCCCGGGGCCCTCGTCAGCCAAACCAGAATGTGGCCTTTGCTCTGGAGGGGAGGAGAGGGCACCGGCAATGTGCCCCGACGCCCCCCCCCCCCTCTCCTCTGCGATCACCTGCACTCACCGGCTCGCTGCAGGACTCCTCTCTGGGGTTGCGGGGCTTCCCTGGACAGCATGGGGCTCTCTGCCAGCACCGGAGACCCGCCTTCTCCAGCCGGTCCCTCACTGGCTGCGGGGCTCTCTGTCAGCCTCCTGGCTACCCTCCGGGGCTCTCCCACGGTCCCGAGAGCCCCGGGAAGGCAGGCACCGCCCTCTCTCTGCCCCGGACAGCTTCAGGCTTCCTCGGGCTGTGGGGGGCAGGACTTCCGGCTCGCCTGTGGGCCGGCCCACGTCCTGCTGCAGCTTGCCTGACTTCCGGTCTGGCAGCCAATGGCAGCGCGACCCCTTGGGTGAGCCTCCAGGCTCTGGGGCGCGCTGCTAAGATCAACGCGGCGAACTTCGAGGGGCAATGCCGGGTGGGCACCGGCTTGAACTAATATACAAAGCGAGGTGGCACTCGCTCAAAGGCGGCAATGTCCCTGGCAGGGCGGGCACCTGCCAGAGGACTCGAAAATCGCCACGAAGCGGGGAAAACGCCGGGTGGACTCCGGCTTCCAAAAGTAATGCGCTCCCTGCGCTAAATGCAAAATAAAGCGCTCTTAAGCGCTAGAAGGGGAAAGAAAAGCGCTCCCAGCGCTATCAATCAAATGCAGCGCCCCCAGGCGCTATAGGACAACAAAGTCCAGCAAAAAGTCCTTGTAGGCAGGCAGGGGGGCAAGGCTGGGCCCAGAGCCAGCACACTGGGTCTCCAGGCAGGGAGACAATCCAAGTGGCCTTCCTCTGGCCCAGCGACAGCAGCAGCAGCCCCCTCAGGATCCTGGAAGAGAACAATTTCTTTGGGGACACAGCCCCATTTTTATACACCACATTCCTTTGTCTAAGGGTGCAGGGTGGGGGAGAAACCAGTCGCAGCTGGTTTTGGAGCACTCTTGATTGCTCAACCACCCATTTCATTCACTGGCAGGGCTAGGGTCATCAGTCGCACCACAGGGGGCGGAGCCAGCATTGTGTGGAAAAAGTCCAGGCCCATCAGGGACCAGGTGCACTCCTCCCAAGCCATCAACATGCTAATCTCACACTCACCACCGGGCAGACCCATCCAGCCTTCCTGGAGCCAGGCTCACCAGCCAGCTCCAGCCAATCACATGCCAGGCATATTTTACATTAATATGCCAAGTCCTAGAAGTGGCATTTGTACACAAGACACACTCATGCCACATACACCATTGCGAAGCATTCACTCTCACGGGTTCGCACATATCAAATTCGAACCTGTACACCCCACGCAACAGGAACTACCAGGGACACATACATTACCCATGCATTCCTATGGGAGGGCAGGCCTATCTCATCACATGCACTCAGAGTGCACACGCACTTTCCACTGGGACACCATGAAAGTGTGCAGAACCCAAAAATCACCATCACCAGGTCACTATTACAAGCAAAAAGTTTAGGGGTGAACCTGCCATAAGGGCCAAGTCCAACACAACCCCCTTCCAGCCAAAACGCAGGGGAGAACAATCACCACCGTGATGGACTTCCCTGCTTGGGGCGATAGAACACGGACGCGGGCCCGCAACTGCAGGGACACCCTCCTGTTCTACGCCACGGTGAACCCATGGGATTCCTTCTCAAACCACTGTCTGGACCAACTGGGCTACCCCACTGGTACTCCCAAGCTGCCCACGGCCAGGACCAGGCCCTGGGCCACCCAGGTGCCACCGGTCCTTGCCTATTCGCAGAGCGGGGGGTAGTAACCCCTGGCACATAGGAGCCATTCTCCACTCTTCCTGTCTGCAAGACAGGACTAGACTGCCACTGGTTCTCCAGCCTAGGGCCTACAACCTCAGGCGGACCAGGAGTCTCAGGGAAGGCTCTCCTCCCCCTACCTCTTCTTCTAGGGTTCCTCCTCCTCCTGCGAGGGGTACCCTTACAACGCCACTCCAACCCAGGGTTTAACCCCTCAGGTTTCACCGGGGTCAGAGGTGGGCTCTCCCACCCTCTGCACCCCCTTCCAGAGGTCTGCCCTCTCCCAACTGGAGAGGTTCCTCTGGAAGAAGCACTGGTCAGAACACTGATTACTGTTGTCCCACCCTTCAGGTCAGGCTGAACCTGAACCTGGCCTCCCAACCTCCGGTCTAAAACCTTTGGTGGAACAATTGCCTGGCACTCCAGGACTTCTGGGGATGCACACACAATCCCCGTGAGGCTAACAAATGACACATCTGTTGTGTGATTGTCTGTCTGGCGCAGATCTCCCGTCCCCTGTCCACCTGACAGTGCGTGACGATCCTCCTGACCAGATGTGGCACCACCCGGGTCCCCCCAAGAAGATCTAGCCCAACTGGCTAGTCCCTGGTCCACTGGTGCATCCACTGGGAAACTCATCCCCCAATCACTCCTCACTTCGGACTTCTGTGCCCTCCCAACTGGAGCCACACTGCCGGACACTGGAACCCCTGGAGCTCTAGTTACAGATGCTCCAGGTTCCCTAGACACTAGGAGATCCTCCTCAAGTGTACTAACAGGACAGCCTAGGTCCCCAACCTGGTGTTCCCTCAAGAAACCACCCAGGCTCTGAGATAGGGCTTCAGGCATCTGAGGACTCTCAGCCTCCCACCGACTCCTGCTCCACTGAGCCAGGTAGTCAGCCTCTCCACCCCTCTCACTATACTGGGACCTAGCTGGGCTACACTGAGCCCCTTCCACCACGCTGGGCTGGAAAATACCTGTACCACTACTGTTGGACTCACTCTCCAATGACTCTACAGGTCCTTTAGCACTTTCCCAGTGCGCTGCTTCCTATGCAAGGGCCCAAGGACTAAAGTGCTCAGACTTCAAGAGGTGCTGGCGCAACTCTGGACAAACAACACTGAGCAACTGCTCTTTGAGAAACATATTCAGTACTCCGTCCCTCTCCTCATCCGAACTAGCCTCCAGCCACTCCCACATTGCATCAGAACAGTCATCCACAAAATACTTCCACTCCTGGTGGGGGGGTTTCCTAAGGTTCCTGAACTTCGTCTTCAACCTGTTGTCCTCCTCTTGGGAACAAGGTACCTTACGTTGGGGACATGGACTGGGACTTCCTGCCCTGAAGTCTAGATAGCTGCCACCACTGGACTCAACCCTCCCTGGGGAATCCAGACAATTAAAACTGCGCTCAAGGGACAATCTATCTTCCTGAGCTAATCTCTCTCTGGCAAAGGCCCTCCCAGCCTCCGCCATCCTCTCCTGAACACCCAGCTGCGCTATCTCCCTGGCATGCTCTAACCTGAGCTTCCCCATAGCCAGCTGGTGCTCCCTCTCTTCCCTCCTATCTACCCACTCCTCGGGGGACAGGGAAAGGGATGAGGCGCTGCCTCCTACGCTGGACCCAGCAAGTGACTCCCTACCTATGGGGTCTTCACTCTCTACTGGCATCCAGGTACTGGCATCTTCTCCCTCCTCATCTGAATCTTCAGGGCTCCCCAGAGACCCACCACCCTCCTGGCGTGAGGCCCGGGCCCTTTCCTCACTGCGCGCAAGATCCCACTGACCCTTTTGCCTTAGGATCAGGCTGCTCCTAAGTTCGGACTGAGTGTCTGACTCATCCACCCCTATCTCTCTCTCTTCACAGAACCTTACCAACTCTCCCATACTGTAACTAAACAGATCACAGAAATCAAAAGCAGGCTCCATTCTGGCGGACGTTCTAGAGAAAAGATTACACAGGGAACCTAGGGGTCTGAGCTTAACACAGGAGTACACAATTCACAAAGGTTCAGTAAGTTCCCTCTCCCAGAGAACTCACACTCACTTGCCTAGTGCCACACACCATTCATTCACACACAACCCCCCTTTGGACTGGTAAGGCAGTTTCTACCACCCCTGATTCCTCAACCTGACCACACGTGACACAGGTACCAAACTCTGGGCGCGGGGCAGGGGAACAAATGTACTTGACACAATTGCACAATGATACCTTCAGGAGAAGAAAATAATGGAACTTCAAAAACAATAATCCCCAAAATGTGGTCATCTAAAATGCAGAGTTTTGTAGTGCGGCCAGTTGCCACTGTGGTACAACGCAAACACAAATCCTTATCCTCACCGCTTGCCGCCAATGTTAGAAATGGGATCCCTGGCTGGCCAGGGGTTGCGCCAAAGTCAGTCAGAGACCACCACTCCCAAGTCAGGGCAAGGGAGTTACACGCCAAGATAACCCCTGCTCACCCTCTAGGTAACGTGGCACGAGCAGAAAGGCTAAACTTGGAGGCGATGTGAGTTAAGTATTTGCGCACGCACCCCAGCAACAACACCCATGGCCCACCACAAAGGAAACTCCACACAAGGTTATATATAAAAATAGCCTTTATATTACACCAAAACACATTAGATAGAACACACACTTTACAATGTGCCAACAGGCACGGGCAGAATATACAGGGGATTATGTACAAGACAGGGCCACCTGGACCACTGTCAGGAATCAGCACTTTTAGAAGTTAGAATATAAAATTACTGTAGCACAAAATATAAAAATAGAGCACACAACCAGTATCTACTGGTAACCAGGACCTCACTAGCACCACCTGTACTAGGAGAACAACCACCTAAGTATCACAATACCTGTAGGGGTATAAGCACATAACACATGATGCATAACATATATTCAGAGGTGTAAGGAACAAGGCACATGATGCATAAACAACACATTCAGCGGTGCAACCCAGGAGAACACATGATGCCTACAAACATTCAGAGGTGTATCAAGGAAGGAAAACACATGATGCAGAACCTACATTCAGAAGTGCAAAGAACAAGGCACATGACGCATTATCAACACATTCAGAGGTGCAGCGCAGGAGAACACAATTGCGCAAAATCCACATTAGCCACCACCTGTGACAGTCCCTGTGTCCCAATGTCAGGGCCTAAACGTGGCAGCTGCCCACGAAGTGCTGGGCAGCTGGGTGAGGATGGGGCAACACGAGGGAGCCTCGCAGGCTCTGAGTAAATCTACTGTCCCCCAAGGAGCCTCGCTGGGCTCTACAATACGCAGTGCTCCTGAGCCTTTCTGGGGCTCTAAACACAATATGGGCCCTGGAGCCTCGGGCTCCTAATTACAAATGCCCCCTGAGCCCTCTCAGGGCTCTACATAGGAATGGCCGTCGTTGGAGTCCCTCACGGGGGACTCAGAACAAAGGAATGCCCCAAGAGCCTCTCTGGGCTCGAAAGAACAAAAATGCCCCGGGACCCTCATGGGCCAAACCAGAATGCGGCCTTTGCTCTGGAGGGGAGGGGCAGGCACCGGCAATGTGCCCCGACGCCCCCCCCCCCCTCTCCTCTGTGATCACCTGCACTCACCGGCTCTCTGCAGGACTCCTCTATGGGGTTGCGGGGCTTCCCTGGACAGCGCGGGGCTCTCTGCCAGCTCCGGAGACCCACCTGCTCCGGCCGGTCCCTCACTGGCTGCGGGGCTCTCTGTCAGCCTCCTGGCTACACTCCGGGGCTCTCCCACGGTCCCGGGAGCCCCGGGAAGGCAGGCACCGCCCTCTCTCTTCCCCGGACAGCTTCAGGCTTCCTAGGGCTGTGGGGGGCAGGACTTCCGGCTCGCCTGCAGCTTTCCTGACTTCCGGTCTGGCAGCCAATGGCAGCGCGACCCCTTGGGCGAGCCTCCAGGCTCTGGGGCGCGCTGCTAAGATCAACGCGGCGAACTTCGAGGGGCAATGCCTTGTGGGCACCGGCTTGAACTAATATACAAAGCGAGGTGGCACTCGCTCAAAGGCGGCAATGTCCCTGGCAGGGCGGGCACCTGCCAGAAGACTCAAAAATCGTCACGCAGCGGGGCAAACGCCGGGTGGACTCCGGCTTCCAAAAGTAAAGCGCTCCCTGCGCTAAATGCAAAATAAAGCGCTCTTAAGTGCTAGAAGGGGAAAGAAAAGCGCTCCCAGCGCTATCAATCAAATGCAGCGCCCCCAGGCGCTATAGGACAACAAAGTCCAGCAAAAAGTCCTTGTAGGCAGGCAGGGGGGCAAGGCTGGGCCCACAGCCAGCACACTGGGTCTCCAGGCAGGGAGACAATCCAAGTGGCGGTCCTCTGGCCCAGCGACAGCAGCAGCAGCCCCCTCAGGATCCTGGAAGAGAACAATTTCTGTGGGGATACAGCCCAATTTTTATACACCACATTCCTTTGTCTAAGGGTGCAGGGTGGGGGAGAAACCAGTCGCAGCTGGTTTTGGAGCACTCTTGATTGCTCAACCACCCATTTCATACGTCGGCGGCCCAACTTTGCCTATCTTCTGTCTTCCAATGGTTAGCTAATGCCCAGTTAAAATGTAACGAAAGCAAATCCGAGATCTTGCTATATGGCTCTTTCCCTGAGGACTTTAGTGACCGTCTTTGGCCACCCGACCTACCCCCTCCGAAAGCTGCGTCAGGCCCAGTGAAGAATTTGGGGGTTTGGTTCGGTAAGAATCTTAAGTTTGAAGACCATATAAACAAAGTCACTGGAGTCTGTTTTTTCACCCTAAAAACTGTGCGCAGGTTTTTCCCTCTATTACCAAAAGAAGCCAAAGAGACTGTTATTCGGGCATTGATACTCTCTCGGTTAGACTACGCTAATGGACTGTTCTCTGGCCTACCGGCTTACCTGATTCATCGCCTTCAGGTTATTCAGAACGCCGCGGCCAGACTCCTGTTCAACGTCCCAAGGCGTTCCAGTGCTCGACCTCTTCTCCGTGCATTGCACTGGCTTCCTGTTGCCCACAGGATCTTATTTAAAATCCTAGTGCTGGCGTATCGAGCCATTCATCACACTGGGCCTGTCTACTTGAGAAAGAGGTTCTCCCTGTACATTCCCAATCGCCCTTTGCGCTCGGCCAATTTGTGCCTAATGACTGTCCCCAAATTCAAATTTTGCAGACTTGGCGGTCAATCGATTTCAGTGAGAGCAGCGAATTCTTGGAATACTTTACCTCTTCATCTAAAAACTGCTCCGACTCTCTGCTCCTTTAAGAAGAGTCTAAAAACCCATCTTTTTAATATTATAGCCTAATCCTCCCCACACCCTGTATTCCTAGATACTTATGCCCACCTAGTCTGCCCAGCCTTCAACGCGCCAGGATACTATTTTTTTAGTAATAGAGCGCGATATAAAAGCCTTTAATAATAATAATAATAATAATTCACTGGCAGGGCTAGGGTCATCAGTCGCACCACAGGGGGCGGAGCCAGCATTGTGTGGGGAAAGTCCAAGCCTATCAGGGACCAGGTGCACTCCTCCCAAGCCATCAACATGCTAATCTCACACTCACCACCGGGCAGACCCATCCTGCCTTCCTGGAGCCAGGCTCACCAGCCAGCTCCAGCCAATCACACGCCAGGCATATTTTACATTAATATGCCAAATCCTAGAAGTGGCATTTGTACACAAGACACACTCATGCCACATACACCATTGCGAAGCATTCACTCTCACGAGTTCGCACATATCAAATTCGAACCTGTACACCCCACGCATCAGGAACTACCAGGGACACATACATTCCCCATGCATTCCTATGGGAGGGCAGGCCTATCTCATCACATGCACTCAGAGTGCGCAGGCACTTTCCACTGGGACACAGTGAAAGTGCGCAGAACCCAAAAATCACCATCACCAGGTCACCATTACAAGCAAAAAGTTTAGGGGTGAACCTGCCATAAGGGCCAAGTCCAACAGGTGCAGTGTATGTGAAAGGTAGGACATTCCCCGGTGTGTGTGGCATGTCCTGATAGTGAATTACTGCCAATTTCGTTTTTCACTATTGCAAAAATATTTGTTCTCATAGGACAGAATGTTTTGTTTATAACATCTTATAAATAGAACTACCCCTGGGAAAAAGGTAAAAACTTTAAGTTTAGTATGCCTGAACTCAGAATCTATAAATGCATCTTTTCATAAAGGTGATTTTTACATTCTGTGTTTGAAAATACCTCTTTTAGAAAGTAGGTTTTTTCTTGCTCAGCCATCCTGTGTGCCTCTGCTGGGCTTGTGAATGGACCGTCTGGCTTTGGGATGACAGGGACTGGGGAGGAACAATGGCTCCAGAGAGCCTAGATGGGCAAGGGATGGGCTGAATAGACCTGGGCTGCATTTAGAGTAGGGGGAAGAGATTTCCTTTCACATGAATGGCCCTAGTCTGCCTCTGACAATGCTGTCTCCACGCACTCTGTTCTGGCTGGGCACAGACACTCTTGGCCCCCTGAGAACAAAGGATTTTGGGCTATAAAAAGTGAGGCCCAAACCCCTAAACTTTAGAACATTTTTGGAACCAAGAAGACTGCCAAGAAGAAGAGCTGGAAAAGCTGAGAGGAGAGACTACCACTTTGCTGTGTGATTTGTTGGGTTGGCCGGTAGTGGCTGCTTCTGTCTTAGGCAGTGAAAGGACTGGACTGAACTGTCTGCAACTTACTTTTTGTGAGTTTCTCCAAGGGCTTGAGGGAGAGCTTACCCCCTGTTCAAGAAGTCTCAGGAACCGCAAAGACTTCAATTTTTTCTGCCCTCAGCACTGGGGAATGTGTGTTTTGTGCTACAACAGAAGAAAAAAGCAACCTTATGTCGTCTACAATGCCGCTGCTGACTCTGTGTCCTGAAGGCACCGCAGAGGGTACCACCGCATCATCGCACCACATCCCTAGTCTCACTAACGCTGCCTCCTGATGCCGCCACTGAGCCGCTGTTTGCACTGCAGCCTGTGGGCACCGCACTCCACACCACCTCGCTTCAAGCCGTCACCCTGGTATCCATGACGAGGACGCTCCATGCTGAGTCTGACATCAATGCCTCTGCTTGCACCATGGTTCGAGGGCACCGCTTTGAACCTACATGTCGCACCGTCCTCATCCCGCACCGCAGTCTTGGCCTACCGATGCCGGCACAATCGACTCCAATTTGTCAGCCAACCACAGTGCTTCAGCAATGATGACGAGCACAGCATCACTTCGCACCGCAGCCCCGGTCTCACTGATGTTACAAAGAGGGGGGTTAAACCCATGCAGTCACGGGGACCTGGGCGCTATGTGATACATATAAAAGGGGGGTCCCCGTAGGAAGGAAATGTGTATTGTGTGTAACAAACACAGCAAAAATAAAAAAATCATAAGGCAAAAATTAAGTGAGCAAATATCAGATTGGCATATATTATTTAATGACCAATGCTTTGTGATTAGCAAGTGCAATCGGAAAATCATGTAGATTAAAGGCCCCAGAGGGGGGGAAAAAGAAAGGGGAATGGGAGGGGTAGTTCTCGAGGAAGTGTAGAGAGGCTATGACACAGTATAAAGAGGTAACAATACAAACTGGCAAAGGTTATCAAAAGATAATCTCAATACAAAAGTCCCAAATCAGGACTACAAATTAAAGAACACATATAAACATTGCAATTCAACGGTCACATCTAATTATTAGAGAATTAAGGAGTGTGCCGGAATGACAAATTAAAGAGAGAACAGTCGACGTTTCGACCCCTATCTATAGGCCAATTGGAGTCCTTTTACGGGGTCTTCATCAGGACGTCAAAATGGGGAAGGAAAGTGGGGTCATTACGCTACGGCACCAATACTGCCTTCTACTTGAGTCACGAACGCGAACTCCGTTCGGTGTAGACAAAGGGGTCCGATACTTTAGTAAGCTACGGCACCAACGCTGCCTGCTGCTTGAAACTCGAACGCGATATCCACACTCAGAGAGGACCCCTTTGTCTACACCGAACGGAGTTCGCGTTCGTGACTCAAGTAGAAGGCAGTATTGGTGCCGTAGCGTAATGGCCCCACTTTCCTTCCCCATTTTGACGTCCTGATGAAGACCCCGTAAAAGGACTCCAATTGGCCTATAGATAGGGGTCGAAACGTCGACTGTTCTCTCTTTAATTTGTCATTCCGGCACACTCCTTAATTCTCTAATAATTAGATGTGACCGTTGAATTGCAATGTTTATATGTGTTCTTTAATTTGTAGTCCTGATTTGGGACTTTTGTATTGAGATTATCTTTTGATAACCTTTGGCAGTTTGTATTGTTACCTCTTTATTCTGTGTCATAGCCTCTCTACACTTCCTCGAGCACTACCCCTCCCATTCCCCTTTCTTTCCCCCCCCCTCTGGGGCCTTTAATCTACATGATTTTCCGATTGCACTTGCTAATCACAAAGCATTGGTCATTAAATAATATATGCCAATCTGATATTTGCTCACTTAATTTTTGCCTTATGATTTTTGTATTTTTGCTGTGTTTGTTACACACAATACACATTTCCTTCCTACGGGGACCCCCCTTTTACCGGTCTCACTGATGACTCTGAACAACTATCACTGAGCTTCTGTCTTCACCGCGACCTGAGGGTACCGCATGCCGCATCGCTGCACTTTGCGCCGCAGCCCCGTCGCCTACCAATGCCGGAGCTCCTGACTTCAACTGCGAGGAGTTCAATCTGAAATGCGTATGACTTCAAGGGCCCGAAGACTCCTGCACCAACCTGCGGAACCAACGCCTGCGGACGCAGAGCTTTTGGGGCTCATTGAGAGGTCGCCGGCGCCCTGCATTTCTAAAGGTACTGTTTTGCGGGTCTTCCCAACACCGTAGCTGGACCGCAACGCTGTGGTCAACCAGAACTGGTTGGATTTTCTGTTCACAATGCCACGAAAGCCCCAGATGGAGCTATCAACTTCAAGGAACTATATTTCATGTCCATTTTCATGGCTGAAGATTTCTAAGTAAAATATTGTGGATTTTTATCATTTTGGTATTGTTGTAAGTATATAAAATATTGGATATATTTATAAAACTAGTGTGGTGTCTGTTTGTAGTGTTTTTACTGTATTACTGTTGGATATGGACAAATGCTTTACACACTACCTCTAAGATAAGCCTAACTGCTTGTGCCAAGCTACCAAGGGGGTGAGCAGGAGGTATTTTAGGAGTGTAACTCTCTTACCCTGACTAGAAGGAAGGGTCCCTACTTGGACAAAGGTGCAAACCCTTGCCAACTAGAGATCCCTGATTTCTAATGCCCCCTTACCTCTTTTATCCCCCTTATCTTTCCACCATTCCCTTTTAATGCACAAAACAGATTAACATGTCTACCACTCAAATTCATTTCATATTGTCCTATACTCACAAACTTTCTGTCAGGGCCCAAAATTACAGAGTGGTTTGCCGACGAGGGCCGCAGCGTTAGAGGTGGGATCAGTGGGGAGTGGGGCTAAAGTAAAAAATAATCAAACCTGTTTCAAAACAGACAATGCAACAATGCTGTATTTCAAAAGCAGATGTAGGTATAAAGAGCACATTTTGCTAATACATTTTTATTAGCAGACAATAGCAATCTTAAAAGGCATCACATAGCTTCATACGCACTTTGAACCTAATTCCATCACAGTCTCTCTCTCTCTCTCTCTCTGTCAGTCAGTCTCTATCTCTCTGTCAGTCAGTCTCTCTCTGTCAGTCAGTCTTGTGCTCTCAGTCAGTCTCTCTCTCTGTCAGTCTCTCTCTCTCTGTCAGTCTCTCTCTCTTAGGGAGTCAGTCTCTCTCAGTTAGTCAGTCAGTTTCTCTCTCTCTGTCAGTCAGTCTCTCTCTCAGTCGGTCAGTCAGTCTCTCTCACTCAGTCAGTCTCTCCCTAGTCAGTCAGTCTCTCTCTAAGTCAGTCAGTTATTCTCTCTCTCAGTCAGTCTCTCTCTTTCTGTCAGTCAGTCTCTCTCTTTCTGTCAGCCAGTCTCTCTCCCAGTCAGTCAGTCTCTCTCTCTAAGTCAGTCAGTCTCTCTCATTCAGTCAGTCTCTCTCTGTCAGTCAGTCACTCTCTCAGTCAGTCTCTCCTCAGTCAGTCAGTCTCTCTCTGTCAGTCTCTCTTTCTGTCAGTCAGTCTCTCTAAGTCAGTTAGTCTCTCTTAGTCAGTCAGTCTCTCTCTCTCTCAGTCAGCATCTCTCTCAGCCAGTCAGTCTCTCTCTCAGTTAGTCTCTCTCTTTCTGTCAGTCAGTCTCTTTCCAAGTCAGTCAGTCTCTCTCGGAGTCAGTCAGTGTCTCTCTCAGTCGGTCTCGCTCTCTCTTTGTCAGTCTGTCTCTCTCAGTCAGTCAGTCTCTCAGTCAGTCAGTCTCTCTGTTAGTCAGTCAGTCTCTATTTCAGTGAGCCTCTCTCTTTCTGTCAGTCAGTCTCTTCCCAAGTCAGTCAGTCTCTCTCTCAGTCAGTCAGTCTCTCTCTCTCTCTCTTTCAGTCAGTCAGTCTCTCTCTCAGTCAGTCAGTCTATCTCAGCCAGTCAATCTCTCTCTAAGTCAGTCAGTCAGTTTCTCTCTTAGTCAGTCAGACTCTCTCTCAGTCAATCTCTCTCTTTCTGTCAGTCAGTCTCTCTCCCAGTCAGTCAGTTTCTTCCTGTCAGTCAGTCTCTCTGTCAGTCAGTCTCTCTCTCAGTCAGTCTCTCTCTCAGTCAGTCAGTGCCTCCCTCTCTGTCAGTCTCTCTCTCAATTATTCAGTCTCTCTCTGTCAACCTCTATCACTCTCTCAGTCAGTCAGTCTCTCTATGTCTGTCTTTCTCAAAGTCACTCAGACAGTCTCTCTATCAGTCAGTCTCTCTCAGTCATTCAGTCTCTCTCTCTTTGTCAATCTCTCTCTCAGTCAGTCAGTCTCTCTCAGTCAGTCAATCTCTCTCTCTGTCAGTCTCTCTCTCTGCCAGTCTCTCTCTCTCTGCCAGTCAGTCAGTTTCACCCTCTCTCTCTCTCTCTCTCTCTCTCTCTCTCTCTCTCTCTCTCTCTCTCTCTCTCTCTCTCTCTCTCTCTTTCTCTCTCTCTCTCTCTCTCTCTCTCGGTCAGTCAGTCAGTCTCTCTGTCAGTCTCTTGCTCTCTCTGTCAGTCTCTCTCTCTCTCAGTCAGCCTCTCTCTCAGCCAGTCAGTCTCTCTCTCAGTTAGTCTCTCGCTTTCTGTCAGTCCGTCTCTTTCCAAGCCAGTCAGTCTCTCTCTGTCAGCCAGTTTCTCTGCCAGGCAGTTAGTCTCTATAAGTCAGTCAGTCTCTCCAAGTCAGTCAGTCTCTCTCGCTCTCAGTCGGTCTCTCTCTCTCTCTCTCTCTCTCTCTCTCTCTCTCTCTCTCTGTCAGTCTGTCTCTCTCATTCAGTCAGTCTCTCAGTCAGTCAGTGTCTCTGTTAGTCAGTCAGTCTCTCTCTCAGTTAGTCTCTCTCTTTCTGTCAGTCAGTCACTTTCCAAGTGAGTCATTCTCTCTCTCATTCAGTCAGTCTCAGTCAGTCAGTTTCCCCCTCTCTCTCTTTCTCTCTCTCTCTCTCTCTCTCTCTCTCTCGGTCAGTCAGTCAGTCTCCCAGTCAGTCGGTCTCTCTCTGTCAGCCAGTTTCCCTCTCAGTCAGTCAGTCTCTCTGTCAGTCTCTCGCTCTCGCTCTCTCTGTCAGTCTCTCTCTCTCTCAGTCAGCCTCTCTCTCAGCCAGTCAGTCGCTTTCTCAGTTAGTCTCTCTCTTTCTGTCAGCCAGTTTCTCTCCCAGGCAGTTAGTCTCTCTAAGTCAGTCAGTCTCTCCCAGTCAGTCAGTTTCTCTCTCTCTAAGTCAGCCTCTCTCTCAGCCACCTAGTCTCTCTCTCAGTTAGTCTCTTTTTCTGTCAGTCAGGCTCTTTCCAAGTCAGTCAGTCTCTCTCTCAGTCAGTCAATCTCTCTCTGTCAGCCAGTTTCTCTCCCAGGCAGTTAGTCTCTCTAAGTCAGTCAGTCTCTCCCAGTCAGTCAGTTTCTCTCTCTCTAAGCCAGCCTCTCTCTCAGCCACTCAGTCTCTCTCTCAGTTAGTCTCTCTTTCTGTCAGTCAGGCTCTTTCCAAGTCAGTCAGTCTCTCTCTCAGTCAGTCAGTTTCTCCTTCTCTCAGTCGGTCTCTCTCTCTCTCTCTCTCTCTCTCTCTCTGTCAGTCTGTCTCTCTCAGTCAGTCAGTCAGTCTCTCAGTCAGTCAGTGTCTCTGTTAGTCAGTCAGTCTCTCTCTCAGTTAGCCTCTCTCTTTCTGTCAGTCAGGCTCTTTCCAAGTCAGTCAGTTTCTCTCTCAGTCAGTCAGTCTCTCCTTCTCTCAGTCGGTCTCTCTCTCTCTCTCTCTCTCTCTCTCTCTCTCTCTCTCTCTCTCTCTCTCTCTCTCTGTCAGTCTGTCTCTCTCAGTCAGTCAGTCAGTCTCTCAGTCAGTCAGTGTCTCTGTTAGTCAGTCAGTCTCTCTCTCAGTTAGCCTCTCTCTTTCTGTCAGTCAGTCTCTTTCCAAGTCAGTCATTCTCTCTCTCAGTCAGTCAGTCGCTCACTCTCTTTCTGTCAGTCAGTCACTTTCCAAGTGAGTCATTCTCTCTCTCATTCAGTCAGTCTCTCTGCCTCAGTCAGTCAGTTTCCCCCTCTCTCTCTTTCTCTCTCTCTTTCTCTCTCTCTCTCTCTCTCTCTCTCTCTCTCTCTCTTGGTCAGTCAGTCAGTCTCCCAGTCAGTCAGTCTCTCTCTGTCAGCCAGTTTCCCTCTCAGTCAGTCAGTCTCTCTGTCAGTCTCTCGCTCTCTCTGTCAGTCTCTCTCTCTGTCAGTCTCTCTCTCTCTCAGCCAGTCAGTCTCTCTCTCAGTTAGTCTCTCTCTTTCTGTCAGCCAGTTTCCCTCCCAGGCAGTTAGTCTATCTAAGTCAGTCAGTCTCTCCCAGTCAGCCAGTTTCTCTTTCTCTAAGTCAGCCTCTCTCTCAGCCACTTATTCTCTCTCTCAGTTAGTCTCTCTTTCTGTCAGTCAGGCTCTTTCCAAGTCAGTCAGTCTCTCTCTCAGTCAGTCAGTCTCTCTCTGTCAGCCAGTTTCTCTCCCAGGCAGTTAGTCTCTCTAAGTCAGTCAGTCTCTCCCAGTCAGTCAGTTTCTCTCTCTCTAAGTCAGCCTCTCTCTCAGCCACTCAGTCTCTCTCTCAGTTAGTCTCTCTTTCTGTCAGCCAGGCTCTTTCCGAGTCAGTCAGTCTCTCTCTCAGTCAGTCAGTCTCTCCTTCTCTCAGTCGGTCTCTCTCTCTCTCTCTCTCTCTCTCTCTCTCTCTCTCTCTCTCTCTGTCAGTCTGTCTCTCTCAGTCAGTCAGTCAGTCTCTCAGTCAGTCAGTGTCTCTATTAGTCAGTCAGTCTCTCTCTCAGTTAGCCTCTCTCTTTCTGTCAGTCAGTCTCTTTCCAAGTCAGTCATTCTCTCTCTCAGTCAGTCAGTCTCTCACTCTCTCTCTCTAGCTCTCTCTCAGTAAGTCAGTCTCTCTCTCTCTGTCAGTCAGTCTCTCTGCCTCAGTCAGTCAGTTTACCTATCTCTCTCTCTCTCTCTCTCTTTCTCTCTCTCTCTCTCTCTCTCGGTCAGTCAGTCAGTCTCTCAGTCAGTCAGTCTCTCTCTGTCAGCCAGTTTCTCTCTCAGTCAGTGAGTCTCTCTGTCAGTCAGTCAGTCTCTCTCTCTCTCTCTGTCAGTCTCTCTCTCTGTCAGCCTCTCTCTCAGCCAGTCAGTCTCTCTCTCAGTTAGTCTCTATCTTTCTGTCAGTTCTATCTTTCTGTCAGTTAGTCTCTTTCCAAGTCAATCAGTCTCTCTCTCAGTCAGTCAGTCTCTCTCTCTCGCTCTCTCTCAGTCAGTCAGTCTCTCCCTCTCTCTCTCTCTCTCTCTCTCTCTCTCTCTCTCTCTCTCAGTCAGTCTCTCTTTCTCTCAGTCAGTCAGTCTCTCTCTGCCAGTCAGTCTCTCTCTCAGTAAATCAGTCTCTCTCAGTCAGTCTCTCTCTCAGCCAGTCAATCTCTCTCAAAGTCAGTCAGTCAGTTTCTCTCTTAGTCAGTCAGCCCCTCTCTCTCAGTCAATCTCTCTCTTCCTGTCAGTCAGTCTCTCTCCCAGTCAGTCAGTTTCTTTCTGTCAGTCAGTCTCTCTCTGTCAGTCAGTCTCTCTCTCAGTCAGTCTCTCTCTCAGTCAGTCTCTCTTAGTCAGTCAGTGTCTCTCTCTCTCTCTCTGTCAGTCTCTCTCAATTAGTCAGTCTCTCTCTCTGTCAACCTCTCTCACTCTCTGTCAGTCAGTCTCTCTCTGTCAGTCTTTCTCTAATTCAGTCAGACAGTCTCTGTCAGTCAGTCTCTCAGTCTCTCTCTCTTTGTCGATCTCTCTCTCTCTCTCAGTCAGTCAGTCAGTCTCTTTCAGTCAGTCAATCTCTCTTTGTCTGTCAGTCTCTCTCTCTGCCAGTCTCTCTCTCTCTGTCAGTCAGTCTCCCTGCCTCTCTCGTCTCCCTCTTTTTGTAAAGATGAAACTCAGGAAACTGGAGTAAATTTGTAGTTTATTTGTAGAGTAACAGACCCTTGATATCACTAGGTGAATATCCCAGCTCCAACTACTTTCTACATTCTAATGCATCTACAGAGGCAGAAGCCAACATTCCACTAGTATTAAAGGAGCAGTGGTGTACAATATAATATGAGAATGTAACACATCTTCTTTCCCAAATAAAAATAAATAAATAAAAAAACTATATACAACAAAATTGAATATAACCATCAACTGTTTACAACATAGTTACAACATATAATCCTTAAGCTTAACAGGTTTCACAATAATGCGTCCTGACAATCTCCTTGGCATAGGGACATCTTCCTTAGGAAGTTCAGTTGACATGGGTTTGACTGAAACAGGAAAAACAGAATTTGGACCTGGTTTCAACACAGGAATGTCACGCAACCTATTTAAACATAGATCACGTTCCAAATCATTGCAAAGGACAATATTGCTCAAATTCCATTTACGCCCATCATCTAATAGTACACAGTTACCCATCACTTCCAACACTTTCTTGGGATGAGACCATTTGGAAGAACCGTCTTTTGATAACCCAAAACGTGAAGATCTTACCCAATCATCAACCTGGACATTACTCACACATTTCTTAATCTTATCATTATGTCTATCAACATATTTTTGTTGGTATGTATTCATCCTACTGCTAAGATTTTCTTTGTAGTTGTGACTAGCAGAAATCTTAAGCATCCATGCAGGAGTTACTTTATTACCAGCTGAACGCCCCTTTAGAAGATGGAATGGAGACACCAAGGTAGCTGAATGTGGAGTATTTCTATAGCTCCAAACCATATTTTTGACAGCGACCTTGCAATCATCTCCATCTATCACAGCTAATTGAATACATTCTTTCAAAACACGATTGAATCTCTCTACCATACCGTTCTCCCTAGGGCAATAAACAGCAGTGGTAATGTGTTTTATTCCACACAAACGCAAGTAACTTTGAAACTCTGAAGCAATAAACTGTGGGCCATTATCGGTAGTAATGCTTTCAGGGAAACCTTCTCTATGGAAAACCTCTTCACAAAAACTTACAACATTAGAAGCCTTAACCTCTTTGACAAATGCAACTTCTGGCCATTTACTGTAATAATCCATTAGGACAATGGCAAACTTCCCAGCAATACTGCCAATGCTAAACGGACCACAGATATCCATAGCCAATTTCTGCCACGGTTTGTCTGGAAACGGAACAGAACTAATAGTAGTTTCTTGGGAAACATGAGATTTGTCGCTACATGTGCATGCAGCACAATTCCTCACACACCTTTCAACATCCTTGTCCATGCCTGGCCACCAGAAATCACACCTACATCTTCTTTTCATGCCGGACATGCCTGAATGTCCCTCATGCATAAGGTCTAGTAATTTATTACGCAAAGAAGACGGTACTACGAGTTTATCGGCTCTTCTAACTACACCAACAACAAGATCGTAAGAGAGTTCAGCCCAAACTGTTTTATACTCAGACAAATCAGAATCACTCCAAGAAAAATTGTTGTACGGTGATGTTAAAAGTGCAATTACTTCCTTCAACACAACATCATCCTGAACAGCTTGTTTCCACACTTCTAAACTAATAGCACCCTTACAAGCTTCATCAACAGTAGCAATTGACCAGTCTTCATCATGATCCACCACATTGTCATCATTGCCAATTGGAAGACGAGATAGACAATCCGCATTAACATTTTTGATACCAGGTACATATTCCATTGAAAAATCGTATTCTTGTAACTTATAAATCCATTTAGCAATTCTAGGAGTAGCCTTCCCTGCACCCTTAGTAGAAAAAATATCAACAAGAGGTTTATGGTCGGTTCTCAACTCAAAATTGGTGCCCCAGACGTAATTCCTGAAATAATTCACACCCCAAAAACAAGCTAGAGCTTCTTTTTCTATTACAGAGTACGAAGGTTCTTCACCCTTCAATGTACGCAAAGCAAATGCTACAACCCAATCGAACTTGCCTTTGACTTGCATTAAAACCGGTCCTAGCCCATATGCACTAGCATCTACCACAATGATCGACTTTTTGTTGGGATCAAAAGGTTTAAGTGCAACTGCATTTGCAATCTCTTTTTTTACATCATCAAAAACTGATTGACATTCAGTACTCCACAAGAATTTTGCACCCTTTTTCATTAACAATCTTAAACAAAAAACCTTAGATGCAAAGTTTGGCACAAATTTGGAATAGTACTCAGCGAGTCCTAAGAATGAACGAAGCTGATCTTTATCACATGGTGACGGGGCATTCTTGATAGCATCTAGTAGATTTTTTTTTGGTTTTACACCTTCGGCAGATAAGGTGTGTCCAAGATACTCAATTTCATTAGTAGCAAATTTACATTTCTCAGCAGCAACAGTTAACCCAGCCTTTTGAAGTTTGCATAACACATTATGCAAAATCATGTCATGTTCAATTTTATCTCCACCCCAAACAAGTACATCATCTTGAAACACTAACATGTTGGGTATACCATCAAGAACTTTGCACATGACTCTCTGAAAAACAGCTGAAGCAGAAGATAAACTAAAAAGGCATTCTTAAAAACTGAAATGCCCCCTCAGGAGTGATAAAGGATGTCAGATGCCGAGACTCAGGATGTAATTTTATCTGATGGTAGGCATTAGATAAATCAATTGACGAAAAGTATTTGGCATCTTTAACAGAAGCAACCATTTCATTGATTTTGGGTAAAGGGTAGCGATCTACCCAAATATTTTTGTTCAAATCTCTCAAATCGACGCACATGCGCAATTTTCCATTAGGTTTTCGTGCCAAAACTACTGGACTAAGCCAATGAGATGCTTCGATTGGTTCAATAATATTTTGCTGACAAAGACGATCAAGTTCTACCTTGAGTTGAGATCTTAACACCAAAGGAACGTTGCGTACCTTATGGACAATAGGTACACAATCGGGTTTAAGGATTATCCGATGTTCACATTATTTGAGACATCCTAATTTAGAATTAAATAGGTCTGGAAATTTTTTATGCCATTCTAACGCTGCTTCATCATCTTGGGTTACTAAGACTTCATCAGAATGTTTTTTATGCCAATTGGGAGATAATAAAACTTGATCTGGATGATTAGGATCAATGGTCATCCCTAAATTCCATAGTTCTTTCCATTCTAGCAAGGCTCTGCCTTTTTCTACAACGTAGCTAGTTCCAAGAGTGTTCCTATCTTTAAAGATGATTTCAGATGTGAAACATCCGATTACAGGTAACTTAAAGCCTAAATAACCCACAGGAGTTCTTTGTGAACAAACCAGAACTGGTTTACCACAAGTTTCCCACATGATCTTATAAATGATAGTATATAATGAACAAGAATCAGCCCAGAGAAATAACTTGTGGTTATTGATAGTGACTTCACATTTAGGAGGATGAATTTCCTCAGAAATATGGTTAACTTCATCATTCCAAATTGCCATAACTTCAATATCACTGTCACTGTTGGAACAATTAGGTTCATCAATAAAATTGACAGAACTTTTCCAAGCATTAGGATTGCCCGATCTACACATTTTTGCAAAATGACCAGACTTATTGCATTTGAAGCAAGTAACATTTGAAGCAGGACACCACGAATTTTCAGTAGTATGCTTAGTATTACCACATCTAAAACAAAACTGTTTGTTAGAAGTAAATGTTTTGCTAGAAGATGGTTTGTTGTATGACAAGGTGCTTTTGTTATTACTGGACGAAAAACGAGGTTTAACCTTAATATCACGTTTGACATAGTATTTACTATCAAAAGTTCTTGGCTTATTAGATACAGTACATACATCACTGGAGTCTTTACTATCAAAAGATTTGCGGTCAGAATTATGTATACTATTTAATTCCTTAACATAACGAGAATTGTTCTCAACTCTCCTAGCAACAGAAATAGTTTTATGTAAGGATGGATCTTTTAAATCTAATAACTTCTCTTGAATTTTTACATTGTTAGTTCTGTTAATGAATTGATCTCTTATGATTTCTTCGTGTAAATCTTTAAATTTACAGGTAACCGCTAATCTTCTTAAAGCAGTAACATACTGTTCTACCGTCTCACCAGCCAATTGTGTTCTTGAAAAGAATTTATGTCTTTCCACCACAATACTGTTTTTTTTACCAAAATTCTCCTCCAAAGCATTCAGTGCATCAAAATATTCATCAGATGAACACAAATCAAGCTTTGAACAATCAAATACAACTTCTTCTTCACTGAGATCTTCATCTCCCCCCACACATACTTTGGAAGTAACACTAGGTACACTCGGAAGTGTTTTTAATACTTTTCTACCTTCAACGCCAAGACTATGTTTAAGTAACGCTAATTTCCGTGAAGCAAGAAACACTTCTCCACCAATGGCTTCAAGGTAAGTTTCAAAAGATTTGCGCCAATCCTCCCAATTCATAGGAGGCACACCAGGATCTTGTAAGAATTTTGGTGGAGCTAAAATATTATTGGTTTCCGTGCTTAATAGTTTATAATGACTAATGAATAAGAAACACACAGAAGAAGAAAAAAAAATAATTAGTGCAGTAATATAATATGAAATAACCTAAAAAAAAATTAAACTAACAAATAAAAGGTAGTAACCGTCGTCTGCGTTGAATACAAGAAGAATACAGTTGTAAAAGCTCAGTACTGTTTGTCTATTGTGAGGAACTTAATAAAGCTCTTTTTTTTTTAGAAACACACCCCAGAATGCTTTGCAAATTACCCAGAATGCATTGCGTGAATGGGGATAGAAAATAAACGAGGAACAAAGGCTGGTGAGTCCGCTGTGTTAATAATGCAGATACATGAGCGCTGGGTTGAGAAAATGTCAATCCGTTTTAATATACGTTCATCTTAAAGCATAGTTTGTTGTTCCTGTGAAAGCATTTTGTTCGACATCGTTTCCTTTTAAAACGTTTACTTAATGCGCAATATACACGCGTTGTTGGACAGGTTGCTAAGTAACACGAAAGTAAATATAAATGGCCGCCACGTTGCGTAGCGTCACAACATCACTTCCACTTGACGCTGCTCTTCATGTGTGACGTTGCAATTTCGATCGGAGACGTGAAGAGTTCTAAAGGTAGGCTCGTGTCATTTCTCTCGTGCAAAATTCATATGGCTGAGATACCCGCCACCCCCTCTCAACACAATCCCCAAGAATTGGGAAACCGGAAACAGTTCTGAACTTTTGGAAGGCGGGAGGGAGTTACCCTCCCGGCCGTATTTATTAAAATATGAAACAAAATCAAAAACATTAAAATAACAGTTTCATATCATGTACAATTTCATATCCATATTACGATGTTTGGCTAACCTTAACACATATCTAATACAAAGGTTCTCCTAGCCGATACTAACATCCTTACAAAATGCATTTCAAATTGAAATTGTACATCCTAACGTTAAGGGCCAACGGCAAGGTCGTAACCGGTGTCAGATCCCTAAACCAGAACTCCCCCCTCACTTGTGAGGGGCGGCCGCACAGAGGACTGCACCTCATGTGCCATACCAATTTCCCTTGTCTTGACGGGGGCCCCTGTTAACTCGACGCCATCTACGTGGTCGTCCGAGGACTCGTGTGAGGTGTCTAGAAGGTAGCGTAGACCCCCTCCCCACCCCACACAACTTACCACATCTGCCGTCGCAGATGTCCTGGCCCCGGGAAATTCCCAGGAGGGGCCCGTAGCCCCTCCTATCCAGGGAGGGGCCTTGACCGCCTTCCCTTTCCTTTAGGCGTCCCGTCCTTTAGAAGGGACCGCCTCCCCGTTGAGGGGCCAATGGCCACCTCCCCCCGGGCGCTCCCATCCGTAATGGGTGACGCCCCCCCCTAGGGATCTTCCAATGACTGCTCACCGATCATGACCTTACCGCCCGACCAAACAATAAATACGACAAGATTAATTACTAAAGAGAAAAAGACATTCCTACTTTAAACAGATCAAGTATAAACCCTTTAAAACATTACTAATCACTCTGATGCAAGTCTTTAATAAAGCATACTGCAAAGAATTATCCACTTTATTGCAACCGAATCACAAACTTTATTCAGAAACAACCTGCAAGAAAACTACTACGTAAAATGACTACATACCAAAACAACTTGCTGTCTTCAGGGATGGTGGGTGGGTTCAAAATTGGCTCTTCGTTCCGTCTCGAGCTCACGTGCAGCGAGGAGGTGCAGCTTCAGAGCACAGGAACAAGAGGATGCTTCCTTGGATTGTCGCTCCTTTTATTCTTCTTTGGGCGGGCGTAAACCCGCCTCCTCCTGCCCCCAGGGGCGTGGCTGACGGCTTCAGTGTCTAGGACAACCCACTCTTGGGCGGGAAAAAGCGCGCCCCGGCTACGCCGCTTTGGGCATACCAGCCGAGACGCGCCTCCCGCCCAAAATGGCTTCCCGGGGGGATCGGGGTACTCCACCATACGTTCGGGGGGACCGAGTGGTCGCCCCTTTCCATATAGCTGAGATACCCGCCACCCCCTCTCAACACAATCCCCAAGAATTGGGAAACCCGAAACAGTTCTGAACTTTTGGAAGGCGGGAGGGAGTTACCCTCCCGGCCGTATTTATTAAAATATGAAACAAAATCAAAAACATTAAAATAACAGTTTCATATCATGTACAATTTCATATCCATATTACGATGTTTGGCTAACCTTAACACATATCTAATACAAAGGTTCTCCTAGCCGATACTAACATCCTTACAAAATGCATTTCAAATTGAAATTGTACATCCTAACGTTAAGGGCCAACGGCAAGGTCGTAACCGGTGTCAGATCCCTAAACCAGAACTCCCCCCTCACTTGTGAGGGGCGGCCGCACAGAGGACTGCACCTCATGTGCCATACCAATTTCCCTTGTCTTGACGGGGGCCCCTGTTAACTCGACGCCATCTACGTGGTCGTCCGAGGACTCGTGTGAGGTGTCTAGAAGGTAGCGTAGACCCCCCTCCCCACCCCACACAACTTACCACATCTGCCGTCGCAGATGTCCTGGCCCCGGGAAATTCCCAGGAGGGGCCCGTAGCCCCTCCTATCCAGGGAGGGGCCTTGACCGCCTTCCCTTTCCTTTAGGCGTCCCGTCCTTTAGAAGGGACCGCCTCCCCATTGAGGGGCCAATGGCCACCTCCCCCCGGGCGCTCCCATCCGTAATGGGTGACGCCCCCCCCTAGGGATCTTCCAATGACTGCTCACCGATCATGACCTTACCGCCACAGGCCGGATAGTTGACCGGCTATCCGGACCCCCCACAAAACTCCTACCTAAAGGTCATGCTGTAAACTCCTTAACCAGGCTACGAGGTCTCCTATGAGTAAGGCATTCCCCACCCGGGACAAATGGACCCCATCTTCTAGATACATATTGTCCCCCCTGATACAACCATGAGGAATCGAATGCAATGTACTGGTACGGAACAGTCTACCCAGCTTGTTATTCACCTTTTTCACAGAATGATTTAATGCAGACACTGAATTAGCCCCCCGCCACACTTTTCGTGGAATCATATGGGACCATGCAATCGTGCACCCTGGAACTCTTCTCGCCAACCAACTTACTGTGGATAGTATCGCCTCGAGAAGTAGTCGTCTACCAGTGGTCACCAAATCATTGCCCCCAAGATGTACTATGAGTATAGATGGCGGTGACCTTGTCCGCCCTAACAAACCCTCGAGAAAATGTTGAAACTGGTCAATACAGAGCCCGCCCCTTCCGTAGAAGGTCACCCTGTACCCGTATTCCCCAGCTGTGTGAATCATGTCACCTGCTTTGAATACGTCCGCGGCACGCCTCACGTATGAGTGGCCCACGACCCACACCACTCTTTCCTCAGCCGGTGATCTCTGACCGCTGGTTCCCAGGTGTCGGGTCGACTGCACAGTCCGCCCCGCCTCGTAGGTTTGCGAAACTGTAACCAAACAAAGACAAGAAGTGTGAGTACATGATATCAGCTTCACAACATGTGCAACCGCACATACCTTTTGTAACAATTCGAGGACCAACGCCCCAACTCTTTCACTTTTTCCACACTCAGACCCCTGGCTGTAGCCTCTGTAGCAGCCCCTATCCGGAAGGAATGAGTCCCAAACTCGCCCGGGTTCAAGCCCGCGGCCGAAATTGCCATTGCAAGCACCCGCTGGAACTGAAACCTTGTCAGTGGGGTGGCATCTGCGTGCCTCAGCAATGTCCCCCCCCCCATGATGCCGCCCTCTGCGCCAAATACTCCTCAATGCATGCAACCGGGCACATGGGAGATCCGGGAATCCGCTGGACTACTACACTGTCCCCGATCGCCCCCTGATCGGTCTTGGACCTGACAAACGAGACAATCATCGTCTCCCCTTTCACTTGAATGTGCTCTCGGCACAAACCACCCCCCATATCCTGCTTGTTTCTTGCCACCATTTCGCTTACCCGCATAGCCCCATGGAATGCTAATGCAAAAGCGGCCCGGAATAACACTGTTTCCGACTGGGATGAACATGTTGCAGGGAGTACGGACAGTAACAGGGCCAACCTATCCAGACCTATCGGGTGCCTTTCATCTATTCTGCGACCCTCAAGGCGTTGCCACCCACGCAGCGCTTTCTGTACTACGAAAGACGCTGTAGGATCCTGGATACCATGGGCCCGCGCCATGAAGGAAATGGCGGCCCGATGCCTCTGGGCCGTAGCCACCGATTTGCCTGCCCTGCGTAATGACAGTAAAAACTCTATGACAAATTCTTCCTGGCCCCAAAGCTCCCTCCTAACAGAACCCAAAAAGGACCAATAGGAACGGAATGCCCCTTCATATGCCTTCCTTGTCCTGGGTGCTAAACTCTCTCCCACGAGGTTTTGTAGTTCAGGGCACCGAGAGACCAGAGAGCTTCGGGAAATAGGGCCGCCACCGGGTCCGCTGTGGGCAGAAAACCCCAGAAGGCCTGCATACGGAAACGAGAAAGCGCATCAGCAGCCTGATTCAGCACCCCTGGCACATGCCTCGCTCTAAAGAGCACGTTCAATTGCATACATAGTAAAACAATTTCTTTGAGCAACCTCAGAATCCATTTACATCGTGCTGCCTGACTATTGATACACTCAACCACGGTCATGTTATCAGACCAGAACACCACAGAGTGATCCCTAAACCCCTCAGGCCATGTTTTCAAAGCCACCAGAATAGGGAACAGTTCGAGAAAAGCAATGTTACTTGTAAGCCCACACTTGTGCCACCATGGCGGCCACCTTTGAGCCGTCCAGTGATTGCCAAATATGGCGCCAAAGCCTATACTGCCCGCCGAATCTGTCCACAGCCCCAACTCCTCGGAGGACACCGCCGGCTTGGTCCAGACAACCGCCAGGAATGCCAACCAAATGCGCATGTCCTGGCGAATCTCTGCCGAGAGCCTCGTGCGGTGGTGCCCCTCTTTAAGACCGACCATGGCTTGTGCAATCGATCGGGAAAAAGGGCGGGCCATTGGCATTATCCTAAGGGCAAAATTCAACTGACCCACAGTCTGTTGCAATTGATGCAAGTTCACCTTAGTTTCCCTAATGCATGCCTCAAGCGAGGCCCTGAATTTCCGCACCTTTTCTTCTGGCAACCGGAAGCAACCTTCTTCGGAATCGAGCTCTATTCCAAGAAACTCGAGCGAAGTTGATGGCCCCACAGTCTTACATGGCGCCAATGGCACACCAAACTGCCTCATCAGATCACAAAATTCTTTTAAAGCCTGTGCACATTCTGTATCCCCGGCAGCCCCCAGGAACAGAAAATCGTCAAGGTAATGCATAACATGCTGAAACCCCGTCATTCTTGTGAATGCCCATTGCAGGAAACAACTGAATTTCTCAAAATAAGCACAAGATATGGAACAGCCCATTGGCATACATTTATCCATGTAATAGCGCCCCTGAAACATAAAGCCCAGGAGACGCTGATCGTCTGGGTGTACCGGGAGCAACCGGAACGCTGACTCGATGTCTGATTTGGCCATCAGCGCTCCGGGCCCCAGGCGATTCAACATGGCGACTGCATCATCGAAGGATGCGTACCGCACCGAACAAACCTCCGGGTCTATCGCATCATTAACTGACAGACCTCTTGGAGCTGACAAATTATGAATCAGTCTAAACTCACCCGGGTCCTTCTTGGGGACCACTCCCAAGGGTGAACAAACAAAATTAGGAACTGGTGGCATGTCGAATGGTCCCGCAACCCGACCCCGGGCCACCTCTTTCCCAATCTTCGCTTGCACCACCGCCGTATTATGCAGGACCGATAGTTGGTTCCTACAATGCGCTTTACCCTGAAAATTCCCCACCGGGATGCGGAAACCATAGGAAAAACCGTCTCGCAACACCCCAGCGGAGACATGATCCGGGTATTCACTGAGCCAAGGAATCATTGCCATGGTATCAACTGGTGTAGGTAAAGGCGCCCCTCGGACTATGTCAGACCTGTTTGGCGCTTCCCCTACTTCCGTTATCACCCGTTTTGGCTCTGCACATGGTCTCGGGATGCGAGGACTGTCCACACCCCCCACAGTCGTGCCTAAACTTGCATGACCCCTGGGGCCTCGTACACTTTCCCCTGTTAAAGTTCCAGCATAACCCTTTCTTACCTGCATTGTCCTTTGGACCTTGGGTGATGCTCATTACTTGCCCCCGCCCGAAAGGGCGCCCCAGATGAATGGCGGGAAAACTCACCCCCGCCCCCCCCAACAATGGCGCCTTTAACATGCCTGAGTTCTCCATTTTTTGCCAAGAAATGGCTCTTCGTTCCGTCTCGAGCTCACGTGCAGCGAGGAGGTGCAGCTTCAGAGCACAGGAACAAGAGGATGCTTCCTTGGATTGTCGCTCCTTTTATTCTTCTTTGGGCGGGCGTAAACCCGCCTCCTCCTGCCCCCAGGGGCGTGGCTGATGGCTTCAGTGTCTAGGACAACCCACTCTTGGGCGGGAAAAAGCGCGCCCCGGCTACGCCGCTTTGGGCATACCAGCCGAGACGCGCCTGCCGCCCAAAATGGCTTCCCGGGGGGATCGGGGTACTCCACCATACGTTCGGGGCGACCGAGTGGTCGCCCCTTTCCAAAAGACGCTTCTTTCAAAAGACGCAGAGAAATGCTCGATGTTTTATTTACATTTCTCTCCCTTGACTCAGATTGCAACACGATCCTCAACGAAGTGTAGATAAAATCAGCAATATAACAAAAAGGTCCGCTGGACCATTTAAAAACAAGAGAAGAGTTCTTAAATATCGTTGTTTCCTCTACTTTTAAGCAAAACGGTTGGAATTAAAAATGTCAGAGCAGCAAAACGATTGGAATTAAAATGTCAGAGTTCCTTAAATAACGTTGTTTTCTCTACTTTTAAGTAAAACGAATGGAATTAAAATGTCAGTAATTAATAAGGATCTCTTGAACTCACCGTGGTTTGAAAAAAAAAACAGTGTTGTTGGTTGATGAATTCAGTTCTTTCTTTGTTGTATTATTCTTGCTTGAAATATCTTGATCTCTTCTGGATTATTTCACTTGGTAAACGGATTTATAACATGAAGATTGAATTTGTTGTGATGAACGCAGAATCTTCTTTATGGTTTCCTTTTTTTTTTAAACTTGCATGAAGATATCCAAGGGTCAAGATGGGTTGTTTCCTCCTTCGTCGCCACTTTTGTAAAGATGAAACTCAGGAAACTGGAGTATATTTGTAGTTTATTTGTAGAGTAACAGACCCTTGATATCACTAGGAGAATATCCCAGCTCCAACTACTTTCTACATTCTAATGCATCTACAGAGGCAGAAGCCAACATTCCACTAGTATTAAAGGAGCAGTGGTGTACAATATAATATGAGAATGTAACACCTCTCTTTCTTTCTCTCTCTCTCTCTAACTCTCTCTCTCTCTCGATCAGTCAGTCAGTCTCTCTCTGTCAGCCATTTTCTCTCTCAGTCAGTCAGTCTCTATGTCAGTCAGTCAGTCTCTCTCTCTCTCGGGCAGTCTCTCTCTATATCTCTGTCAGTCTGTCAGTCTCTCCCTCTCAGTCACTCTCACTCTCTTAGTTAGTCTCAATCTGTTAGTCTCACAGCCAGTCAGTATCCCAGTCAGTCAGTCTCTCTCTCCTCTCTTTCTCCTCTCTCCCCATTCTCTCTCTCCTCTCTCTATCTCTCTATCTCTCTCTCAATCCTCTTTATCTCTCTCTCTCTCTCTCTCTCTCTCTCTCTGCCCCGGAGCATGGGTACATTACCTGAAAGTGCGCGGGCCTCCAAGGAAGGCCTGCTGGGCCTCCAGTGGCCCACGGGCGGTACTATGAGTGCCAATCCAAATAGCTGACTAACATATTCACCACTTCAATTACTTTCATTTTTCAATATACTAATTCACCACTAATCCTTTATGGGTTCCGGAGTAGCATGCTACTCGCCGAAAAAGCCCTTCAACACATCATCAGGAGGAGCCAGCGCTGTATAAATGCAAACCTTTTTTTCCACTATCCTTCACAATCCTAATAACTGACGAACATATCCACCACTCAAATTATTTTTATATTTCACCATACTAATTCACCACTAATCCTTTATGGGTTCCGGAATAGTGTGTTACTTGCTGAAAAAGCACTTCCATACCTCATATGGGTAGAAGGCGATATATATAAATGCACACCTTTTTCCCTCTTTTATCTCTCCACTATCCTTCTAAATCCAAATAAATGACTCACATATCCAGCACTCAAATTACTTTGCTATTACACTATACTAATTCAACATTAATCCTTTATGGGTTCCGGAGTAGCGAGTTGCTCACTGAAAAGGCACTTTGACGCCTGATCAAGGGAAGTAAGTGCTACATAAATGCAATTACAATTACAATATGTAGCTTCTTGATTCATAAACCTCCATTCCCATGGGCATGAAACATATTTTAACCTTCTAATATTAAATATTTCATTGCATAAACAATGAACTATGCTATAGAAAAGAAACATCAACTTGCAAAAACACTGTTTAGCAATACATTTCATTAACACAAACAAGAAATCCTGTTTTACAATATACAACTATTATATTCAAGCACAGTCTGAAATATGGGGTATATAGGAAGTTTAGTTACCACAATCAAATGTTCCTCAGCTAAATGTAATACATTTGTTAAACTAGGACATTCTGCAGTTATAAGGAATATTTATTAGCCTGTCACATTAAGGTTGGTCTCTAAATTTCATTGTGCACTTTTCAATATTGTCAAGTTCACTTCTAGCTAAAAGAAACTTGCATTTAAGCATTTCTAGGGCCTATAAGAATATCTAAGATCGCCTAGTGCGTTTTGCATGTTAAAAGTATGTAATTTCATTAAAAAAATACACGTTAATCATTCCACACACAGCTGTTATTCTACATAGTTTGCATCTTAATTAATTATCATCTCACTAAATATCTCTCTCTTACTAGCTGTCTCTATCTCCATCAGTCTCCTCTATATCTGTCACCATCTCTGTCTCTCATCCTCTCTGTATCTAATTGCCCCTGTCTGTACTTTCCATCTATATCTGTCTCTGTCCATCGGTCCCAGTCTGCCACTGCCTGTATCTAGCTGTCTAGGCCTGTCTGTTTTTCGATCTGTCACTAGCTAAATAATTGTATATCGTTCTCGATCTTTCTATCTCATCTATATGCCTGCCTCAACTCTCTATTTCTAAATTTTCTCGAGCTCTTACATCTATTTACATATCTGCCAATCTATCTTTCAGTTTAAGCTCTCTCATCGTATCAGTTTGAACTTCCACTTATTAACAACACTATGTTGCAGTTCCAAAAATAATTAGATAAGTTAAGTTAACAAATCGTTAATTGTTGCTCTATTTACATTTTGAAGAACAAAACACTACTATTGAATTGCTACAGATATTTCCTGCTTTGCCATTTTTATGTTTAAAAAAATCTATATAATATAACATTTTTACAAAGTCAAATGTTGATAAAAACCTGTTAAATGAACCAAGATTCTCTTTATTATGCTCCAATTCCAAAACAAAACAATACACAAATCATAATAAAACACACTTCAAAGCGGAGTCTGTTCGCTCATGACAATACTTGTTCTAGATCGAGACACACCGAATATAAATATTTGTCAAATAAATTGCAGTTCCGCACATGATTATATGAAATAATGATTTTCCCCAAATAGATCTTCTAAACTCACACTTGCAAGTAAGATTTGGCACAGTTGTGGCCTTTTTTCTTTTTCATCCAAAAAAAACAGTATTGACACACTAAACGTTACGCAAAAAAATCAAAAAAAAAATACGAATAGCATACGACATTTTTGGCACACTTTTGAAAATATGAAAGATGCATTTTGTTAGCAGATGTTGAGATCTAGTAGCAATGGCACTTTTAAGCTCTGTAGAGCGAGTCATATTTCACAAATGTGTGCAGTCTGGTTGAAAGCCGGCGTTTATTTTTGAAGGGACTAATTTATGCCAGGAAACCGCATTTGAGCCCCAAAGAAAAGTAACAGCAATTTGCATCATAGACGCATAAAGGAACTTCAGTGTTCGTGTCCCTTGTTTAAAGGCTGGGAAGCCGTCCCCGATGGCATATAAATGTGGGGCCATCTGGATGACTATGTGAACAGTTTCTTAATGCGCGTGAGCCTCAGCACAAAGCCAAGGCCGGGTACATGCTCCCTACTGCTGAGAGCTGGCCGCCCATGTGCCTTCCATTAATCCTTATGTGCTGTTGCTTACAATGACAGACTTAACTGCCTATTTGCTATTTTAATGGCCTTCGGAATAATGCAGTAAAGGAGGGCCACATTATGCGACATGGTTGGCTATATTATGCGGCAAGGATAATCAGATGCTCCCTAGTGTGTTAAATTATGTGGCAGTATTTGTTGGGATTTAATTATTGTAATACCTTTGCCTGCTGTCTGGGCAAAAGTTCCACCTCATTAGTTTCACTTTCCTGAATAGAGCAAACAATTCAAAAGTGACCAATTAAGCTTTGCAAATGGCTTGCCACTTCGCTTGCAGAGTTATTTTCTAGTTCCTTTAAAACCGTTTGAACTCGAAAGATATTTTGAGAGAAATCGGCAAATTGTGCCACAGATTGTGGATTATGTTGTCGAAAATGTGGAAAAATAACTATGGAATTTCCATTGATCCAAAAGCAACCCCATACTACTGCAAACATACATAAATTAATTTCCTGTGAAATGCCTAACGTGACTAAATATACACGTTTTACCTTTGTGAATACGCCACAATTAAGTTAGTTAGTTTCACATTCTCAGATACATTCGGCTGTAGGGCTCGCTGAAGCAGTCTTGCTGTGACAAAAAATCGTGTGGTAAAAAATATGTCATAAGGGATGTAACTGCTTTAGATTATTGTTTTTTTTCTGATCTGATCTCTGATTCCTTGCGTAAATTTCTCTGAAGTGGGAGCAGTAGGTTGCAGGATATGTCTGAAGACAATCCATGGCTTTGGGTTAGCTTGCTGAACATTTGCAAGGGACCCAGAACCCATATCCACAGACAGTGACATAAGCGCATTTACCAGCATCCATCTCTACACCTCTAGCTTCCTGCTAAAACCAGCTTTAAGATAAGGAGCCAAAGAAGTGACCTTCATTCCCCAGCATTTATCTAAAACAATACATATCTCTCCGTATCTATATTTATAGAAAGTGACGTTACTTACTCCCAGCAGTCAAACCATCTTTTTTTTTTCTTTTTTTGATTTCAAGAAGATTAAAAGAAGAAGTCGGAGAAGTGGACTCCACCCCCTGCATTCCTTTCCCCAGGGAGTGACATCACCACATTTCCCAGAATCCACCTCTACAAAAAGTAACATCACATTTCACCTACTTCCTAGGATGTCCCTAGTAAAGGGCCGAGACAGGCAAGTGCACCTCCTTATCAGGCCCAGTCAGGCCAGGAAGGGCTTTGTGCCAGAACCTACCCTACTGCAACCTACACTATAATATCCCATCATGTACCTCACCCAAGCACATGATACTACCAACTACTGCCATACATAAAAAATGCATCATTATTCGGATAAGAAGTATCCATAAAAGTCGATTAAAACACAATAAAAGCCACATGCAATATACAATAAAATATATACATTTTAAAAAAAACACAGTCCATAAAAGTACATGTTTAAAATCCATGTCAGTCATAACCATAATAGTAATTCAATGATTAGGCAAGTTAGGTATAGATACTAATCTAAAAGGTTTTAATCGAAAAATCAGCTAGAAAATGGTTTTCAGAAAAGCACCTATGTAAAAAATTGACTCATCATCATTAATTTGGTTCAGTGTGCTATATGCTACCCTAAAATCGGAAATGTTCAAACTGTTAATTAATGGGAGTAAAATACGTTTTGTGTATAAAAAATAATATACAACAAAAAAATAAAAACTGCAAAATAGATTGACGCGATCTCCCAGTAAATGGGCAGGGTAGGTAATTAAGGTTTGTTTGAAAGCCTAAAGGGAACCATAACAGTATTTAATTTAATGATGTCAGCCTTATATCGAAACAATAGGTTCTGTTCACTATGGCCCAGTGGTTTGGTCTGATACCCTGCAAGTGATCTATCCATATAAATGTTCCCATAGGCTGCACTCTACTTCTAAGTTTCCATAGCTAATCTTTCATCCTGAGAAAGTTTGAACAAGGCCAGCTGCAGCTGTTTTTTTACTAACAACTTGGGCGCTTCCAGCGTTCTCAAACAAATGTTGGTAGCCGACCTTTCGCAGACAAGATTCCACCGCTAACAACCAAGGAATGCCCTTGCCTTCATCACAGGTAAGGCAATGTGAGATAATGTCTCTTGTGAGACTTGTCTCCTTATTTGTCCCGACTGCTAGCTATAATAGGGTGGCGCGGGCGCTGATGTAATTTTCAATAAAAAGTATGTTCAATTCACTAAGACAAAATTAGAAGTGGAAATGGGATCCCCTAGAACTGTTTGGAAAAATCTATTTTCTTCCACCTGGATTGAGTTACAATTAGTGATATCCCAGACCTCAGCCCCATTTGTAGCCATCGGGAGGCATTGAATTTAAAAAATTTGCAAAAGAAGCAGAAGTGCACCACCCTTCTGGGGTTGCGGTAAAGTAAACAATGAGCCAGTCGCCCTGGAAAATGTGTTCGTACTGTGTGCGATATGCGCCATCCATAGCCCATTCTTAGCAAAAACTAGACCCAAATAGGAAAAACTGCTAGTGCGTTTTAATCTAATCTCACCCACAGTGAGGGAAGCTAGATTGTACTTTCTCGGGCCGCAGGCCATAATATAAGATTTATTAAAATTAGCACGTAAATCTATGGAAGCCATAGCATTTATGAAACCTTGAACTAACATTTGCAGAGGCCTGGAGCATCAGTCATCAGTACGGCATCATCTGCATACAGCAAAGATGTCAACAAAGAGCCATTAACTTTAGGGACATCAGTGGTGATGGTTGATTAAAAGGGGTGTAGATCAATAATATATAGAATAAATAAAAGAGGAGCTAAAACACATTCTTGTCTCATGTCCCCAAAAAGGCCTTTACCACTATATATAAAAATACCTAAATCACTAGACACCTCCCCCTGGGTGTTTATTCAAATTCTTGCCTTCATGTCCCTGTGCAAATAGGCTTAAGATTGCACCAGCGCTTCATCCATCCCATATGCTAAAAGATTAGACAACAGCTTCAAGGAATCAGCACAATTTAATATTGAGGTAGAATCCATAAATGCCAAATATACACTTCCGGAAAGAATACCGAAGGAGAAGGACTCCGACATAGGAGAAAATACACTGTGCCCTAATCGGCACGTTTTTAGCGACACGGCTAAAATTGAAGATTTCCCCTTATCCTCTGAATCAAGGATTTGGACAGCATATAAAGGAACACCCGATCTTTTAATCAAAGCAAGTGGGACATATTCGCCAGTGTTTGAATCCACACTATTGAAATATCCAGTTTTGGAGCCATTGTATTACCAAGACACGACATCAAGCCCTGAAGAAGCCTGTGTTTGGGCAAAACGTGTAGGCTGTGGATTTTGGCTGTGGATTTTATGATGCACAATAAAAGCACTTGAAAATCACGTCACCGTTTGGAAAGCTATTACTCCTGTCATCTATGTTGATTTATATGTATGGCATTTAAAGCTACTAATAAGTATTGATACGCTTTGCCTCTCCATTGTTGTGCTAATTAAGTTTATATGTTAAGGCCATTTCTGGGGGCTGGTCTTAGGAGGTGGGCAAGAGTGGAAACCATAGCGTGAACCAAAGAATGGTTGTTACAACTGTCAGTTAGTGCAGCAATAGTGCCTGCCACCTTTTCTGTGTTGTAAGCCAAATATAAAGGGGAATTTTGGACTATAGTATATTTCCCAATGAGCAGGTTAAGTTTAAGGAACTGCTCAAGTGTACCAACCTTAGACCTTAGACCTAAAACAGTACTGGAATGGATATAAGATGGTCTCTTGTGCCCATTCCTTTATCCGATCACAGAGAACCCTGTGAGAAGTTGGCCCGATATGCAACGTTCGCTATTCTAGCGACCGCTATGTATCGTTCCAACGACCCTTATGGTGTTTGGTTGTAAGTCAACCTATAGACCAGCTATCCTAGTAGCGTGGATACGAGCAGTCTAAGGCTAAAGACTCGAGAGGGCGTGTTAAGCCAGCTGTTTACCACACATGTACCCCTTGAATACCCAGTGAAAGGACACCACACAAGTGTTATGAAAATAAACAGGATATTTATTAAGAATCACAACAGCCCTGTACTCTTTATGAGGACAGGGTACTAAGCACAAACCACATCTCTTTAGCAAATACTTCAAGTGCACAATTAAAACAAGTGTCCGAGGACACGGAAAGGTTAAGGTCTCGGGCGGACCCGATAAGGCAAGTCGGAAGCGAGGGACTCGGGACCCTAGAGTAAGGAGGCTATGCAGGCACCGAAATGCCGAGTTACCTAGCCACGAGGGCTGCGGCTGCACAAGTCTTACAGGCGTCGGGGTCTTCGCTGACGAGCCAGGAGCCGGAAGAAAGGAGTTGCTGGCCGGCGACCAGTGCTGAATAGTTCGTAGAGATCCAAGCCTGGATCGGAGATTGATGAAACCTGAAAGCAGAGGGGACCAAGTTCGTACTACTAGCCAGTAGTCAGAGGGTACCAGGAAGGCACCGGTTGGCCGTCACCTCGACTAGGTGAGTGGGCGACGCTAGGCTCTGCAGTCTCACGGACCAGGAGGCGTTGTCGGCGACCACGGTGGAGGTGCGAGCTGTCCCACGAAGGATGATGCTGTCGGCGTCGCTGGGCCCAGGATGGGGCAACAAGCCTTGGCAGATCTCAGGGCCACGGAGTGGGCCTAAGATGGCGTCTTGAGTGGACCAGGAGGGTCCGGGGTGCTTCTCGCAAAGATGGAAGCAAGGGCCAGTCTGGAGCAACCAGACCGGCAGTGATGATTCTCGGATGTCGTCACAGAAGGGCACAAGCCAGCGGCGAGTGACCAGACAACGTGCTGAGCAGCGAGCAGAAGGGCCCCACGCAGATCGTGGAGATGCTGGGAGACTGCACTTCGGTGCTAGAGCGGCTCAGGGTCGGGGCTTCTCGGACCCCAGAGCACTCACCAGAGAGTTACCTCGATGGTCGTGCTGGTTTTTAAGAGCGTGCAGGTTCTGATGATGGCCGGTCCCTCGAGGTCTCGTCGCACCCACAGATCACAGCTGAGCTGATGACGTGGGTAGAGGTCAGAGGTGCCAGGGAAGCCGGTTCTCGTTGAGCTGGGCCGTCGGATCCTTGAGGAAGGACTTGCAGCAAACCGCAGAGTTCTTAGTTGGTGCCCGCTGATGCAGGGTGACTACTCCTTAGCCACAAGGGAGAAATCTTGAGAAGAGTCTTGAGTGTCCTTTCGTAGAAAGTAGTTCTTGATTCAAAGATGATCTAATTTGGAAGGGTCCCCGCTCTGGTCTTTATCCTAAAGAAAGGGGTGGGTACATGACTAGGTCCTGCCCTAAGGGTGGGACCAGGAAGGGGGGTAGTTACGCCCCTCTCCCCTGCCGGGCTTTCCCCAGGCCAGAGCTGTCGCCCCTGGAACTGGTTCTAACCGGCAGATGCGTAGTGAGCACCGGGGTGCCACTCCGCAGTCACCTTCTCGCCAAAGCCCTACCTACCCAGAATACACAAACCCTGTCTGGGACGGTGCGAACAGCGCCCTCGACAGGAAACCCTTTGTCCAAGTGCTCCTCGCTGGAAGGACTCCCAGCAGCAGGAGGTCAGACTTGTGTCTGTGGTGGCAGCATCCATTTTGTGGAGCTGAGGCTTCAGTTAACTTTAACCGGGGTTCACAGTTACGTACATGTCGTGTCCCTCTAGAAGGGTGGGATACTAACCTCATCGCCAGAGTTGGTGAGAGGGCAGCACCCCGATTCGTATGACACCTTACTCGACATGTCTTGATAACGCGATACCGGAGTTACCGATATGGTACGCGTTATCATGGAACAGCTATTGGGGCTTGATCCCGCAAGCTGCAGCCGGGCTCGGCTCGGGCCTGAACCTAGCTCACACGAGCCCACGCACTCTGCCTTCAGGATTGATAAGGCCTGCCATAGGAGTGACTGATAGGGACTCGGGTGTCCATTGTATGGTTAGATATAGGGCTACTATACCTAAAGCGAAGGGTGGTTACACGTCTTCGCCCCAGCTGTCGTGCAGCCAGTTGTGTCAAATTTAAGAGGCCAGCCAGGGGTGGCATAATACATGCTGCAGCCCCTGGCGGCCCTGGGTACACCTATGCCCTGCGTTACGGGGTCTGATAAGGTGGCCCAGTACCAATTGGTAAATGCACCTAGGGTACATATCGTATTTTAGAAAGGGAACAGCCAGGCTGTGGGTCTGATTAGCAGGCCCACAGCCAGAGAAAGTCGTAAACCAGTGAAACAAAAGCAAAAAATCTGGGTGATCATAGGATTGCAGACCCTACTCTCCTACATGACCCCCCCCCAAACGTCGGAACACTAAGCTAACCTTGACCAGGTGAGTCTTCTTGTTCTAAGTGGAAATATCTGGAGAGCCCATCGGCATTGCCATGATCAGTACCAGGTCTGTGTTCCACTGTAAAGTCCATCCCCTGTAGGGAAATGGACCACCTAAGCAGTTTGGGGTTTTCACCCTTCATCTGATTTAGCCACAAGAGGGGCTTATGGTCGGTCTGAATCTTGAAGTGAGTGCCAAACAAGTATGGCCTCAGCTTCTTCAGGGCCCAAACCACAGCAAAGGCCTCCCTCTCAATAGCTGACCAATTCTTCTCTCTAGGGGTCAGCCTTCTACTTATAAAAGCAATGGGCTGGTCTTGACCATCAAAATTCAGTTGAGAAAGAACAGCTCCCACACCCAACTAGAAGCATCTGTTTGGACAATGAATGGTTTGGAGTAGTCCGGACTCTTGAGGATAGGCGCCGTGCACATGGCCTGCTTTAGGTCATCGAATGCTTTTTGACAGCTCGCTGTCCACTGAACCTTTTTTGGCATTTTCTTGCTTGTCAGTTCGTTTAATGGTGTCACGATGGAACCATAGTTCCTGACAAACTTCCGGTAGTATCCAGTCAGGCCCAAGAAAGCTCGAACCTGAGTCTGGGTGGTTGGAGGAGCCCAGTCCCTGATTGACTGTATCTTGCTCTCCAGTGGCTGAACCTGGCCTCCACCTACAAGGTGGCCCAGGTATACAACCTGTGTCTGCCCTATCTGGCACTTGGTGGCCTTGATAGTGAGACCTGCTGCTTGCAGTGCCTCTAACGTCTTCCGCAGGTGGACCAGGTGATCCTCCCAGGTGGAGCTAAAGACAGCGATATCGTCAAGATACGCCGCGCAGAAGTCATCCAGCCCAGTAAGGACTTGATTCACCAACCGTTGGAAGGTGGCAGGTGCATTCTTCAGACCATAGGGCATCACCACGAACTGATAATGCCCACCAGGGGTTGAAAATGCGGTTTTAGGCTTGGCGTCCTCAGCTAACCTGATTTGCCAATACCCAGCTGTCAGGTCAAACGTACTTAGGTAGTTGGCCGAAGCCAATCTATCGATAAGCTCGTCTGCCCTTGGTATTGGGTGGGCGTCAGTCTTAGTGACTGCATTGAGACCCCTGTAGTCTACGCAAAACCTCATCTCTCTCTTACCACCCTGGGTGTGAGGTTTCGGCACTAGAACTACGGGACTAGCCCAAGGGCTATCCGAGGGCTCAATGACTCCCAGCTCCAACATTTTCTGCACTTCACTCTTGATGCAGTCTCTAACGTGATCAGGCTGCCGGTAGATTTTACTCTTCACGGGCAAGCTGTCACCAGTGTCAACCTCATGGGTACACCAATCGGTCTGGCTGGGTGTTAGAGAAAACATATGTCTGAACGACTGAAGAACCGGTTTACAGTCGCTCTGTTGATGTTCGGAGAGGCTGCCACAAAAGACAACACCATCTACCGATCCATCGTCAGGATTCTGAGTGAGCAGGTCGGGGAGAGGGTCACTCTCCTCCTCCTGTCCCTCATCTAGGGCCATGAGCAAACTCATGTCCTTCCTGTCGACATATGCTTTTAGCCTGTTGACATGGAGCACCCTGTGGGGGCTCCGGGGAGTTCCCAGGTCGACCAGGTAGGTGACCTCTCCCTTTTTCTCCAGGATGGTGTAGGGCCCGGACCATTTGTCCTTGAGTGCTGCTGGGGCCACTGGCTCCAACACCCACACCTTCTGTCCGGGCTGGTAAACAGTCAAGACAGCCTTTTGGTCATGCCAAGCTTTTTGGAGTTCTTGGCTGGCCTTAAGGTTTTCAGATGCCTTTTCCATGTATTCAGCCATCCGCGAGCGGAGGCCAAGCACATAGTCCACTATGTTGGTTGCAGGCTTTTTGAGAGGTCTCTCCCATCCTTCCTTCACCAAACACAGGGGTCCCCTTACAGGATGCCCGTACAAAAGTTCAAAAGGGCTGTAGCCAACCCCCTTCTGTGGGACTTCTCTGTAGGCGAACAAGAGGCAGGGGATCAGGACGTCCCATCTACGCCGAAGCTTTTCCGGTAGTCCATGAATCATCCCTTTTAGGGTCCTGTTGAATCTCTCAACAAGCCCATTGCATTGTGGGTGATAGGGTGTAGTGAACTTGTAGTTAACACCACATTCCTTCCACATAGCAGTTAAGTAGCTCGACATAAAGTTTGCACCTCTGTCGGAGACGACCTCCTTAGGGAAGCCCACTCTGGAGAACACTCCAACTAGGGCTCTTGCCACAACAGGGGCTGTAGTGGTCCTAAGGGGAATAGCTTCAGGATACCTGGTGGCATGATCCACTACCACCAGTATAAACTTGTGCCCTGATGCTGTTGGTGGTTCCATGGGACCGACGATGTCGATCCCCACCCGTTCAAAGGGTACCCCCACCACAGGCAGTGGTATAAGGGGGGCCTTTGTCGTGCCACCTGACTTACCACTGGCTTGGCAAGTGACACAGGAGCGGCAAAACTCCTTGGTATCTTCGTTCATGTGAGGCCAGTGAAAGTGTGAGACGAGCCTGTCCCACGTTTTCGTCTGGCCCAAGTGACCTGCTAAGGGAATCTCGTGGGCCAAGGTAAGTAGGAAACCACGCTGAGACAAGGGTACAACCAGCCTCCTGGTCATGCCAGGCTTGGGGTCTCTTGACTCAGTGTACAGGAGTCCATCTTCCCAGTATACCTTGTGGGTACCTGTGGCGTTCCCAGCAGCCTCAGCAGCAGCCTGCTGTCTGAGGGGTTCAAGAGAAGGGCAGTCTAACTGGTCCTTCCCCAGGTCTTCCCTTGAGGGTCCCCCTGAACCCAAGAATTCAACTTGATCATGTTCGAATTCCCTAGGCTCAGTTTCCCGCAATTCCTGTAGGTCAGCCTCCTCTGAGACTTGATCCTCGACCTGGGGCAAGGGGGAAGGCGCAGCCTTAACCCTACTGCTCTTTTTCTTGGGAGGTGTCTGGTCCGTTGTTCCAGGATCCAGCACCTGTTCAGTGGGGCATTTCCTGACCTGTGACCTAGTCACAGCGAACACATGTGCTGGCAAACCTAACATTTCCATGTGAGTCCGGTGCTCCACTTCTGACCATTGTGATGACTCCAAATCATTGCCCAACAAACAATCCACTGGGAGGTCTGGACTAACTACAACCTTCTTTTGGCCAGTTACCCCTCCCCAGGAGAAAGCTACAATTGCCATACTGTGATTGGTAGTGACATTGCTTGCATTGGTCACCAGGAATTCCGTACCTGGCATGATCTGTCCAGGGTCCACAAAGTTAGGCGTCACCATGGTGACGCTGGCACAAGTGTCCCTATAGGCCTGAGCCATCTTTCCATTTATGAAAGGCGTCTGTCGGTATTTGCCCAAAGAATTGGGGCTTACGTCAGGGGACACGTCCACGTCCCCTGTACTGACAAGGACAGCCTGAGTGAGTGTGCCAACTAAGTTGTCACGCCCCTCAGAACCCAGGGTTAACCCTACTAAACCCTTGGGAGGCGCACTACCACTGCTGACTGTACTAGGGGGCACAGGTGCCTTAGGGGCTGCAGTGGCAGGAGTCTGCCCTCCTCCTTTCTTGGTGCACTCACTAAACCAGTGAGATTTACTTTTACAGTACTGGCACCATCTTTTGGATTGGCCTTTTTTCTTCTTTTGGGGAGCCTGACCCCCACCCTCTTTGGGTTTTTGGGGACCTGTCGAAGACTTCTAGTCATTTTGTTCCCCCTTAGAATCTTTACCCTTCTGGTCTGCTTTCTTCTGACCACCTTGATTCGGGCCCTGGTTCTGTTTAACTCTCGTACGAACCCATCTGTCTGCCTTCTTTCCCAATTCTTGGGGAGAGGTCAGATCCGAGTCGACAAGATGCTGATGCAACAACTGGTTCTGACAATTGTTTAAAATTTGTTCTCTCATCATCAAATTATACAATCCTTCGTAATCAGTAACCTTACTGCCCAGCAACCAGCCCTCAAAATCCTTAGTGGCACAATCGACAAAATCAGACCAATCTTGAGACTGCGTTTTCTGGGTATCCCTGAACAGCACCCTGTACTGCTCAGTGGTTAGGCCGAACCCTTCAACGAGTGTATTTTTCAAGACTTGGTAATCGTTCGCATCCTCCACCCTTGTGGTGAGGAGCTTGTCTCTTCCTTTTCCTTCAAAGGAGAGCCACAAGATAGCTGCCCACTGACTCTGGGGAACGCCCTGCACAGTGCAGGCCCTCTCCAAAGCAGTAATCCATTTGTGGATGTCGTCCCCTTGTTTAATGGGGGGCACTATCTTCCCAAGGTGTTTCGTATCGAAACTCTTTTCCCTATTGCTAGGTACATTGCTGCCACCGGTGGGGACTACCCCACTTAACTGTTGCTCTCTTGCAAAGGCAAGCCTCTCTTTGGCCAGGGCAAGTTCTTCCCTTTCGATCCTTAGATTAGCTGCCCTTTCCTTAGCTTCGTACACTCTCCTCTGAGGGGACGTCATCCCTCTCTGAGACGAGTTGTGAGAGCCATTGGTTTGAAGGGATCTGCCAGAGCCTCTCGACAGAGATCTGGCTCGTCCATTCCCAATGTTAAGCTGACCTGATAGTGGCCCCAGGGGTCCCCCAGTACCGCTATCATGTTTGCTTAAGTTGGACCTGCTTAGTCTGACGACTTCTACCTGTCCCTTATCTGCCTCATCCCCAGAGAGATCCTCATCCTCATCTTCCTCCCCATCTTCGTTCTCAGTTGCGAGGTGGATGAGGTCAGGATCGTCTCGGCTTCCCTCGAGGGGAGGCATGTCTCCTTCTGGATTAGAATGGCTAAGAAGCTTCTCAGCCTTTCTGGCATCATAAGTCTCGAGGAGACCAATCAGAAAGGAGGTGGTGGGGTTAGCCCCTTGCTTAATCTTCCTAGAGGTACATACTTGTCGTAACTCATGGAAGTTAAGCGCAGTATATCTTGAAGGGATGACCTGTGGAGGGTCAACTGACACAAGGGGAGACTCAGAGTTTCCTCCTTTGTCCGACATACTGCTTCTAGTGTGGTGTAAGTGATGCACCTACCTACACTATGTGTTTCCCTACTGTTCCCTTGCTAAGAGTTGCAGCCAAGGTGTGCTAGGCCTTGAGGAGCTACAACAGCTGGTTCAGTAGAACTCAGAGTATTCTAAGCTTTAGTTATATGTACTAACAGTACTTATGCGATCTTTCAACAAGATATTCTTAGGATACGTGTGGTAAAACAACAGCAAGCTCAAATCCCAACCGCTGCTCACCAATGTGAGAAGTTGGCCCGATATGCAACGTTCGCTATTCTAGCGACCGCTATGTATCGTTCCAACGACCCTTATGGTGTTTGGTTGTAAGTCAACCTATAGACCAGCTATCCTAGTAGCGTGGATACGAGCAGTCTAAGGCTAAAGACTCGAGAGGGCGTGTTAAGCCAGCTGTTTACCACACATGTACCCCTTGAATACCCAGTGAAAGGACACCACACAAGTGTTATGAAAATAAACAGGATATTTATTAAGATTCACAACAGCCCTGTACTCTTTATGAGGACAGGGTACTAAGCACAAACCAAATCTCTTTAGCAAATACTTCAAGTGCACAATTAAAACAAGTGTCCGAGGACACGGAAAGGTTAAGGTCTCGGGCGGACCCGATAAGGCAAGTCGGAAGGGAGGGACTCGGGACCCTAGAGTAAGGAGGCTATGCAGGCACCGAAATGCCGAGTTACCTAGCCACGAGGGCTGCGGCTGCACAAGTCTTACAGGCGTCGGGGTCTTCGCTGACGAGCCAGGAGCCGGAAGAAAGGAGTTGCTGGCCGGCGACCAGTGCTGAATAGTTCGTAGAGATCCAAGCCTGGATCGGAGATTGATGAAACCTGAAAGCAGAGGGGACCAAGTTCGTACTACTAGCCAGTAGTCAGAGGGTACCAGGAAGGCACCGGTTGGCCGTCACCTCGACTAGGTGAGTGGGCGACGCTAGGCTCTGCAGTCTCACGGACCAGGAGGCGTTGTCGGCGACCACGGTGGAGGTGCGAGCTGTCCCACGAAGGATGATGCTGTCGGCGTCGCTGGGCCCAGGATGGGGCAACAAGCCTTGGCAGATCTCAGGGCCACGGGGTGGGCCTAAGATGGCGTCTTGAGTGGACCAGGAGGGTCCGGGGTGCTTCTCGCAAAGATGGAAGCAAGGGCCAGTCTGGAGCAACCAGACCGGCAGTGATGATTCTCGGATGTCGTCACAGAAGGGCACAAGCCAGCGGCGAGTGACCAGACAACGTGCTGAGCAGCGAGCAGAAGGGCCCCACGCAGATCGTGGAGATGCTGGGAGACTGCACTTCGGTGCTAGAGCGGCTCAGGGTCGGGGCTTCTCGGACCCCAGAGCACTCACCAGAGAGTTACCTCGATGGTCGTGCTGGTTTTTAAGAGCGTGCAGGTTCTGATGATGGCCGGTCCCTCGAGGTCTCGTCGCACCCACAGATCACAGCTGAGCTGATGACGTGGGTAGAGGTCAGAGGTGCCAGGGAAGCCGGTTCTCGTTGAGCTGGGCCGTCGGATCCTTGAGGAAGGACTTGCAGCAAACCGCAGAGTTCTTAGTTGGTGCCCGCTGATGCAGGGTGACTACTCCTTAGCCACAAGGGAGAAATCTTGAGAAGAGTCTTGAGTGTCCTTTCGTAGAAAGTAGTTCTTGATTCAAAGATGATCTAATTTGGAAGGGTCCCCGCTCTGGTCTTTATCCTAAAGAAAGGGGTGGGTACATGACTAGGTCCTGCCCTAAGGGTGGGACCAGGAAGGGGGGTAGTTACGCCCCTCTCCCCTGCCGGGCTTTCCCCAGGCCAGGGCTGTCGCCCCTGGAACTGGTTCTAACCGGCAGATGCGTAGTGAGCACCGGGGTGCCACTCCGCAGTCACCTTCTCGCCAAAGCCCTACCTACCCAGAATACACAAACCCTGTCTGGGACGGTGCGAACAGCGCCCTCGACAGGAAACCCTTTGTCCAAGTGCTCCTCGCTGGAAGGACTCCCAGCAGCAGGAGGTCAGACTTGTGTCTGTGGTGGCAGCATCCATTTTGTGGAGCTGAGGCTTCAGTTAACTTTAACCGGGGTTCACAGTTACGTACATGTCGTGTCCCTCTAGAAGGGTGGGATACTAACCTCATCGCCAGAGTTGGTGAGAGGGCAGCACCCCGATTCGTATGACACCTTACTCGACATGTCTTGATAACGCGATACCGGAGTTACCGATATGGTACGCGTTATCATGGAACAGCTATTGGGGCTTGATCCCGCAAGCTGCAGCCGGGCTCGGCTCGGGCCTGAACCTAGCTCACACGAGCCCACGCACTCTGCCTTCAGGATTGATAAGGCCTGCCATAGGAGTGACTGATAGGGACTCGGGTGTCCATTGTATGGTTAGATATAGGGCTACTATACCTAAAGCGAAGGGTGGTTACACGTCTTCGCCCCAGCTGTCGTGCAGCCAGTTGTGTCAAATTTAAGAGGCCAGCCAGGGGTGGCATAATACATGCTGCAGCCCCTGGCGGCCCTGGGTACACCTATGCCCTGCGTTACGGGGTCTGATAAGGTGGCCCAGTACCAATTGGTAAATGCACCTAGGGTACATATCGTATTTTAGAAAGGGAACAGCCAGGCTGTGGGTCTGATTAGCAGGCCCACAGCCAGAGAAAGTCGTAAACCAGTGAAACAAAAGCAAAAAATCTGGGTGATCATAGGATTGCAGACCCTACTCTCCTACAAACCCTACCCAGAATTTTTGTAAGTAGTGTCTGTTAGGGAAATGAGCCTGTAGCAGCTAGGTTTCATGCCATCGCCCTTTCTGAAAATAGGGACAATGATAGCAGTTGACCAAGTGCTTGGTAAAATGTGATGAGCCAAACTCTTCAATAATCATGGGGCCCAAAAATCGGGGTTATGTTTAAAGAGATCTATTGGTACTGCGTCTGGGCCTGGGTCCTTACCCCCAATACTGATTTATTGCATCTTCAGCTTCGCCTAGAGCTAGCTGTGCTACCACTTGGATGGAAGAAGTAACAGGGAATTCACATTCAGCAGAGATAGGGCATAAATGTTACTAAATTGCAGTTCCCAGTCCTCGCTGGAAATATGACAGTTAATCGGGCTTACTACCTGATAACATTGTTGCATTTCTTTGACCACTGACCAAAAAAGTTTGCTAATCTTTTTATTTGGTACCCGGCATGTGAGCTCCATTGTGTATCAAGTACTCCCTTTTTTCTTGCTGAAGGGACCTATTTGTAGGTCTTACATAACAGAGCCACTTCATCGGCATTCCTCGGTTGGCCGCAAAGGCCAAACACAATTGACGATTCTCGATGGAGCATTTGTGACTAACCACCTTGGCTTATTAACAGCTGAAGGTCATGGTCTCAATATTTCATTCTTAATCTTGGAGAAAAACTGATCAAATGCCATGCCCCCTGAGTAGGTGATATCAAATTCAGTTAGATACAAATAGACCAAGGGCATATTCTCCTTGATCACTTTTTGAAATAGGTAAGCAGGAGCAACTACTCCCTCTTTCAATCTTATTATATCAGCCGAGGGTTAAAGATTGCTTGCTCCGCATTCTCCAATATAGTGGGGTTTAGGAACATGGTGATGCTACCTCAATTGGGCTCTGGCTTACGTAGTTTGAAGGAACAACTTTGGCATACAGCAACAAATTCTCTAGATTAGGCAAAATAAAAAAGTAGTTAATTGTGGATGCACAGCGTTCACCCCTATCATTTCATTATTAATGTGCATAGCATTACTTAAGTCACAGGATGACAAATATGGCAACAAGTATAAGCCTCTGGCATCAAAGCTACCTTGGTTATAAATACAATTATTTAAAATGGCAAAACTAAAAGGGCACAAAGAAGTGCTTGTTGGTTTGGGCCTAGCATTAAAATCGCCACCTAAACAGAAACCTGCTATCTGCCAATTACCACCAATAGTACTTTGTAGAAGAGAAATGTAATCAAATACCATAGGAAATCTAATATTGGGAACATTAGTTGAAACATTGTTATAAAAATGTATTTAATATAATGTTGGACCCTTTTGTGCCTCACTACCTGAAAATCACCTTTTTCAATTTCTAATGCACTAGCACAACCCCCTGCCTTAATATTGATCCATATAACCAACCGCCCTGCCACACGACCTGATCTGGAAGGAATTGCTGAATTATTAAAACACGCAGTCATTAAAAGGGAAGTGAAAGCTCCATGGATGAACAATAACCCGAATTAAAAGCATTGCTCCTTTATCGCCCTGCCTGTTTTTACCTGACTTTGTTATCACCAGGCTTCTGCTACAGCCCACTGTTGCCCGCCACCATTCCACTGTCATTCCTGATCTATCTTGTTGTAATTGCTAAATGGCCAATGTCATGGTCCAGTCCAATTTTTCACTGCTTTAACAGATGTATACTGACCTAAATTGATCCCATAGCGTTCGATCAATGTCTCCCGCAACGCTTATGTAAAGCGCTCTGATACCCGCCTGAGTCATGTTGGCGCTATACAAAACTTTAAATAAATAAACAAACATGTCCTGTGTCGCCTAAGTCTCCTGAAACATTAGGATGTTGAATTGTCTAATAAAAGAAAGCCAACCAGACAACAAAATCTTCGATTGTAGCCCACCAAATTCCAATTGAAAATTTTTAATGTGGTGTCACCATGATCTAGTACTGTTCCCAGACTAGGTGAGACAATGGAGGTGGACACACTTTCAAATACACTAGAAACTATTACATCCTTGTCCAAAGGTTTGGACCTCAATCAATCAAACCCATCATGACCTTCCAAGGTAGAAAACCTATTCCAATGTGCACAAATTGGTTAGATGGATAGGGTTCTTGATATTACAAGTTCATAGAAATAAACAAGGGGGAGACAGCAGATTTTGGTATTGTTACGAACATTATCCTCTTGTTGCTTCTATTTGTTCACAAACTTTTTGGCCTGCAAAAATGTACAACAATACAGTCTCCATCAATGTCTTTGTTAGAACAGCCCACCTGCCCCCTCTTCGGCAACATTAAAATATCACTGCAGTTTGAGAGATTGAAATGTTTGTGCTTACTGAGCCAGTCAACGCATTTGTTACGTAACACCCCCCCCCCAACATCCACTTCAGGAATCTCTCAGAAAAAGCACACCAGCTAAAACTAAAACATTTGGACAAGCTGCGGGGGAAAGTCCACGGAATTCTTACTTGGCATGTAGCATATTGCGCCCTGGGCTACATGTGTGACTTTATGGTCAGTTTGCACAGCAGAAGTTCCAGGACTTGCATCTGCATTATTGCTGGGTGGTGGTTCCCGCTGCATGGCAGTAGAAGCTGTAGCTTCTGCAATATTCCTTAAAGTAATCTGTTCAGCCGACAAGCCAAATTTTCGAGGTCCCGTCTGAGCTGAGCCCCATGTACTTCCCCTTAAGGTTATGGTTGAGACCTGATGGGGTTAATCTCCCACTAAAGGGAACATGCAAAACGGGATTATAGTCTAATTGACCCCCACTCCTGCTTTCACCACTAATGACCATTGGGGGAAGGTGGATCGAAACACTACTCAGATAGTTTTCAAGATTATCCAAACGTTCTAACACAGCCTACATTTTTTGCTAAATTTGGTGCACAGTATTCCCAGAAAAGAAGAATCCCAAGGATTATGTGCATTCAGTTGGTTGGGATTGTAACTGAGAACTGAGTGAGAGACTGGTACAGGTTTAACCCAAGAGAGAAAGTGATTGTTATTGGTTGCAGCACAGCAAGGCTGCTTCTTTTTACCAGCCACTGACTTTCTCTGGACAGCAAGGACAGGAGCAGAGACCGACTGTGATATCGAAAGTTGATTTGACATTGCTCGATACTGGAGCCCATATCAGTACAAATTGTACAACAGGCAAAGTTGGGCCGTTGAACTATCCCCTCCTTTGACTTGAGCCTAATGGCTCTACAATCACCATCATCCCAAACGGCTGGCAGCACCCCAAAATCCAGTGACAACCTAAGTTCTGTCAGTTCAATTTAATTAGTATCGATCCCTGCGACCCTTTCCAACATTCTGTCAATGGAGACGGAAGAACGAATACAGACAGATCCCCTTCGACCTTACCTTTCCCTATTGCAACTTAGCTTAACCACAAATGCGGTTGCAAAGCAATGGTACATACCATTCTGACTAGCTATTAGGAAGAGAATCCCTTGGGCATGCCCCTTCCTATTTTGCAAGTCACTGACTCATGAAATAGCTTTAGTACATACCACCACCCTTTTTAGCAGTCACAAATTGGCTGATTTGCCAATTGCAACCGCTAAAAATGGGTGCACATCTGGCCCTGAGTCCCCAAGGCCAACAAACCCGACAAGCCTCCCACACCGTGGGAAGTGGTGGGTGCTTTTGAGGTACGCGGTGCGGGCTAAGTCCCAGCAACGCCCCTTCCTCCTCTCCTCCAGGTGCAAACTAGAACACAGAGATCTCAAGGGCAACAAACCCGGCAAGCATCCCACCACTACTGCTGCAATCACAACTGGCCATATATGGCACAAATATTCACATAGCATCCTCACACAATTAGACCAAAATCTCATACACTTCCCACTAACCACCACAAATAATACACACATTCCATTTCTTTCTCATCAATGCTTATTTTGCAGTACTACATGCTACAGACATCTTCACTCATCACAACCTTGATGCACGCTTCTGTGTAGAAACATAGCTCCTCTCCATATCATTGCACAGACTAGACTTCTTTCTACTCCCAGACTACAGCATTCAGCATGCAGGCTGTGCTCACAAGAAGGAATGAGGCCTTGCCGTGATCCATAAGTCTTTTTGGTTCTGCACCATTTGCAAGCAAACAACATTCAAATCCTTGGATCTCCTTACATGCCACTTCCTACTCTACTATTTAGTCTGCCACCCTTCACGTCATATATGGGCCTCTTGGGCAGAATAAAGACTTAATAGACAAATTATTGGACCTCCTCGCCACCCCATCTATACAATGCTCCTACACATCCTCTGTGACTGCAACAGTGAAGATAACTTGTGTATAAAAAAACAGAAATACCTTCCTGAATCTCATGTGCCCACTCAACATGGTATGGCATGCCTACCTATCAACACATTCCACATACCACAAATCCTAGACCACTTCTTCTCAACATCACCAACCATCCATTGCATGCATTCTGTACCGCTACACTGAACCAACCACCTAACCATCCCTATCACACTGCTCAGTGTCAACCCCAACATATTACTCTAAATCAGCATTGCAGCACATCGCACTTTATCCACAAGCCATTGACCCAGCCAGGAGGCGGGAGAAGCTGTGCGGGAGTGCTAAAAGACAGCCAGTTACGAGTTGGGTCAGCTGGGAAGAGGATTACTCCTATCATCTGTTTGAATAAACTACAACGCTGAACATCACTGATCACTGGTATCCTGCCTTTTATTGTTTACAACATTTTGGCGACGTTTGTTGGTAGCTGACCGGATTCGGGGATACTGCGTCTCAGTTGTGAATAGTGGGGTTCTCCCTTCCCGATGAACGGATCCTGCCTTGTCGTCTCTGCTGTTCTCCTCACGTTACTTATCACCCGGATTTTGGGTAACTTTGCAAAATCTATTTTTGTTATTAACCTCATCTGAGTCGACGTCATCCTTAACGACTCTCTCTCGAGCGCAGCCTCGAGAGCGTCATCTGCACTGCTCTCCTGATACTCTGACTGCGTCTCGAGGTATCCTAGCAACGTTCCCTGACCTGGTTACCTCCGCTCACGTCATCACGCAATGTGCGGCCATTTTGCATCTGATTATTTACTTCACTCATATTCCTGCAAGTTTCACTCGTATTCCTGGAAGTTTCATTCGTATTCCTGGACGTTTCCTGCGCAACGAGTAAGATATTAGGACTCTGCTCGACATTTACGGTGACTTTATTTTTCTTAACTGCTACGTTGCGTTATATTTTGTCCACAGTGCAAGTTTTTTGCTGTCAACTTACGTTTTACATTATTATTTTGTAGGTACTTTACCACTGTGCGAGACAAGTATTTCTCTACCGTTTAAGGCAATATGACACAGCAAATTAATGTTGCTCTCCCTCCACCATTTTTGTCAGAACCTGGTACTCCTTTAATTCCTTGGGAAGACTGGATAGTTATGTTCGAGAACTATTTAGATGATTTGGATGGCCAGCAATTTCCTGCTAAGCGCAAAAAGGCGTTATTACTAAGCGCTTTGGAAAAAGAGGCACAGCGTATTTTTAAATACTTACCTCAACAGTTGCAATCATCTGCACAATCAGCTCCTGATGAATATACTGATGCCATGTCTCGTATAGAAATTCGATTTGCCTAGGAAGAAAATTTAGTTTTAAATAGATTTAAATTTTATACACATAAACAATGTGCTGAAGAGTGTATTGATGATTTTGTAGCACGACTTAGAGAATTATCTGTTAAGTGTAACTTTGGAGCTGTGGCTGATGAGATGGTGAGAGACCAGCTAATAGTACAGTGCTATAATAAGAAGCTCCAAGAGCGGCTATGGGCAGCAAAAAATCCTTCTCTCAAAACTGCTATTGACCTTGCCAAAGTAGTGGAGCAGTTGGAAATATGTATGAAGGAGTTGCACGAATCAACTCCTGTTTCTATTGTTTCTAATTATACCTCACAAGAATGTGAGGGTTGTGATGATGAGTCGGTTGCTGTTTTAAAGTCTAAAGGAAAATTTGTCTACAAACAAAAGCAGAATGTAAAGCCTAATGTAAAATTTTGCTCAAGGTGTGGAAGTAACACCCATTCCTCCGATGCAAGGTTTTGTTTTTCAAACAACAAGGAGTGTTTGAAGTGTGGAAAAGTGGGTAATTTTTCAAAAATGTGTCGCTTCAAGGGTAAACAGAAAGTAGCTGTTGTACAAGATGACTGTATAGACTTTCACAGAGATAAAGACAAGATTTTAGTTATTGATGAATCTAAGTCTGATGTGAACCTTATTAACGAAAAGAGGGAAATTCGTCCTAAGGCTGAATTTAATATCAATGGTAACGTTGTCATTTTAATGGTAGACACTGGCTCTAGGTATACAATCATTCCAGAATCTCTATTCAAGAGAGAATGGCCTGAGATTCAATTGTTACAATGTGACATTGTTCCCACTGGGTTTCAGGGTGAACACATAGAAATGTTAGGTTATTTTGATGCTAACATTTCTTTTTCAGGCAGAATTATTAATGGGAAGGTATATGTAGCTTTAGATGGTCCTCCAATCCTAGGGTGGATTCATCAGTACGACCTTCACATTAGAGTAGACCCTCGTGCTGAGTGTCAAGTCATGGTTGTAGATGGTGAATCATTGAATGACATCATGCTTAAGTTTGAAAGTGTTTTCAGGAGTGAATTGGGACGACTTGATGGTTATGTCCATAAAATTTTGTTTAAAAAAAATGCTATTCCCATTCAGCATAAGCTCTGCAGAGTTCCTATAACCGTTAGAGATGAGCTTAAAGACCTAATAAATGAAATGTTGCAGGGGGGGGTTATAGAACCTGTTGAGGCTTCTGATTGGGTATCTCCGGTTGTGATTTCTCGCGAATCGGATGGGAAAATTAGGTTCTGTGTGGACCTCAGGTCCCTTAACAAAAATGTAATTGCAGACACTTTCCCACTTCCCAATATAGGGGAGTTAGTTTCTACTTTGAATGGGGCCAAATTTTTCTCTAAACTTGACTTAAAGAGCGCTTACCATCAGATTCGTCTTCATGAAGAATCAAAGAGCCTCACAGCTTTCATAACCACTGAGGGCACTTTCCAATTTACCCGTTTTCCATTTGGCCTTACGTCAGCTGCCAGTGTGTTTCAACGCATGGTTATGCAACTTTTTAAAGGCATAGACAGAGCAGTATATTTTCAAGATGATATCTTGATTTTTGGAAAGACTGTGGAGGATCATAACTCCACCCTTAAGGAGGTTCTCTTTAGGATTCAGGAGGCGGGTTTAACTTTACACAAAGAGAAATGTTCCTTCTTGGTGCCACAGATTGAGTATTTGGGGTATGAAATTTCCTCACAAGGTGTTAAACCTAAGAAGAATCTCTTAGAGGCCATACGTTTAGCACCTTGCCCCATTGACAAAGACCAACTTAGGTCCTTTATGAGCCTCATTGAATTTTATTCTAAGTTTGTAAGCAATTTTTCAGACAAGACAGTTATTTTGAGATCGTTATTGAAAAAAGGTGTAAAGTTTGGTAAACAGTCAAAATATCGATTGCAGTAATTTCGACCACACTAATATCGAGTTGCAAATATCGATAGGACAGAATATCGATGGCCAGAATATCGATGGCCAGAATATCGACCCTAAGGTAAGTAATATCGAAATTACTTATATCGATAGCATATATATCGATGTAAGTAATATCGAAATCACTAATATCGATAGCATATATATCGATGTAAGTAATTTCGATTTACTAATATGTGTTAGAAATTTTAGTTAAGTATTTAAAGTAATTGTTATAATATGTGTTTAATATGTTTTTATAACTTAAAGAAATATAAAAGTAAATTATATGTTTTACTACCGGAGCGGGTTGTGGGTTTATAGGGGAATAGGGTGGGAAGTAATTTATTTGTAATTAAATAATTATTTTTTAATGATTAATTTATTTTTCAATTAAATATTAATTGCCAATGAATTATTTTAATTGATTAATTGATTTATTAATTGATAATTTATGTATATTTTTAAGTAAATTATATGTTTTACTACTGGAGCGGGTTGTGGGTTTATAGGGGAATAGGGTGGGAAGTAATTTATTTTTAATTAAATAATTTTTTTAAAAAGATTAATTATTTTACAATTAAATATTAATTGTCAATTAATTATTTTAATTGATTAATTGATTAATTAATTGATAATTTATGTATATTTTTTAGTAAATTATATGTTTTACTACTGGAGCGGGTTGTGGGTTTATAGGGGAATAGGGTGGGAAGTAATTTATTTTTAATTAAATAATTATTTTTAAAAGATTAATTATTTTATAATTAAATATTAATTGTCAATTAATTATTTTAATTGATTAATTGATTAATTAATTGATAATTTATGTATATTTTTAAGTAAATTATATGTTTTACTACTGGAGCGGGTTGTGGGTTTATAGGGGAATAGGGTGGGAAGTAATATAATTGTAATATTAATTAATTTTGGGTAAAGGACTACTTTTAGTGTTAGGGTCAGTTTTCAGTTTTTGGGTAAAGGGGTATATTTATGGTTCAGAGTCAGTTTTCAGTTTTTGGGTAAAGGGGTATTTTTAGGCTTCAGGGTCAGTTTTCAGTTTTTGGGTAAAGGGGTATTTTTAGGCTTCAGGGTCAGTTTTCAGTTTTTGGGTAAAGGCGTATTTTTAGGCTTCAGGGTCAGTTTTCAGTTTTTGGGTAAAGGGGTATTTTTAGGGTTCAGGGTCAGTTTTCAGTTTTTGGGTAAAGGGGTATTTTTAGGCTTCAGGGTCAGTTTTCAGTTTTTGGGTAAAGGGGTATTTTTAGGCTTCAGGGTCAGTTTTCAGTTTTTGGGTAAAGGGGTATTTTTAGGGTTCAGGGTCAGTTTTCAGTTTTTGGGTAAAGGGGTATTTTTAGGCTTCAGGGTCAGTTTTCAGTTTTTGGGTAAAGGCGTATTTTTAGGCTTCAGGGTCAGTTTTCAGTTTTTGGGTAAAGGGGTATTTTTAGGGTTCAGGGTCAGTTTTCAGTTTTTGGGTAAAGGGGTATTTTTAGGCTTCAGGGTCAGTTTTCAGTTTTTGGGTAAAGGGGTATTTTTAGGCTTCAGGGTCAGTTTTCAGTTTTTGGGTAAAGGGGTATTTTTAGGGTTCAGGGTCAGTTTTCAGTTTTTGGGTAAAGGGGTATTTTTAGGCTTCAGGGTCAGTTTTCAGTTTTTGGGTAAAGGGGTATTTTTAGGCTTCAGGGTCAGTTTTCAGTTTTTGGGTAAAGGCGTATTTTTAGGGTTCAGGGTCAGTTTTCAGTTTTTGGGTAAAGGGGTATTTTTAGGCTTCAGGGTCAGTTTTCAGTTTTTGGGTAAAGGTATTTTTAGGCTTCAGGGTCAGTTTTCAGTTTTTGGGTAAAGGGGTATTTTTAGGGATCAGGGTCAGTTTTGACTACTGTTGCACTCTCTGGAGTAGGAATAGTAATTTTTACCCTTATGTTATCCAATGTTTTATATAATTAATTGTAAAAAATTTTTTTTTCATTTTTTATTACTTACATTTTATTTATGTTATTGTTTTATGTTTGTAAATGTTAATTAGTAAATTAAAATATATTTTATTAATTTATAAATTAGTAAAATAAGTATTAATACTTATTGTTCTGTATTTATATATTATATATTTAGTGTATATATTTAATTAATGTATTAGTAATATATATGTATTAATTATTTAATTTTAAACATTTTTAGATACTTTTAAATATGTATAATTTATTTATTAGTGTTATATACTTAATTTTACATTTATATATATTTAAAAAAATATCGATATTTTTAACATCGATATTTTTTACATCGATATTAAATTTTCGATATTTTTGGACTTACCATGTTGTAGATAGGATGTCGATATTTTTGCCTTCGATATTGTTGACTCGATATTCTTGTAGGTCGATATTTGTGATTTCGATATTCTGTCAGTGATCCGTAAAGTTTGTGTGGAATGATTCTCATGCAAAATGCTTTAATGATATCAAACTTGAGTTGTGTAATGCAAAGATGTTGGCATCTATTGATGTTAAGCGCATGTCCACTCTAATGGTGGATGCCAGTTCGACAGGATTGGGTGCTGTTCTTTTACAGGAATATGATGAAGGTCTGAAAACTGTTGCATTTGCCTCACGCACTTTGTCTCTTTCAGAGAAAAACTACTCTGTTATCGAGAAAGAGGCACTCGCAGCTGCTTGGGCTGTACAATATTTCCAGACGTATTTATGGGGTACTCATTTTAAGTTGCTCACAGACCACAAACCTCTGATTAGTATTCTCTCTCCTGGCAGTTCTAGTAAAGGTTCTCCTAGACTTGCTAGATTGGCATCTAGACTTCAAGAGTATCAATACGATATATCTTTTGTCCAAGGTTGGCGTAACATTCAAGCAGATTGTCTTTCTAGACTTTCTGTTGACTGTCATACTAACAGTGATTTGATTCTGCAGGATGATATTGCGATAGCATTTGTGCAAGATGTTTTGTCATTTGGTGTTGTTACTTTTACTCAACTTGATTGGTCCTCTGCCATGTCTCAAGATACCGTTTTGAATAATGTTATAGATATGCTGAAATTAGGTGTACGTTGTGAAAGTTGTGTCCCTGTTTCTGTTCTTCCTTACATTAAAATTTTGGATGAGTTGTCTTTTTCTGATGGTGTTGTTTTGATGCGAGGAGATAAGTTTGTTCCTCCGGCTTCGTTAAGATCTAAAGTTATTGCTTTGGCTCATGAAGGCCATTTGGGACAAACTTTCACTCAACGTAGAGTTAAAACTGATTTTTGGTGGCCAGCTATGGATGCCCAGATCGCTTCTTGGGTTCAGAATTGTTCCTGGTGTAAGAATAGTGAGAAAAGACTTAAGTTAGCTGGTGCTCACACTTGTGGTGAAATTGTTGTTCCTCAACGACCTTGGCATAGCATTTCCCTTGATTTTATTGGTCCCATCTCTGAGTTGCCTCTAGATCAGCGTTCGTTTTGCTATTGTGGTTATTGATCTTTTTTCTAAGTGGCTTACTGTGAAATTTGTTTGTGATATAACTACTAATTCCACGATAAAATTTTTGTCTATCTTGTTTTTTGAGGAGGGGTGTCCTCATACTTTGGTTACTGACAACGGTACTCAACTCACTTCTCTTGATATGCGTAATTTCCTAGTTAGTTGTGGTATAACACATCACAGGACTTCGCTATACAACCCCCGTGCCAATGGTGTTTGTGAGAGGGCTAATAGACTCATCAAGGGGATTATTCAGATGTCTTTGGCTTCAGGTGGATTTTCTCATGATGCTGTTCGTGATATGGTTTGGCCGTATCGGTCTACTCCTCATGAGTCTAATGGTAAGTCTCCTTTTGAGTTGATGAGGGGCAGGCGTCTGGGTACTAAATTGAATCCTTCCTGGTTGAAGAACAAGTCTCTGGGACTTTATGGTCTATCTCAACCTGATGTCGCTGTGCGGAAAAATTCCTGTGGTGACCTAGTCAAGGTTAAGCCTGGCAGAGTGAGTAAAGGCTTAAACAAGTTTAGAGGTCCTTTTAAAGTTAAGCTTTCTTTTCCTGATTATGTTGTTCTTGAGAATGGTGAGAAATGGAACCTTCGAAATGTGGCTTTATTTCAGAAGTGTGGTCTTTCTTCTAGTTCTGTTTCCTTGGGGGATGACTCTCTGGTTTCTAATTCTTGTGATTCAGAGTTACCTTCAACTTCTGGTTACATGTTATCTTCTTTTGAAGAGGTGCCTTCTATTCCTTCTGTTGTTCCTAGGGAAGAAGGTGGTGGTGATGCTTCTAATGTGTGCCAACAGGCCGTTTCTTTACCTGTTGATGTTTACTCACCTTCTGCTGTAAGGGCCCCTAGAACTCGTTGACCTCCTCCTTATTTGAATGATTATCTGTGTTGAGCCTACTTTCTTTCAATATGTCTTGCTTTACTGTTATTGTAATTATTTATTGTTATTTATTTGTTGCATTGTTTAAAGGGATAAGATGTGTTGTAATTTAGCTTATCTGTGTTTCACCTTATGGGGGTTAGCCCTTCCTTTGTGTCCATTCCATTTAGTGTTCCAGAGCGTTAGGTTGTTCTATGCTCTTGTCTCTCCTCACGATTCTAACTTGTGTCAGTTACGAGTTGGGTCAGCTGGGAAGCGGATTACTCCTATCATCTATTTGAATAAACTACTACGCTGAACATCACTGATCGCTGGTATCCTGCCTTTTATTGTTTACAACACAGCACATTGCACTTTATCCACAAGCCCATGACCCAGCCAGGAGGTGGGAGAACCTGCACAGGAGCGCTAAAAGACAGCCGGAGGCGTCCCGCGGTGCAGGACCCTCGTTCAGCAGTGCAGCACATCGCACTTTATCCACAAGCCCATGACCCAGCCAGGAGGTGGGAGTGATGGAGCAAGGATTTGCACGTGAAGCGCCTTGCCCCGTGCAAGAACCTCGCCAAATGTATAACATTACTAAAATTCATTATTGTCGTTTATTACACGTTTTTCCAAACACGCGGGTGTCCCCGGATGCTTGCCTGTACGTCTTTTTCATAGTAACGAAGCTTGCGCTAAGGAGAATGGCTGCTTCGCTGAAATTCAGTCTGCGCATGCGTCGGTCATACCCATGTGATGTGACGCACTCGCATTCTGGAGGGAGTTCTGTGCACTTGCGCATTGTTGCTAAAAATGGCCGCTTGACTCTCACCACGCTCTCTGCTATTGCTGCTGCTTCAGCCTATCTGTCCTTTCGCACTAAAACAGTAACGCTATAGTCATTATAAAATAAGGGATGTTTAGAATTTCATCATGGTATACAGTGTGATCATTCTGGATGTGATATTAATTTGTTTTCGCTTACTTTTCATGTACCGCGTCTTTGTGGGCTGGGGCATACATGAGCAACGCCATGCTGAGGCTCCTCTGAACCCCGTCACGTGACTGGGGAAATTCCTAACTGCGCAGAAGCTGAAACCAGCCAGCTGGCTCCTGAAGCCCGATGCGCCTGGGAACCCGTCCTGAAGATGCAGTCTTGCACCTTGAACTATTATACACTGTTGCTATATGCTGTACACTTGTATTGTATTGTGTATTCCTATGCCTGGGAACGTGAACCCAAGGGGCGGGTGTCCAAAACTGAATATTGATGATGAGAAAGCCGAACTCTAGGAGGTGGTAATGACCGCACCACCTCTCCTGACCAATCATAATATGGGAAACTGTCACTTGCAACATTAGTGGGTGGTCTGAGGGACCCCAAAATGGTATAATTACCCTAGTTTAGCTTAGGAAAATTGTCCGACTTGTCCGAGTAGCAGACCTGTCACTGACCCTACGATCTCAATAGGTGTCCAATCTGAAAGTGCTGCGGAGCACTTTGTCCATACTTTCCACAAGCTCCTAAGGGGTGGAAATTCCTAAGTGCTGGCGAAGCACTTTGCTGGGAGATTCGAAAATCCAATCGGGGTTTCTGGCGGATTACTTGCAGAAAGGGGTAACGCAGGCGTTGCTGTCCGAAGCTGTGGGTGTTGGTCGTTTCCCTGGGAGGCCCAGTCCTTTGACCCGAACCTGAGGGATATCCTGTCCTGATCTGTCCGTGGGTTGTACCTGTTCGCACTCTGGAGTGCCTTTCTGAGGGTCCTTGTCCCCGTCTTCCCAACTGACCCGTGGCCAGGGTTGGTCTCAAATCTGACTTAGGTAAATATTGTATGTGGGTTTGCGTATTCTTTGTATCTTGTTTTCTCTCTCTCTTCTCTCTTTCGTATTACCTGCGATATTTTTCTATTGCCATTGCTGATTTAGTTTGTTCCCTCTCTCTCTCCCCCCTTCCTTTAGGAACTCATTGACGTTATCATAAATAATAGTATGTTCCCGTTTTTCCCTTCCCTTTAGTTGATTGCAGTGAACTTAGAAAGAATAGTCTAAGGATTAAGTACATGTTTAGGTCCCAACCTTAAACCTCGTGCCTTAGTTTAACGTTGCAGTGATTAGTTCTGTTCCAAATCCTACCTCTAGTTTTTCCCATATATCTTAATGGTCGGAATTTTCTTTGTGCAAAGTTACCTTTTGATGTTGATATTAATATTTGACATAGTGTTCTGCATATCGCTTATTGTCTTGGCATCTTCCTTTTGAATTTTCTTATAAAGTGTCAAAACTTCAATCAGGTGTCTGTGGTCATTTTACAGAAAGTGTATAAGATATATGGACGTAAAGAAATGTTTTAAGGTCCTGTCTACTATTTTCCCTTTTAGCTCTAGGTCCATCGAAAGTTAGTGCCTGTGGTAAGTCAGGTGCTTGGTAAGCAGAGGTAATTCTGAACCATTTAATTACTCATAGGAGCGTGCTAGGATCTCACCCGGTTCACGAGAATCACAGATTGAAACTAAAATGCACGCCGGGGCCCAGTGCGTGTAAGAAATTGGTGACCCGGGTGAACTGCGCGCTCTATCAGTAATTTTCTGGCAGCCAGAGGATGGTTTGGACTAGTTAGATTAGGTAGACAGGGAAAGTTAAGAAACAAACCGTGAAAAATATAATGTGCTGCTGACTTTTACTATATTGTTTGAAATTTCTGAAATGTTTTAAATTTTTATATGTAAATGTATATGATTTTTACATTGCTGCTATAAATGTTGAATTAACCCAGAATTGTTTGTGAATGTTCAGTGTAGTCCGAATCCCCGGGGAAGTATTTTAGCTAACGGTGAGCAGAATCCGGTTAGCTGTTGAAGTCACTAGGGTCTGAATCATTAGTGCAGGGTTAAATGAATAACTGGAAGCACTAATTAGGATCTTTTGTTATATCTGAATAATTGATAGCTACGAGTCCGGTATAAAACTTTCATTGCGATATCACCTAGTAAGGGTCGCATACGGAAGGAGTAGTAGGGTCTCCGAGGCTTGTCTGGTAAGTAAAATAGTTCACTGGTGAAATCCCGGCTCAGTACATATCCCTGACGACAGTGGATGAGTCGGAAGAATAACGGGTTCTATATTACTCGAGTGTGAGGATAGGCAAAGAAGTCTACCCGGAGTGAATGAGAAGTAGACAGAAGTGGTTTACTTGCAGTGAGAGGAAGTCTTTCTATCTTTTTAGAACACTCAGACATAGTGGCAGACGTTGTGTGTTGGTAACTAAGTTTTTCAATCGCACTTTAGGAGAAGTTAAAAGTTTCCGTTACCTTGTAAAGGAGGGAGTCAGTCGGAGAGCTGCTCTGACGTCACTCCGTGCCGCGCTGGTATTGGTCAAGACAGCGGGCGTGTAGTGAAGCTGAATTTGTGAAGGAGGGGTGAGTGCCGCAGAGTGAGACTCTGTCTCGCGAAAAGGCCGCGCACCCATTGGCTAAGAGTTTTTGTATTCTCTGACCTGATTGGGTAGTGAGAAATAGAAGTCGCGCTAGCATTGGAAGCACAAAGGTAAACAAAATTAATCAAGCCGAGTTCGAAGAGAGTCCCGAAGATTATATGTGGTATCCAGATTTTATACCAAATCCAAAGTACCTCGGATTTTATAAGGATCAGCTTATACGAGGTAGATCACACATGATGTACGGAATAAAGAGGAAATTGTCTTTCTCTGACAAAATAAAGAATTTTTTCAAAGCCGACAAGCCCATTAGAACGAGGGAGGGTGTGCTCATTCCCCCACCAAATACCCCTGCTTCTTTCATGATGTTTGATAAAGGGTATCACACTTGTGTCTGGTTAGAAAATTGGGCAAAATATACAGTAGATGACGGAGTTCTAGCATTCCCTGTTGAAGGTACTTTTAATGGTCGGATCCTGTTTAACCTAAGGACCCGCATGAATGAATTACACCCTAGACCTAGGTTGACCCAGTACGAAGCTCTGGAGGAATGGGAGATCGAGGCTGCTGAGCGAGATAAACCCAGGATGGATAAGGGAGTGAGTAAATGGTATCCTAAGCTTCCAACACCAACTAAAGAGCAGAAAATGAAACAGTGGAGGCAGTCTATGATAACTGAAGGGCTGTTCCCGATGATGGGGGTGGTTGAGGAAAGGAAAGGAAAATGCAAGGAAAAGACCCATCACCTAGCTCCTATGGGGGACTTGGATGATGACCACTTGGAAGATTTACTAATGAAAAATCCGCCTCCCTATGATGCAGACTCAGAACCTGTGCCCTCTCGAAATCCCTTTGCAAAGTATCCCAGATGTAGGAGAGATAGTGATACAGATGGAACCGGGACAGACAGTAAAACCAGTGAAAGGGACGGGTTTTGCAGACCCAAACCTACAGTTCCGAATTATCAGCCGTTCGGAGAAGATCCTCCGCGACTGGTCACTCCAACCGCTCCGAATATTTATCCGTCCCTAGTACCCCAGGTATTGCATGACAAGTCTACTGGAAAGATATTGGGAGAAAAAGAGAGAGAGGTCCTGACTAAACAGCGAGATGAATTAATTCGAACCATTACCCAAATGCAGCCCCATCCTGATTCCTTGACTATTCCAGTAACAATTGGTCCAGCTATTCCTCTGTATAAAAGTGACATGACCGGTCCCCAGCCTCCTGTTTTCCCCTCGATGCTGCCTACTTCTAGCATTTTGACGTCGAAAAAGGAGATATTCATAGATGAAGATCAAGAGAGTGAGTGTGAATCGGGGAGTTTGATGGATCTGCCCATAAGGGAATCAAGGGCCAGTATAATAGGGACTAGAAGTCAACCCAGACCAAAGGAGGTGGGAATTGAAAGTGCAACGGGAATTAGGAGTGCTACTTTAGTTTCCCCTGAAGAACTAGATAGATGGACAAAGGAGCTAGAGAAGGAGGCCACTCCCCAACCTAAAACATTGGAAATATATAAATTGAGAATAGAAATAGAAGAAATGATGGCTGGGAACGTAGGAGTTGAGCGCCTAAGCTCGTATAACGAAGAAGAATTGCTGTTTATCAGTAAATATCTGACCCGGAACGCTAGGTCGCTCCATGAAAGGATAATGGATACAGCAGAAGAAATGGGAATAGATGTTAGTCGCTCCAAAATCCTTCAGAAACCTTACCGAGTGGATTTTTCAGACAAGGATTTAGAAAGCCTGAATGTAATGGGAAAACAGATCCAAGTCAAAGAATTGTTGAAACTCCTGCAGAAGTGGGGCGAGGTGGGGAAGTGGAGAACCCGGTGGGCAAAGAAAAAGGAAAGCAGCAGGGCTGGGTCAGTGACTTCGGAACTCTTATTAAAGGAAGTAACACCAGCCGAAAAATTGTGCCCCATGAGGGAGGTCCCGGGAGGAAAATATGTCCATGTCCCTTGGTCCCGACAGGATATTGTGTCATTTACAAATGACTTCCCGAAATTACGGGAGAAGCCTGTTGATTGGTACAGGCAGGTAGAGCGCTTCATAAAAGTTCAGAAATGTCTGCTGAAAGACTTGGATGGGTTTTTCGACATTGTGGTCCCTGTAGATCTGTGGACCGACTGTAAAATTGAAATTGATTGGCCCAGTGAGGAATTTCCCAGAGATGAGAAAACAGGTGCGCCTGCGCCTGAAGTAATGAGGAAATATGATCAAGTCATACAATATCTCAAGAAAAAGGTTCCCGCAAAAGAAACAGACTGGACCCGAATAGATAGAACCACCCAAGAACGTGATGAAACTGTTCACTCCTACTATGAAAGGTTGCTGCAAGTATTTAAAACATACAGCGGTATCGACAATGTGGACCTGAAAGACATGACACATTTCAGTTACAGGTTTGTACTAGGATTAAGGCCTGAAATTTCCCAATGGATCAGGGACAATAAAATCAGTTGGCAGGGAGAACCAATAGATGCTGTCCTGAAATATGCAAAATATTGTGAAGATGAAATCGAAAACAAAAGGAAGGCCCTCAAAGAAAAAGTTATGTGGGCACAGGTGAAATTAGCCGAACAGCAAGAAAAGCAGTTAAATAGATTAACTTCTGATAATAATGCTCAGAATGCCACTGCTGGGGGAGGAGGGAAGCCCCGCACTAAGATGAGTAGAGAAGAGGCTATGAAGAAATTCCCGTGCCATGGGTGCGGCCAGATAGGGCATTGGAGAGACGAGTGTCCACACCTGCAGGCCGGTAATGCCCCTGTAAATGGTTTGAATCCACAGGTGCCGAAAGAGGGGACGAGAAAGAACCAGCAACAGGTAAAGCTACCCCCAGTGCCTCGCGCTCCTAGACAGAATTTTAAGAATCAGGGTCAGCAGAATGAAAGGGCGGAAGTATGGGAAGTCGAGAGTGAAAGAAACGCAGTCATTCCACAGTATTTGCTAAATGATACATTCCTTTGTGAAGGTCAAGATTGACGGGGCCTGAGAGGGGAGGATGAGGAGTGTGTGCTTGGCGCCTCCTTACCGGTAGACCAGACTGGACCATACATCGAAGGAAAGGTTGAAGGAAAAGATGTCACCTTTCTGTTGGACACTGGTGCTACCAGATCCACTGTGAGAACAGTGGATGTTCCTAACCTACCCCTCTCGGGAGAAGCAATCCAAGTAGTGGGAGTCTCAAATCAAATAATAAGTACTCCAGTAACTGAACCCATGGAAATCTCTATAGGGAATTTCAAGGAAATGCACAGATTTGTGGTCTGTGATTCCAGTCCTGTAAACCTGCTAGGACGTGATTTGTTGTGCAAGATGCGTTGTACCATCTATTGCACACCAAATGGTGTCGAAATTCAGACCCCCGATGAAGATGGCCTATACAAACTGATGTTAGTTAGACAAGATGCTGATATAAAGACTTTGACAATTGAAGATTTACCTGAAGAGCTCCAACTAAGAGTAGTGCCAGAAGTGTGGGATTTCACAGGAAAAGATGTAGGCCTGATGGCAAATGTGGACCCAGTTAAAATAGCCATAAAAACAAATGCTATATACCCCAAAACCAGACAGTATAAGATGAGTGCAGAAGTGAAAGCAGGAGTGGCGACTGAAATTACCCGGCTGCTCGAAGCCGAAATCATAGAAGAAGTGATGAGCAGCCCCTGTAACTCGCCTATCATTGGGATCAAAAAGCCTAGTGGAAAGTACAGGGTAGTGCAAGATCTGCGCAAGGTAAACCAAATTGTCGTACCTTGCTGTCCTATTGTACCCAACCCTGCAGTCATTCTCTACCAGATTCCCTGGAATGCAGAGTGGTTCACTGTCATTGATCTGTGCCACGCATTCTTTTCTATCCCATTGCATCCAGAAAGCAAATTCCTTTTCAGTTTTGAATTCGACAGCCATATCTATGTCTGGAATCGTGTCCCTCAGGGGTACACCGAGAGTCCCTCGATTTTCAACCAGATACTGAAAAAGTGCCTTGAATCCCTAGTGCTACCAAGAGAGTCTGTTCTGGTGCAGTACATAGATGACCTGTTAGTGGCATCTAAAACCCAAACTGACTGTGTCACTGACACCATTGCCTTGCTGAATCACCTAGGAAAGGGAGGACATAAAGTGTCGCCTGACAAATTGCAGTTTTGTAAAAACTCAGTGAAGTATCTGGGGCACCAGATAGAAAAAGGAATCAGGAAAGTTACTACAGAAAGAATCAAAATAATAAAAGCAATGGAACTGCCCAGAACTCAGAAAGAAGTGAGAATGTTTCTAGGAGTTGTGGGTTACTGTAGACAATGGATTGTAGGATTTGCTGCACTGGCCAGGCCCCTGATAAACATGACCAAGAAAGGAGTAGAAGACCCCGTCAGCTGGGACAGTGAAAGCATGAATGCGTGGGTAACATTGAGAAATTGCCTATGTACCGCTCCTGCATTAGGTGCGCCGGACTACTCTAAATCTTTTGAACTGTTTTGTGACACCAGAGAAAATTGTGCTCTTTCAGTTCTGACTCAGGAGCACGGATTAGTTAGACGCCCAGTGGCCTATTTTTCGGCCACCCTAGATCCGGTGGTTGCTGGATTACCGGGGTGTCTGAAGGCAGTTGCTGCTACTTGTGTCAGCCTGGAACAGAGTGAGAACATTGTCATGGGACATCACGTCACTGTATATGTTCCTCATTCTGTTGTGATCCTGCTAACTAGAACCAAGACTCAGTACCTCACACCTAGTCGGCTGACTAAGTATGAGAGAATCCTGATTGGTGCTGAAAACGTCACCATCTCCCGGTGCAATGTCCTAAACCCAGCGACACTGTTACCTGTCCCCCTGGATGTAGAATCAGAAGAAGAAGGGGACCATAATTGCGTTGATCTGACTGAGTTCAGTACAAAGCCCCGTCCAGACATTCGTGAAATAGCATTGCTTGATGGGGATGTGACAATGTTCGTGGATGGCTCATGTTTAAGACATGAAAATGGGGGCCTGAGTGCTGCCTATGCTGTGGTTACATTGACAAAGACCATAGAGGCATCATACCTAAGCGCGGTGAAATCTGCACAAGTGGCAGAGCTCATCGCGTTAACTAGAGCCTGTAAGAGGGGGAAGAACAAAAGAATAACTGTATACACCGACAGCCAGTATTGTTACGGGGTTGTTCATGACTTCGGCCAGTTGTGGTTGCAAAGAGAATTCATGACTTCCTCCGGCACCCCTATCAGAAATGGAAAAGTGGTGCATAACCTACTGGAAGCTATCCAATTGCCCAAAGAATTGGCTGTGGTCAAGTGTGCGGCTCACAGATCAGGAAATGATGATGTGACCGCCGGTAATAGATACGCTGACCAAATGGCACAGTTTTGTGCCCGACATCACATGTCTCTCCAAATTGCATTGTGGAGTGGAAACAGCTGCCAACTTATGTTGTTTGAGAATGTGTCAACGTGGGAAGAACTAAAGGAGTTGCAACAGGCTACTGACAGGCAAGAGAAAGGCAGGTGGGCAGCAAATGAATGCGTGTTGAGAGAGGATGGTGTGGTGGTAAATTCGGCTGGGGTGCCTGTACTGCCTGATAGCTTGGTGGACCCTATGGTCAGAATGATACATGAACCAACACATATGGGAAGAGACGCTATGTGTCGAGTGTTTGAACAGGTGTTCTGTAACTCAAGGTTCAGGAACCAGGCGGAAAGGTTTTGCCAGAGGTGCCTAGTGTGTCAGCAATTTAATGCAGGAAAGAAGACTGTAGTAAAACAAAGTACCATTGGAAAGGCAGTAGGTCCCTTTGTAAGAATGCAGGCAGACTTTGTAACCATGCCAAATTGCAAGGGATATAGATATATCCTAGTCATAGTTTGTCTGTTCTCCAGGTGGGTGGAGGCTTACCCAGCAAAGAAAATCGATGCCTTAACTACAGCTAAGCTATTGCTTAGGGAATTGATACCCAGGTATGGAATCCCAGAGACTATCGAAACGGACCAAGGTGGGCATTTTGCCAACGATGTGCTAGAAGAACTCTGTAAAGCGTTCAAAATGAAGAAAAGAGTACATTGTGCCTACCATCCAGAGGCTTCTGGAGTAGTGGAACAAATAAACGGCACCCTGAAGTCCAGGTTGGGAAAAATGTGTGATTCCACAAAAATGAACTGGATAGAGGCTTTACCCCTTGTGCTGATGAGTTTGAGAAGTATCCCGAACCGAAAGACTGGCCTGAGTCCCCATGAAGTGTTGATGGGAAGAGTGATGCGGCAGGCATGGGTACCCGGACACAAACTGCTCAGCATTTCTGATGATATGGTGCTAGAATACTGCAAGCAGCTGGGTGACCAAGTGCGTTCTCTCTCTCAGCAGATTGGAGAGACAGAAGACGAGTGGCCAAAGACTCCAGCACACAACCTGCGACCAGGAGATTGGGTGGCGTTAAAGAAACACACCCGGAGCAGTTGCCTGAAACCCAGGTGGGGAAAGCCACGACAAGTGATCCTCGTCACTACCACTGCTGTAAAGTGTGCTGGTGTACCGAAGTGGATCCACGCCAGCCACACGAAGCGGGTAGCTGGAGAAGACGCGACTGTAGCTGAAGGCAGCTCAGCTGAGGAGGCTTCCGAAGAGGAGAGTCCAGAACTAGCTGACATCGAACTGCCGAGCACCAGTCGAGACGTTGAATGGTATCCCGCCGACGACCCGGTTCATGATCCAATACGAACCAGGAAGTATTCCTACTTAGACAGTGAGTGGGATAGTCCAGGTGAGCTAGAAATAGACGAAGCAGATCAGGTCCGCGAGAATCACATCACACCTGATCAGGAAGTAGGCCAAGTAGGGTCAGATCAAGGCATCGAGACTCCTCCTGGAACTCCGGAGTCTGGAAAGGGACAAATAGTGATTAAAGCTGACGTTCATGCAGAAGAAAACGAAGAGATCGAGGCGCATGAACAGGAACAGATAGAAATAGATCAATGTGCTCAGACATCTGAAATAAAATCAACTAAACAGAAAAAGAAAGTGCGGGTTGAATCTGAACAGGGTCAGACTAGGGACCAGGCAGAAGAAATAGATGAAAGACCTGGAACTAGCCAGTCAGGTAGGGAAACAGAAGTGCCACAACAAAAAGTAAAAAGAGTGCACGAAGAAGGGCAAGTTTCCTCAACTACTGGGAGGAAAGGAGGCAGAAGTGCTCCTCGATACGTGAAAAGACTGAGGCTCAGACTAAAGACAGCCGCAGACAGCGACAAAGACCGAAAAAGGGCTCAAAGTGAAAGAAGGACAGCCCAAGGAAAATCGCTGAGAAAGAGCGACAGAATAAAGAAACAGAGCAAACAGTATCGAAGCCCTGAGTGGACTTACTATGTGTTGGAAGAAATAGACGAACCACACCACAGTGGCAACAGTGAAGACGAGTCCAGTGCTGATCGGAGCTCTGACGAAGACCCTCCTTGAGAGAGCCCAAAAGTGAACCTCTGGTAAAAGGAAACGAAGAGGGGAAGCGAAAGCCACCTGTAAGCTAAAATGTCTGATCCGAGTGTCTCTGGGAGATCCAGATGTGGGTGTCTAAAAACTTGCTGTAAAGTATGCTTATGTAGCGTAGCTGTGCTAATAGTTATATGGATAGGACTAACAATTTTCTTACCGTTTATGATAAGTAAGAATCCTAACCTTTCCCCTACTGAACCGGAGGCAGTAGATGTAGGGGCTGACCCGACTGCAGAAACACCACGAAGCTTAGAAAGACGCGACAAACTAGTAGGCTTGACACACACACGACCTAGATTAGAAGCATCAGATGAGGATGGAATACATTTTCACAAAATGAGAAACAGGACACATCTAAATGTCTTTGCTAACTTGTTAGTGCATTACGTAGAAGCTATGGAAATAGAAGACTGCTATGTCTGCATGAAGCTACCTACCTCAGTAGCTGAAGGTGTGACATATCATCACCTACCGTTAACCTATGGAATTTCCTGTAGTATTTTAGCTAGCTTGTTCTATAGAAGCACCTTGCAATATTATTATTCAAATGATGACGTAGTTTTTTCTGAACTTCCTGTTAGAAAACACTTGAACCGTGTACATACTACAAGTGACGTGACCCGTTATATGGGAGAATATTTTCTGACTATAGGTAATATAGATTTAAATGAGGCAAGGGAATCTAATCTGACCTGTTCTCTGCAAGAGCAGGAAAAGATGTTCATAAAAATGGCAGACAGAAGAAGAGAAAAGTTTCAAAAGAAAGCAAATGACGAGAAAGATAGAGTCCCTAGGTGGGCTGAACACATGGATAACACCTCGCAAGGCGAAGCTAATCCTGCCCTGTTGCTGGATTTTGAACGAAAGGGGAAACTTTGTATCCATAGGGAAAAGACAGAGTATTATAACAATGAATTCATCGGTTCCAGCGAGTGTGAACATAATTACAAGGTAATTGGAGGTTGGGGTTTCAAAAATGGGTCAGAACCTGTGTTTCCCGGAATATATTATATATGTGGGAACAAGGCGTATTTCAAATTGCCGGATCACTGGTATGGAAGCTGCTACTTTGGCATTGTTTTCCCGAAAATATACCATGTGAATAATGCAGCTGGAAGCGACGAAGAAACTAATGGCTTAGTGCGTAGTAAGCGCGAAAGTGTAGGTGAAGTTATAGGTGATATTTTCAGTGCACTGATACCTGGAATGGGGGTAGTTCTGAACACCCATAGAATCTGCAAATTGTCTACAGTAGTGGACCGGTTATCAACGGACACTGCTGCTGGATTCCTGCTGGTCAATACTGAAATGGTTGCGATCAGATCAATGGTTTTACAAAACCGTCTTGCCCTTGACACCCTATTAGCAAAAGAGGGCGGAGTCTGTAGAATGCTGAAAGCGCAACATTGTTGCACTTACATTCCTGACAAAAGTATCGAATTAAAACAATATGTGAAGAACATAACTAATTTGGAAAAGGAACTCAAACCATTGGAGGTTGACAGTGCCTGGACAAGACTGACTGGAGGTCTCTCCTCTATAGGTAGTTGGTTTGCTAACCTAGGTAGAAACCTGTTGTGGAAAATAGTGATGCCAATAGTTGTGATAGGTGTAATTATATTGATTATTTTTATCTGCTGTAAATGTCGGAAATGCAAAAGGAAATACACAGTAAATCAGAGAGGGGTGAAAAGAAATATTGATGAACTGGAATTAGAAGAGGTGAAGAATTCCATCTATAAAAAGGCGAAAAATCACCACTCTCATAGAGAAGCTGAAAGAAAACTGAACAATAAATTTATTGAAATTGACATGAGTGATGTGGATGAATGAGAAAAAGTTGGCATCTGTTTCCATTATGTAGTGATGATAGTAAATATCATCAAAGAGGGGATTGATGGAGCAAGGATTTGCACGTGAAGCGCCTTGCCCCGTGCAAGAACCTCGCCAAATGTATAACATTACTAAAATTCATTATTGTCGTTTATTACACGTTTTTCCAAACACGCGGGTGTCCCCGGATGCTTGCCTGTACGTCTTTTTCATAGTAACGAAGCTTGCGCTAAGGAGAATGGCTGCTTCGCTGAAATTCAGTCTGCGCATGCGTCGGTCATACCCATGTGATGTGACGCACTCGCATTCTGGAGGGAGTTCTGTGCACTTGCGCATTGTTGCTAAAAATGGCCGCTTGACTCTCACCACGCTCTCTGCTATTGCTGCTGCTTCAGCCTATCTGTCCTTTCGCACTAAAACAGTAACGCTATAGTCATTATAAAATAAGGGATGTTTAGAATTTCATCATGGTATACAGTGTGATCATTCTGGATGTGATATTAATTTGTTTTCGCTTACTTTTCATGTACCGCGTCTTTGTGGGCTGGGGCATACATGAGCAACGCCATGCTGAGGCTCCTCTGAACCCCGTCACGTGACTGGGGAAATTCCTAACTGCGCAGAAGCTGAAACCAGCCAGCTGGCTCCTGAAGCCCGATGCGCCTGGGAACCCGTCCTGAAGATGCAGTCTTGCACCTTGAACTATTATACACTGTTGCTATATGCTGTACACTTGTATTGTATTGTGTATTCCTATGCCTGGGAACGTGAACCCAAGGGGCGGGTGTCCAAAACTGAATATTGATGATGAGAAAGCCGAACTCTAGGAGGTGGTAATGACCGCACCACCTCTCCTGACCAATCATAATATGGGAAACTGTCACTTGCAACATTAGTGGGTGGTCTGAGGGACCCCAAAATGGTATAATTACCCTAGTTTAGCTTAGGAAAATTGTCCGACTTGTCCGAGTAGCAGACCTGTCACTGACCCTACGATCTCAATAGGTGTCCAATCTGAAAGTGCTGCGGAGCACTTTGTCCATACTTTCCACAAGCTCCTAAGGGGTGGAAATTCCTAAGTGCTGGCGAAGCACTTTGCTGGGAGATTCGAAAATCCAATCGGGGTTTCTGGCGGATTACTTGCAGAAAGGGGTAACGCAGGCGTTGCTGTCCGAAGCTGTGGGTGTTGGTCGTTTCCCTGGGAGGCCCAGTCCTTTGACCCGAACCTGAGGGATATCCTGTCCTGATCTGTCCGTGGGTTGTACCTGTTCGCACTCTGGAGTGCCTTTCTGAGGGTCCTTGTCCCCGTCTTCCCAACTGACCCGTGGCCAGGGTTGGTCTCAAATCTGACTTAGGTAAATATTGTATGTGGGTTTGCGTATTCTTTGTATCTTGTTTTCTCTCTCTCTTCTCTCTTTCGTATTACCTGCGATATTTTTCTATTGCCATTGCTGATTTAGTTTGTTCCCTCTCTCTCTCCCCCCTTCCTTTAGGAACTCATTGACGTTATCATAAATAATAGTATGTTCCCGTTTTTCCCTTCCCTTTAGTTGATTGCAGTGAACTTAGAAAGAATAGTCTAAGGATTAAGTACATGTTTAGGTCCCAACCTTAAACCTCGTGCCTTAGTTTAACGTTGCAGTGATTAGTTCTGTTCCAAATCCTACCTCTAGTTTTTCCCATATATCTTAATGGTCGGAATTTTCTTTGTGCAAAGTTACCTTTTGATGTTGATATTAATATTTGACATAGTGTTCTGCATATCGCTTATTGTCTTGGCATCTTCCTTTTGAATTTTCTTATAAAGTGTCAAAACTTCAATCAGGTGTCTGTGGTCATTTTACAGAAAGTGTATAAGATATATGGACGTAAAGAAATGTTTTAAGGTCCTGTCTACTATTTTCCCTTTTAGCTCTAGGTCCATCGAAAGTTAGTGCCTGTGGTAAGTCAGGTGCTTGGTAAGCAGAGGTAATTCTGAACCATTTAATTACTCATAGGAGCGTGCTAGGATCTCACCCGGTTCACGAGAATCACAGATTGAAACTAAAATGCACGCCGGGGCCCAGTGCGTGTAAGAAATTGGTGACCCGGGTGAACTGCGCGCTCTATCAGGAGAACTTGCCTGGGAGTGCTACAAGACAGCCGGAGGCGTCCCGTGGCGTGAGACCCTCATTCAGCATTGCAGCACATCGCACTTTATCCACAAGTCCTTGACCCAGCCAGGAGGCGGGAAAACCTGCGTGGGAGCACTACAAGACAGCCGGAGGCGTCCAGCGGCGAGGGACCCTCGTTCAGCATTGCAGGATATCACACTTTAGTCAGAAGTCCTTGAGCCGGGAGAACCTGCTCAGGAGCACCAGGGTTGGATTGGGAATAAATATCGGCCCGGGCACACTAAAAAAAAAATCGGCCCTCATTTGCATAAACACTCCTCATATCACTGCGTTGGTGTAATCTTATAAAAAAACTTTAGGAAGGGGGGTAAAAAAAATACACGCGTTAGTTTACACTGGTGAAACAAGTGAGGCCCCCTGCCCCCGCTCAGTATGTGCAGACATTAATGGGCCAGCCTGAGAGACAAAGGGATGAATACATGTGCTAAACGGAGGTAATGCCCATTCGCCTCTAGAAAGGACACTCAAACTCCCACTGGGCCGCTGACTGTATCAGAAGAACAGAGACAGCGCCCAAACAGCCCACAGCAGCCCTCGTACACCGGCCCCTCGGGCATTGCCCGAATGCCCTTGTTACCAATCCGACACTGGGGAGCACTACAAGACAGCCTGAAGCGTCCAGCGGTGCCGAACCCTCATTCAACATAGTAGCACATTGCACTTTATCCACAATCCCTTGTCTCAGCCAGGAGGCGGAAGAACATGCGCAGGTGCGCTACAAGACAGCCGAGGCATCTCTAGGTGGAGAAGTGTGGCTCACTGGTTAGAGCAGGCAGACCCTGAAGCAGAGGTCAGACCCGGGACCAGGGTTCAATTCCCGACAGTCTGAATAATTTAGAAGCGTTAGACTGACTGGTAAAAGGGCTAGCACACAGTATGGAAATAAGAAGGCTGTAGTTGATAATAAGCCTATTAAATCAAATAACATTAGCCTTTATAACCATCATATAGAACCAAATAGCACCCAGCAATCACTGCTGATAGTGGCCGAAATTCCAGTACTACCTGAGATGACCAAGGTGGTCCCTAAAACTTGTCAAATGGTAGAGGCCAGTGTATCGATTCCAGGAAAAAGTCAGTCACAGATAACATCCACTGTCCCTATCGCACAAACTGTAGATGTGACCACGTCTAATTGAAAATCTAGAAAAGCGGCCAATGTTATACAATCAGTATATTGGAATGTAGCTGGTTTCAATCAAAACTGATTAATACGCTGTGATTTTATTTTAGAGTTTTGCATTATGTATTTCCAAGAGACGTGGCTAAAGGAGCCTGTTCACATAAATAGGTATCAAACCTATCACACAGCACTTGTGGCAGGGAAACACGGGAGGGCAAAGGGGGGCCTAGCTATCTATATATCTAACATGATAAATGTCAGAAAAATAGAATTGAAATATGTGGAAATATATCACCAAGTGTTGACATTGTATATTGATAACAAGCATAAAGTCGCTTTGGTAAATTTTTGTAACAATGCCCAACTGGACCAGATCGGGAGAATCTTGGAAAAACTAGATAATGATTTGAAAACAGTTCAAAGTGAAAGGGAAAGGGAAGTGTTTATTATTTGGAGGTGCGATTTTAATACAGTATTGTGTACAAATAATGGTAAGGATGTATGTGGTATTATGACTGAAGAGGGGAACAGCGAAACCCATTTCCAACATTTACATTACGGGAAAGTTCTAAATGAAATGTTGTGTGGTCATGATCTGGGATAAGCAAATGAGATAAGTAATAAACCTGATCCCTTTAAAAGTACTTGCAATGGAAGTGACTGCTCTACTATAATAAATTATATCCTTATTTCAAATAGATATGCGACTAGGGTGAAGTCATTTGAAACTCATGATATTATTCTGAGTGATCTTTCTCCACAGAACATTTCCTTTACACAACAAACACAACAAGTAAGCCATGAGCACAAAACGTATTTGCGCCTCACAAAACCTAGCAATAAATAGAGTAAATGGCTATGCCTTAAAGTGGTTGATGGTGGATCCACTACAACAAAGACGATTGTGGTAAATAGTAATTCGGTAATGGTAGCTATTTTTGATGAAAATGCAACGTACAAAATAGTTCTAACCGCCTTTCGGCATACTACAAGGGCCATTAAAGAGGCTCTATGGGTACAAAAGACAAACCCATCCAGAAATGCAAAAGGAAGGTATGACACAAAGTGCACACAGGCATATGCAACCCGGAACAACTTGATCCATAAAACATCCAGAAACCCAATAGCAATTAGAGAGGCAGGGAGGGATTAAAAAAGCGTGACTAAAGCACGCAAGGAGGAACTAAGAGATGAGCTCTGGCAAACCTTGCACGAGACCTCAGCGTCTAAGGATGGTGCAGCCTTTTGGAGGGCAGTGAAGGCCACCTTCCTGGAGTCGGGGGATGCTCCCTTCATTGAAATGCAATCACTGGAGTGCAATGAGTAGAGAATTTCTCAAAAATATTTGCCAATGTTGACTGTAACAATGCCTTAGAATCCTACTTGGAGGATGGGGATGAAACAACATTGCTACGACTAATAAAATCAACTGGCCTTCAGGTTACTTTGGATGAAGTAAATAGGGCGATCATGGGCAGCAAGGGAGGGATGGCTCCCTGATCAGACAGGATTCCTGTTGATTTATTTAAAAATAACATAGCATTCTGGGGCCCGCTCCTTACACAAGTTATCACAGCTAGTTGCTCCTCTAAGCTCTAAGAGATGTGGTCGGAATCTATTTTAGTTCCCTTTTATTAAAAAGGTAACAGATAAGATCCTGCCTGCTATCGACCCATATCCTTGTTAGACTCCTTGGCAAAAATAGGTAGATGCATTGAAATAGAGAGACTACAGGATTGGGCAGAGGAGAACAATATACTCTCAAATTTGCAATTTGGATTACGTGAGGGATTGGGAACCACCGTACAAAGTTTAAATCTGAACATTTTTATTGGTAAATATACCCTTTTAAAAAAAGGCAGGCTGTTCTTAGCATTTCTTGACCTTACCGCAGCCTTTGACTTTGTAAGGCATGATACACTTTGGAGAGTGCTCCAGGATTGAGGAGTAGACTGTACCATTATAAACTATTTAAAACAACTCTATGAGAATGTCAAGGCCAGAGTATGATACAGTCCAAACGGAGAATGTACAGCCACATTCCAAATTAAAAGAGGAGTTAGGAAAGGATGTGTGTTGGCCCCCTCCCTTTTTAATCTTTATATAAATGGGCTAGGCCGAGCACTAACGAAAGATGGGCACGTTTTCCCTACAATAAAAGGACGGGGCATACCGGCATTATTATATGCAGAACACACCGTTCTGATGTGCAGCACCCAAGTAGGTCTTCAAAGACAATTAAATTGTTTTGCAGCTTTTATGCATGATCTAGAGTGAGGGAACACAACAAAGACTTTTGTTATGAGGTGTGGCCCAGGTAGCAATAAATGTAGAGATATGTATATTGATGCACAAAAAATAGATTGTATTAATAGTTTTAGCTATTTGGGAATTTTATTTGATCCCAAAGCCACTTGGGCTCAAGCGGTGCAAGTGAGAAAACTTGCTTTTATGAAAACTACTGCAGCTCTAGTCAACTTTTCAAAAAAATTGGATAGGAGGCCCCTGCATTGGCTGTTGCAAATCTATAGGGCCAAGTGCATCTCGACGGCTAGGTATAGTGCAGGAGTTTGGGGACATTGTAATGTTCAATATTTACAAATTATTGAAAATCAGTTTTTAAGATATATTTTGGCACTCCCGAGCAGCGCATCTTCGCACGTTTGTCATACTAAATTGGGGGTCCTTTAATTACAGATTTAATTCAAATGGAACCCATCGTGCTTTAGTATAGGGTATGGTTATCTGCAGAAACAAATTTAAATCAGGACATTTTAACAGATTTTTTAAATATGGCTGGTGCTTTAAGAATGAAATGGTTAAAATTTGTCCACGATTTCCTGTATGACTTAGGTTATCTAGAGTTTTACAACGAACCAAGCACAATGAGTGGCATTTCAAGAAAAGAGCTGAAAGCCAAAGGTATGGCCTTACTTGAATCGCTCAGACTAGCAGGGGACATTTCTAAACCCACAGTATTACATGATCAAGTGATTCTAACCATCTACAGTAGCCAACCATATCTTATTTTAGTTTGTGGGACCTATGACAGATTACTGCTGGCAAGATTTAGATTAGGGATTCTACACAGAATAACCAGTTTCCCAAACATGAATGATTGGACCAGGGTGATGCAATTTTGCCCCTGTGATCAGCCGCGGCCCGTGGAGGGAGTTGCGGTGGGGCAGGGAGGCAGGGCGAGGGGTGATAAAAACTGGCATATGGATATTTGAGGTAAGTAAACAATTTAATTAATAAAACGAATTTCGTAGTGTGCCCTGCATCGCAAAATGCAGGGCTTAAAAGAGTCATGGCTTGCTCCCAAGTTTAGGTTCTTTTATAATTCATTTCACCATAGAAAGCATAAGAAATGTAATGTCAGTATTCAATGAGCAAAAGTATCATATTAACAAATCAATTGCAGCATTATAAAAAGTCACATAAAACTACCATCCTAAAACTATCCCACCACATGAATATTGTTGCATCCATTTTAACCTAATGTCACCAGAGGTAACAAAGCAAATGTGTTACAAGGAACAATGGAAAGATTCATAGATGTTAATTCTCCAGCATGCAAGCATGAACGAGCCTTGATTATAGCAAAGGTTTAGTCCGAAGGTCTTCAAGAATAGCATATTGTTACAGAACATTTTGATTTGTGTGGTGTCAAAATGAGAAATATAAACACATGCTGAGTATTATAAAATCAGCAACCATGTTTTAAAAGATGGAGTCAAGCCCTCGTTAGCATTAGGCCATAAAACCGTTCTAACAATCATAGCTTTTTGTTTCAATTGGAAACAACTCACATTATTAGACACATATATTTCGAATTCAAGAAATCTTCATCAGACCAGTAAGCACCAAATATGTTGATAAAGGGCTCTAAACTTGCAAAATGCGAGCCAATGATCTTGAATTGAAATGATTATTCTTTAAATATGTAGAGAGAATCAGGATTTCATTAAGGACACAGAAGCTAGTATTAATTTTCCCACCTCTCTTGTATGCCATTAAAAAATAGATACTAATTTGGTAAAAGTAAATGTTAACAGGAGATTTAATGGAGAAGATAATGCTGTAGAAAAATGTTAATTAGGAAAGTTATATTGTAGACTTTATCTCTTTTTAAAATATATATTTTAATTTAAAAAGCAATGTTTAAGTCAGTTTTACTATTACACCTTCTTTTTTGACAGATAATCAATCCTAAAGGATTTTCAAAGGAGAAAGAGTTACATTTTAAGAGGAGAGTAATGAAGACAGAAGTTTTGAATTATGGAGCATTTTAATGAGGAAGTGCTTTTCAAGACAGGAATATTCATAGGACGGCTTATGTTCTTATTCTAGATGGGTTGTTATGGTGATGTTAAATGTTCTTTAAAGTTGCTAGGTGGTGGCATTGAAAGAAGTTAATACATAGTGCTAGATTTAATGAAATCCTGATTCTGGACCTCATTTATGTTTTGGCCATTGTTGAGCCAGGGCAGCAGAGTAAATACCTCTGTCACCATGGTAGAGTTCCCAACTGCCAAGGTGCTGGTCATTTATAAAGCATTGTCAAAAACTGCAGTTATGGTGGTTCCTGTCAATGCAATCCACTGTTTAGTCACCAAGATGCAACCTGCACCAACAGTATTCTTTGTTTATTTTGAAAAAGAAAAACCCAAGATGGGATTTCTTTGGGACAGTAAAAAAAGTTATGCTTGCTTGCAATTGGTGTCATAAACAAAATGACTACATGAAGTCCACTCCTGATTGGGCAGGCAGATACGTAGCCATTTGTCTGACGGACCTTTGACTATGGTGGGGACAGCGTAGTCACCTTAATAGCCAAACCAAAAGTTACCAACATTAAATTGGGCAGGCTGACCTTCATGTTGGCACTGTGTATGAATATGCCTCCTTATCCTGCAGTCTTTTTCCCTGCAGGGAATAACAACGTGGTCGTTACAACGACCACGTTGTAATTTCGCATACCATTACCCCGCAAGTCGTAACAAGGACTTGCGGACGGGGGGCACTGGATGTTGGAATAGTCCAATTTACTGTTCCAACTCCAGTCTGTGCAGACATTAGTGAAGGTGTTGGATTTTAAATCCAACACCTCCTCCCCCCTCAGCAAGTCGTTCCGACTTGCGGAGTAATGGTATGCGGAATTATAACAAGGTTGTTGTAACAACTGTGTTATAATTCCCTGCGAGGGATACGTTTTTTGGTGAACTTTATTTATCCTGTGTATACACAATCACCGTTGCAATGGGATATGCACATCGCCAACATATAAATTGGGACCTTAGTCTTCAGATTATTTGTAGAAACACCATCCTCATACTTGGAAGTTCACGACTATGGGCCTGATTCTGATGCGGTTAGGAAAGCATTTCCACCTAGTGCCTGATTCTGATGCAGTTAGGAAGGCCTCCTAATGGCATTTGCTCCTTCCAAATCAGAGCAGGAACATGTCTTCCCGACCCAGGGCCCAATTATGATGCGGTTTAGAACATATGCTGCCATTGAAGTCAAGGGGAGCCCAACCAAATTGTATCTGAAAGCATCCGGATGCATTGTACTCCGTCTGTCGGATTCTCCCAATCTGAGCCGGTCGGAAACCATTTCCAAACCGATTTGTTCGGGAAGCTTTCCAATCCGCATCAGAATCAGGCCCTTAGTAGAATATGTGGGGAGAACCAAAGGAATTGGTTGGAAAATGGGAACTATCTACTACTATATGGGAGGGATATAGCAGGGAATAAGCGGGATTTGGGGGGGCTAAGGAGGGGATAAGGGTGGTACAGATACCCACCCACAGAAAATAGGCCCATTCATTTTCACCAACTTCATTTAAACATTTACTACAGCCAAAAATGACCCAAAATGGTAGTAATTGTACTCCTGCTCAGACTTGGCAAACGACTGGCACTGCAACACCCTCTCGCAGAAAGTTATGGAGGCAGAGTTTTAAAATAGAAGCCCATAGGAAATAATGTTAAAATACATTAATTGATGTTGACTTTTTACAAATATATATACATGTAATTTATTCTTATACAATACATACAAATAAAATCTGAATATTATATTATGATAAACTATTTTTAAAACTTTTTTGTTTAAAAATAAACGTTACTTTAATGTTTTAAGAAAATAACTAAGTTACATTAAATGAATTCTATATATTTTTGTAAATTTTAATATATAACAAATACATATGTATTTTTATAGTAAACTTTAAAAAAAGATTTAATATATTTATAGAATTGAATATTTAATTCAAAAATATGTTAACAGTGCTTCAGCATTTTTCTATTAGTTCTATATCAAAAATAAACATATAAAATTAATTTACATTTATTTTCAACAGGAAATTATTTTTACTATTTTTCTTAAGTTCACTACACAAATTTTACCTTTACTTTACCATATGGAGATCTCCGCCCTGGTGTATAAAACTCAGTGTATATGTGAAAAGTTACTAGCAGTAACTTTCCACTCATAAAGTTGGTTCCACCCACTGTTCGGGGGGTGGAGACATGTAACTCTACACTCAGTAGTAAATTAAATGCTGAACAGCCAAAAGTAGTAAATTTACTTCCGAGTGTAATAGTACATTTACATGTGTAGATTTACTCACATGAAAATGTAACTTTGTGAATGAGGCCAAGAGTGTCATTTGTCCTGAAAGTTTATCAGTATTGGAAGGTTTAAGCATGTGTACTTATGTTGACATTATAATCACAATCTTCACTTTCAATGATCACAGAAAATACAGGAAACAGCAATAGATATTGGCATGAAATATTGCTAAGATACACAGCAATATAAGACATATGTTATAGAATAACTAATTAGACGGTCGCCATGTTAATATTCTTGAATAAAAAAGGCACAGAACGCTTCCTATGAGTCTAAATAACATTTACATGCAGTTTGTCATTGAATATGTAAGTCCTGAGGGCCTCATCTACTGTGCTGTAAATGTGCGGTTAATCTCTCAAGAAACATGATTTCTTTCAACACAGCCAGGAAACATCATGAATTGGCCACCACGGCTTAGCATAAATGAAGCCATTGCACCCCCCCTCTGAGAAACAAATATTGCTGCCACAATGCTGAAAGACAAACATAGCTTTCCAGAAGATGTTCTTTACCACCCATCCACTGCCACTACAAAATTCTTCAAATTTCTCTACGAAGTGGAGAAATATCTAGTGTTGTCTTGAGTTAGCAGGAAGTTCTTCACAAAACAATCGTTTTACCTTAGCACAAAAGCCACATAATTCTATAAACAAATAATTTAAGTTACACACACTGACCTGCTACAAAAGTGTTAAGGGCTTGAGATTCACACTGTGATTATCCATTTTACATCCTCTAACTATTCTCCACCACAGCTTAGGATTCATATTTTTCACTAAATGTAACTGGTTTTCAATGGAATCTAGTTTAGTTTTGCCTCTGGTTCTGTTACTATTAAACAGGGAACTCCAACAATGGCTAACAAGTGCCAGATCTATGCCTTATTTCCCTTATACTCACATAAGATAAATGAACACATAATTAATCTAAATGGAAAAAGCTCAAATATTCAGCGATATTCAGAAAGTCAGGTATTAATCCATCGAAAAAGACCTTGCTTCCACCTACGTCACCCATACACTGCATTTACATGCCTATGTGTTGTAAATAACGAAGTCCTTGAGCCAGGTACATTTATTAAGCTGGATTTAATTAGGCTTAGTTCCAGATTAAGTTCCAAGTATTTGAGTATAAGATAAGAATAACCCCACCAGGAGTGGCCATCCTGCCACTCAGCCTGCCTGACATCAACTGCCTCTCCACACACCAGCCAGGCACCAAAGATTCTATGATGACATCAGGCATTCCAATACCCACACCAGCTGAGCAGCAGGGAAGTCACACAAGCTAAGTATAACACTATGTATCATTAACAATCGGGCCAATGAAATGCATGGCCCATGGATGTTCATCTGTAGACACCATGAATAGCTATGTTTTGTCTTTGTACATAAAAATAGCATCAACACTTATATGAAAGTGATCAATGCATTAGAAAATGAAAATATTTAGGAGGGGTGAGCTTTATTTTAAGGAAGGTATAGAATCAAGGGCACACAGACCTCTTGCTGGTATTGCAAGAGCTTACATCATAATTGTTTTGTCCATCTACTAGGAGGGCTGAATGGATGTTTATGGTCTGTAAGAGCATAACAACCATTGGCAAAGTTAATAGGCCACCATTTTTTAAATAGGCAGTGGCAAAGTTAAGAGTTCCGGAATTTTGTTATTCGAAGCATTTGGTTGGGCAACGTGTGTGGTGCTCCCTCTTTTCCTCAAAAGAAAATAATATAATGGAGCAATGTCTTAGGCTACAACAATGTGGAAGCTGTGGTTAGGACCCTTTTTCGATTGACTGGGTTACCAATGTTAAGGTGTACTCTCAAAGATGAGTTTTATGAAAATGAGTCAGAAGATGACGTTTGCTTTGTATGTGGTAAATGTAAAAGCATAAACTTCAAAATACTACATAGTGTGTACTTTCAGAATGAGCCAGGAGTTCTGGTGCATGTGTAAGAAAGCATACGTGCATGCATGTCCTTAGTTTGAGACCAAAAAGCTGTAAATCCATCAACATATTATCAAAACAGCCAAGCAAAACAAATGAACTAGCAAGGGTGGTTTGTGAATAACCTTAGCATGCCATTTAAATAAACATGGTGTGCTTTCTAAACACAAAGCTATAAACCAGCAATTAAAATGTCATCAATTTAGTGAAATAATTGCATCAAAGAACACACACTGTCTCTGAATTACAAGGTACATGTCATGGTGCTTCTAGAGTCTCACAAAATGAGTACTTGAGCACCATCACCAGTGGGAAACAAATGAAAAAATGTAACCAATATCACAATTGTCAATGATGTGGAGGACAGTCCATCCGGTCAAAATCAAACTATGAAATATTCATGAAAGTCAATGGCAGGAGTGGGCTGACTCAAAGCCCTCTCTCTCTTTCTAATTATTACAATTATTAACTGCACAATTATAGGGTGAAGTCGCCTGTACAGCTAAAGAAATGTGAAGCTCTTAGAAAATCACCCTTTTTGACTGTTCACCCCCATTTGCTTTGTACTAGCTGACACTGGTAATAGCTGATGCTCTGCTAGCCAGGCCCAGGGCCGGTGCCTTGTTAAACACAAACACATGCATTGAGGTACACTCATAATTGGCATGACCTACCCTGTCAGTTCCTTGTAGATAATAAGGCAAGGGGAATAAAACTACCTATAAGTCCCTCATATATAATAGGGCTCATATATAATAGGGCATAGCAGTTTAGAGGCCAGCATCCTTTGTTGGACCTGCATGTGTGCACTGCTGAGAGCCTGAGGTCCTTTTAAAATTCACTGCAAACTCGACTTTGGTGGTATGGGCACTTTAAAAGTGATAATCTACAACCACCTCACCATCTTTGATCAACATTTAAGTTCCTTATCTCTCTTTCTCACTAACCCTCCCTCATTCCCCTAATCCCCCCTACTCAAGAAACCCCTTCACTCACTCCCCCAGCTATAACCCTCCACCCTGACTCTGCTACCTCCTATGAATTCCCACTTACACTAGCCTCTAACGTCTAACCCCTCTCCTTAACCTGTGCTCCTCCATACACCAACCATCCCGGCGAGACTCTCAAACCCACAAACACCCCCCCACAGATTCTTCCCCACTCACAACTCCAAAGCTGCTCAGCTCACCTCGATCTGCCCCAATCCCTTCTTCCTGTTCCCTCCACTGCTCTCACAGCAGCTTCTAGTTCTCCCACTTTAACTGACTGCCCCCCTCTTAATCAGATTGCCTTCCCTCTCCTTTCTCCTATGACTCTGACTCATGCACCCTTATCTACCTCGATTCCCATTAATGCTTTCTCCCAACCTGAAAACCCCCTGCCATCCTCTATCCTCATCCCCCCACTATACCCCCACCGGGGTTCCCCCCTCCTCCATCCCAACGCTCCCCTCAGGACTAACTTGGAACACTCTCTATTCACCACTAAGATCCCAGCCCCCTTCCCCCTATCTCTTTTATCCACGACCCTTTTCAACATAGATCTCCAAATCGCCACCCTATCAGCGGAACTCTCAGCACTCAGAAAAGACTTTAACTCCCTCCCTTCACTTTCCATCCCGATTGGGTCCTATCCCCAGAAATCGAATCAGACATCCACCTCAAACCCCCAATATCTGAGTGCCACCCCCCCACCCCGACCCACTCCGCCTCAACCGTCTGCCTTGACCTCTACACCTCTCTCTCTCCAATCCCCGACTACATCCCCTCCTGCCCTTCACTCAACTATTCCAGTTATCTTGGGTACCAGCAGAATTCCTACCTACCCAGCCTCACCCAGACCACCTTCTGAACTTACACTTATCTATACTTGCCCTCCCCCCAAAAGTATACCTAAACCCCTGGCTTGCATGCTGGTTAATTTCCGACCTGCGGCTCGTCATGCAACTGAAATAGCTGAAACCATCTTGGTCGAAGCCATTGACATCGCCTTCCTAACAGAAACTTGGCTCAATGCCCACTCCTCTTCTATTCTGGACCTGCTCTCACCTCCTGGCTACTCCATCCTTATGAAGGATATGCCAGACGAAATTGGAGGAGGGCTAGCCATTATTTATAAAAAACCATCTTCAACTCTCGCTTATCAATGACTCGGATCACACTACGTACGAATACCTTGGTGTTCCAATCTGTTTACACAATACTTACCACCCCCCAGGTGACGCTCTTTCATTTGTTGAGGAATTGTTCGATCTCATTGTTAATTTCTTGCTTTCCAATTCTAAACACCTCTTCCTAGGAGAATTTAACCTCCACTGGAACAAAAAGGATGACCCCTCTGTTAACCTCCTAACTGATCTGCTTGACATTAATGCCCTGAAGCAACTGTGCCATGCGCCGACCCACATCAAAGGGGCCACCCTAGACGCTAGAATTGCTGACAAAGATCTGGCCTCCTTGAACAACATCATCCCTATTGACTGGTCAAACCATCACCTCATCCTCTTTTTGATCACTAACACAATGCCCCCCCCCCCCCGAACCCATTAAACTAAAGAAACGGTTCCGGCTTTCAGCCCTCATCAGCCAGGGTAGCTTGATTCAAGTGGCATGAACAGCACAGGACTAACGTCTGAGCATACCTGTCCCACTCTGGGTGACAAATGCAAAAACAACAGTTGATGGACAGAATGTAGAACAATGTCATACATTCACTCCAGTACAGAGATCTGGGCCTAAATCCATTGTTTTTTTGCTCATCCTAAGTTGGCAGGGTATGCTCAGACGTGGGTCCCTTGCTTACTTTACCACTGGATTCAAGCTAGCCTGGCTGATAACGGCTGATTAGCCAGAAACCAGTCCCAGGATGCTTTTTTCCTGTCCAGGGAAGACATGGCTCAGCAGTTCGACTGGACTGTTCCCATGGAGCACAGGGTTAGACTGATTTGCATATGGCCATATCTGAACTGGGGTGGTGGAGTGAGCAAAACAATGATGATGGATTAAACCTAGATCAGTTGACTGGGGGTGAGTGTTTGATTTGCTCAAGCGCTCCGTCCATCATCCCCTTTGGTATCACTTTGTTCGCCCTAAGTTGGTAGGGTATGCCCAGACATGGGTCTCTTGCTCACTTTGCCACTAGATTCAAGCTAGCCTGGATGATGATGGCTAATTAGCCAGAAACCGATCCCAGGATGCTTGTTTCCGGTCCAGGGAAGACGTGGCTTGGCAGTTCGGGCTTGACTGTTCCCATGAGGCATAGGATCACACTGATTTGCATATGGCCATGTCTGAACTGGGGTGGTGGGGTGAGCTAATGAATGATGATGGATTAAACCCAGATCATTTGACTGGGGTGAGTGTTTGATTTGCTCAAGCGCTCCGTCCATCATCCCCTTTGTTATCGCTTTGTTTGCCCTAAATTGGCAGGGTATGCCCAGACGTGTGTCCTTTGCTCACTTTGCCACTGGATTCAAGCTAGCCTGGCTGATGACGGCTGATTAGCCAGAACCCGGTCTCAGGATGCTTGTTTCTGGTCCAGGGAAGACATGGCTTGGCAGTTAGGGCTGGACTCCTCCGATGAGGCACAGGGTCAGACTGATTTGCATATGGCCATGTCTGAACTGGGGTGGTGGAGTGAGCTAAAGAATGATGATGGATTAAACTCAGATTAGTTGACTGGGGGTGAGTGTTTCATTTGCTCAAGCGCTCCGTCCATCATCTCCTTTGGTATGGCTTTGTTCCCCCTAAGTTAAGCCTTATTTCTCGAGGTCAGCTGCCAAAGGTTGATCAAGGGACTAATTTATACGGGCCCAGTACCGGGTTGGTGGTCTTTTTGCTGGTGTTAGGTGCCTACCTACCACTCCCAATAGCCCACATTCCAACAGAAGTGGGACCTAAACACTGCTCTTTCTCAATGTTGAATATTGTATAAAAACACAGGACTTTTTTTGTATGCAGCTTATCTCAAAATGTTTGCCATAAAATATAGTAAAAACAATAGAGGTTTGTAGTAGGAAGATGAGAAGGCTGAGAATTATTCTACCAGGTGCAAAGCTGCTTCTGTTTCTGAAGGGATATGAAAATATTCATGTTTTATCATGAATTTAATTAGATCCACTCTTTGGACATTAAGGGCTGTTCACCGACTGCACGAATTAAAGCAATGATGATCTGCTAAGTTTCTCACAGATGAAGAAATTGGTGAAATAAAAACCCAGGACTCATTTGATAACATCACACACACAATCTGTCTGCAGGCATCGGTCCTCTGAGTCACATTCGGCTTTTTTCCAAAACATAATTAAATCGCAGACTCCATCGACGACTCCAGTTCTCACAATAATTCATTTTGTTCATTGTTGCAGGATGAGAAACCGTGTTGTTTCGCTCTATGAGATTTGACGACAGAGCTTCCAGCTGCCGTGATAAATATGCATAGGCTCGTATTACAAGAGCAGCATAAGAGGCTTTGTTTGCATGTGTTCAAGTCATTAGGAAATATAAAGTGGCAGAAAGATACATTGTTCCGGTAGGTGTGCGGATTTTAAGCACTCTCGTTTCTCTATGAGCCTGTGTTTATCAAAATGTTGCTGTTAACGAGGCAGGAGACTTTTAACCATAAACATGGGTTGTCATGAGCAACCAATGAAACAAATATGCATTCATTCCATGCTTGGTGGTTCAATTTTTTTACTCCAGTAGTTTATTAAAGAATTCATGTGGGTGCATGGGTGAATTTCTTATGAAAGATTGTAAATGTAGAGAAAATGATTGTATTCAACTTATATTTCAATAGATCTCATAATGCCTGTTACCGGACCTATCTGAATTAATGGGCCACTCATAATCAGGACCTATGACCATAGGTTGAAGTGGGGGATCTGTGGGCATAGCATGGGCATCATTTTTAATGATGTAACCAAAACTGTTTCCCTACTTTTGTTTAAAGACAACCATGCCCAAACCTGTAATTATGATAGTTGAGCTGCCCCAGCTCGAATGATAGGGAGGGTGTCTCCTGTGTTGTGAAGTCGGGGAGGGACTGATAGCTAAACAAGAAACTGGTCCTCTTTTTTGGGGAAATGACCTTAACAATGCCATCAAAACACCGCAGTACATTTAGATCGCTGCTTTTACAACGCAAGTCGTTACCACGACTTACACTGGAGGGCGCTCTAGACTAAGGAATAGTGTGATTTACTATTCCAACACCTTCCCAACTTTACGTAGGCTAGAGATGGAATAGTAAATCATACTATTCCTGAGTCCAAAGCCCTACAGCGCAAGTCGTTGTAGCATTGTAAAAAGAGCGATGTAATGTACCGTGATCTAAATAATCACGTTGTTACATCATACATCCCTTTTTTGGGGTGCCTGCTGCCTCAAAGAAATATAAATGTGTGCAACTGGTTAATCTGCATGTATAAATGCTCATTAGAAGCTGGTTTTTACTTTAATTAATGGAGTTACTTAAAGCTTTGGGATGACAAAGATTTTTTCTTTTTGAGATGTATTTTAAGGGTGTTAGTAGCTGAACTGTGGAGTGACTGCTTTTAATGGACACATAAAAAATGCTTATAAATGGTATATGTTGGCTTGCATATTACTAAAATCTATATTTTGAATGCCCTGTTTTTCTTAAAACTGAATTCTTTCACGCAATTTGCAACCACCTGTCTTGAAATTGTGTATAATGCAAGGTTAAAATAATGACTTGCATAATCATAGTGCTTTCTGTTAAATGCTTGGATCTGGTGGCATTAAAAAAACACAGCTCACTCTTCCCCACTGCACCAAATAGGATTCAGTTATTTGGCTCTTTGGTTACACACTCAGACATATGCAGTGATCACATTAACCAACAGAGGGTTCATAAGGTAAAACATTGCATTTTTCACTTATTACGTTAACTTGCATTTATCTTTAATTTGAGGGGTGTGTTATTTTATATGCAGTTACCTAAAGGTTAAAGACCCAAAAAATAGTTCCAGAAGATATTGCTCTTTTAAGCCACACCTTTCATTCAGTCGTGGCTCGCAGTACTCGCGGACTGGGTCACGCGGGTGGGGGTAGCGCAGGGGGGTCGCGCAGGGGTGTGGTCCGGGCCGGCGGGAGTTTTAAAATAAAATAAAAACTTACCTGACTGGGTCCCCACTGCCTCTGCTTCAGGGTCCCGTCGGTTGGCACCGACAAGACCAGCCGCGTCACTGCTGGCAAACCCTCTCAGCCAATCCTGGTGCTGCTGCAGCAGCGCCAGGATTGACTTAGCAGGGCTGCTCGCCACCTGCCTGCCAATTAGGAGACCAAGGTTTGAGCATTTGCTCAACCCTATCCCTGCAAAAGTGCAGCCGCAGCCTGAGACACTAGTGCGCATGACTGGTCTGGTCGAAAAAATTCTCCGACCTTCACCAGTCATGCACACTTGTGCTGCTGCTTCTCCCTGGTCTTCACTCCGACAATGCATGTCAGTCAACATGACGCTGGACTGCCTACCCCCTTCAGACTCTGAAGGGGTGGGCAGTCCGACATCATACTGATTGTCATGATTGTCAGTTCTCCCCCACATCTCTGAACTTAAGTAAACTGAGAGTTTACTTAAGTTCTGATACGCAGAGGAAGATGCGGGCGTGGGCGGCATGTGGGGCAACCCCCGAGCGCCCTAATGGCTGCACCGCCCCTGCAGTCATTCCACCGCCAAACTCACTGACCCCACCCCCAGAACCATACTTGTTAATGCACTTTGACCTCTGTGTAAAACAGAGCTGGTCACTGCTGACCATCTCTTAATTCTGGACACATGTATCCCTCATAAGCTAGGAAGAGGATCCAGTATGAGCCTGATTGACAGTATGTGTTATGCACCTAAAATCAATTTAGCTGCACAAAAAACATCAGTGGGAACACAACTTGGGTCGTGCTTCAGGGATTCAGATTCTCTGACTTGTCAACTTGCAAACAAAATTTAATTCCAGAAAAAAATCTGTCAGTTAGGCAGTAATGTGCTGGGCTAGCTCTAGATGTTTGTGACGAAATATTTGGTGTTCAGTAAAGAGATAGATTTGGAAGGTAGATCACTGATGCCGGTCAGTGCTGATAGTTCAAGTTCAAGTTCAAGTTCAGTAATTTGTATAGCGCACTACTCACCCAGAGGGTCTCAAGGCGCTTGAGTGAGGGTGGGTGCATTATTTCTCAAATAGCCAGGTTTTTAGCTGCTTTCTGAAGGAGAGGTGGTTCTGTGTGAGGCGGAGGTGAGTGGGGAGAGAATTCCAGGTTTTGGCCGCTAAGTAGGAGAAAGATCTTCCTCCCATGGTGGATCTATTGATGCACAGGATTGTGGCGAGGGCTTGATTGGATGAACGTAGTTGGCGGGTGGGTGTGTAGAAGGATAGTCGTTTGTTGAGGTATTCGGGCCCTAGGTCGTAGAGGGCCTTGTGTGCGTGGGTGAGGAGACGGAACGTTATTCTCTTGTTGACGGGAAGCCAGTGGAGATCTTTCAGATGACCGGAAATGTGAGCTTGAAGGGGGATGTCCAGTATGAGTCTGGCTGAGGCGTTTTGGATGTGTTGGAGTTTTTTCTGTAGTTTGGCCGTGGTTCCGGCGTAGAGGGTGTTTCCATAATCTAGTCGGCTAGTGACTAGTGCGTGGGTGACTGTCTTTCTTGTTTCGGTGGGGATCCAGCGGAAGATTTTTTTGAGCATGCGTAGGATGTTGAAGCATGATGATGAGACGGCGTTGACTTGTCTGGTCATCGATAGGGAGGAGTCTAGGATGAAGCCCAGGTTACGTGCGTGATCTGTAGGTATGGGTGCTGTGCCCAGAGCCGGTGGCCACCATGAGTTGTCCCATGCAGAGGGGGATGATCCTAAGATGAGGACTTCCGTTTTGTCCGAGTTTAGTTTTAAACGACTGTTCTTCATCCATTCTGCTACTTCTTTCATTCCTTCGTGTAGATTGGTTTTGGCGGTGTTAGGGTCTTTGGTGAGGGAGAGGATTAGCTGGGTGTCGTCAGCATAGGAGATGATGTTGAGGTTGTGTTGGCGTGCGATGGATGCTAGGGGACTCATGTAAACGTTGAAGAGGGTGGGACTGAGTGATGATCCTTGTGGTACGCCACAGATGACTTCGGTGGCCTCTGATTTGAAGGGGGGGAGGCGGACTCTCTGGATTCTTCCGGTGAGGAACGAGATGATCCAGTCTAGTGCTTTTCCTTGTATTCCGACGTTGCTGAGGCGTTGTATGAGGGTGTTATGACAGACTGTGTTGAAGGCGGCGGAGAGGTCAAGTAGGATGAGGGCAACTGTTTCTCCGTTGTCCAGTAGCGTTCGGATGTCGTCTGCAGCAGCAATTTGGGCGGTTTCTGTGCTGTGTTTGGCTCGAAAGCCAGACTGTGTGGGGTCAAGTGAATTGTTGGATTCAAGGAAGGCAGCGAGTTGACTATTGACGGCTTTTTCGATGACTTTGGCGGGGAAGGGGAGGAGCGAGATGGGGCGGTAGTTCTTAAGTTCAGAGGGGTCCGTTGTGGGTTTCTTCAGTAGGGCGCTGAGTTCGGCATGTTTCCAGCTATCCGGGAAGGTAGCGGAGTTGAAGGAGCAGTTGATGACATCGCGGAGGTGGGGTGCGATGATGGAGTCTTCTTTGTTGAAGATGTGGTGGGGGCATGGGTCAGTTGGTGAGCCTGAGTGGATGGAGTTCATCAGGCGGATGGTGTCCTGAGTGGGTTTCAGGCGCAAAGGTTGTGAGAGTGCTGTTTTGGTTCGAAGGTGGGTTGAGTGTGTCCTTCTTTGGACAGGTTCTCAAAGCTGTTATGAATGTCGGCGATTTTGTTGTAGAAGAAAGACGATAGAGAGTCGCAGAGGTCTTGGGAGGGAGTGATGTCGTTGGTGCTGGTGGCGGGGTTGGTAAATTCTTTGACGATGTTGAATAATTCCTTGCTGTTGTGGGTGTTGTTGTCGAGTCGATTCTTGAATGTTGATTTCTTGGTGAATTGGATCAGTTGGTGGTGTTTGCGGGTGGTGTCCTTGAAGGTGGTCAGGTTGTTAGTGGTTGGGTTTTTTCTCTAGGTTTTCTCGAGGGTGCTACAAAACCTGTTGGATTTCTTAAGGTCATCGTTGAACCAGGGGGCCTTTTTGTTACCTTGTTTGATCTGGTGGTTTTTCAGGGGTGCTGATTCGTCCGCGCTGTGGATGCTCCATTCTGTGAGTTTGGTGGCAGCTTGGGTATGGGTTTGGGTCCGATGATGTGGCGGGGGGGTTTTGATTAAGCGATGTGATGAGTTGGTCGGTGGTGATTTTGTTCCAGTTTCTTTGAGGAATAGGTTGTGGTGGGATGTGGGTCGTGGTCTTTTTGTAGTTGAAGTGAACACAGCTGTGGTCCGTCCAATGGAGAGCTGTAGTGGGATCGAAGGAGATGTGTTTGCTGGAGGTGAAGATAGCGTGTGTCCGGCCAGGTGGGTGGGGGTTTTCAACAAGTTGTTTGAGTCCTAGATTGGCCAGGTTGTCCAGAAGGGTGGTGGTGTTGCTGTCGTTATTTTTTTCCAGGTGGAAATTGAGGTCTCCCCGTAGTATGTAGTTCTCGGAGGTGAGGGCATGTGGGCTGATGAAGTCAGTGATGTCTTCGATGAATTGTGTGCGGGTTCCTGGTGGTCTGTAGATGAGGGTGCCTCTGAGTGTGGTCCTGGGGTCGGTGTGGATCTGGAAGTGAAGGTGTTCGGCGGTCGCGAGGTTATTGTCGGAGGTGGTCGTGACTCGGATGGTGTTCTTATGGGCGATGGCGATGCCCCCTCCTGTTTGGTTGGTGCGGTCTTTTCGGATGATCTTGTAATCGTCCGGGATGGCTATGGCGATGTCGGGCGCTGATGATGAGTTCATCCAGGTTTCTGTAAGGAAGGCGACATCCGGCGATGTACTGGTACAAGACGCTCCTTCACGAATGCCCCGATGTCAACCCATTTTTCTTTGCTGCCTCAAGTTACCACTTCCAGGGGTATTGGCAATTCCAGGTGGGTGGAATGTGCTCAATTCATAGGCGAGACCCTTAATATCATTTTAGAAGGGAAGAACTACTGGGGGATTCAGGGATGCGTCACAGAGCTTGCCTTGATTATGTCTTATTCCCACCTACCCCCTGACACAGTTTTATATCTGGTGATTTTGGTTGCTTTGAGCAGCAGAAATATCCAGAAGTGATGTGCTTATTCCCAGTGTTTCAACAGATCGGGGGGTTAAAAAAATACCAATCTCATTAGAATTACAGGAGACCTTATAAACAGGCCCAAAGCAGTTTGGCCCACCAAAATGATTGGAATAAGCGTGAAAATGGGGTGGAAGCATAACGTCAATACTACCATATTGCATGGGTTTATAGACTAAGGGAATATTTCACTGTACTTAGAATAGGGCGCCAGATGAATGTAGTTGTTTGCCTGTTATATGCTAAATACAGTTAAGTCGTGACTTGATTATTTTTCTTTACAGGGTGGTCGCTGAATAGTTTTATAGCTGGGTTATAACACTATTCCTCCATGGAGAGTCAAGTAAGGTTTCTTTTCATCAGATTAATACCCCTCTCAATTCTTTGAATGTGGCATTGACTATTCCATAACTACCCCAATTTACAGTTGCAAAGCCTTCTTCCATTTTAGACCCTTTAACAAATGTAATGTCTCAGTCAGCATAGAACACTAGTTTCTAGAGCTACTTAGTGCCAAAATTATAGCACATGCTGTTAACCGGCCCATGATGACGCTAATGTTCAGCTAGATTTTGATTTGCAGGCAGCATTCTAAGCATGCTGAAATTGTTGTTCAGGTTTCTTTTCTATGTATGTGTCTAGAAATCCTCAAATGCTTAGGCTGCTGCCTTGAAAATTCAGGACTGGCTGATTGTCACTCACAGGAAAGGGAGTTAGTTTAGGGCTATGGGTAGAGACATTGAGCATCAAAAAATGCATTTATGAGTCAACCTCTTTTTTGATTCAATTTTGTGTCAGATGTGGAGATCCTACTCCTGAACTTGTGGGATGAAGTTCAGGGTGTCCTTTGTATGGTGAAGATATGGGTGCATCATATTTGAGTAGCTTATTTCACTATTTGAGCAGCTTATTCCACAAGTAGGATAGTCTTTTATTTCCAATTTAACTTACACAGCCAGTACCTGGATGAAGAACCTCACAGATACGAAGTAAATCATAAGCAGTTTATTCCAAGTAGAAAGCCAACCTCAGAGAGAGTGGTGTGGCACTGATAGTCTTAGCTAGACCTTCCCATTGTCTCACTGGTGGACAAACAATGAGAGAAAGCAAAACGTTTCATGCGCAGATGAGGCAATAAGTCGCATGGGCAGTGTGTGGTCAAACAGGTTACTGTGACTCTGTCATGCACTACAACACACTTCTCTTGACTGCTTCTTACTTGATATACCCCTGCTGGTCCCACACCCCAGTCTGTGAACAATTCAGTAAACCAGAACAGCTGAACAATTTTATCCCTAGTTACCGATTTCTTTAAAAGCGAGAGAGAGAGAGAGAGAGAGAGAGAGAGAGAGAGAGCGCGTACAAAATAATGCATACATAATCTTTTACCCTCATGCCCCCAGCCCGTTTCTACTGCCCTCCATCCCTAATGTATGGGCACATGCAATTCTGATCTCAAATTTTGGGTGACAAATTATTTGTGTGAATTAGTAATTTTAATGATGCATACGACCTTAACCGACAAACTATTGATTTTACAATTAAATTGAAATGACGATCTCATTTCAAGAGTGATTAATATTGTAGTACAGTTATGCCACAATTTTGTGTGAGACAGCATTATTTTAAAAGAGTGACAGTCTCTGGATTTCTACTTATCCTGCTCCTCGTCATTCCCCCTCCCAATCAGCTACACACTGCGAGTCTTCTCTCCCACCAGTTTCCACTGAACACAGGGCTCTATGACGTAAATGGACTGTAGTGTAAGAAAGCATGCACTGCCAATGAGACTTTTCATCTTGTACTTGATGTATAATTTTGAAGGATTCCATTGCGAGTTCCAATGCAGGCATGTAGAAGAATATAATTCCATGAGTGATTGTTAAGCAAATGTTTCATATTGTGTTGTTCATCTCCGGAGTGCAGTTTCTAAGGAAGCAAGCAGAAGATTTCTCTTACCTTAAGAAATGAGTTAGTGTTAAGAACCTTTCAGATTTACGAACGATTTTTGATTTGCTAATACAGACTAACCATGATCGTACCATGCTGAGCTTGCAGTTTTATGCATAAATTGTATATAAAAAGCCCTGTTTTTGATAATTCAGGTGCGACCAACATTCCATTTTTCTCCTGAAACTCTGTCTGATTATTCTGAGATTTCACCCCTGAGGATTTTGTCAGTACTCTTTATGAGTTTGACACTTAGAATTTAATGAGTTCTTATTGACTGACTAGGGTTTTCTCTTATGATTTGTGATTCTCTACTCTGTATCTGAGCCTTCATGGCAATTGCGCCTTTTTCCACATATTGCGTTTTTATTACCAATTCTGCATTTAACCTTTTTAACTTACGTTTTATCTAGAACTCATTTCTTGAGTGGTACCAGTTTCTAATTAAGATTTTGTTCTGCTAAGTTTTGTTGTTAATAGGGACGGTAGTCTCATTCTGCTAGATCAATGAGAAGATGCAGGGAGCTGAATTGACTACTGTAAAATCTGAGGTTCAGCAAAATTGGGGTTCAGAAGATTAGTGGGCTTCAGCTCTCACAGGCACACAGATTATATCTGTTCCATCTCCAGGCCTCAGGGCTAGAACGGCTTGGAAAGTGCACTGCTTTCAATAGAAAACTGGGGGATGGCCTTTGTGTGTATTTTAAAATGTGTTCCTTGTTTTTTTTATTTTTAAAGTCACTGAATGTGTGTGGACTTGGAAAAATAAAAATAATGGAGCTGTATATTCAATGAATGGGTCAAAAATTCTTAAATCACTTACCATATTCACTAACATTGAAAGAGGTTTAAAATACATTTTGCATGTGAAGGTCCATGTCAGATTATAGTTGAACTGCTTGGGGGGCTCTAGTGTGCCAGCGGCAAGATGGCTGCTTCCTAGTGCAGCTCTGCCGGCCGACGGGCAGTATCCAACCACAACCCTGACAAGCGCTGGAGATCTGCACACGCCAATCACAGATTCAAAAACCAGAACTCAGCACGACTTCCATGAGTCCGCCAACGCCCACAGTGTTTAATTGGAGAACCAGCACTGGTGCCCGCGGTTGGTGTTAGAGGGCCATGGTGTTCACGCAAGATGGTGGCCACCACAGCAGTATTGTAAAGACAGTGCTGCAGGTGTTTGAAGCCGTGAGGTGGACTATATCAGTGCAGTAAGGGCTGCTGCGATAATTCGTAAGACTGTAGCTTCTTGACGCTAAATGGTGCTGAGGTAGCGTGCTGCATGGGTGCCCCACCTGTAGCAGGGACAAGATGGCAGCCGCCAGGGATGAGCGATGAGACAGCTGCTGCGGAGCAAATGCGAAGTTGCTCTGAGCCCCCACCGGTTGGAGATTGAGACATTCGCGCTGAGGCGAGTACTGAGGGGGACAGGTGGCTCCGTATGATATCAGTGCGGAACACACATCATGGGAGTAGAGCCAGGAGCTGTCCTGAAAGACTCATTGCTGTGTCTCGTGACCTTAGGTAGGAGTGGTGGCAGCAGTGAATCATGCCGAATTGAGCAGACTGAATAAATATGGCGACACACACTAAGTGGCAATAGTGGAGTCCTGGCCAGTAGCCACACCAAAGACAGATAACTGGTAGAGCCCGTCTGTCTGCAATCACTTGCATGAAGGGGCAGGAGATCTCTCCCCATTAGCATGTATGGCTTGATCACCCGGAGGCAAATGAGGTAAAGTGGTCCTGAAAGTGTGATCAGCTGCAGTGAGAGAAGACATGTTAAATAGGGGCAACATGCATTGAAGCTACAGCGCAGGCTTGTATAGTCAGCTCAGTCCTGTGGGATGTAGGCCTGTGACAATTAAAGCTGTGTAAGGCGATAACTGTCCAGGAGAGTCTCTGGAGGCTGAGGGCGCTGCTGGGAATAGCGGCTGTGTCCATGCAATCTTGCCAGGGGTTGCGCTGGTGGGAGCCCCGATCTGTGAGTGGCATAGCCTTGCAAGTAGATTCGGTATCAAGGCACATTCGGTGCCTTCATAGTGAGCAGCTATGAGCGCCTAACCTTTGAGACTCAGAAGCCATCCAGGTCCCAGCAACAAGCTAAATCAGACTCTGAGTAGGAGCTCTCAGAGAAAAACCCCACCGCCCTGGGGATGACATTAATGGCAATGCAGACCAGTACGCAGTCAGTAGACGGCAAAATCGATGCCCTAAATATGCGAATGGACTATTTCGCCACTAGGCTGGATAAGCAGGGGCACGAATAGGTGAAGTAGAACAGGTGATATCCACTACAGAGGACACACTTCAGTCAGTTGTATCTAAAAGCCTACATGTGGAGAAAGGTCTTGCGGTATTTCAAGCAAAGAAAGAATATCTCGAGGCGAGAGCTTGATGCAATAATCTCCACATTCTCGGGCTGCCTGAATCTACCAACAAAGGCAAGATGGAGGTCTATATGGAAAAAATTATCAAGGAGGTGTTTGGTCTAGAGAACCTCTCCACTGTGATGCTGGTGGAGCATGCGCACAGATGACCAGTAGCGCACCTAGTCCCCGATCCCCGCCATGGCCGGTGATTGCCTGTCTTTTTAACTATTGTGATGTGGACACAATACTATGCCTGGCAAGAGAGAAACATAAAATTATCTATGATGGCAGTGCGATCGAGTTTAACCCAGACTTCACTGCTGCCGTCCAAGCAGCAAGGCTGGAATTCATTCTGGTAAGAAATAAATTGCAAGCCAAGTAGATTTCATATGCATCGTTATACCTGGCCCATCAAAGAGTGGAGGTGGATGGTAAACAAAAGATTTTTTTGAAACCTAAGAGTGCAATGGACTCCGTAAAATCGTGGCAGAAGAATCGTAAAGTTTCCGAAGCTCCAATGTTGGATGTTGAGTGCTTTACTGCACACTTATGGGTTGGTAAGAAGGGAGGCCTAATGCTGTTATTCTTGGGAGTCTGGCACTGGGTATATATTGACTTTAGGTTTAAATCTTTTTATTGAAAGACAGTGCAACAAGGTACATTGTTCACAAATACCATACAGGTCGATGCCCATAGGGCGCAATAAGGAAATCAAAAGGCTCAAAAAGGCCCTGGCGTTATTATCAAAGTCCGACCTGTCTGGGGGAAAGCAACAATATGCAACATCATATTGAGTAACTACCCAAAGGAAACTCCCCCCTCTCAAACCCCACCCCCCTCCCTCACTGAGTCCCTCCCCCACCCCCACCCGGCCCCCGTCCAGTGCTCATATCATCTCCCGGCTGACTGAATTCCAAGACCAGCGAATGTCTTAAGGGGCTGTGGTCGTTGGCTCAGTAGGACGCAATAAACGAAGGTAACGGGGACATGTGATTTCTGTGAATTCCGTAAGCAGCAGGGATCAAAATGGCTGCCAAAGTTCTACAAATTGGTCTCTATCCCCTGCCAAGGTGAGGGACAATTTTTCCATACCCAGCACGTGCCACATCCTGTGAAGCCAACCTGTGGTGGAGGGAATTGTGGTGGTGCGCCAATGTGTGAGGATGTTTTGCAGCGCCGACCCTAATGCAACGGCTATTTGGCTTCCCCTACAATGGATATGTCAATGCATTGGGGAGACCCAGCAGAACGTATGCGGGGAAGCGTGGTATGCCAGTTTTGAAATGGTTATCTACTTCATCAAGTATGTGCTTCTAATATGATTGGAGGTGGGGACATTCCCATAATAAGTGTACCAGGTTGCGCTACTTGGCCGCAACCTCTCCAACAGAGCCTATCCATAGTTATATATTGACTTTAGATAAGTATATGCTCCACGGAGTCTTCATGGCAAATCGCATTATGACTACTGTGTGATATCTGTGAAAAAACAAATGGTTGGCTTAGCAGCATGTGCAGGATTAACACAAACTGTTCTTTTCTCAAACTGTCTTAAGGGCCAGTGATGCTTATTTCAAATTTTACATATGAGTGTGCAGGATGCAGTACTATGTGACTTGCTTGGCCACCTCCCTTTATCACAGGGAGGAAGTGCCTGGATACTGAGACACTCCAATTGGGTGCACCCCTAATGTTTATTTGAGTTTCCTGCACAGGGTATGGCTTTGGCCTGTTGGGGAGGCTGAAGTGGGTATGAGGTGGTGGGATGGGGTTTGTTTGTGTTTCCACTACAGTGCATGCAATTCTCAAATATGATTGGTGGGCTACCAGGCTGAGAGAAGGAGATAGATTGTTAATGAGTGAAGTGCGAGACTATAAACTACATCTAAGGGCTGTTTAATTAAAATGATGATGTGGAATATACGGGCCTCAATTTTCCAAAGAAGATAAGGCAGGTTATTGCATATTTAGATAGGCACAATGTTAAAATTGCTTTGTTACAGGAGACCCATTTGACCAAACACACCGAATCAAATGTTGGAAAAAGGTGGGCATATATTGGCGTGGCCTCGTCCTACTCTGCGTACTCCAGAGGAGTTATGATACTAGTCAAAAAAGGTACCCCATTTAGGGTTCTTCACAGTGAGAGTGATGAACAAGATAGGCTCGCATTGGTGTAGGGTACCCTGGGAGGGTCTATGATTGTTTTGGTAAATAGTTACGGGCCAAATGTGGATGCCCCTGCTTATTACAGTGATGTGCGGAGGCGGCTGCAGGCGCATGTTCCTTCTCAAATCATTTGGGGGGTTGAATATTTATCTGGACGCAGGGATGGATAGATTGGCGGCTACAGATTAGCATTGCAAGCAAGCTGCAAACACTGTTAGAGAAATCATGAATATGAAAGGATTAATAGATGCATGGAGGGTGAGGAATCCAGGGATAAAAGAGGGTACCTAAACCTATACATCAGCTGTCCACAATTCTTGGTCCATATTGGACTATTGGCTGATTTCTGACAAGCTAGGCTCCTGGGTGGAGAGAGTGACGCATCTAGCAAAATTGCTATTCGACCACAGGCCGGTGATGTTGGTTCTGGCCATGCCGACTTATGTTAGAACCCCTTTCCAGTGGCGCCTGAGGCCTGAGGCCCTGACTGATTAAGTATTTCGCACCATAAAAGATACTGCCATCACTAATTTCTTTAAAGTATAAACAGGGTTGGTCGACAACTCGGGAACATTATGGAAGGCTTTTAAAGTCACAATAAGGAGAAAATTAATGAAAGTGCAGGACAGGGTCATGAGAGCTCTTTATTACAGAAGGCAGGACATTGAGGAGAAATTGTTGAATCTCGAGCAAGCAATATGCAATCAGGCCAGAGCCAGAGCACTTGGCGAAAATAAGGGAATTAAACACTGAATATTGGGAGCTAGCTGATCAGAAGGTGCTCTTCAGATCACAACGTTGGAAAGCCAGAGCCTTTGGGGAAGAGGGATTTAGCTAGCTGGTTATAAAGAGCAGGGCCACATAATTGAAATTATGGACCAAGCCTCGACAACACGCTACACCATGCCAGAGATAGTATTGGTCTTTGCTGAGTTCTACAGTTATCGGTATAGGCAATGTCCAGTGGCTGCATCAGATGAGATTGTTAAATATCTGGAGGATGTTGCGCTGGGCTGGCTTCCTTAGGTCAGAGGTAATACTTACTTCAGTAGCTGACTGTAGATTAGGCGAAGGAGGCCATACAGAAATTGCCTACGGGGAAAACTGGCGGTCACTGACGGCCTGACTAGTGAGGTCTAATAAATTTACATGGATCAATTATCCCTGGTACTTGTCAAGGAATATGCAGAGGCCTATGATAGCGGGGTATTGCCTCCCACTCTCCGAGAGGCTCTGATAGTGATGTTATTAAATCCTGATAAGGACCCAAAAAAGTGTGAATTGTATCGCTCATTGTCTTTAATGAATATCGATGTTAAAATATTAGCCAAAATAATTGCGATGAAGCTCCAGCCTTTCGTTCCAGCTTTTGTGCTGCCAGATCAGTTTGGGTTTGTTCAGGATCAATCCTCAATGCACAATATCCGAACGCTGTTTGCTGTGCTGCATTATCTGGACCCTGAGATGAGGGTGGCGGGGGTTTTCTTGGATGCCTCCAAAACCTTCGACTCTATAAATTGGGGATATATCTTCATAGTGCTGGGTAGAATGCGTTTGTGCAATGGATTAGATTGCTTTACAGTGAGCAGGCGGCAAGGGTCAAGGCTAATGGCTTTGTGTCTGATTCAACCCGGTTAGAAAGGGGAACTAGGCAAGGTACCCACTGTCACCAATGTTACTCTCCCTCGTGCAAGAACCTTTAGCATGTAAGATTAGGCAGCAGCATAAGTACACAGCGCTGGGGTTTCGGCAGCGGCCAATAGCCATATCATTGTATGCAGATGATATGCTGTTGTACGTTCGAGAGCCTGGGATTCCTCTCAAACCCTTACTCAGGGAGTAAAGTAAGTTTGGTTGCTTCTTGGGCTGCATATAAATTGGAGTAAGTCTGTCATGCTGCCCCTTATGCAGGGTACTATGGGGCATGAGTTTGGAATTCCCCATGCAGTGAGCTCAGGATTCCGTTAAATATCTTGGTGTTTGGATACACAGGGACCCGGAAGTTGTGATCCAAAGGAACTATGGCTGTGCACTCGCGACACTGACGGAACGGGTAGCCGGGTTGATTCGGCTGCCGCTTTTCTTGGCGTATCGTATTGCGGTGATAAAATAGATTATTCTGCCTAAATTCTTGCATTTCTTTGTAAACATCCCCATTGTGTTAAATAAATCATTTTTCAAAGCCTTACAGTCATGTATACCGACTCTGACATGGGCAGGTACGCAGCCACACTCAGTTGGAGTGTTATAGTGCAACCGTATGAGGTGGGGTTTTGAAGCACCAGATTTGAGGTTGTATTACCTGTGTGCACGGGCGCAGTTTGCCCATTTTTGGCAATTCTTGCAAAGTTTCTTGCCACACTTAGCGGTGGAGGCAGATGATGCCCACCCATTTCAGCTTATGGCTGTGATCCACCACTCTCAGTCATTAAACTCTAAAGTCCACATTAATACAGTGTGAAGATAGAGAGGAACCCCTTGGTACAAGCAAGGGAATTGGGGTTTTAGACCTACGTAAGAAACAGATTGATTCCCTTGGGTTTGTGTACAAGAAAAGCTAGAAAATTAGCTATAACACAGTGTAATAATGCTCCTTAAATTAAAAATGTGCACAACATAAAGAGTACATAACAATTTATTCAAATATTAAAAAAGCATACAGTACATATGTAAAATAGTATGAACACACAATTAAAAACAAATATATATTTTTGTGACCTGCACAAAAGTGTGGGACAGACAAACCTAAATTGTAAAACATAAGACTTGAAAATTTACAAGGCGTACATTCTCAGATAAAGTTTCAAACTGCCCTGGTGTTATAACCTCACAATCTTATATACATCAGAGAGGAACAGCGTGAATTGTACTTGAACTTGCGTCGACGCGTTTCGGTGGTTTTACGTGTGATTCGGTGCCACCTTTATCAAGACTGTTATTTGCGTTGTCTGTCATACAGTCGGATCCTCATCAGTCTCCTAAGATGGATACACATGAAATTAGAGATCTAATTTGCTAAACAGGTTAAATTCCATCTGGTACAGTGATTCTAATCTATCTGTCATCTAAGCACACAATGTTATGCGTAGAATAAATGGAAACATGACCTATTTCTTGTATGAAATTAGAGATTCTCTGCACATTTAGGTTAATAACCTTCTTGCAATCAATAGTTGGTGCTCGATTTCAATTGATATCCCATGTTAAGGGATATTAGTTTGATGGATAAGATAAAGGAGTAGTTAACCCTCTATAGTGGGAAAGACTAATGGAGAAATTCCTATCTAAGTATCATTTTCTCTACACCTATTAGTAGTAGCATACCTGTAGGTTTCCTTAATGTGGCATTTCCTATAGGTTGTGATGGCTGAGATTCTCAGGAATCTTGGGATTTTTTACCATCTACAAGGGGAAGCACATGTAACCATTTTGTTGAGTCTATCATGGCTAATATTTAAGACTTCTTAAATTCTATATTTTAAAGAGCGTACCTGCGGGTAATTTTTAACAGTTCTGTCCCAAATTGATAAGGGGATAGATTTCGAGTCCGTCCAACTCTGGACACTTATGTCAAAATGGCCAACCACTCTCTGGCAGGCGTCAGGTTAGAAGGCTGGGCCGAATCTGGAAATGGCTCTTGTATACCTTTCTACGGTGTAAACAGAAAGAAGGGCAAACTCTATTTAAAATAAAGTCAACAACTATGTTGATAAATTGGTTGCTATAATGAAACACCTGGATGTAAGAGAATTCTTTGACGGATTCTTACCAAAATTAGGTCGACTTGGTTTCAAACAATAGTTTAGGAAGGCGCGGTGAGCTGCCTAGTCTTGGTTGTAATCAGGGGTGTTTTAAATAGTAGTATCCCCTATGGAAGTAAGGATAGAGATCTAATTAGTAACAGATTTAAAAGATTTAAATGTCTAACTCGTTCAGTGACGCCCTGCTTTAGTTATTCTTACCTGTACGAGCTCTAGCGTAGCTTCTCTATGGGTGTCCGTTTTTCAAGTGAGGGATTGCGAGTAAGACCCGCCTTACCTCTTATACTTCCTGCTCGGTAGTGATTGGCTATAGGGCGGCTGGCGTGTGAGCCAATGAGAAAATGCTACTGCCAAGTGACTCTATTTGCATGTAAATTATCCTACCTTACTTCCTGCTCGGTTGCTGCCCTGTACTTGTATGTACATTTTAAACTATTTACTTATTTTTCATTATAGCAACCAATTTATCAACATAGTTGTTGACTTTATTTTAAATAGAGTTTGCCCTTCTTTCTGTTTACACCGTAGAAAGGTATACAAGAGCCATTTCCAGATTCGGCCCAGCCTTCTAACCTGACGCCTGCCAGAGAGTGGTTGGCCATTTTGACATAAGTGTCCAGAGTTGGACGGACTCGAAATCTATCCCCTTATCAATTTGGGACAGAACTGTTAAAAATTACCCGCAGGTACGCTCTTTAAAATATAGAATTTAAGAAGTCTTAAATATTAGCCATGATAGACTCAACAAAATGGTTACATGTGCTTCCCCTTGTAGATGGTAAAAAATCCCAAGATTCCTGAGAATCTCAGCCATCACAACCTATAGGAAATGCCACATTAAGGAAACCTACAGGTATGCTACTACTAATAGGTGTAGAGAAAATGATACTTAGATAGGAATTTCTCCATTAGTCTTTCCCACTATAGAGGGTTAACTACTCCTTTATCTTATCCATCAAACTAATATCCCTTAACATGGGATATCAATTGAAATCGAGCACCAACTATTGATTGCAAGAAGGTTATTAACCTAAATGTGCAGAGAATCTCTAATTTCATACAAGAAATAGGTCATGTTTCCATTTATTCTACGCATAACATTGTGTGCTTAGATGACAGATAGATTAGAATCACTGTACCAGATGGAATTTAACCTGTTTAGCAAATTAGATCTCTAATTTCATGTGTATCCATCTTAGGAGACTGATGAGGATCCGACTGTATGACAGACAACGCAAATAACAGTCTTGATAAAGGTGGCACCGAATCACACGTAAAACCACCGAAACGCGTCGACGCAAGTTCAAGTACAATTCACGCTGTTCCTCTCTGATGTATATAAGATTGTGAGGTTATAACACCAGGGCAGTTTGAAACTTTATCTGAGAATGTACGCCTTGTAAATTTTCAAGTCTTATGTTTTACAATTTAGGTTTGTCTGTCCCACACTTTTGTGCAGGTCACAAAAATATATATTTGTTTTTAATTGTGTGTTCATACTATTTTACATATGTACTGTATGCTTTTTTAATATTTGAATAAATTGTTATGTACTCTTTATGTTGTGCACATTTTTAATTTAAGGAGCATTATTACACTGTGTTATAGCTAATTTTCTAGCTTTTCTTGTACACAAACCCAAGGGAATCAATCTGTTTCTTACACATTAATACAGTGACATGCACCACTTGAGCATGGAGGGAGCTGCAGAATAAAGCAGGCAGGGAACACTTATATGCACCGGCCTTGCTAATAAATGCACACCCAGGTATCTCTGTTACTCAGGAACAGAGGGTGTTAGATATTTTGAGGTGGGCTGAAATAACCACACTAGAGGATCTTTATCAGGGTGGCACCTTTGTAACTCTGAATGATCTCACTGCCAAAACAGCGTATAATGCCATGATTCGGTTTATATTTGTAAGTTTACGTGCAGCTGTGGGGTCTGACTATCCTGAATATCCTTAGGAGTCCCAGGTTTTGAATGCCCTTCAAACCCTCCTGACTAGAAAAGACAGAAAGGGCTTGATAACAAAGCTGTATAGGTCTTCGTTAGTGGAAAACCAGATGGGCACATCTAAGACGTATGAAAAATTAGCTCTGCAATTAGAGGAGCCATTATCATGGAAGGATTGGTCAGCATGCTCCGCGCTGATGGGTGGCCTTACGGTGAATTGTAATCTTTGGATTATTCATTGCAAATTTCTCCATCAAATGTACTATACGCCTGTGCTGCGGCATAGCTATGGGTTGCGGGGGGCTCGCGGTGTGCGAGGTGAGGAGCTGATGGTGCAGACTTCAGACATCTGCCCAGGGACTGTGCCCCTTCTGTTCCTGTACTGGGTTAATGTCACACAGCACCTCACAAATATGCTTATGGAGATGGTGGCATGCACCCGGCAAATGTGCTTATTAGGTGTTTGTCCAGCACTCAAGTCATGTAATCGCAGGCTGGCAGCTATTCCTTTGCTGCTGGCTAAAAGGGAGGTGGCCAAGCACAGGGGAGGGAAGTCTGCACCTACCGTTGCTTCTTGGTTTAAGGACATAGCGTTTTGTAAGGAGTAATTGAATATATATGCTGAGGATCTGCTGATGTTTTCCTGACCAAAGGTTATCTGGAGGCCTGTAGAGGTTTATCTTGCAGAACACCCTGATGTGTTGAAATAAAATAGGATGTCATGTATATTCATGTGATGTTGCGGGAGCAACAGTGAAAAACATGGTAGATGTGATGGCTAAAAATCTTAGTGGGTGGCTTATAAAGAATAACATGTATAATATGTACTGTGGTTCTGTTGCTGTTGCGTATGGTTAACACTGTTTTCCTATTGGTGTCTGAGGAATGTCACACTGAGTTTGTATACAAATGCAGATGTTTGTAATGCAATGCAGCATATTTAAAAAAAAACTCAATAAACAATTCTTTTTTTTTAAATAGTTGAACTGCTGCCAAAATGAAGGTGATGGATATCCAGTGCAGCTCACAACCTCTCTTGTGCCATCTATGCAATTGAGAAGACGTCTTTATGGCACTTTGCAGCTGCACTGGTTCTCTCTGGGTTGTATCATCACTAGCGTCAAGGAGGACCAGGTCAGTTAACATCTGTGCTAGAGCCATCATTTCAGTTACAAAGATGGCATCTGGGAAGCTGTGAACATCTTTGGAAGTTCCATTCTTTTGGCCACCCACCTCACCCTCATCAAGGTGGGAATTGGGCCAAAGCTCTGAGGCATTTCCACTGCCATTGAATGGGCAGGTGGTGGTCATAATCACCCTCACAAGTGGGCAATGTGGGGAGGAAGTGTTAGCACCCCTTTACCCTTGAGCAAGGCAGAGGGAAGTAGTACATTTCCCCCACCATTTGGCAATGCAGGGAGCTTGTACCATATATTTACCAATCACATGGACAATCCCATTCTCCATTTCTTCTTCAAAGGTTTTAGACAATGCTTCTTCAGGAAGAGTTGACGAAATTTCTAAGTTGCAAGGCATCAATGCATATAGGCAATCATGTGTCCATAATTTGTTTACTGCTCCAGCCAAGAGTTTCTCACAGTGTGTCCTAGTCATGGCGCTTTCCAAATCTTCTCTTTAACAAAATATGTGTGTTTAAAAGCATTGCTATTATCCTTACATGTGCTTTGCTTTTACTTTAATACTGGAAAACAAGTGTGTCACCACTGTCCATGTCCCACCCATGTCTACATTGCTATTCAGATTTATTTTGCAGGATACCAGCTTGCATGCACTTCTTAAATAATAGATGTATATTTTTGTATTTGCAAAGCATATTTAAGAAAAACATTTAGGTAAGTATTTTTTTATCCCATGTCAGTGTGGAGAATCTGAATTAAATCTGAACCAATGTCCTGAGTTTAATGTACATGGCTAAAGATCATGTAGAATGTGTTCTGGAGGCCCAGTGCCTTGACGTGTGGACTCCTAACTTTACTACTCATAAACTGAAAAAAATCTTAATTTTAAGACTTTCGGTATTCAGAGAAGGCATTTAGGAGTCCTAAAGTTAGGATTCCTAACTTCTGTGAACACCGAAATAAGTAAGTGCCTTCTGTGAATACCAAAATGAGTAAGTGCCTTCTGTGAATACCAAAATGGGAGTAAGTTTAGGATTTTGTCTTAAGTTAGTTCTGTGAATCGGGCCCACAAATATTGCAACACCTAGGGATTTGATAGCTCGGATTTCAAATAATGTTTTCACCTCAAATTTGACATTGTTGGGGATGCGGCTAGGTTCAAAGTATCACTAGGGTATGCCAAAGGAGTCCAAAGTTTATCTTAAATAACTCAGCCATGATATGGAGGAAACCTTGTCCAGCATCATGCAATCGGATATAATATCCTTAGAGATTCTTGGCGGCTGGGTTCAACCATATGCATTGGGACTGCGTGCCAAAGATAGCCAGATACATGCTGATTGCCCAGCTTGTGCTGTATGCAGGTCAAGGCTATGTGCAGTGGGTCCTGTGGGTACGGACTGAATACATGGCATTGATGTAAGCCGGACCTTGTTTCGAGATCCTTCTGACATGGTTGTACCATGTTGTAAGAGTCCATTCCCTATGCCATCAAATCACTGTGAAAGGGTGTAAGCCATGTTCAATAGGTTTTGGTAACAAATGCAGTGGGCACAGGGCGTGATACTTATGGTTTATGGTGTGCACAGTGGTGTAAACTATGGCTAGACAAACATAATAAAATAACAGGACATAATCTTAGTTTCATTTTCTGGAGAAAAAGTCGTATTTGTTGTTGAAGACCAATGAATGTCCTCTGCAAATCTTCAGGTGAAGGAGTTTTATAATTATATATTTAAAATGAACACAGCTGAAATTCACCAGTTATGATGAGCAAAGCAATCATAACTCCCTCAATGAATTGCCCATGAAGTCACAAACAATCTCACTATTGACACCACAAATAATATAGTCAATACATCAATGAAACTGCTAGGGGCAGGGGCCAGCGGCACAGGCCACACAGAAAGTACTGGACATAGCCGAACTACGAGCAGGTTGAGCTATCAAGAAGGGATGTAAGGAATTGGGCTTGGGTGTATAACCTGGTTCAGAAGTCAGTGGACCTTAGAAACTGGGAAACCACTGTGTAGACCTCAAGAATAGAAAACTATTCTTTAAATCCTATGTCAACTGATCACATTTACTTTACTTAGTAACAAGGTGGTTGGATTTCACTTCAACCTCTGCTCAGAAATGAGTATCTATCTATCTGGAAAGTGGGTTAACAGGGATTGAGTTCACTATGTATTCTGCTGGTGTGGGATCATGGAAGGCACTGTCATGGTGGAGATTTTGGATATCTGATGTTTTTTTCTTGGGGGACTGATACCACTGGAACTTGTATCTGTCAGTGGTACACAGCTTAATTACAGTTGTTTCCCTGGTGGATTTGGTAATGAATGTGGTTCACATTGGCTGTTGATTTGTGGCATGCATTCTCTTTCCCCTCAATTTGGCTTCTTTCTGGCAGGACACTTCCTGTGGCCTGTGGCTGTTACCTCACTGTCGACTTCCTTTGCCACATGAGGTAGTGGATGGTATGGAAATGCCTGAAGGCAGTAATACTTGATAAAGACTTCAGACCTTATCTACATTTTCTTCCCAGGGTACCCTCTATCAATTTTCCCTATTCTCTGTCTTCAACGTCACCTACATGTTTTGGAGGAAATTGACGTAGGTAAAGTTTTTTCATGTACTAGGTCATGGCGAAAATATGATTTGGTATATTATATTACATACACAGACACTAGTGAAAACTGATAGAGTCACCGTACTTTATGCACTGGGGTATTGCAAAACTCAGCCTTTCAATGTTGTATTTTTGCATGGTTGTTAATGTGCCCGTTGCAGGGCATCACATGTAACCTACTGTAACAACCAAATTCTCAGAACAGGCAGCTCACCATCCGTGGCTAACCCAGTCGTCACGTAACGACACTCTTCTCAGGCCACTATTTACAAGACACCTATAATACTCACCTGAGAAAGAGAAAAGAAGCTATTTACATGCCTGTATAGTCAAACGTACCACCAACATCTAATGGATTCCATATATTATCCTATATCTACCTCATTTTACATCTATCTTTATAGTCCCGTAAGACTGTCTTTTTACCGTCACCCGACGATGTGTTTAACGGCACCCGACGATCTGTTTAACGTCACCCGACGATGTGTTTAACGTCACCCGACGATGTACCAAAGCACGCAGCAGCTGACCCAGGTTTCGCACATCAACTTTGTCTGTTTCAAAATATTTAGTGGTGCAGCTACTCTCACCATCCGCTGCTGAGGATGTATGTCAGAGCAAAAGTATAAAAGAGAAGAGAGGCGCACTCAATGGAGTCAGTGCTACAAAAAGTCCATTAAACGTGTAGATCTTCTGTTTTTTTCTTAAATATATTCTTTATTTTCTTTCACATACAACGGCACAGCCAACGCGTTTCATTCCCATTCGTGCCTAGGGAATTTCATCAGGGCATATATTAAATCGTCAAGTCGGTACGATAATCCTGGATGGAGTTGTTCCTAGGACGCTGGTATAGAAGAATGATCACAGTAGACCACAACGTATTCCTGAAAAGGCTTGACACTCAATTCCAATTGGAATGGTGACTCGATTCCCCGAGTTAGCTGAGATGTACCACTTTGAGAGTCGAGGTGTATGTTGATCCTGGACCCCTTAGGGGAACTGCAAGGCGGAGGGGGGGTCACTGCGCTCGGGAAAATAACCGGCGTTTGTAGAAGTTGTAATTGCTTGAGTACGAAACGGTACCTCTAATATGGTCTCCGTTCTCCACCGCTCTTGGAGGAGCGGTGGAGAACGGAGACCATATTAGAGGTACCGTTTCGTACTCAAGCAATTACAACTTCTACAAACGCCGGTTATTTTCCCGAGCGCAGTGACCCCCCTCCGCCTTGCAGTTCCCCTAAGGGGTCCAGGATCAACATACACCTCGACTCTCAAAGTGGTACATCTCAGCTAACTCGGGGGACTCGAGTCACCATTCAAATTGGAATTGAGTGTCAAGCCTTTTCAGGAATACGTTGTGGTCTACTGTGATCATTCTTCTATACCAGCGTCCTAGGAACAACTCCATCTAGGATTATCGTACCGACTTGACGATTTAATATATGCCCTGATGAAATTCCCTAGGCACGAATGGGAATGAAACGCGTTGGCTGTGCCGTTGTATGTGAAAGAAAATAAAGAATATATTTAAGAAAAAAACAGAAGATCTACACGTTTAATGGACTTTTTGTAGCACTGACTCCATTGAGTGCGCCTCTCTTCTCTTTTATACTTTCACCCAACGATGTGTTTAACGTCACCCGACGATGTGTTTAACGTCACCCGACAATGTGTTTAACGTCACCCGACGATGTGTTTAACGTCACCCGACGATCTACACTAATGGTGATAGCTAATAGGAGTTCACCTTTAAGAGTTATTTCCCAAATGAAGTCCACACTCTCCCCCAATCATCAGTTACCTCTACAGAAGGGCACATACCATCCTTCTGTATATTAGCACCTGGTTAAAGGGAAAGGTCAATCCCATTCATAAAAATAACATTCAAAGATATTGGTCATTAAATCTTCATTCTACAATCAAACATGACAGAGTAAGCAAAAGCAATATCTATAACCTAAAAAGGGAATAAAGATAAGTAGTTAAATGTATTCTACACTAAGCTCAGAACACCTCACCTTAGACGTGTGTCTTTCCATCTCAGCAGCGGAGCTGATCCCTCTCTCTCGTGTTCTTCTATGCGCTCGGGACTCTGCTCTCCCTCTATGGCTCACGAATACACGTCTGTACCGCTATACCTCGTCTACGCTGCCATGGTTCCAGAATGCTTGAACCCTCTTCTGGTCTCGGTCTCTGCCACTCCTGTATGATGTCACTACAGGACTTTCAATCACTCTCCTTCCTCACTTCAGGATTTCGATTAGCTGATGGTATCAATCTCTATGCACCAGCCTTTAGACCAACTTCTTCGGTCTTCTCCACACGTTGCTCTCCCTCTCTACTCTACTCGCTCCTTGATGATATAGAGCTCACTTTCTCTATGGAAAATTCCGGCATTAGGCCGACTCCCACCGAATTCCTGTACCCTTCGCTATCCGCTGTGGCCACCGGCGTATTGCGTCTAGAGCCGGGGAGACAAACACATTCCTTCGATAAGGGCCAGTCTTGACCAGTTACTCTCTAGCGAACAACAGGATGAATTCTAAACATTACCTTTACCCTGCAAGCGCCTCGGACAGCCGAGGCAGAGATACAAAATGGCTTCTCTCTAGCTTTCGGGCCTGTAGGACGGAAAAGGCACTAAACCCTGACAAAGCACATAGTTAAGCCCTACGAATAAACGCAAATGCAACTAGGACTGAAATGGTAGTAAATTATAGTCACCACCAGTCTGAAAATAGACAAAAATTACCCTGTTGCTACATTCCACTCCTGACTAAATATACTAGCGTTGAAAGTCGAAGTCAAAATAAAAAAGGGGAACTCAAACAGGACGTATATCAGTTGAGGAATAATAGGAAACAATTCTAAAAGACCTAGCCATAACTCGGGGGCGGAACACTTGGAAAAAGGATGGGATGCATTGAATACAACAGCAAATAATAATCAGAAAACTAAGTACTAGGAAAATGCCACCCAATATCTGGCGTAAAGAATGCAAATCTGGCAACCAACTGAAAAGCCAATTGAACCACCCTACATCTAAATGTTCCCTAACCTCTTGTGTCAGCGTATGTAACTTGTTAAGATGAGATCTAATGGATTTAGAATGATCTGATAGATTGAAGCAACATAGGCCCTCAAAATCTGAACAGCCATGGTCATGTTTTAGTAGCAAGTAATCTAACGCAACTCTGTTTTGTAAAATAGCACGACGCTCGCCTTGAGTGTCTGATAATAAGTCAGTTAAAATAGCAGAAGTATTATTTAGGGATTTCACCATCCAGCAAGCAAGTGTGCCTATAGTTTTAGCATTGTAAACAGACAGTGCAGGAACACCAATAATAGAAGCAGCTAAACTGAGATATTCAGTTTTAGAAAACAAATGTAAAGAAGAATCACAGTCTCTGGAAAGTGGAGGTGCATCACGCACTGTGCAGATTGACGCAGCTTCATCGGAAGAAAACATTAAAAGACTTAAGCGAGTTAAAGCGCATGGACCTCCAGAAATGTTTGCAGGAATATAGTAGCAGGACATATTGCCACAGGAAAAGAGCGATCCAGACGGCAATAACACATGATAATAATGACTATCAGTCACTATAAAACGTTTGCAGCTCATAGAATTGTGGATTGAAATACACGCAGTAGGAGTCCTGGTGATACATAGAATTCTTTCATGAGAGGAAGATGGGCTAGAATGTTCTAAACGTAATTGGGCACATTTGCCTATGTATTAGGATCACAGGTCATTGTATAGCAAACATCACTTTCAGTAATATTATATGTCGCAATTTGAAAAGTCAATGGGGGCTCCGGTTCACTCAGAACGGTGCAGGAAATGCAATAGTCATATGCAGAAAAATCAGAATGGATAAATGTGGGATAGACTTCGGATACATTGAAGAAATGTAATAGGGAGGCTGTTGAAATCGGTACAGCTACAAGACACGTTGTGAGGAGGTCATTAACCGATCTCATAGATGCTAGACAAAAATTTGAAGAATTTGTAATGGCCTTAGATAAATGCGTCCAAAAGTTAGTAGTGATATCCCACGAAGCAATAGAACGATGTGGTCTGTCATTGATCCGATCCTGCTCGCTCTCTTGACTCTCGTCGCAGCAGACCAAAGGGAGTCCATCGACGACACATCCGGCAGCAACAATCCAGGCAATGGTCTGCAACAAAAAGATAGGTATTACTCATTCCTGCAGATAACATTTATCAGCTGGGACTACATCCCAGCTTTCCTGCCCTGGCCTTATCACTAAGATTGTATAATCAGATCCTGTTGCTATAATTTCGGCCTGTTCAGGGGGATTATTTGGCGACTGCACCCACACTCTAGCTCCAGGATTATCAGTTGAACCAAATCCACCAGTTCCGCGAATTGTTAATAGAGTTGGAGCAGTGTCCTTTTGAATCGCACCACTGAAAACAGGCATAATGACCAATTGAGCGATTCGATCATTTTTCTGAATTGTGATTTCAGAATCTCCACTGTTCAACAGGAAGACTTTTATTTCTCCTTGGTAATCACTGTCAATTATTCCACCAAGCACCTGGATGCCTTTTAAAGCTAAACAAGATCTCGGAGCAATCAACCCAAAAAGTTCAGCTGGTATTTGAACACCAATTCCTGTTTCAATTATCACAACATTGTTAATTTTCAGAACAGTTATTTTCGGAGAATGCAGGTCTAAGCCTGCAGATCCAGGGGTATCTCTATGTGGAGCCAAAACTCCGGGGGTGATTTCCCAATAAGAAACTGTGCTTTTAACTGAATTCGGTTGAACATCAATGTGAGGAGGAAATAAACGCATTAGAGGAGAATTTGCATACAAATACGGTCTGTTATTCAAAATCATTAAAGCATCTGATAAATGATCTCTCCAGTTCTTTAAGGTACCGTCTGACAGTTTGCATAGCTGGTCTTTTAACAGCCCATTCATTCTCTCAATCAGACCCGCGGCCTGTGGGTAATAAGGAATATGAAATACCCAATCAATATTGTTTTCTGCACAATAATCTTGTACTAGGCGTCCTTTGAAATGGGAGGCATTGTCAGACTGCAACTGAAGTGGAGTACCATAATATAATGTACTCAAATCCAATGTTTTCATTGTATTTACTTGGGTTGCTCTCTTGCATGGAAAAGCGATCAGAAAATCACTATAAGTATCAACAACAGTACAGACATATTGGCAATTTTTGCTCATAAGTAAAGGACCAATATAATCGATCTGCCAAATTTGTGCGGGGGATTTACCTCGATGTAGCTGGCCTTTCACTATTCTAGGGACTTCTCTTTGTCGGGAATGTTGGCATATAGGACATTGAAGTATTGCAGTTTTAATCAAATCAAGGGGAATATGAATGCCTCTATCAGTAGCCCACCTGCTAGTAATTTTCTCTCCAAAATGTCCTGCTTTTTGGTGGGCCCATTTCGCCAATCCCGCCAAATCAGAATTTTGTCGGTCCACCACTGCCTCAGAAATTTTAGATTTCTCATCTGCAATGTTATTAAATAACTTGTCAAGTGAATCAGTAGGCATATGAGCATCAACATGAAACACAGTTACATTACTCTGAGGAAGTAACTCACAAATCTCTTGCCACAGTTCCTTACCCCAAATAGTTTTGTTTTGAACCATCCAATTGTGGGATTGCCATGTAGGTAACCAGACTACTAACCCATTTGCAGTTGACCATGAATCAGTAAAAATATGACATGTTCCTGGCAATTCTTGTTTTAGAACTTGGTATACAGCATATAATTCTGCAAATTGGCTACTTTGCCCTTCACCAGTAGTACTCAACAATTTCTGAGTTGTGGGATTATACGAGACTGCTTTCCAATGTCTCTTCTCTCCTATGTACCTGGCTGAACCATCCGTAAACCATACGTGTTTTCTATCCTCCACGGACAGATCATCGAACGGCATACCCCACTTAACAGGGGATTCCTGTACTATATTTACGGAGAACTCTTTCTCTTTCTCTTCCATTGGCGCCTGCACCACTTTCTCATGCAACATTGCAATCCCTTTTGGGCCCACACAAGCCCAGTCTTGTATGTACCACTTCCATTTTATGATACTCACCTCCTGAGCATGGCCAATTCTATGAGTTTTTGGCGAACTCAAAACCCACTGCATTATTGGAATTTCTGGTCTCAAAATCACGTCATGTCCTAATGTTAACTGCTCGGTATCCACCAGAGCCCAATAGCATGCAAGAAACTGTTTCTCAAAAGGTGTATAACGCTCACCGGCATCAGGTAACTTTTTAGTCCAAAAACCTAGAGGCACTCTACTCTTACCTTGCTTTTACCATAGACTCCAATTTGCATACATATCTTGTACAGATACATTCAGATCCACATCACCATCAGGCACTGGCCACAAATCCAAAGCATGCTGAATCGCTTATTTCGCCAAATCAAACGCATCTTGTTGGGCTCTGTTCCATTCAAACGCATTCTTTTTACGTGTGACTTTGTACAAAGGGGCCAGAATCTGACTCAAATGCGGAATATGTTGGCGCCAAAAGCCAAATAAACCATTGAATCTTTGGGCTTCTTTTCTGTTTTTAGGGTCTGCAAATTCTGCAGTTTTCTGTTTTACTTGTGGAATCACTTCAAGATTCCCTTCATGCCAATGAATATCTAAGAACTTTACATGTTGTGCCGGACCCTGCAATTTATCAGGATTGATTTCCCAGCCTTTGCTTTGTAAATGCGCAACAATTCGTTCTAACTGTATTCGCACCTGATCTTGTGTCTCGCCTTGGATTAATATATCATCAATGTAGTGACACACCTGAATTTTTGGATCTACTGTCACCTCATCTAAATGCTCTGCTACTATTCTGTGACAAATTGTCGGACTGTGTACATAGATCATTCAAAAAGGGATGTAAGGGGGAAAAAGGCTATATAGGGCAGCCCCCCACTCAGCAATTATGAAACAAAAAGCCCTATTCAGCCTGCATGGTTTGATTCTCAAAATCTGTAACTGCTGGGACCACACCTCATATTGGCTCACCAGAAGAAATTTAAATTTAACCGCTGCTGCGTTACAGGTCCGGACATGCCTTGAAATGTGAAAATAGATGTGCACAGAATCACCCACATAAAGAAAATATGTGAGATGGCAAGGAAAGTACCTCATGGACGTAACACCAGAGGGGGTTCCCGGTTTGTTAATCACCGATATACCCACTTCTCATCATCGGTTACTTTCCTTGCTAGGAGGATGAAACAAGTGCAGAGGAGATATGCACAAGAAAGAATAGAGAAAGAAACAGACAGGGAGTGTACAAATACACTGCCTGGTAGGACAGAAAGAAGTGTATAGAAAAGACTAACAAGTGCCTACACCCAACAACCAACAAATATAAAAATGTGGGGTTTGGCTGGCAAAGTCGATTTTATTCTGGTGCTGCCAAACTCCACCATTAAAAAATGGTTAAGTTACTACCATAAATTTTGTGACTAGACCGACATGTTTCATTGCCTTGTCAGTGGCAACTTCGTCAGGGCAAAAAGTTGGGTCTCTATTTTCAATCCTCCATTTTTTCATATGAGGACCTTATGCTCGATTGTAGTAGTCGTACCGTCGAGCATCAGTAGACGGCGTGTCAAAGATCACGAGTCCGTCATGGAAACTCCTAGATGTGAGTAACCGATGCCGAGTCCCTCCGGTGCTTCCGACGTCACGTCTTTGGATCTACTGTCACCTCATCTAAATGCTCTGCTACTATTCTGTGACAAATTGTCGGACTGTGTACATAGCCCAGGGGAAGACTTCTAGACGTAATTTGACGGCCATTCCTTGTAAAACAGAACTGTTCTTGACATTCGGGAGCAATTGGAATGGAAAAGAAAGCATTAGCAATGTCAATGGATGCATACCAAGTGCCTGAATGTTTCTGAATTCTTTCAATTAATAACAAATAACATCAGGGACTGCAACAGTCAAAGAAGGGGTATGTTTGTTCAATTCTCGATAATCAACAGTCATGCGCCAAGAATTATCACTTTTGCGCACCGGCCAAACAGGATTGTTCCAGGCCGAAGTAATAGGAATTACCACTCCTGCGTCCATCAGATCTTAAATGGTAGCACTGATTTCATCGTGCCCACCGGGAATACGATATTGTTTCATTGAAACCACCTTCGTGGCTTGAGGAATTTTAATCGGAGGCATCTTTAAGCGTCCGACTCTCACGGGTTTTGTTGATATATAATGCTTATGTCCAAATTTATAACATCCGTCTTCTAAATGTAATGTCATGCCTTTCAAAATGTCAATTCCAATTATATATTCATCAAGGGGTACCACCAATACATGATACTCTTTTCGGGGGTTCCTACCTATTCTCATTTCAAGTTTAGTTTGTACTGCGGGGGTTTCTTTAACACTAATCCAGTAATCGTATAACCCTGTCCTTTAAACTTTTTGGGATTTCCAGAAATTAGAGTGGCCTCCGCTCCAGTATCAACTAATGCTCGGGCCCTCTGTATATTTCGATGTCTCCAATAAATCTCAATGTCTACATAAGGCCTGTAGTCTCTATGAGCCCAATTTTGAACTGGAGCTTGACCTACTTCCTAGTCTTGTTTACTGTGTTCTGTCGCCCAAGACAAATCAGGGTAAAGACTCTCATATCGTTTGGGTAATGTCACCTCTCGTTCATACCCTTTCTCTTCAAGAAAAGGGTTTTTGTCATTTGAAAAATATTGTGATCTCCGTTCAAGGGATTGTGATCTTTTGTCTCTCAATCTCACCTCTGGGGATCGATCTCTCTCTCTCCCATCCCTGCATGAAGACTGAACTCTTCTCTCGTTTCTATCTCTCTCATCCCTCTCCCTTCTAGAATGGGACGAGTCATCTCGTGTCCTGCTCCACTCTCTCTCTCCCTCTATCCCTGCCTCTCTCTCGAGGAGGTAAAGTATCATCGCCACTACCATTAGAACGGTTAACGTCAAAGTCTTGTTTACGGACCTTTCTAGCTCCTTCCTTCCTGTCCAGGCCACGCCTGCGAAACATAGCCCACAGTATATTATTCGGCAAATTATGAATGTCATCAGCTTTTACACCATCCTTCACAAGAGCCTGAAACATGTCACATCTAGAAAATTGGAAATCATTAGTGCGACCTTCCGGTCGAGACTGACGTTCAGGTTTAATCCATTCACCCAACTCACCAAGTTCACGCACAGCTTCAATCACCTCAGCCAAAGTGTTACCAGTCTGATTAATTAACAAGGTCATCATCACCTGTTTGTACGCAGGAGGAGAAGAACAAATTATTCTGTTTCTGACAGATGTATTGAGCAAACCATCCATCAACCTGTTCGCTGTACCAAGGAAGATCGCGGTTTTCATAACCTCCTCCTTTAATCGCTGATAAGCATCTCTCAAAGTATACCACGGCTTCTCATTAATAGGCCAATCAGATTCAGTAGGGTATTTGTGATTACAACCTTGGACAGCTAACTGCAACAAGGTAGTCTGATCATCGCTATTGTAATTACGAAAAGATTCCTGAACCGTAGGATCAGAATTCAAAGTACAAAATTTCACAGCATCGCCTTTATCCAACGAGATACCAGAAGCACCTAAATGAAAAAGGCGGACCATCCAAGTAAGTAACGACTCACCCAACTTCTGCCGGAATCTGTCTAAAATGTAATTTAATTCCTGTTGAGTATAATCCTCTAAACTATTAAAAGGGATTCCCTGGGGAGCATTAGGATTGCCCTGTAATTTACATCGATAAATCGGTTGAGCAGAAATTTCCGTACGGTCTTCAGAAGTACAATGACGTCTAGTGCGAGACGGCGCACGCACAGCATTCTCTTCAGCCGAAGAAAATGAATCGGAAGAATTCCAAATATCACCATCCCATTCGTCAGGGTTCCAATCGAGCCCTGCCTTTGCAACAACCATACGCACTTTCCTGGTGTTAACTCTACCACGTCTGTGTCGATACTTGTATTTCGCGATGCGCACAGCAGGCCTTTCGGCCACAGTCTGATACGTTTCTAACTTGTCAGCAATCAATTTATTCTAACATCGTAAAAGAGTAACATAATTTTGAAGTTGAACAAGTTATTCTTCAAAAGATTTATTCTCGTGCTGTAATCGAGAACATCGCTCATGTACAAGCCTGAACGCATTCTATAAAATCCAACCTCTACGTCCCAATATGGGAAGCTCCTCGCCTTTCGCCACTGGAACTTTCTGCAAGCACGCAACCACTTTAGCCGGCTCAGCATCTTCCAAACATGAATTCCAGTTCTCACTCAAACCAGTAGAATTAGCCCATTCATGAGCAAGCGCTTCATAAGCAGTTCACTCCCAACCTGGAATTTCCGAAGGCAATTGAAAGGTCGATTTCGATCTTTTCAAAAACATCGTGCAATCTCAAGAGACACACAACAACAAACAAGAAATATACAATCAACATAACATATATACAAAACCTTTCACGGCGAGAACCAACGGACCCTCATGCAGAATCACGAAGGAATACCCGCACCCTGCAATCGAAAACAGTTCGTGATGCCAAATGTAACGACCGGATTCTCAAAACAGGCAGCTCACCATCCGTGGCTAACCCAGTCGTCACGTAACGACACTCTTCTCAGGCCACTATTTACAAGACACCTATAATACTCACCTGAGAAAGTGAAAAGAAGCTATTTACATGCCTGTATAGTCAAACATACCACCAACATCTAATGGATTCCATATCTTATCCTATATCTACCTCATTTTACATCCATCTTTATAGTCCCGTAAGACTGTCTTTTTACCGTCACCCGACGATGTGTTTAACGTCACCCGACGATCTGTTTACCGTCACCCGACGATGTGTTTAACGTCGCCCGACGATGTGTTTAACATCACCCAACAATGTGTTTAACGTCACCCGACGATGTGTTTAACGTCACCTGACGATGTGTTTAACTTCACCCAACGATGTGTGTAACGTCACCTGACGATCTACACTAATGGAGATAGCCAATAGGTGTTCACCTTTAAGAGTTATTTCCCAAATGAAGTCCACACTCTCCCCCAATCATCAGTTACCTCTACAGAAGGGCACATACCATCCTTCTGTATATTAGCACCTGGTAAAAAGGAAAGGTCAATCCCATTCATAAAAATAACATTCAAAGATATTGGTCATTAAATCTTTATTCTACAATCAAACATGACAGAGTAAGCAAAAGCAATATCTATAACCTAAAAAGGGAATAAAGATAAGTAGTTAAATGTATTCTACACTAAGCTCAGAACGCCTCACCTTAGACGTGTGTCTTTCCATCTCAGCAGAAGAGCTGATCCCTTTCTCTCATGTTCTTCTATTCGCTCGGGACTCTGCTCTCCCTCTATGGCTCACGAATACACATCTGTACCGCTACACCTCCTCTACGCTGCCATGGTTCCAGAATGCTTGAACCCTCTTCTGGTCTCGGTCTCTGCCACTCCTGTATGATGTCACTACAGGACTTTCAATCACTCTCCTTCCTCACTTCAGGATTTCGATTAGCTGATGGTATCAATCTCTATGCACCAGCCTTTAGACCAACTTCTTCGGTCTTCTAGACACGTTGCTCTCCCTCTCTACTCTACTCGCTCCTTGATAATACAGAGCTCACTTTCTCTATGGAAAATTCCGGCATTAGGCCGACTCCCACCAAATTCCTGTACCAGTCCCCGGCTCCCTTCGCCTTCCGCAGTGGCCACCTGTGTATTGCATCTAGAGCCGGGGGAGACAAACACATTCCTTCGATAAGGGCCAGTCTTGACCGGTTCCTCTCTAGCGAACAACAGGATGAATTCTAAACATTACCTTTACCTTGCAAGCGCCTCGAACAGCCGAGGCAGAGATACAAAATGGCTTCTCTGTAGCTTTCGGGTTTGTAGGCCCGAGAAAATGGAAAAAGGCACTAAACCCTGTCAAAGCACATAGTTAAGTCCTACGAATAAACGCAAATGCAACTAGGACTGAAATGGCAGTAAATTATAGTCACAACCAGTCTGAAAATAGACTAAAATTACCCTGTTGCTACACCTACTGGTCACAAGTGTAGAACCCTGGTAATGTATTGGGTAACAAAATCAAAAACAAAATCAAAGCTGGCACTGCCCCCAGGTACTTACAAGATCTTGCCAAGCCCTATTTCCCCAACCGCAACCTTCGCTCTTGTACAGCAGCAAATTTTGCTGTTCCCAGGTACAAACTGGCCAGAATGGGTGGGAGATCCTTTTCCTACCTAGGGCCCACCCTCTGGAACACACTCCCCCCCCACATACGCAAAGAAGAAAATCATCTGAGATTTAGAAAAAGTGTTAAAACTTGGCTATTTGACAAATAGTTGGCTGCTGACTGTCTCCTCTCCTGTTGTGTTTTGGGCTCTGTTATTTTGGCACCAGGAAACCCTTTGTGGGTAGCTGCGCGCCTTATAAGTGCTATAAAATAAATAAATAAATAACATGCCCACTGGAACATCAGCCTATATAACATGAAGCTAAATGCCTGCTGGTGAAATCTTCCTTTCATATCTCGGGGTTCCTTAAATTGAGCATCATTTCAGCTTGCATTAGGTGTAGTTAAAATTAGTATTGGTCTTCTTATGCTAAAATTTCAAACTCCCATCAAAATCTGATCAATTACTACAAAAATTCAATTGAGGTGGGTGCATGTGTGTATTCTGTAGGTATGATTAAGACTATCTTTCCATAGGAAATAGGTTTTTGGGTTTCGAAATAACTTTGGTGCAGTTTGACGAAGGCTCATGAAACATTCCTAAAAAGCTGTTTTGTTTTTTTAACTCACCCCCTTTACTGAAAGGTTCAGGGTGATCACTAAAGAGAAAAATAGTGGGGTCCCAAAATGCAATTTCCCCATGCACTTTCCATTAGAATTTTCGAAAAACGTGGAAGCCAAAATTGGCAGAAAGCAAATCTTGGTCCAGAAACTTTGCTTTTTGAGATTTGGTGCAAATCCATTAGTAGTTTTTGAAAAAGTAAGATTCAAAAACCTTTTATATCTGAACGATTAGGTTCACAAGATGCTCACAAGAGTCCTGCGGTTGCACAAAATAATTTTAAAAAGCCATATGATTGCCCGAAATTGTTTTTAAAAATATTTTTGGGGTGCTTTCCACAATCCCGTACCACAGGGGCCCTGGCTGGTGAACTTTGTAACACTTGCAAAACCGTGAGAAACAGTATAGTTGAGAGGGCAGATTTCCTCCACATCCTACTATGCTTTGCTGCCTGGTTTCCAGGTCCATGTGTTGCTATGGTCCAGGTTTTTTCTTTAGAATTCGGAGACTTGCAGTCCTTTTTTATAATGAAATAAACAATACTACCAGTCCCATCATTAAAGGAAATAACCTAGACTGGAGTAGAGAATCACGCATGGACCAGGGAAACTTGGCAGAGATGACTATGCATGTTTCGCCACCTGGATGTAGTGGTCACAGTGGAGAGGTCAGTCCCTCTCCAAACCCTATCCTTGATCTGGGGGATTGCATCAGCAGAGAGTCCACTCTCTCAACACACCCTACTACATACCCCTATTACCATGGAAAGGGGTTTCTGAGATGCCAATCTCTCCCCACACTATGCTATGCATGCTTCTTGACCTGAGTAATGATCACAGTGGCGAGGTCAATCCTTTCCCACATACTACTACATACTCTTGTTGGTTTGCTGTGTTGTCTCTGGAGAGAGTCCACTCCATCCACATACCCTAATTCACACCTCCGTTTGTCTGGGGCGTTGTCTCTTTAGAGAGTCCACTCCCTCCACACATTCTACTACACACCCCCATTGCCCTGGGGAATGGTTTCAGTAGAGAGCACACTCCCTCCCTATACCATACTATGCTTGATTCATGACCTCACTAATGATCCCTGTGGAAAGGCCTGTCCCTCCACACACCCTACTATGCAGCCCTGCTGATTCCTGGGAGTTGTATGACTGACTGACTGAATGAATATTTATTAAGTGTACTAATGCAGAGGCGTCTTGGCACTGAGGTAAGTGCAGTCCATGCACTGCTGAGTCTAGAGTGTAGAGAAAACCTGTGTTTTTATCAATTTTTGGAAGAGGATCCTGCTGGACTGTAATCTCAAATGAGTGGGAAGGGAGTTCCACAGTTTAGCCGCTTGTCTGAAAATCCTTTTCCTCCCTATCTAGCTCTTCTGCTCTTAGGGAAATAGACCAGTCCCATGTTGGCTGATCTGAGACAGTGTGGTGGCATTTAGCGGGGAAATAGTAGTTGAATGTCATCTGCAACTCCTCCGTAGAGGGATATGTGGACTATACAGAGGGCCTTAAATTCCATTCTCAGTCTGACAGGAAGCCAGTGGAGATGTTTCATACTCGTGGACGTTGGACGATGTTTGGGCAAATCGAGCAGTACTCTTGCCACCGCATTTTGTAGTGACTGGAGTTTAGAGATCTGCCTTACCCCTGCCCCCAAGTATAGTGCATTGCAGTAGTCTATCCTTGACAGGATTAAGGCTGCCATTACAGTTTTCCTTAGTGAGAAGGGGATAAAAGGAAGGATCTTACGTACATTTTTCAGCATGTGAAAGCAAGCAGATGACACCTGGTTGACTTGGGAGTGAAGTGTTAGGTCTTTGTCAATCAGAAAGCCCAAGTTCCTGGCCTTGGGAACAGGGGCAGGACATGTTCTGGCTTCTGATGGTCACCACAATTGGCTCCAAACCGATGGTTTCTGGCCGAACTCCATGACCTTGGTTTTTCCCATGTTTAGTTTCAAGAACTTTGAGTTCATCCATATCATTAGGTCCGTTATGCAACTCTGAAACCATTCTGCCATTAGGTCCACGCTGTGTTTTACTGACACCACTAATTGGGTGTCATCAGTGTACGACACTAGCGTGAGCCCATGGCTTTTTATCAGTCTCGCCAATGGGGCCACATCTATACTACTATTATAAAGAGAGAACTTGCACCTTTTGGCCAGGTAAACTCGGGAACCACAGCGCCAATCTACACACCCCATACATCTATTAAAATGTCAGGGTGTGTAGATGGACATAGGCTTTATAAATTTTTAAAAAAAGTAAATTAAAAAAATTAAGTTTGTAAACAAAGTAGTCCCCTGAAAGTAGCGCCGGCCGGGACCTAGCGCTGGCCACGATGCGACGTGAGTGATGACCGCAACGCGACGTGCGTGATGATGACGAAGGAGGAGCGGCGTTGTAGTGACGAGCGGCTGTGCAGTGAGGAGCGGCGGCACAGGTAAGGAAAGGGAAAGTTCAGTGCAAGACTGTGTGATGCAGGGGGAGGCAAGAAGGAGGCAGCAGTAAAGGAAAATGTCGGAGCGCGAGTGAGTCGGGGCGGGAGGGGGGCGCGAGTGAGTCGGGGCGGGAGGGGGTGCGAGTGAGTCGGGCGGGAGGGGGGCACGAGTGAGCCGGGCGGGAGGGGGGCGGGAGTGAGTCGGGGCGGGAGTGAGTCGGTGCGGGAGGGGGTCGGGCGGGAGCGGGTGTACTGCCCCCAGCCCCTTTCTGCCCCAGGCAACGCTGGGGCGGGCTGCTAGTATATATTAAAATTGGTGGGAGACAGAGCAGAGCCTTGTGACACTCCACATGGAAGAGTGAACTATCCTGATTGAAGTCCATTCCAATGTATTGTTTGTTCTCTGAATGTCAGCTAGGACGCTAACCGAGCTAGGACGTTATCCTTAATGCCAACCTCTTCCAGCCTCTGCACCATTACTGCATGGTTAACAGTGTCAAAATCTGCGGGTAAGTCGAGCAGTATAAGGATCTCCCTTCCCCCTTCATCTATTGTCTTTCTAATCTCTTCTGTGGCCATTATCAAAGCAGATTCTGTCGAATGCTGAGCTCTAAAGCCATGTTGTATAGAATCAAGGATTTTATTCTGGTCCAGATAATCTGTCATCTCTCTATTTAGTGCATTCTATAATATCTTAGATGGAAAAGGAAGACAGGATATAGGCCACTAATTGTTAGTGTCTGCTGGGTCGAGTGTGTTTTTTTTAAAGATAGGCCTAATACAGACCTTTTTCCAGCATGTAGAAAAGACCTCTGAGCTAGGAAGATGTAGTACATGAGGGTGACAAGGGTCAGGAGGAGACCCAGATTTAGTTTGCACCATGAGGTCCGCCACCTGCAATCAATCTCCCTAGCGTTGAAAATCTTGATAGGCTACACTGCGGAGCAGTGTTTTCTTGGCCTACTCTGCTATTGCTCTCTGGGTTTGAATCTATTTTCAGAAGTTCGTTATATACTGATTGCACTTTATTTAGAAAAAAACGGCCATACTGTCTACAAAGTGTTGGTCAGGTGTAACTGTTGTTTCCCGCAAACACTTGCATAGGATGGTAATAGTTTTGAACTGTTCCTTAGTTGAGTTGGCGGGCTCCTGAATTTTCGGTGTGTAAAATTCAGTTTTAGCCATTTTTATTGCAGACTTGTATTCTTCTAGTACTGTGTTATAGCCATTCCTGTGTTCCGTACTATAGTCAGACCTCCATAGTTGCTCCTGGCGTCTGCACTTGATTTTAATTAGTCTGAGATTGGATGAATACCAATGTGACCACGCTTGTCGTCCCCTTTGGTTTTTTATCTTTTCCGGTGCTAGCTTGTTTGCTGCGTGGTTCAGCCAATTTTCATAGTTACTGGCTGCCACGTTAGAATCTGGTAAATCTAAGGTGTTGTTTGCCAAGGCAGCCATCAGCTCAATTTTTTGTATTTGTTTCCAGGGTCGTGATTTTACTTGGGGTACACTAGTCCTTCAACCGCTGCTGGTTGCTGCGATCTGCTCTGGATATTAAAATAGACTGCAGAGTGGTCTGACCACGGTACTTGTAGCACGCTCTTTACTTCCATGTGAGTATTATTAGTAAAAATTCCATCTAGCATGTGGCCAGCTTGATGCGTTGGCTCAGTAATGATCAGACTCAGGCCATATCTGGCCATGTTGTCTGTCAGGCATGCTGTATCGGTATCATTATTAGCTTCTAGATGGAAGTTAAAATAACCAAGTACTGTAAACTTATCTGTATCTAGACAAGATTCTAGGAAAATCTGCAATGACTTGGTAAAGTCAGTTCTCTTTCCAGGAGGCCAATAGATAAGCAGGCCAGGGAAAAGTTCTACATTGTTGCTTTTGACACAGAATGACATTGTCTTCGCTACCAACTGGAGTTCAGATTTGGTCCTTGCTTTATAATGGGATCGATAGATCAGCGCAATCCTGCCTCCCTTCACTCCTACCCTATCTATATGGGCTACCAGGTAACCTGCCTCTGTCTCTGTGGAGAGTCCACTCCAACCCCACACCATACACACCCTATTACACACCCCATTGTCCTGAGAAGTGGTTTTAATGGAGAGGACTGTTACTCCTCACACCCTACAATCCATGCCTCTTGACATGAGTAGTGACCATAGTGGAGAGCCCAGTCACTCTACAAACCCTATTGTGCACCCAGTTGTCCACTTTCTCCCCACACCTGACTACATGCCCCAGTTGGTTAATAATAACAGTTCTGATTGCTGCAGTAGTCATCACTATTGAAGAGTTGTATGCACTCACATGTAATGCAGTTCTAGATTTCTCGCCAGAATCTCAGCATTCTGGGACTTTCACAGCATGGAATTAAAAATCTGAGGTTGCAGAAATATATTGAATAAAAATCCATGAGTGGCTGAAAGTGTGTCACTCTTGACATTGTGCCACCGTTTGGTTGCTATGCATGCCTAGGCCTTCACTGTTGCCCATACGGTACTGTCCTATGATGTAGGCATACAGGTTTGCTGTCTATCGAGTACAGTTGTTTGATGAGGAAGGCTTGGTCGGCAACTGCCCATTCCATATCTTTACCTTCCACTGTAACTGTCCATGGCTTTCAGGCTTGTTGTGAAGGAGGCTTTCACAGCCCTCGCATGCTGTACCTGCATTGTTGGATATGATTCCAATGCTGTATGAATTGTGTGTAAGGGAGGCCTGCACCGCTACTCCTAGTGCTGTATGTGTGTTTTTTGCATACATGCTAACAATTTCAAATTAGACAGTGTGAGATTTTGAAATAAATATCAGGGGATTGGATGTTCCCCATTGACTTATACTGAATCAGAGGCAATTTTAGGCAAGAAAGACCTACAATAAAGCTATTTTTGGCTTAAGAAATTGTGAGTCTTCTACCTAAATTGGGTCTATTGGCCTGCATGTTTTTGCGAGAATGTTTTTCACAGATTATGCCCCTGCTGTGTACATTGCTCCTGTCTTGTATTTTTCCCCTGTGCCTAACTTTCTTTCTTGCCCAGACTTGTTTGTATTCCCCTGTGCCTAACTTTCTTTCTTGCCCAGACTTGATTTTATTCCTCTGTGCCTGTACTTGTTTTCTTGCCTAAACTTGTTTTTCCTTCCTGTGCCCAGTTCTCCCGCTGCCCGCCCATTTTTCCCGCCGCTGCGTCCCTGTGGCCCGCCCACCTGCAATCCCATTCACCGCCCCGCTCACGCCTCCCAGCTGCTCCTCCCTCCCACCTCCCCTCCTATGGAAGCCGCAATGCGGGCGCACAACTGGTGCCGCTGGCGCACCTAAGGCAAGCCCGTCTGTGTCCGTCCGTGCCTGGACCGCTCCCAGCACCAGGACCCCTGGACCCCACAAACGCCACGACGCCCGACACCGCTACGATGCCAGAACCCTCCACGCACTCAACACCGGACAATCATACACCTTCTTCCTGGCCGCCCGAAGCGCACCCACAGAGCTTTCACCTGCCGGAACTGCAGCTTTGTAAGCTTCCGCCCCACCACGCTGCCGACCAGGAAAGAACCCAACCACCTCAGATGCATCCTTCTCAACGCCCGCTCTGCCCGAAAATATGCTGTTGAACTCTGGGACCTACTCGACTCAACCTCCCCGGACGTCGCCTTCCTGACAGAGACCTGGCTGAACCCCGCCTCGGCATCCGACATAGCCATAGCCGTCCAGGAAGGCTACAAGATCACCCACAAGGACTGCACCAACAGAACGGGAGGAGGAATCGCCATCATCCACAGGAACACTCTCAGAGTCTCGACCAACACCGACGACACCCTCAGCACCGCCGAACACCTGCACTTCCAGATCCACACCAACCCCAACACCACCCTCAGAGGTACCCTCATCTACAGACCGCCCAGGCCCCGACCACAGTTCAGCGACGCCATCGCCGACTTCATCAGCACACACCCCCTCACCTCCACGGACTACATCCTCCTCGGGGACCTGAACTTCCGTCTCGAGAACAATGATGACACCAACTCCACCACCCTGATCGACAACCTAGCCAACCTCGGACTCAGACAACTCGTCACAACACCCACCCACTGCGCCGGTCACACGCTTGACCCCATCTTCTCTGCAAGCCCCCACGTCTCCTTCAACCATACCACCGAACTCCACTGGACCGACCACCGCTGCATCCACTTCACCTTCAAGAACCCCACCACGCACCACCAAACCCATCAGATGCCTCACCGCTACTAGATCAAAGGCACCGAAGACCAACTAACCACCACCCTCGCCCAGAGCCCACCCACCGACCATACCGACCCAGACACTGCCGCCCGCAACCTCAGACAGTGGATCAACGACTGCGCCAACACCCTCACCCTGATCAAGAAACCCTCCAACAATCATACCAACAAGAAAGCCAGCTGGTTCACTGAAGACCTCCAGGCCTCCAAGCAAACCTGTCGAAAGCCGGAGAAGATCTGTCTCCGTGAACAAACACCGGACAGCCACGCCGCCCACAAGAATGCTACCCGTAGACACCATCACCTCATCGAATCAGCCAAAAGGGCCTCCTTCAAAGACCGCCTAGAAAACAACCTGCACAACAGCAAAGAGCTCTTCAACATCGTGAAGGAACTCTCCAACCCCAGCTCCAACACCAACGATGTTCCACCCTCGCAAGACCTGTGCGACTCGCTGGCCACCTTCCTCCACCCCAAGATCACAGACATCCATGACAGTTTCAACGCCACAACCGCCCCGACAACCACTGAGACCTCCGCCCCCACGACCACCATCCGCACCAACCGCCAACTCTACTGGACCAACATCAATGACGATGACACCATCAAAATCATGAACACATCCACTCCGGATCTCCGTCAAATCCATGCCCACACCACATCTTCAACAAAGCAAGCACATGCATCGCACCCCATCTCCGGAAAGTCATCAACACCTCCTTCGAGACAGCAACCTTCCCAAGAGCTGGAAGCACACTGAGATCAACGCCTTACTCAAGAAACCCAAGGTGGACCCCAAGGAACTCAAGAACTTCCGGCCCATCTCCCTGCTCCTGTTCCCGGCAACGGTCATCGAGCAGACCGTCAACGAACAACTGACCCGCTACCTCGAGGAGAACAACATCCTGGACCCTTCCAGTCTGGGCTCCGCAGCAACCACAGCACCGACACTGCCCTCATTGCCGCCACCGATGACATCAAGTCCCTGCTGGTCAATCGAGAAACGGCAGCCCTCATCCTCCTGGACCTGTCAGCCGCCTTCGAAAAGGTCTGTCACCACACACTACGAACATGCCTCCACAATGCTGGGATCCAAGAGAAGGCCCTGGACTGGACCACCTACTTCCTCTCCGGCAGAACACAGAGCGTCCGCCTTCCCCTCTTCTGCTCCAAAGCCACTGAGATCATCTGTGGCGTACCCCAGGGCTCATCCTTCAGCCCAACTCTGTTTAACATCTACATGGCACCGCTCGCCCACGTTGCCCATCGGCATGACTTCAACATCCTCTCCTACGCAGATGACACCCATCTGATACTCTCCCTCACCAAGGACCCCCACACCGCCAAAACCAACCTTCACAAAGGAATGAAGGCCGTTGCTGAATGGATGAGGAACAGCGGACTGAAGCTGAACTCGGACAAGACAGAGGTCCTCATCCTCGGATCCAACCCTTCGGCCTGGGACGACTCCTGGTGACCAACCGTATTGGGAACCGCTCCAACACCCACTGACCACGCACGCAACCTAGGGGGTCATCCTCGACTCCACCCTCTCCATGAATAAACAGGTCAACGCCGTCTCCTCCTCCTGCTTCAACACCCTCCGCATGCTCCATAGGATCTACAACTGGATCCCCTCTGAAACGAGAAGAACAGTCACCCAGACCCTTGTCAGCTGTAGGTTGGACTATGGAAATACACTCTATGCAGGAGCCTCGGCCAAACTCATGAGATGGCTCCAACGCATCCAGAACTCCTCTGCATGCCTGATCCTCGACATATCTCGCCGCAGCCACATCACACCCTACCTGAGAGACCTCCACTGGCTCCCGGTCAACAAGAGGATAACCTTCAAGCACCTCACGCACGCACACAAGGCACTCCACAACACCGGACCAACATACCTCATCAGACGACTCAGCTTCTACACCCCCACCGCCAGCTCCGCTCCCCCGACATCGCCCTCGCTACAGTCCCCTGCTTCCGAAGACCGACCTCAGGCGGCAGATCGTTCTCCCACCTCGCCGCAAAGACCTGGAATACCCTCCCCATCCACCTACGGCAGACCCAAGACCTGCTGACCTTCAGAAAACTCCTCAAGACCTGGCTTTTCGAGCAGTAGCAGCATTACCCACCAGAGTGCCTTGAGACCCTCACGGGTGAGTAGTGCACTTTACAAATGATATGATTGATTGATTGATTGTGTCTATGCGGTGTATGTTTCCTTTGTGATGAACACAGACATAGCTATGCTACTGTCTCTCTGCCTATTTTATTTCATGGATGTTTGGGGTCCTGCTGTTTGTGTTGTCTTTGTTCATTGTAAAGGAAACAATCACTGCTTTGTTTGTTGTCCATACCAAGCGTATTTGATGTGAGGAACTGTTGAGCTGGGCTGTATGTGCCGCATCTCTTCATTGTGTGAGGAAATCTTGCAATCAAGACTAAATTGTACTTGTTGTGTGTGTTAAACTTGCAATGATGTTACCTATGCAGTACCTGTTGTAAATGTGAGTGATGCTTACTGAGTGGGCTGCAACCGTTCTCTGATTAGGTTACGCTATTGCAACCTTTTCTACTGTATCCTGTGGCAAGTGTTGAAGTGATATCTAATCACCCTATTGCCCACTTTTATTCCTGTATTAAGGGAAATAAATAACTTGGGGAAGAGAGCTGCCTGACAAAGCTGGGAGAGGCAGTTGTAGAGTAAAAGATTCAACATGGTGAAAGAGAAATCTGAAGACTAAAAGAAGGGAGACCTAGGCAAAAGATGAGAGAAAGATGGGAAAGGGTGGCAAAGGTTTAATGGGAGAATAAACATGGGAAATGTTAAATAAAGGAGTGGGGGGAGATAAAGAAAAAAGGGAAGAAAATTATGAAACAAATTATTACAGGCATGGAAAGATTTAAAAGGAAAAAGAAACCGACTAAATAATTTTCTTTTTAAAAGTGGCAGGATTTCATGAAAAAGGGAAAATAAAAAACATAAATTTAAATTTGGAACTAAGAGTGACTAGAAAAATAAAGCAAATAAGGGGCTGAAAGGATAGAGAGAGTACGAGAAAATCCAACAAATCGAAAAAAGAGCATGAGAACAGTGAAGGAGGCAAGATGGCGTCCACTCTGGACGCGTGAGTGAGTCGCTCCTGCCGGACCTCCCAGAGCTAATGGTTGTATGGCAAAACGGACCCGAGCAAGTCAACTGCTAAACGTCGTTTTCGAGTGCGCGATTGAACCTCACCTTTGGCGCAAGGTAGTACGGTGTGCAGCCTCTGTATGATCGCGATACGGGCGGTGGTGGAATTAGCCATTCGGAGAACACACACGGAGCGCTGGGCATCTCTCTGGCAGCACCTGACCCGGCTACTGATTCAGCGCACCTGGGCCGCGCGGCGCCTGTGAGTGAAGCAAGGCGGGCTAGTGAAGGACTGGGTTATTTAAGACCCAGCGGTGCCAGGGAACAACACCTGAAACCTTCGTGGGTAACCTGCTCCGGCGTACAAGTGACAGAGACACGGGACACTTCCTTCGGCGTCAAAGATTCAAGCTTTATTTACTGCAGGGAACACAGAAGTCACGGCAAGTACAACATGTGCTACTTGTGGAGACTGCTTCAAATTGGTTCTGTGGATCGCTCCTTTTATACACAATTTACCCATAGGGTTACATGGTACACAAAGGTTTATGACTTAGTTCCCATAGTTATCACCCAGAGGGGTCGTTTCGGTCACTTCGATACACACAAGGTCCGGAACATAAGTGCGGAAACATTTGGCGGTTCCCAACTGTAAAAACCCATCTTCCCACCATTAGTACATTCCAATCAGCAGTAAAACAGATCGAAGAAAGAACGAGGACAGGTGTGGAGGAAGATGGAGACAGTGGGGGATTGGAAAGGGTGTAAAAAGGGAGGTATCAGGAAACGCGAGCTACAGGCATCAAAAAGGACGTGCCTAATGAGATGCACGGCTGAAACAATAGACCGGCACGACAAGATGAGCTTCGAGCGGGGCCATCTGCCTTACAGTATCATCCCCCTCGTCATAAAGACAGTTTCAAAGGACATGTGGCTTCCGCAAGTATCTTGGGAGTCCCAGGGTCGCGAAGCAGACAACGTCCGTTCGCTGGCTACTTGAGGGCAAGAGACAAAATGGATGCCGTATCTAAGATGGAACCCGTGGGTACAGATAGAAAAACCCACGTAACAAACGAACGGTTTTGGTTAGCACAGCGAAACTGCACATATCCACTAAACTCGTTATTTGTGGTTCATAGATACCAGACTTGACCATATTCGTGCGAGTCAAAAGCATCACTTACAATTGTCACGGAACCTCAGACGCTCCTTTTGCCCTCATGTAGGCAAGCACTAGTCGGAATCATACTCGATATTCATCAGACCATCTAGATGTTGCTGTAACATAGCTCTGTCCAATCGAGCTTCTTTGGTAACAGGCGGCTGTCTTATACACGTTGTAGCACAGAGGCCACATAAGGCAGGACCACACTGCACGCAAAGGCAGCAAGTGAACAGGAACGCCACAACAACTCCGATAATCATCAGAATCTTCCAACCCCAAGTCGACATCAGGCCCCAAAACCACCCAAGCAGCGTCCAATCCCCTACGTCCACGTGTATGGACTCAGAGATCTTATGCAACTTTGAGATGGCTTGATAAACAGTCGGAGCGTTATCTGGAATGAAAATACAGCAGCTCGAATGGATCACCTTGCATACCCCACCTCGATCTGCTAAGATCACGTCTAAAACCATACGGTTTTGTAACGTCATAAGTCTATCCGCCTGAAGTTCTGTGGTGATATTACCAAGGGCACTGGCAGTAATATTAGCTGTTGATTCCACCACTCGAGTCAACTGTCTCAGGTTCCTACTATTGACCATAGGCCCCCAAAACGGGAGGAAACCCTTGAAAAAGTCTCCTGCCTCTTGACCGGCAGTGTCCTCTTCGCTAATTACGCCTCTCACAACTCTAGTCTTGTGATAATCTGCATCTACAGTAAACGTCGGAGGCAACAAATTTGCGATAAAACATGAGCCCACGAAGTCGAAGGGCAACCATGCATACGCACGATCATGGCAGATAAAGTATGTACCCTTGGCAGCCAGAAACACAGGGGACGAGACCATCGGCAATATGTAATTTTCAGTGCAAGCACTCTCTCCAAGTCGGGCTTTCGATCTTCGGCCACGACCTATGAGACAAAAATTACCAATGTGGGGTACGACCCATATCGGGGGTGAGCTTTTAAGCTGTTTTTCGCTAGTGAACACACTATACTCGCCTTTACTCAAGACCCTATAGGCTTGTACCTCTTCTTCGGGAATAAGCGAGGGATCATAGATATCGCTATCTAAATCCTCTATTGCTATAGACAAAGGCTTCTGATACGAGCCAGGGCCAGAGTAGGGGGAACGTGGTTCTCGAATGGGGTGGAAACCTAGTGCGCTTCGGAACATTGTTTGGAATGCTCGAGCAGAACCCTGGGAACTATACGGTAAAACCAAATATGGAATTCCCTTATCTGTGGTATGTGGCATTAACCCACACACCCAACAATTGGTAGTGTTAACCACTAACTGGTGCTGATGAAGGAGCTGAATAAAGGAATTGTTGCGGAATTCTGCACGTCTAGCCTACTCGTGTTCGGGTAAGATATGGAAGGAATGAGGAGATACAGTAGAAGTGAATTTAGAGTCAGAAGTAGGAATAGGTGTAGGTATGGCAGAAGGTAGGAAGTACGACATCATATAGTACACCCCACCCGCCAAAAATGCAGAAACAATCAAAAACAATACGAATATCTGAAACATGAAACAGTTCGTACGACTAAGTCGCTGCAGCTCAAATCTTTGTGCCTGTGCTCTTTCCACATCCATCAGCTTCGAAAACGCCATCCCCTATGACCGTCCGCAGCGTTTCTTGACGCACTTCGTTCTGTGTAGCAGTAGTCGATTCCCAGGAGTTCCCAGGAACCGACGGTCTTTAACCTAGTGTCAAGACCTACTAACCAGAAAGAAGTACGCGCGCGGCCCTACGGCCTTTATTTATAATCAATGTCTCTCAGCTGTGGAAGCAAAAATACGTAGGGAAAAGAAAACTCTCAATATGTACAAAAATATTTACAATGATACAGGTGTTCAGACTGATCGTGGAAAATGGGATAATGCAGTTGTCAAGGGACAGAACAGGATCTTTTTATTAGTCTTTAGTGCGAGATCGCAAAAAGTATCGAGTTTTCCCAGAACGTGTCTGCTCATCAAACAAAGGATCCGTTGAAGAGACAGCGTCCTGCTGATCAGTCGAATGTTCTGGTCTTGAGTCTTTTGATGACGAATGTTCAACAGTGTCTTTCTGCTGCACCGAGGATTCTCCAACAGGTTGTGCGTCGCTGAAAGGAACAAACGCCGACAATCCTTCAGTTTCAGTTGACGCAATGCCTCTCCTCACCCACGAGTCCGCCGGCAACGGAATAGGGACTTTCTTCGTATGGGTGGCGTGCACCCAGTTTTTCCGCCCCTCAAGACGATCAGCAGTTCTCGTGGCAAGGAGGACCTGGTAGGGTCCGGTGAACCTGGGCTCCAAGTTCTTCTTCCGAGAAAAATTTCTGGTAACCACCCAGTCTCCAGGCTGGAGCTGGTGGCCTGGACCCTCAATCTGCGTCGGCAGTGCTTCGTAAACCTGTTGGTGAATTAACCTCAGTTTAGCAGTCAAGTCATGTAAGTAATCAATCAACATCGGATACTCAAGATCACGGAATCACCCGGTCTAGGGACTCCCCAAACATTTGCAGGACGGCCGAACACTATTTCATAGGGACTGAGCCCTACTCGGGAGTGTACGGTTGCCCTTGTTGATAGTAAAGCTAAGGGTAAAGCGGCAGGCCACGAAAGACCAGTCGTAGCCTGAATCTTCGCTAATTTTAGTTTAAGGGTGCCATTATACCCTTCAACCAAACCAGCTGACTGGGGATGATTGGCGCTGTGGAATTTTTGATTAATTCCGAGGCCTTTGCACACACTCTTCATCACACTCCCCACAAATTCACTTCCGTTATCAGACCACACGACCCGAGGCATTCCGTACCGAGGAAAGTATTCCTTCAGTAGGATTTTTGCCGTTGACAAAGCAGTGTTGTCCTTGAGAGGATAGGCTTCAATCCACCGGGAGAACGCGCAAACCACAACCAAAACGTATTTCAAGTTAGTGCATCTCTCCATATGGATGAAGTCTAATTGAATCACCTCAAAGGGACACGAAGGGGGAGCAAAACTACCAGGAGGAGTTGGGGTTCCCTTACCAGGGTTGTACAACATACATACCATACAGTTCTTAACCAAGCGTTCAGCACATTTCGTGATACCATCATTCTTCCACACAGGAGATAACAACTTGCAAATACCTTTCACGCTAATATGTGCTAACCCATGTGCCATTGTCACAACAGCCAGCACATACACATCAGGCAACATCCATCTTTTCTGATCCGATAAATCAATCCAACAACCATTCGGATCCAACTTTCCCGTACTTTCATTCCACTTCTTCTTTTCAGTCTCAGTGGCCTCATTTTGTATCGCCTTCACGCTTTCAATAGTGTCTTCACACATACTCGACTCTGTAGGCCACCTAACTGAACTCGTCACATACATTCGAGTACTAAGGTTCCGGGCAGTCTCCTTAGCAGTCTCATCCGCGAACGCATTACCACGACCAACATCATCCGTCACCTTACGATGTGCACTACATTTAACAATCGCTACCTGCTTAGGCAACGTAAGTGCATCCAAAAGATCGTTCACAAGTTGGCCATGCTGGATCTTCGTACCATGCGATGTCAGAAAACCTCTCTCTCTCCACAATCGTCCAAAGCTATGAGCGACACCAAATGCATACTGACTGTCAGTATACACATTCACACGTTTATCTTTTGCTAGAACACACGCTCTAGTTAAGGCAATCAGCTCCGCAGCCTGGGCAGAATTCTGATTCAATCTCGCAGCTTCCACAATAGTACTCAAAGTTACAACAGCATACGCAGTGGTCACGTCACCATTCGGCAATTTAAAACACGAACCATCTACATACAGTGTTCCATCTGGATCTTCTAACGGAGTGTTTTTAAGGTCCACTCGACCTTTTGTTTCCTCCTCTGTTCGCAAATAGCAGTCATGGGCTGCTATTTCATCTGATTCTGTACTAATGGGTAACAAAGTTGCCGGATTCAGAACATTGCAATGTTTTATCTGAATATGACTTGCCAGAAGCGTCAACTCGTATCCGGACAACCTCGCACTTGTCAAGTGCTGAGTTTTCGTACGATTTAAAAGAGTGTCGACTGCATGCGGAACCATCACCGTAAGCATATTATCCATGACCAATCCTGCTGATTGTCGGATGGACACCGCAGCTGCCGCTGTTGCTCTCAGACAACTCGCCAATGCTCTAGCTACCGGGTCCAAGGTCGAGGAAAAATATGCACATGGACGTTGCTTACCACCAAAAGGTTGCGTTAAGACACTCAAAACACAACCTTCCCTCTCGTGCACATATAACGTGAATGGCTTACTGTAGTCAGGAGTACCTAACACAGGAGCCGAACACAATGAGTCACGCAGTTCAGAAAAACTTTTCTGACATTCTTCCGTCCATGGTAAAGGAGTAGAAACATCCTTACACGTAAGAGCCACCAACGGTTTCGCTAGCAATGAAAAATTTGGAATCCATTGCCTACAGTACGACGTGATACCTAGAAAGGCACGCACATCTCTTTGTGTTGCCGGCACAGTCATTCGCGCAATTGCTGCAATTCTTTCTGGGGTCAACCGCCTTCCCTCCTTTGACAATAAGTGACCTAGATAGGTTACTTCTTGACAACAATATTGGAGTTTAGAAGGTGACACCTTGTGATTTAACTCACAGAGATGTTGCAGCAACGACACCGTAGCAATTTTGCAAATGTCCTGAGTATCTGCCGCCACCAATAAGTCGTCGACGTATTGGATTAAAGCCGCACCAGCCGGCAACGTGAACGCATCCAGTTGACCCTTCAAGGCTTGGCTGTAAATCGATGGACTCTCACAGTAGCCCTGAGGAGCGCGTTTAAACCGGAAGCTGCGTCCACCAAGAGAGAAACCGAAAAGGTCTCTGCTCTCTTCTGCAATCGGGATGCTGAAGAACGCATTCTTCAGATCGACCACCGAAAACCAAGATGCAGATGCTGGAATCAAAGTCAGTAGCACCGTGATGTCAGGCACAACAGGGAACTGAGGAATCACAATTTTATTAACCTCCCGTAAATCGATAACAAAACGATAAACAGGTGGTTTCGAAGGATCAGTACGTTTTAAAATAGGCAGTACAGGGCTGTTGCACACGTTTTCCCGAGTCTCTTCAATAACGTCTTTGTCGATCAAATCATAGATGATCGCTAACAGTGCTCGTTCACCATCAAGAGAGATACGATACTGGGGAATACGTGGCAATCGCACATTGGATTTCAACTGAACAACATAAGGGGAGATGTCAAGCAGGCCCACATCATTGGGGCCTGTTGCCCACAAAGATGCAGGAAGGGAGCTCAATTCCGGTGGAAGCTTATCAAGAGACAAGTACATAGGAGAGACAACCTTCTCTCCCAACGTAAGCTTTACACCCGCAGGAGAACAATATAGAGTTGCATACAAACGTTTTAGCAAATCCAGACCCAAGAGATTTTCACCACAACCAGTAGTCAAAATCAACGGAGCTTCAAGTTCACGTGGCCCAATCGTAAGAGGCAAAGGGCGTGAAACTGGATTGCTAACGGGGGCGCCAGAAAATCCAACGGAAACATTTGTTAAGCCAGACAAAGGTGCGCCAGGGAGTTTCGAATGCATTATGGAACTTTTCGCTGCACCAGTGTCCAACAGAAAAGGCTCAACGACGCCCGATGTAGCAACTGCGACGTAAGGCCCTCTCTGATCAACCGGAACTGATACCACTCCATCTCCTTGTCTATGGCTATCCTAGTAATTACTGTCGTCAGTTCCCTGATCGACGTAATAATCGTCTACATTGTACTGCGCGGATCGTCCTTGCGATGATCCACGCTGATCAAAACAGTTATTAGAGTTCGATTGGTTATCTGAACGATCATTTTGCACACCGCGACCCCTACCGCGTGATGTCTGTTGAGAACCACCACGACCTCCTCTAGATGAATTACCACTATTACGGTCGTTCAAGACAGGACAATTGAATTTTATATGACCCTCCTGTCTACAATAGGCACACTGATTGTACCCTAAAGAGGATCTTTGGGAAGAGAAGTCATTTCTAGATTGTGGTCGATTAGATTGCGACTGCGATCTATTTTGTTGCGAAGCATTCTGATTCGAACGCGGAGGATATGCTTGCTGTAACAACACTTTAGTTTTAAGCTCTTTCGTCTTTTTATCAGCGCGGTTGTTCTCTTCCTTCTCTCTATTCTCATAATATTGTGCTGTGGCCAATATCTGAGCTGAGGTTGAAACGGCCCATGCACTTTCTGAATTCTTCAATTTATTGCTCAAATCGGGCAATAAGTTAGAAACAAATTTATCCACAAACAACCGTTGGCCACCCTCAGTACCCATATCCTGACCACTATGGTCGATGAATGCCTCCTCGAATCTCGTAAAGAAGTCGGAGACACTCTCGTCCTTCTTCTGTTTACAAGCCGACAATTTGTCCCAATTTACCCTCATAGCGGGCATAAGGGTTTTCATTAACGCAATTATTCTTTGAGGAAGAGCAGCAATCAACTGCTCGGGTTTAGCACCACCAGTTTGTCGACCATCTGCCGCTAAAATGGCAGCCCAATCACCACCTAATTCGTTCGGATGGTTCTCCTGACGAATCTTAGCCCATACCGGTTGCGGTACGACATTGCCGAACAGCATATCGATATCAGCGAGGTTCATTATCGTAGCATCTACGAGCTGCGATAATTCCTTATAATATCCTGCAGAATTTTTGCGAGGGTCAGGCAAAGATTGCTTCACCTGTAACACTTCTGATCGTTTCCATGGGAGATGTATCCACACTCTCTGGAAATAGGGTAGAATAATGGGGTTGGCATTAGGATCGCCTGGCATCCATACTGGCGGAACTTCCCGCATGGGAAACTGACCAGACGCATCCAACTGCCTCTCAACGTCCTCAACAAACAGGGCTTGAGGTATAGGAGTGGGACGGAAAGATAGCAACCGCTCAACAGCACGTCGAACGTTAGTATCCACTATCAGTCCATTCGAGAACTGGAGCTGTAGATCAGACAAGGCGGACAACACTTCGTCAGGTGCACCGGCAGATATCTGATCACGAAGGACCTTACACATTTCTTCGAACACGTATCTTTGGGTTGGTATATTAAATTGACAGAACGTATCGAGTACAATACGTGGCGGATTTCTAAGAGGATGTGTCATCCAACCCATCGCCATATTATATAGCGAAGCACGTTCCCTGTTACCAGGAAGCTGACTACGTCTCGGAGGACCATCTGAACCAGCGGACCCAAGAACAGGCCCGAGAGAATGAAAGAAGTTAGCCGCAACAGGAGAAGTACGACTACGAACAGAGGGAGAAGTATAGGACACAGGACTAACAAGGGAAGAGGTAGAAACAGAGGCAACAACAGGAGTTAACAAAATAGGAGCAGTAGCGGGAGCAGGAGTATGTGGAAGTGGAGGAGCAGTAGGGATAGCAACAGCCAAAGGAGCAGGAACAGTCGGAAGGACGGGTGCAGGTTGAGGAACAGGCTGAGGAATAGGTGGTGGAACAGGTACAGGGGGAACCACTGGAGCAGCGGTACCCTGTACATACGGAGGTGGCGACTTCAGAAGATAAGACATTAAAGGATCCTCAACTGATTCTTCCTTCTTATCCGACTCCGTAGGCAAACAGGATAGCATTTATCTATGGACATACGCTGTAGCCTATCGAACACTTCCTTTTCCTTACTCTCCTTATCGCGCTGAAACTGCTCTGCTTTCTTTACAATGGTAGCAACACCATCTCTCTGATTTCGTTTAGTCTGTCTGATTTCTTTCTGTCGGGCTTCTTTACGCCACAACCGAAAGGCATCAAACATGGCCGGCCTTGACTTTTTCGCAAATAATTTAGCCTCTAGATTATCTAAGATTGGAGTCTCAAAACTACCATGAGGTGGCCAACTAAGGACACCATCCTTCTTAGTATACTGAATCCAGTAATCATTAAAAGTAATCGGGCCCAATCCGTGCTTACTGTACAGTTCATAAGTGGGAGTTCCAACCGGAGGTATCGGACACGAGTCCTCCAGTCGGGAATCCGTACCACAACGTTTGAAACAACTAAACAAAGTACTACGACCAGGCATCTTGCACACTAGCCGAGTTTCACAAACTTCAAGGGTTACGGGATTTACCAAGTCCCAGCAAAGAGCGAAAACCCTCGGTTTTTGGCGTCTGCAGTCGTCAAATATCACAACAAAGTACCAAGAACCACAAATGCAATGGAACCATGCAACAACTAAGAACCACAACCAAGAACTCTGGGAGCGACCCACAAATACTTAACTCAAAGATCGATGGCGTCACCAGGAAGGCCCGTCAATCGTCTCGCTATACCAAGGTCTACACCAGGCGCCAAAACAGGTCTACAGTCAGGGCAGCAGTCCGTCGCAGCCGTCAGGAGGCGGGAATCTTCGCGGGAAAAGTCTTCGGGCCACTTATTTCGACAACAGGATCGATGAAGCGGAGTGCACCTTCCCTCGGAGATTTCACACGAAGTTCCTCACGATCGTCGGGCTTGGACCGGTACCACTGATGCAGCCCCACGTTGGGCGCCAACTGAAGGACTGGGTTATTTAAGACCCAGCGGTGCCAGGGAACAACACCTGAAACCTTCGTGGGTAACCTGCTCCGGCGTACAAGTGACAGAGACACGGGACACTTCCTTCGGCGTCAAAGATTCGAGCTTTATTTACTGCAGGGAACACAGAAGTCACGGCAAGTACAACATGTGCTACTTGTGGAGACTGCTTCAAATTGGTTCTGTGGATCGCTCCTTTTATACACAATTTACCCATAGGGTTACATGGTACACAAAGGTTTATGACTTAGTTCCCATAGTTATCACCCAGAGGGGTCGTTTCGGTCACTTCGATACACACAAGGTCCGGAACATAAGTGCGGAAACATTTGGCGGTTCCCAACTGTAAAAACCCATCTTTCCACCATTAGTACATTCCAATCAGCAGTAAAACAGATCGAAGAAAGAACGAGGACAGGTGTGGAGGAAGATGGAGACAGTGGGGGATTGGAAAGGGTGTAAAAAGGGAGGTATCAGGAAACGCGAGCTACAGGCATCAAAAAGGACGTGCCTAATGAGATGCACGGCTGGAACAATAGACCGGCACGACAAGATGAGCTTCGAGCGGGGCCATCTGCCTTACAGTATCATCCCCCTCGTCATAAAGACAGTTTCAAAGGACATGTGGCTTCCGCAAGTATCTTGGGAGTCCCAGGGTCGCGAAGCGGACAACGTCCGTTCGCTGGCTACTTGAGGGCAAGAGACAAAATGGATGCCGTATCTAAGATGGAACCCGTGGGTACAGATAGAAAAACCCACGTAACAAACGAACGGTTTTGGTTAGCACAGCGAAACTGCACATATCCACTAAACTCGTTATTTGTGGTTCATAGATACCAGACTTGACCATATTCGTGCGAGTCAAAAGCATCACTTACAATTGTCACGGAACCTCACTAGAGGTTGGAAGTGAGCCGGTTTGTCAGCCGGCTTGGCAGCAGACGGCGTTGGCTTTGGGGATGGGGCCAAAAGGAAGGTGAGCCCGGGGGCAGGGGGCAGGGGGCTGCCGCTGAAAATGCAGACGGAGCGGAGATAGCCTTGCCACCAGTATCATCGGTTTCAGCCACATTCTCCGTACCTCCTGCGCCTACCGTGAGTAACAATACAGAGCACGCTGCGGTATTTGCCAAGGAGGGGGAGGCTGCTAGCTTACCAAAGAAAATACCAGAGATGTTCTCAGCAACTAAACCGAAGGATACAGGAAAGTTAACACTCAAAAAACAGACTGAGACCCAGTCAGTGCTACTGGAAGGTCAGGGGCCGGGAGCAGAGGGAGTACAAAAGACGGTATCTGTTCAAGTGATTACAACTTTAACCCCTGCTCCCGCTCCCGACCCAGGACGGGCAGTGAATGGAGAGGCGATGATTACAGCTGAGAGTTCAAGAGCAGAGAGTTTGAGCAGTACCCTCACCTCAAATGCTATATCACTGGCTTCACCCGTATCTAGCAGCTGCACCCAGTCTGACACTAGTGTTCCGCTTTCCTCTATTGTGGAGAAGGGAGATGATGCGGCTGCTCCATTAAATGTGTGTTTGGATCTCCAAAACAGCGATGAGCTAGCAATACCTATTGGGGGCGAGACTGATTCAGCGGATTTTTACTCCATGTCAGATCGATCTATGTCATCCTCCGAGGACCTCGTAGAACTTTATGCCACTCGAATAAGCATGGAGGATCGATGCTTAGAGGAAGGGAGTGGTCACAGCAGTTTGAATGATGATGATTTAACGGAGAAAGATGGGATAGAGCATGGTACTGTTCGGAAGTTGCGATTAGATACAAGAGACAAAGATAAGCCAGTAGAAACTGTAACCACTGAAGCTGTGGCGACTGATTTAGAGTCAGAAATGGAGGATATTTCCCTGGGGTTGATTTATCAAACCATGATGCAGCATAGGGAGGAGACGCGCAAGGATAGTTTGAGAGTTCAGAATTCCTGCAAAAAGCTGCAGAACTCTGTGAGGCAACTGGTGAAATCGCATTCAGAATTTTTGACCAGGGCTACGGAGGCAGAATCACATATTTCTTTGCTAGAGGATGAGGTAGCTCAACAAAAAAAACTATAGAAGTACATATGGCTACCTAGGAGGACTTTAATTGGAAACTTGTTGACATTGAGCATCGATCCTGTAGAAATAATTTGAGATTTTTGCAGATTCCGGAGGGGAAAGAGGGGTCTGATACTCGAGGCTTTATAGTGTCGCTTTTGAAAGAAGCAATGCCAGAGGTTATCAAATGGGATTGGGACCGGGAGGTGGAAAGGGCCCATAGATTTCCTTTTAGAGCTAATTTACGGGATCAGAAACCCAGAGCTATATTGGTGGCCTTCAATAGTTTTCAAGCTCGTGAGGAATTATTTATGAGAGCTCGCCCTGATAAAAAATGTAAGGCTCTCGGGTGCGAATTTTTTGTAAGACCAGATCTCTGCAAACAATCTGTAGAAGTGCGACGGCAGCTAAGACAGCTTATATCTAAATTTCAAGAAAAAGGAGTGCAGGCATATTTAATGTTTCCCGCTAAGCTTAAGGTCATTCATAAGGAACGCACAAGATTTTTTATGACTGCCATTGCAGCTAAAGTATTTTTGATGACATTGTAACTGCAGAGAGATATTGAGTATAAATTGTTATAAGCTTATTTGAGATTTGCATATAGAGATCCAAAAGTTGATACTATTGGTGCATGTATAAGTTTGCTCTGGAGTTTCACCAGAATAGGGGGATTGAGTACTGTGAGAACTAAGGGGGTAAAACTCTGGGGGGGATGGCAGGAAGTTTGGGGGCAAACTCGCATCACAGGACCATAAGTCCTAAAGCCTCTATTAAGGGAGAAGGGAAGGGTGGGAGAGGGTGGGTGAGTCTGAAGAGGGGGGATGGGTGGGGAAAGGGGTCACGGGGGGGTGCAAAAAAAAGGGGGAAAAAGAGTTCACAGCAAAATACATGGAGAATATGTGGAGAAAAGTTTAAATGAAAAGAATGGCTTTACAGCATTTATTATAGTTTTTTTTGTGATTTTGGATGGGAGGGTGGCAGACAGATTGTGGCAGCTATGGATTTACAAGTACAAGTACAATTACAATGGCGAATAAAGGGGTAAGAATTTGTTCAATGAATGTGTCTGGGCTGAATAATCCAATAAAAAGACAAAAAATAGCCGCATAATTGAAATATATCCAACCTGACATAGTGTGTATACAGGAAACACATATCCCATGGTCAAAAAGGGGGGTATTAAAAGATCTTGGTTTTGCATTAGCTGCTGCCTCTGGACAGACCAGTATGATAAGGGGGGTAGCTATATTAATTAAAGATAACACTACAAATGTTGTTCGGAAAGTTGTGGATAAAAATGGGCGTTGGGCCATTGCAGAGTGTAGAAGTGGGGGCAGGCCGTTAACATTAGCTACTGTCTATGGTGCAAACTTCGATGACCCTGCTCCTTTGGATGAAATAAATTTGGAGCTAGTTAACTTTTCACAACCGATAGTGGTTAGCGGGGATATGAATATAAATTTGTCGAATAATGCAATACAGGATGGGTATGGAAATTATAAAGGCCGAAAACCAAGAGTGTATAAAGCCCTTGCTAATTTACTACAAGATCAAGGTTTAATTGATGTATGGGGAAAGCTTCGGGGGGGATAATGGGTTTACTTTTTACTGACATCCCCATAAAAAATTAGTTAGATTAGATTACTTTTTCGCCCCAGAAAACTTGTTGGAAGGTGCTATAATTAGAACTTACCCCAGAATCACTTCTGATCATTCTCCAATATTGATTGAAATACAGGGGCGAGCAAAGAGGTTAACACCCTCTATTTTTTCTTATGATCGGAAATTGGGATTGAATAAAGAATTTAATACACATGTGAAAAGTTGGATTCGATCTTTTTTTACTAACAATCAGGGTACGGCTAATACTGGTATAGTGTGGGATACTTTCAAAGCGGGGTTCCGTGGAGAGTGCATTAGCTTCTCATCTTGGCAGCAAAAGAAATTTAAAAAAGAACTTGATAAACTATATCAGTGGCTGGCAAACGCAGAGATCCTTTTAACGAGGGAAGTTGTCCAGGGTAGAAAAGTGCTTTCGGAGGTCGAACACGGGGTAGCAAAGGCTAGAGCTAACATTCTTGGCTTCTGGGACATAGAAATTGCAAGGAGATTCTTAACCTCTAAAATGCAAAGTTATGAATTTGGGGAAAAAATTGGTAAAAGATTAGCGGTAAGATTGCGAATGAAGCAGTCAGCTCGGAACATCAATTCAATTAAAGATTCTCAGGGTGTATCTCACTCAGAGCCGGAACAAATTCTTAATATATTTCAAAGTTTTTATGCCGAACTATATTCGAAGGATTAAAGATCGGATGCAACTACTCAATGGAGTGATAGATTGGATACAGGGCTGAAAGTTTTAGATTCTTTAATTGCAGATGAATTGGATCTACCAATAACGATGGTAGAGCTAGAAATGGCAGTAAAGAGCCTGGCAGATGGTAAGGCCGCCGGCCCAGATAGAATTCCTGCGGAAGTATACAAACAATTGTTTAATACTTTAAAGGATGAAATGTTGCATGTAATGCTGGAAGCACAGCAGGGAAACCCACCTAGTACTTGGTCTGATGCGACCATTGTGGTTTTCTGCAAAAAAGGTAAACCTGCGGATAATGTGGGATCCTATCGACCAATATCTTTATTGAACGTTGATAATAAGATTTATTCAAAGATTTTGGCGGTAACTAGACATAATATTGACTCCACAATATCGAATGGACAAAATATCGAGTTAAAAATATCGACTATAATAAAATATCGATAACAAAAATATCGTTGGTCAAAATATCGAATAAAATAATGGAAAAAAAATATTGATTACAAAAATATTGACTCAAAAAAATCGACAAGACAAAATATCGATAAATAGTCTAAGTAAAAAATATCGATAATATGTAGAAAAAAGGTTAAAAATTGTTTTTTTTATTAAAAGTAATATAAATTTTAGTTAATGTTTAGGAGCGGGATGTTGGGTTTATAGGGGATAAGGGTGGGGAGTAATTTAATAATAATTAATTATTTAATATATGTTTGTAAATATTTTTAATTATTAATTAATTGGTAATTAATTCATATTAATTAGTTAATTAAATAATATATTTTGTAAATATTTTTAATTATTAATTAATTGGTAATTAATTAATATTAATTAGTTAATTAAATAAGATAATTTTGTACATATTTATTATTAGTAATTAATTGGTAATTAATTAATATTAATTAGTTAATTACATTAATTAGAGTAATTTATTTATATATATAATTTTTTGTTATAGTTAATTAATTAATTTAGAAAAAATAATATTAATTATTAAATAAAATTAATTACAGCTAATGTGCTAATATATTTACTGTATTGTTATTGTTAATTAATAATTAATTGGTAATTAAATAATAATAATTAATTTTGGGTAAAGGAGTATTTTTAGGGTTCAGGATCAGTTTTCAGTTTTTGGGTAAAGGGGTATTTTTTGGTTTCAGGGTCAGTTTTCAGTTTTTGGGTAAAGGGGTATTTTTAGGGTTCTGGGTCAGTTTTCAGTTCTTAAGTAAAGGGGTATTTTTAGGGTTCAGGGTCAGTTTTCAGTTTATGGGTAAAGGGGTATTTTTAGGGTTCTGGGTCAGTTTTCAGTTTTTGGGTAAAGGGGTATTTTTAGGGTTCAAGGTCAGTTTTCAGTTTTTGGGTAAAGGCGTATTTTTAGGGTTCAGGGTCAGTTTTCAGTTTTTGGGTAAAGGGGTATTTTTATGGTTCTGGGTCAGTTTTCAGTTTTTGGGTAAAGGGGTATTTTTAGGGTTCAGGGTCAGTTTTCAGTTTTTGGGTAAAGGCGTATTTTTAGGGTTCAGGGTCAGTTTTCAGTTTTTGGGTAAAGGGGTATTTTTAGGGTTCAGGGTCAGTTTTCAGTTCTTGGGTAAAGGGGTATTTTTAGGGTTCAGGGTCAGTTTTCAGTTCTTGGGTAAAGGGGTATTTTTAGGGTTCTGGGTCATTTTTCAGTTTTTGGGTAAAGGGGTATTTTTATGGTTCAGGGTCAGTTTTCAGTTTTTGGGTAAAGGGGTATTTTTAGGGTTCAGGGTCAGTTTTCGGTTTTTGGGTAAAGGGGTATTTTTAAGGTTCAGGGTCAGTTTTCAGTTTTTGGGTAAAGGGGTATTTTTAGGGTTCAGGGTCAGTTTTCAGTTTTTGGGTAAAGGCATATTTTTAGGGTTCAGGGTCAGTTTTCTGTTTTTGGGTAAAGGCGTATTTTCAGGGTTCAGGGTCAGTTTTCAGTTTTTGGGTAAAGGGGTATTTTTAGGGTTCAGGGTCAGTTTTCAGTTTTTGGGTAAAGGGGTATTTTTAGGGTTCAGGGTCAGTTTTCAGTTCTTGGGTAAACGGGTATTTTTTGGGTTCCGGGTCAGTTTTCAGTTCTTGGGTAAAGGGGTATTTTTTGGGTTCAGGGTCAGTTTTCAGTTTTTTTTTAGCTACACTGGAGTTGGATTAGTAATTATTAATTGGTTAGTGTCCAGCACCTTCCCTGATATTAGCTAGACTGGAGTTGGAATAGTAATTAATCATTGGTCAGTGTCCAGCATCTTCCCTGATATTAGCTTGACTGGAGTAGGAATAGTAAATAATTATTGGTCAGTGTCCACCACCTTCCATGATATTAGCTTGACTGGAGTAGCAATAGTAAATATTAATTGGTCAGTGTCCAGCACATTTGCATATAATTGTACATTACAGTGTTATTATATCACAAAATAATGCAAAATGGATGTTTTCACATAACTTTATTAAACATTTTTTATTTTTTTATGTGTACTACAATACAATCACAATCAAAAATAACATAACATTATTTTGAAATGTAGTATTCGTAGAATAACACATTATCATTTATGTACATGTTGTAAATTATCACACAAAATTATTTAACTACTTTTTTTCTGTAAATAAAAAATGTTGTCATCATTAACTTTGAGTAACAAGTATTTATATTGAATTAAATAAAAAACCATTTTTTCCAGCTTATTCCATTTATATTTAATAATGTTAATATTATATATTAATATTATTAAATATCTATTTTTTAAATTTACATTTTTATAAAGTAACATGACAATTATTATATTTGCTCAAGATATGGAAATACAAATTTAGACATTTTTTGGTACATATTTCAGACAATGCTGTTTTTAAATGAAACATATAAATATATTATGTTGTAAACTTTATAACACTATAGGGGAAGAATATGTTTTATAATAATATCTGGTAGTGGCAAAAGATTATTTATGCAATTATATACTTTTATAATACTTAGACATTATTATAAAACATTTTGTAATAATTAATAAAAATAATAACAAATACATTTATTATTATTATTATTATTAATTAATAAACATAATCATTTATCTCTACTTTTCACAAAAACATACATTCAGACAAATAAAAATACATTATTGCAGGGCATTGTTTATATATTAAATGGTTATAATTTTTATATTAATGACAATAAATAAGTTATATTATTTATTATTATTAATTATTACCATAAACAATTATAATGTTTAGTTACAAACAAACACAACGTTATTCCAATAAATGTACACAATAAGAAATTATTTACATATATTATTTCAAGTGTTACATAATTTTTTAATATTATTAATATAGAATAATTACTATATATTAATTAATATTAAATATATTTATATTTTCTAAACAGTTTAAATTATAATGAGTCTAGTGTATTAATTTGTTAAAATAACAATGTGTATGTATTATATTTTTTAACTACAACATTGTATTTTCTAGGATACCTTTTCTAAAATGGTTTAAGGGGACTACTTTTTTACCGCGTAAGGTTATTGCGCTTCATTCAGGACTGGAGAAGCTTGCGGTTGGGAGTTGCTTCGCGTGGAGAGAGGTAAGGTTAATTTTACATACTATTTATAACAGTGGTAATGTTTGAGGGTATATTCGAACTGTATAGTGTTTTTGTGTGTATGTATGAATTGTTTATGTAGCGTTTAGGTGAAATGTCGTCGTTATAAATGCGTCGTGTATGTTTTAGTTCTAGTGTTATTTTAAGTGTTAGGAAATGTCTTCTTACATGGTTAATGTTAATTGTGAGTGTATTTACAAATGTTATGGGCTATTTGTGGGTGGGTTTCGTTATGTATGTTTTTTTACAGGTTCCGGTTCCTCGCATGAAAACTACATGGAAGGAAGCGTGTTTTTTTCCGGAGAAACTAATGTATGACTTAATATGGTTATATTTTTTACATGTATCTCCTATTTTTCGTGTTTGCCAGGAGCGGATTTTAAATTTTTTAAACATTTTTCGGGTTTTTGGAGGGTTTCGTATTGGATTGATACATTGATATGCGTGACCGTTTTTTAAAAGTTGTGTGTATATCACTTTAAATACTAAAGTGTCCACACTACTGTTTTCGGGTTTTCCTGGAGCGTTTATTTCTTTTTTACTTACTTTTCGGGTTTTTGAGGGTTTCCCATATTGGAATTGTCCTACATTGAAATGGATTGTATGGATTGTATTTTGATTGATTACGTCTTTTTCATCTACAAAAATTGTAAGTATTTAAAGTACTTTTTTATTGTGTGGTAAATGTCGATCTTTATGTAATGTGTACGTGTGATGTAAATATAAATATTGCATATTTGTTCACAAATAATGTCCCAATTTTTGATAAGTTTGTTAAACAAATTTGTATTATTTATAATTGTTTAGAAATGTTTATGATTTTTATATTTACCAATATTGTAAGAAGACATTAGTATATTTTGTAGACATTTTTATAGTAGGCTTTTAGCTATTATTGACAGGTATTCTAATCCTCTAGTTGTAGGACATAGTGTGACTTGACTTTGCAGTAGTCGGAACATTTGTTTAGTTTGTTTAGTTAGTTTTGGACCAATTTGGGTCACAGATTGTTCCATTCTTAGTTCTTGATAGCTTTGTTCTTTTTTCAAAGCTTCTAGTAGGTTATGGAATGTGGGTTTGGCTCTGCTTGTGGTAGCTTGGAAAGCATTATGCCACCCTTCTACACTGTTGTTTGTTTTAGCCTCTTGGTTTAAAGTACTAAGATAGACATTCCACCAAGGGATTTGGAATTTGGGTTGGCGTCGATGTCCAGATCTGTGCAACCTTCCCACCCAAGTATCATCGAAATAGTCCAGTAATCGGGTTAGTTTATCTTCATTCCTCTTGTAATATGTGCTTGTGCTGTCAATTAATAAATTGTAGTGTTCCGCTACATCGGTAACAGGAACGTAGGCCAGTGCTATCAATTTTTTAATTTGATAGGCAAAAGTGCTATCTGTTGAGTATAGAATACTTATAGTTGATTTCTGGAGATGTCTCCATATGCTCTGATTGAAATGATAGTAGCAACCCTGGATTGCTGTGTGGGGAAATGTTTTCAAAATGCTATTAATCATAGCTAATTCGAAATCAATAATTATTTTTTGTGGAAAATAATTATTGATTTCATTTTTGAGAACATTTAATATTTCTGTGTAAGTGTTTTGCTGTTTATTAGGTAGCAAACAGTAAATGAAAGGGATGTTATAGTTATGGTATAAACCATGGATGGAATATAGTTGAAAAAAAGGTTTTGGGCATGGTTTAAATGTTCCATCCATCATCCATTGGGGACACTGTTGGATTTTTCTTAAATTACTTGCAGTTGCAAACATTATGATTCTGTTTGTACTGCTTTCATTGTCAAAAAGGATAAATTGGTCTTTATTATGTGTGATGCACATTTCTGGTGAAATAATAATTTCCTCAAAAGTAGTAGGGTTGGGTTGGGTAGTGGAAGTGAGTCTTTTAGAGCGTGCAATTGTGCGTTTAAGGGAGTCAATAGAGGGTAGTTGACCTGAAGCATGGGCTGGGACTTTTAACAGTTCTTCTTTAAGGATTTGTGTTGTTGGTTTATCACTTTGTGTGCTAGCAGTTTTTATACTTTCTAAAGCATCTCTTATTTCAATTTCTGTGACATTGGGGGGATGATTGTGTTCCCTGGTAAATAACACATTAGTTTCCTCAGTAGTAGCCCTCCCATAACATTTGTTTGAGTAATAGTTGGTACATTTCCAGAAAACTTTTCTACCACTTTGTCTTTCCTGATTATAAACATAACCCATATAACATAAAAGTAATTTATTTTTCTGTGACATAACAAATTCTGCACCTTCTGTCATTTTGTTTTACTTGTTCTAGGAAAGAGTAGAAAGAAACAAAATCAAAAAACATATATTTCACTTTGTGGTGCAAACATAATTAATGATGTATTTATACTTACAGTTAGTAAAAGTAGTAATCACAAATGCAGAACTGTATTTTGAAGGATTTTCTTGTATGTATTTCTTTATTTACTGTTGGTATGAAAATATAGAAATGCTAAGTTAATGTTTACACATAACAAACGTTTTTCCTAGGAGAAAGCAGTTTTTTATTTTGCTTAGTAGTACATTTGATGTAAACATTACATATACTTACTTGTTTAAATAGTTGAGTTGTAGTATTTGGTGGAGTACATCAAGGTAGTAAAGTTCAGATCTGTAGAGAAGATAGAATAAATAAATGTAAATTATTATAAATAATATTTGGAACCGTTGGGAAATGGGAAATATTTAAAAGTATACTAACTTCTAAATAAGTAGTTTTGTTTGCTGTAGGTAGAATAGATGTATGATGTATTCAGAATATCTGTAGAGGAAATATAAAAAATATAACATGGTGTTAAGAACATAGTTTTCGTTTTTTTCGGAAGTTTTAGACAAATTACAAGTATACTTACATTTTTTACAAGGGTAGTCTAGTCTTTTGGTATAGTTGATGTTGGATGTTTTTATTGGATCTGTAGGGAAGATGTAATATGCAAGATATGTTGTTTAGAAAATAGCATTTTTAATATTGGGTGTTTAACAACAAAAACATATATACTTACATGTTTAATTAGTGTAGTTTTATGCATTTGTAGTGTTGAAATACGAAAATCTCAGAATATCTGTGAATAAAATGTTTAAAATAAAGAATGAATCTTGTGAAATAGTGTTTAAAAACAGCAGTTGGTGTGTAACAGAGCATAAATATATACTTACTATCTGATTTTCCAGGTGAAGAAATAGGAGCATGTATTAGGATTTTATTTGGAGTAGTTTCTATCAGAAATGTAGGAGGAGATAAAAATAAAATAAGTGCAAGAGTTAGGAGATATAAGTAAAATAGTAGACTACTAATTTAGATTTCTAAATAATGCACTGTAACTTACTTGAATAGTTAGCTAGTGAGCTGGATCTTTAAAGATGTTTGTTCAGGAACAAAATCTTCAGAGTGTTGGCATCTTCTTTCTATAGAGTTAGCAGCAACAAATGGTAGAATGCATGTATCCCTTTTATAGTATGTGTATTTTGTGTGCTTTGATTTGATTGGTTGTAGGATGAAATGAAGCATTGTATAGGCTAGTTTGAATTTTTGTTTTTGTTAATTGGTGTGTTTGTTGATGTGAGAATGGTGGTATGTGGTGATTTCCGCATTAAAGCAGGTTAGTTGTTAAATAAAATAGATGTGTAAGTAAGAAAAAATAATGAAAATGTTAGTTAAATGTAAAGAATATTTTTTAAATGATAGCACGCATTTAATAGAATGTATAGCAAATGTAGATAAATAGGAATGTTATAAAAGTAACAGGTATTATATGTAAAATGTATTTTGTATAGAGCAATTACTTTTATTGACGATTAATATGGTATTTTAGACATGAAAGGGTACAAAAAGGAACTCGATATTTTTTTGGAAACAATATTTTAGTACTCTATATTTTAGTAGTCGATATATTTGTAGTGTTAGTGGTAATTTCATGATAAACGATATATTTGTAGTCGATATTTATTAAGGCGATATTTATGTACTCGATATTCTAAAGAGTCGATATTTTTTACTCAATTTTTTTGTAGTTGGTGTAATAAGTATAGAAAGTCGATATTTTTGTCGTCGATAATTTGTCTACGATATTTTAGCAAGTCGATAATGTGACCGTCAATAATATTTCAGTGATCCGATTTTGGCCAACCGATTATCTAAAGTTGTAACATCTTTAGTTTCTCGACAACAGCACAGTTTTTTACCGAAAAGAGAAACGGTGGATCACATAAATAAAGTTATTACGCTGTTACGCTACCAGAAATTAGCGCTTTTTCTGTTAGATGTAGAAAAAGCATTTGACCGTGTGTGTTGGGATTACTTATGCAGAATAATGGCCAAAATGGGATTCGGACAGAAATATATTAAGTCAATCAAATAATTATATTTTAAACCAACTGCCAAAATTTCTGTTTTAAGAGCTCTCTCCGATTCTTTAAACATCACTAGAGGGACTCGCCAAGGTTGCCCTTGCTCCCCGTTATTATTTGCTTTGTATAATAATCCTTTTGTAGAACAATTAAACCAAAATCCTCCCTTCATAGTATCTGATTTTGCTTTTTCTGTTTTCGCTTACGCGGATGACATTGCGGTTATCACTGTTAATCCAGATACCGCCATTTTAGAGATTGAGAGGCTTGCTAAAGATTTTGGAATTATAACAGGCTATAAGCTTAATGAATTAAAAACCCAGATTTTATGTTCGGAAGCCCTAACTTGGGAAGACAAGAGAGTGGTGAGGGAGGTTACCTATCTCGGGATATTGATCAAGACCAATATGACAGAACTGATTGACTCTAACTGGAACACTGTATATGATAAAATTAAGATTTCACTTGAGAGATGGGAACGATTATATCTGACTATTATTGGACGTACTAACATTATAAAAATGAATGTTTTACCTAAAGTGTTATATCTGTTTAGGTCAATACCCTTGGAATTTCCAAAATCCAAGATACCGGCTTTGCTATCCTAATGTGGAAAATTCATTTGGAGTCCCGGGAAACTAAGACGATCTATGAAACATTTGATGCTACCAACTGAAAGGGGAGGGTTAGGGGTACCAGATTTTTTTCTTTATTATATAGTTTGTTTTTTATAAAAAATGAGAATATTGATTACAGGGGAGCCAACTGAACATATGTATAACCACCCATCAATATTTGAAATTTTGTTGGGGTCTTATGCGAAGCAGAGTTTCTTTATTGAAATTGATGGCAGTTATTATAAGCGAACCCGATTCAAGGTATTAATGGGAGCTTATAAGACTTGGAGATGGCTGATTCGAACAATTGCAATTGGGAAGTTTTCATATTATACTCCCTTCGGCGCATCAAGGTTACTGCCTAGCATATTTTTGGATGGAATGGCTCTAAAGTGGCAAAAAAAGGGGTGAAATGGTTGGGTGACATGTGCATGGTGGATGGCAAGTGTAAATCTTTTGTGGAATTAACTGATCAGTTTGATCTACCCAGAAGCTATTTTTTTTAAATTCTTACAAATTCGGGATATTCTCATAAGACAAAAGTAAATTTTACAAAAGCACCAAGTTATCGAGGGGGTTAGTGGACAGGTGAAAATTGGTACTCTGTATATAATGTCAGTCTAGGGGATACAGAAGTAGTTGTGGAAGATCTTATCTTGTTGTCTAAAGAAGCTTTAATGTCGGCTAATCTAAAAGCACAATTCTTCAAAACCCTGTTTGACTTATATTATGCGCCTGAACGCATGTCCAAATGGGGAGAGGGTTTTGATGGAAAATGTTTTCGGTGTAAAACTGATCACGCAGACAGCATACATATTTTTTTTCTTGTCCTAGATTGGCCGGATTTATAGAAGATATTGAAAAATGTATGTCTTTAGTACTTAATTTTCACCTGACGATTACCCCTGTGATGTTAATATTGGGGAAAATTCCTAATGATAATCCTGCGGATAGATTATATTGTTTTCACCATTTTATTTTCTTTACAATGACTGTTGCACGAATGTGCATTGCTACAGAGTGGCTACAGGAAAAGCCACGGTTATTTCAACAATGGCGAGCACGAATGTATAGCTTATATAAATTGGAGTGGGGTCTTTTTTCAGTTTCTGGGTCTAGGAGAAAGAAGAAAATGGGTTTGAAAATCTGGGGGGCTTTCTCAGATTATTATGAAGATTGAGTACGCTATGAAACCTGAATTGTAATTATATATATTATAATGTTTTCTGTGCACATGTATAATCAAGCTTATGGTTTTGTTAATGGATAAACTAAGCCAATCTCTATATGTATTAGTTGATTTATCTTTCTTGTATCTTTTCTTTGGTATTTTGGTATTACCTCATTTATTTATGATGCTGTACTTATGCTGTGTATTTATGCTGTGTATTTATGCTGTGAACCAATACAATAATTTAAAAAAAGAGAGAACAGAGATCATGAGGGTAAGACCTAACGTGAGCCAGATGCAAAAGGAGGAAGAGGGATGGAACTATTTACTGAAAAGTGGTTAAGGAAGTAACAGAAGATGGATAGAGATGTAAAAGAATGAGTAGAGAGATGAAATAAAAAAGAGAGATGGCAGAGCAATGTAACATGAAATAAAAAGGGAGAGGACTGAAGAAAGTAGCTGGAATTTGAATGAGCGGAAAAGAAAATTGGGAGATATACCAGTAAGAGAAAACTGGGCAGATGTGAAAATGCCAGTTTGATCAAACAAACTCAAAGATGCATGGAAAAATGGGAGAATGGGAGAGCCAAAGGTAGGAAAACCGAAGAGATGGAGGTCAAAGAAGAGAGGAAAATCGATAGTAGTGACTCAATAAGAAAAAAGGTGAGGGAAAATAAAATGATGAGATTAATTTCTTGATGCTATTTCTGTAGTGAAACAGCCGCAACATCCCATCCAGAGATTGCTTGTGGTGCGGTTTGGTTCTACCAACTGAGAGTTTGCACTGCCATACTGCTCTTCCCAACCCACTTCGATCTAACTGCGTGTCTGTTGGCTGCTGCCCCACAACCACCCAAGGTCTTGGGGTGCTGGTTTACAGCACAGTTTGCAGGTCTTCTTGCCACTGGACAAGCACAGTGGTGATCAGTAAGTTTCCACAGGCAACCCTGTGGATCAAAGATAGATGCAGTAAGTTGCTGTCTGGCTGGACGCAAGATGTGTTTTCCTTATACAAGTCTTAGCTTGCCTGAGATAAAGGTGTGTGCTACCACACTATAGTGTCATGTGTGATGGTCAGGTACCTACATGAAGGGTCTGGATTTCTGCATGAAAAAGGCAGCTGCATAAAAATCTCCAAGGAAGATGGTAACTGGAACTATGGATTCCAGGAGACTTCCCAAAAATACTATTGCTCCATTAGAAAGCCGCTTCAGTAAGGAAGGGTGGCATCACAGGGCTGGACTTCAAAGTGAATTTTGAAACCCAGGAATTATCACTATAATACTTCCAGCTAGAATAAAAAATAGAAAAGCTAATAATTGGAATGGATTAAAATAAGAAAACTCTCTTTCAATGATTGCCTTTTTTCACAGAATGCTTCGTGTGCCCGAGAGCTTCAGACATTCCCTTAGACCACATGGAAACAGTGTCACACTCAATGTCATGTTTTGGGGTGTATTGTATCTTTTCTGCTAGGCTCAACAGCACAAGTGCGGTACTCTTTTTATTGGGAGACATGTGGGAACAGAAAATAGTAGAACATTTGGTATTACCAATTGGCTTTCCCTGCATGTTTGGCTTCCAAATGTAAGCTAATGTGCTAGAAAGAAGACATTTTTCAAAATGATCTCTGAATCACATGATAGTATGGGTAAACCCAAATTCAGAAGAGTAAATAACCATTAATCCAGAACTTCATATCCTGTGCATATATAAATATGTTTCCTTCACACCCATTTTTTATTAATTAGATTTTTAACATATGAATTGCTACTGTTTTAGTACTGAGTTAGTCCTGCTGGCAGTTATAAATTAGCTTAGATCATACCTAGCTGTTAGAGATTCCACTTTACTAATTATTTTTGATCTCTCTGCTCCTTTTGACATGGTCTCACACTCCATTGTTCTTCATAGAATTCAAGAGGCTGAGGTAGGAAGCTGTGTCCTGAAATTGTTTCACTCTTTCGCTATATCGGAACACAACTTGTACATATTGCACCACATCAATTAGACTTCTCGACAACCACCAATGGGGTTCCACAGGGCTCTGTTCAGAGCCCCACTCGTATTAAATTACTAGCAGCCCGTCCCAACCTAGTCCAGGAGCAACAGGCTTTCCCGACCCCCGCCTGCCCTGACATGGGTCCCCTTACCTCAGCCGCCGCTCCTCCCGCCTGTCCGCTGCTCGCACCGCCGCTGGCCTGTCTGCTGCTCCTCGCGTCACCGCTCCTCCCCCGCGCCATGTCCGCCGCTCCCTTACCTCAGCCGCCGCTCCTCCAGCCTGTCCGCTGCTCGCACCGCCGCTGGCCTCTCCGCAGCTCCTCACATCACCGCTCCTCCCCCCGCGCCATGTTCGCCGCTCCTCGTCGCGCTCCTGGAGGCCGCTCCTCCCCACGCTCCTGACGTGAGCACGCACGTCGCGGCAGGCGCTACTTCGGAGGGACTACTTTTTTTTTTACTGTACACTTTTTAAATACCGTTCTTTTTTTAAATTTTATATAGCCTATAACCATCTACACACCCTGACGATTCCAACGGTGTATCTGGTGTGTGGATTGGCACTGTGGTTCCCGAGTTTACCCGCCTCAAAGGCTGAAAGTTCTTCCTTTATTATAGTAGTATAGATATGTCACACCACTGGCAACCATTATCTTTTCTTTCAGCTTCACTTATTTCTTATTCGCCAATGATATCCAATTGATCATCAGACTTTAGTGTGTCCTCTCTACCCCTCAAATCCAGATTCAAACAGTGTAGGATGTAAATCTCTTACTAGATGAATGATAATTCCCTGGTGCTGAGTTCTTCCAAAACTGAGGTGATTGTCTTTGGAAATCCATTCATCCTGGACCCCAAATGATATCCATGTTCATTGGGTGACCTCCTGTTCCGTATCTCTTCTGCCAGTAATGCTGGTATCCTTTCTGACAATTCACTCATGCTTCTCCACTTCTTTCCACATGTTGAAAATTGTAAAAATAAAATTCCTCCCTCTTCTGCCCTAAAATTGGTGGAAAGTTTAAGTTCAACCCACCATCCTATCCAGGCTGCAATACCACCATTCTTTATACCTTGGTCTTCCTGCAAAAATACCTTCAGACTCCAAAGTAGGGGTAGGTGGAACTCGTGGAGTTCTTCTCTGCGGAATTCTGCGGTGTGTCAAAAACGCTCCCCAGGATTGTATGGAACTCCGCAAGCGGGCAGAAGTGCTTGTCCACCCGTTTGTGCTGGATTTTTTTGCATGCCAGGAGCATGATTCGTGCTTCTGCACTGAAAAACCAACCCGAACAGCACTACGAGGTTGGCATGGGTGCAGCCATTTAATTTTATCTGCTTTCCTGGTCGTTGCATGTCCTGGGACTCATTTTTCTAATCTTAAATAAATCTTTGAAATCGTCCCCATGCCACTCATCCAACTCTCATTCACCTTTATTTTATTAGTGTGATTGTTGGTGCATTTTACGTTTTTATCTTTTTTTCTTTTTCTGTGACTTTTTGTACATATTTTGGTTTTCCCTTTACTTCCATAGTTCTTCCATTCTTCATCTAAATTCCTTCCTTTTCAAATTTGGTCTTTTTTTCTGACCCACCACAATGACAGACCAGGGCATGGCAGAGAGTGGTGGTGCCAGTGCTGCTGCGACCCACCTACCTTGCGCTCGCCGGCGCTGCCAAGGGGTGCAGCCCCATCCTATTTATGCAGAGGTGACTGCAGTTGTTTTATTGTGCAACGTCACCGCCCCTGCATGCTGACATCAGATGGCAGAACTGGGAGCAGGTATGTCCCAAAGAAGTGCCAGCAGCTGTGGGGGGGTGAGCCAGTGTGTGCGCCAGCACACCCAGTAGCAGTTGACGCACTGCTGAGCAGACATACCGGACCAGGAGCAGGACCTGCTCATGCTGCTGTGTGTCGAAGTTGCGTGGCTCAGTGAGTAATTATTTATTTGTTGCGTTGTGCCTTACAACACTAATGCTATGTTTCAAATAGCATGCTGCTCACACTCGGAGGTAAGTTAAGTTTAAGTGGCAAATGTTACGTGATCCAGTTTGAGCAAGCCATGTTCTCGGCACTACCTAATCATATTCATATGCCCTTGCTTGGGCTAATTACTTAAGAAGACTAATGGCCAGATGTAGAGCCCTAATACCGGTCGGAAACGACCAATTTCGTTCGTTTCCGACCGGTATTAGGGTTTTCAGATGTAGGGGCATGTTATTTTAAGAATCAGTAATTTTACCGATTCGGTAAATATACCGATTCTGTAAAATACCGAATCGGTATATTTACCGAATCGGTAAATTCATATGTAGGTGACACTCCTAAGAGTGCCACAGGCCCCTAAGAATCGGTATTTTACCACACAATCCTATTTTGTGGTAAAATACCGAATTCAGGTGTGCATGCACATCTGTGCATGCACACCTGTGCAATGTGACACACAGACATGCCCTTAGGGCATGTCTGTGTGCCACATGGCACACATGCCTGTATTTGGGGTGCTAGAGGGTGTCAAAGTGACACCCCCTGCACCCTTGCTGGAATCAGTATTTACCGAATCGGTAAATACCGATTCGGTAATGCCCATTGATTCCTATGGGCTTCAACGACCATAGAAATCAATGGGCATTACCGAATCGCTATTTACAGAATCGGTAAATACCGAATCTTAGCGATTTGGTACTTACCAATTCTGTAATACCTACATCCCCCCACCCCTCTATTTTACCACTTCTTAAATACCGAATCGGTAGAATTCGGTATTTAAGAAGTGGTAAAATAAAATTACCTACATCTAGGCCATAGTCACTAAGATAGTGATACAGTAAGTAATATCAGTAAGTTAGCATTCTCTGTGCCCTTCTTTATGTACCTCATACATTCACAGTTGGCCAATCAAAGGGGGTTGAGAATGAAATGAGAAGCAATGATTATTTGTTGCAATGCATTAGTAGTTCTAAATGAAGTTTAAGTTTTGGAAATTTGGAATAGGCCTTAGGTTTAGGAAATTAGAACAGCTCAAATCGAGACTAGTACTAAAGGCAATCTGATTTAGAAAAGCACAATGTCACAGCGTTTGTCTGTCAAACTATGTTTGGGGAGGTTAACTGTACCACTAATCTATTTTTTTCTTTCTTTATTACATCAGCATCCAAGGGCAAGAAAAGGGCATCAGAGATAGGCCAGGGAGTCAGGGCTACCATCACCAGTGCCACCGCAGGTGGAAGTGCCACCACCAGGCCTGCAGCTGACGGATCTGCTGGCCTCAGTCAATAGTCTTGTTATTAGATGATTAATTCCCTAATTTTTCGTCGCCTTTCAGAGTAATGTTTCCTTGTTATTTTTTATACTGTGACTGTCTCCTTTTTTTCCAACTCCCCTTTGTTCTGTCTAATGTTTGTTAAATTCTTGTTATCCCTGCATTATCCTTTTTTCTATATTTCATGTTTCTGTAGCTGACTTCCTCCTATTTGTACTATACTGGAGGTTTCATCTGCTTTGTTAGCAAGCTTTTCTTCTCCCCTAAAATATCTTGCAGACTGGTACTTTAAGATGAACAGAGCAGATTTTAGGTACTCTACTTTGAAGATTGCAGACCCAAGTAAGCTATTCTATGCATGTTTGTTTAGAAGGCTTTCTTTTTCTTGCTCATGCTCAAAAAGTAAAATGAGAGAGTGGTCATGGTAATGGTGGACCCCCCAATGTTGTGTTTATTATATTTAATGTATACAGTATACCAGCAGATTTGGTACAAGTGGTGCAGCATGGCAGCAAAGTAGTATGACGGTCCCAATGCATTTTCCAACCAATAACATATGTCCTTCATTGACCAATTTATTTTACCCCTTCATTGTGCTTCAATGACACAGAGCCATCATAGCTCTGCCCATTCATTTTGAAAGGTTTTTAGTTGGCTTGACTACCTTGCTTTCCTAACATTGCCAACCAACAAAATGCCCAATGTGATATTTTTGATAGAAGATACTGCTAACCAAACAGTACTGATATATTGCAGTTGTATTTTGTTAAAAAAATGATAAGAGGAGGCGTATCTGGAATCGGAAATGTGTAATGTTTTTTCTAACTGCACAGACCACCAGGGCCAGCGGCAGCGCCAGTAGTGCCGCAGAAACACCGGCGGTTGGAGGAGGAGTACAAGCGGTGGCAGGCATGGGTGCTGGTAAGTCACATTACTTGCTTATTGACAATTACTAGTATACTCACTTCAAGGGTGTTATAAACCTGCCTCATTAGCGGTTACAGCAGGAGTTGAGTTCCTAACGGCCTCTACTATTTGCAACTTAGCAAACAAAAGCTCATAAAGCACACTAGAAATGATGGGTTGATGGAAAAGGGAAGACGGTTGGAAGGTTAAAGCACTGTATTTGTTAAGCGAGGTAAATATGGATCCCATTCATCATCATTCATCACGTCCCTGCTGATGGCATTTCTACAGCCATGACCTAACCGCTGCATTGTTCATTTTGACACTGCAGTGTTGGCTGTGCAATATGCGTCTGCTGCATTTACAAAGTGTTCAGTGCTTTGAAAAGTGAAGACAAGGTGTGTTTCACTTCCCTCACACTGCCCACTCAATACCCTCCTTGTAGTTCACTCATTTTTAAGTTCCTACGTTCTGTCCCAGACTGCCAATATAATTGGAAAATCCATTCTTGGCATGTGCCACATTTTTGGGCCAAGTTATCATTTATATTTCATGGCTTCCATAAGAGATTACAGTACACCTGTTCAAATGTTTCCCTTTCGACATTCATAAACTTCAGTGACTGAATAAGCCAAAGCTTAGGCAGTAGGAACACGATGATGATGATCAGTGACACCCCATTATTCTACAGCAAAACCTCTTCCCATTAAGCCTAATCCTACTATCTTACCCTGTAGTAGAGTAGGTTAAGTTTCCTTTCCTTACTACCAAGTGAATGTATTGATGGAAATTATTTGTGGTGGAGGGTGAAGTCACGGAGTCCAGTGGGACCATGTGCCTGATTTCAAGTTTTGAGGATGGGATACTCTGTGACAATATATAGCCCTTTTGTTTCCCTGTACTGCAGTGTGTTGTTTTTCTCATTGTCTACTTATGGCAGACAGGATATATGCATTTTATACGTGATGTGTGTGATGTAGTGTGATTATTATTATTCATCTGCCTCTTTGGAGTCAAAGTAGAATTGAAAGGCATTTGGAGAAGAGCAGGGCTATTGGAATAATTGTCCATTACAGCTTCCTCAGCTGCAGACTTCAGAGTAGCAATGTACCCGACATGCTAGCTAGCATGCCTCCATTAATGTAGCACAACAAGAATACTTGCACTCCGTAGGGTCTAATGCCTTACTCAATAATGAGAAGTTATTTATTTTTATTTTTCTACCTAAAGTATCTGCTTAGGTTTTACTAGGAAATCCTTTAAAAGAAAAAACATAACTTGTTTTTAGTATGGTGTGCTAATATTCTGCCTTAATTCCTTTCAGCCAGTCAGTGCTGTTGCCGTTAAAGTGAGGCATATATGGGTAAAATGTGACTAATCACATCAAATTCCAATGGCCCTAGGGGACTAGCAATGTACCGCTCATGTTCCAATATATAATTTTCACCAAGTGCTTTACACAGAGCTTTTTTTGCAATTTGTCTATTTTCTTGCTTTTTCTTTCTTGATATAGCTACTCCTATGGGTAGAACACCTCCGTGGCAGGAGATAGCATGCCAGCTGCGGAGACAGAGGCTGGGGGCAATCAGGGCAGAATTCTAATGGGTGGTGACCTTGCAGGATGAGGAGGATGAGGCATCTACTGTTGCCCTGGGCCCCAGCTAGCTCCGAGGCAACAACATCACAAGCTCCACCACCACCACTGCTGCCCGCCCATTCAAACTGCCTATTCCAGCACCGCGTCCTGCAGCACCTGGCGCAGCTAGACAGTAGAATGACATGGATAGAGGGTAATCTTGAAGAGCTCTGGGCCCACATGGAGAATACCCTCTTTCACCCCTTTTTGATTTTTTGTTTTGGTGGGTGGGGCATTTTGTTCTGGGTAAAGAGGGTGGGAATTGGGATGGGAACAGGACTAGTTTTTATGTTATATTAGAACAAAAATATAAGTTCAATGAAAAATGATTCTGCTTTATGACCAAAGTGTTTTATTTTATGTTGCACTGTTGCTTTTTCACGTAGCCTGTTTTTAATTGGGTTAATAAAGTATATGTATACTCGTTAGTTATATTCCTGTCCTAAATCATCAATTGATCAATAGGAGAGTAAGGTATACTGCCATTTGCCTATGTTGCCTACAGAAACCTACATTAACAAGGAAAGTCTAAGTCGTATAGCATTGTTATCTACAGTAGAAGTTAGGTACCTTTCTCAATCTTCAAACACTTCTTGCAGGGTTTCCCAAGGTGCCTTCTTAATCGTGGGGGTAGTAGTAGCCGGCTAGTGTGCTGACAAGGTAGGAATCGTAACAAGGGAGGTCCGACTCCCACCTATGTGAGCTCTAACTGTCATATTAAACAAAAGGATTAATCATCACAGGCAACTAAATTGAAAGAAAAACAGAGTTAATAAGTCATATATTTACAAAGACTGAAAACAGACTACTACCACCATGACACAACAAAGAAAAGAAAACCTGACATTATAACAAAAATAATCAATAGTAACTTTTTCTGAGCAATGGGGAGCTATTTAATTAAAACTAAAGTTACAAAATCCTCGAGTCAGGAGAAGTTGACTCATAGTCAGGAGTGGAGTCGGCAAGGTTTAAGTGCTTACACAATACAAGCCCTGAATGATGATTTTGACAAAATATGTTCTATATCTAAATTCCTTTTTTGGGTGGGTGGGTAAATGGAACTGGTGTGGGCTATTGCTCAGGTAATATAAGATCCCACAGCACTTTCACCACACCTGCCTCAAAAAGTGTGCGACCCATTATTGATTTAAATTAAGTCACCTCAATAAATCACACAGCAAGAGGTAAGGGGGTTAGGGGTTTGATGAATGGATGGGAAAGGGGTTTGGGGAAACGTGTGACAAAGACAAACACTACACAACAACAATATTCATCAGGGTGATGATGAGAAGCACTTCAATATCAATCAGTTGTGGAAATAAAATAAAAAATTTGTATGACACAGTTCAGTTAAATCCATGGCAACCAGTCTGTCAGCTGCAGAGACCCAATTCATATATCTAAATGTTCTGTCATCTAGGGTTGTAAAATACAGTCACTTTAGTTAACAAACACAAATCTACACAAACTACTCAAATTCTGTTTTGCTTCTTGTTCTTCAACAGAAGTGCAGTACAGGTCTGTGGACAGAGTTGGACAGATTTGTTTTGCGGATTAAAGAGGAGCATTGAAGGACTCAATACAGGACTACCTCAACAGCTGGAAGAAGAAAGGTATTGAGTATATTGACTTCAAAGGGAAGTCAACATGGTGTTGACTTTCAGGCCTACTCAACTCTGTGGACTGGAGAGAGGTGTGTTGATTTGGGAAATGCTGCTAAGTGTGTGTGCTGACTCAAATAAGAACCTCCTCTTATGTGGTTGTGGATTTGGTGGATTCCCCACTCATCACCAACACCACCTGAACCAATATTTTTAAGGTGCGCCTCCCACCGGATTGCATTGTGTTTTTTCATATGTGCCGTTTGGCATTCAGTATCATAGTGTGGACTAGGCTTCCCGTGATAAACACTCGCTTGGCAAATGGAGCATATCGCAATGTTATCCTAGTGCGTGTTAATCGTAAAAAAGTCTCAAACTAGGGAGGTGGACTTTTTCATTGGGCCACTGCCAATGCCTGAAGAACTGAAGGTAGGCAGGTATGTTGATGATTGTCTCTCTGCAGTGCATATTTCTACTGAGCAAGTGGTGGATGCAGGATACAAATATGGGAGCTGATACTGGCGGTTGTGCCACATCCCTTGGAGCAGTTTGAATAAGAGGGTTAATGTTGGTCTACTGTGGGCCAGCTTCCACAATGACTGGCTCATCATCATTCTCACCTATTTTCATAATTGTAGACTTTCAGGAACATTCCTTTTCCGGAGCCTTTCTTCGTATGTCTCCTTTTTCAGCTGCGGATCTGGAAGCCACTGTTTCCAAAACAGGAGGTTCTTCTTGATCAGCAGGAAGTTCAACATTTTGTTCTACTCCTACTTCAGGAAAATCTACTATCACTGGCTGCCGCTATTGTCCACTGTGCTCAGTATCCTGCAACAATTGGGTACTACTTTGCAAGAGACAAATCCAATTCAATTTCACTGCTTGTCCGCATCACCATGATTGCAATGGCTGCTCCCAGCTTGCTCCCCAGAGGCCGGTGCAGCAGGCACAAGTTTGCCAAAAAAGGTTTCGGCCGGCATGCCACTGGTGGAAAGTGCTTCTTCTTGGTGTGCTGCTCGCAGCCGCGAACTTTGTCAGGATACTTGGTTGGGCAAGTAAGGAGGACTACATCGCCCAAGAGCCCCTGCTCCACACACCTGCGGCCATTGTGACTCCGCCCTCAGCGCCTTGAAAGCGTCTCGCGGCCCCCGCTTCGCGGGAGCCGCTCACAGCCGTGAGCTTTGTCAGGACACTTGGTTGGGCAAGTAAGGAGGACTACATCGCCCAAGAGCCCCTGCTCCACACACCTGCGGCCATTGTGACTCCTCCCTCAGCGCTACTAATTTGTGTGCATTCTCCGCTGTGCGGGACGCGCGTGGGCTCCCGCCGGGTGAAGCACGGGCCAAGGGCGGGCCCGTTTTAGCCTGTTCCAGTTCGGTGAAGGAGGTTACGGGCCTCCCACCTATAGCATCCAACTTCTACAACAAAGGTCAGTGAGTGATTGCTTACACCCGTTTGTGGATTTGTTAACTATCTGTCAAATTTTCTTGGAAAACATGTCTGCCTCCCCATCTACTGGCGGGAACACTAGAAAATCTACGGGAGGGTCCCTAATGGGCACTTTGGACAATTTTCTTGTAAAGTGTGCTCAGCTTTAGCCCGGGATATTGAACTAACGGAAAAAAGACTATCTCTGGACATTGCCTTTGATAAAAGATCTTCAATGGGCGGTCTAGCTGAAGCCCAGTCTCCAGAACTACAACAAACTAACACCCATGACCCAATAGCGTCTCCGGGGGAGGGATAGAGGAGACGGTCATCAGAGTTTGCAGGGCGCTTGATATGCCAGCCAGTCTGTACCACTACTTCGATGGACATGAGACTGTCCAAAAATTCCAGAACCATTGCAAGGGCAATGCGCTCTCCCAATATTAAGACCCGGTCAGTTAGTAATGCCAAGGCGGGGTTGTCCCAACAATCACAGGGTATGACAACTAAACGGAAACGCACTGGGGCACAGGCACAAACAACTTGGACGAAGTCAAAAACTGGGAAAGCAATCTTACCTAATAACTCCTTGATCCAAAGCCCTCCTCATAACTTTGTAAGAACACAATTCGTCATTGAGGGAGATATCCTTCAATCATGTGACGGAGATAAAGTATTGAGTGAGATGGGACCATCATTTTGGGAAAAGCTGGAACGCCTCCTTAAGAAGGCCTGCATCCCATTATTTGATAGACTGAACTCAATTGAAACTAGACTTGTGTGCCTTGAACTGTCATTTGCTTCATCACAGGCTAGGGAGGGAAAGCGAGCCACTGGGCCAATTAGCAAGCAAACAGGTGACCCAGGGCCAATTGCGATTGTAGTAGATACTGACTCTAATGTATTGCACAAAGGGAGTGACATTGGTAACCTGACAGGTCCCCAAGCACATTGTCCTGTACCTGCCCCCATTAACCTGATAACGACAGAACAATCCATACAAATGGATAGGACACAGCAAAGAGAGACCAGTAGGCCTGTAACTCACCAGCAAGTTTTGGACAAAAACACCTCTGCCCAAAGAGTAGCTAATCTACCGACCATAGAACTCCCTCCAGAGTCATCCCCTTATGTGGTGGTCCTGGTGGGGGTTCCTCCACTAAGCCAGGGCATGGGGGAAACGTACATGGAGTTAAAGAATAAGTGTATTTTTTGGCTCAATAACAATTGTCCATTACCATCACATGTATGTGCAGAAATCCTCTTTGCTAGAAGAGTGGGTTTGGGTGGGGAAAAAGCCAAAGTCTGTGGTGGGGGACTGCATAGTTATCAACTTTAGGGACAGGAGGGCTGTCAAATATATTTGTGACTGGCCCCAAAGGGATTCATCATCTTCAATCCAATCACTACCCCTGACTTATTTTTATAGGGCAGCACATTCTTGGTGTGGGGAAAAATTTCCAAATGGGGGGCTAAAGAAATGGTGCGTACCAGGGAACATAATGCTATCTAATAGGTTTGATGGGCTATCTGGCTTGGAAGATTGCAATTGACAGCAAGTATACGATTGCGATCTGAGGGCTAGTAAACTAGTCCATAATGAGGGTGATGAAGTTAAGAGCAAAGATCATCGGGCCAATAACGTTAGTATCGGAATGAGGTACGGGGTCTCAAATTAACTGAAACCAGTTTAAAGGAAATGAATGCACCTCCTACTGAGATGGATATTGAGGTTTCACTACCCCAGGCACTGAGAATGGAAAATCCTCTATCATTCACTGCATCTAATACATTGCCCCGTCAAAATCCTCCTATTGAGGGGGCATAGTATATTGCCAATTTTTCCAACAGACCAAGTGTGACATCATTGATATCATGGAATCTGGCAGGTATGGGGTCAAAAATGGCCTCGTCAGAATAGGCAGGTTTCGTTGACAGGTTTGACATCTGTCTCTTTCAAGAAACATGGACCATTGAGCCAGTATTTAAGCAGGGCTATCTTAATTTCTATGTCCCTGCTGTAAAAAGACATAAGGGTTGCCCTGTAGGAGGACTAGTGATTTGGGTCAACAAAAGTTAAATTGCAAAATTCAGCCTTTTCCCGTCCTGAACTGTGATATTCTTGCAGTGTGCCTTACCCTTCCTCCCACCCAAAATATTGTTATATTCAATGTTTATCCTAGGGTTTTACCCAGTGGAAAAAGTTCTGAAGTAATAACAGCTTTAGAAGCCCTAGTTGAGGACCTACCAAGCAATACGCTGCCTCTGATAGCGGGAGACTTCAATACAACATTTGAGCCACTAGGGAATAATGACTTGAGTCTAACGGAGGAGGAAGACTCCAGATGGGGGTCCCTGAACTTGAGTTGGAACCCATAAATAGATGGACAGAGGCTGCTCTACAACTGAAAAGACTATGTCTGGGGAACCAGTTGAGGGCAGCTAACGGCTGAACACCGTTAGATCGGAAGTGTGCAAGAACTTACGACAACGGCTTAAGATCTAGTCATATAGAATATTAGTTCATCCACTTAAAAATGTGGCATTCACTTATGGATATGGAGGTAATAACCCATATAGAGAGTGACCATAATCCCTTGACCTCACTGTTTAAACTGGGACTAGATGGAGGGGGAGTAGCAACCAAGGGCATATTGGGTCCAGAAATTGTCTTAGCAAATGATTAACGCAACCTTAAGTGGTGTAATGTCATCAAGAACCCCGATGCCTTGACTGCCATTAAGAGTGAAGTGGACAGTGCATTGGAAATTCCGGGGTCTTGTGAGATTGAGGGGGAAATAAATCATTCCTTTTTGGAAACCCATGATAATTTATTTGCCCAGCTCAGAAAATACTTTTGTAAGTCTGGCCCATCTAGGAATAAACAAAGGAAAAAACCAGAGAGTTGGTATAATGTTGCCTGCAGGCAAGCAATAACCGAGGTGGGTCTAGCACTAAAAACTAGGGACTCTAATAAAGTAAGAGCAGCACGAAGATCTTATAGGAAAATACTGGCTAGCGCAAAAAAAGCCTGGGAAGAGAGTAAAAGGTGGGATCTGAAAGAGGCATGTGTGACCAAAAATCAAAAATCCTTTTTGGACATCTTTAAATGGGATAGGGGAGGGAGCCCGGATCTCCCGCAGAATTATGTTGCTAAGGAGGCGTGGATCAAATATTTTGGGCCACAATATGCTTGTAGTAGCTGTGATGAAAGTGAAGGTATACCCACTTTTACTTTCTATAAAGATGCCGCTTTTAGCATAGTGGACGTAGATAAGGTGCTTGCAGCCTGATTCATGAAGTAAAATTGCGCCCACAATCGCTGCGAAAATGCAAATGCGGGCGCAATTTCCGTATTCGGCATTCAACATCAAAATAGCGAATTCGCAAACACAGATTTGCGAATTCGCTAATATATTCGCAGAATCCCGGCAGGTGAGCATTAGCGATTCGGAAATAGCGACACACCAACGATTCTGCGAAAATAATAGCGAATTCGCTATATAATCGCAATCGGTATTCAAGAATAATCGCAATTAGCGAAAAACCCAAAAATCGCTATTTGCACCGCGCAAAATAAGGACAACTCAAAGCAGGTGGTAACCATGAAATCCATGCAAAAAAACCATTCAAAAAATCGTTGTCCTATCACCAACAGGTACTGGCCTGACCAATCACACATAAGGACCATCATCATCAGCAGCATTAGGAGTCCCACAATGCCAGGAATGTACATGGTGGTGAGGCGTCGAAGGCTAGAGCGATTAGGACGGAGGATACGCAGGATCCAGGACAGGATATTCCGCCAGCGGGTCACCTTTCTGAGCCAAACCAGAGAGCGGATATATGCTAAATACAGGCTGAATGGGGAAATGATAATGCAGCTAATACAGGACCTTGACCCCCTGATGCAGCACCCAACAAGCCGTACCAATGCTGTGCCTAAACATGTGCAGGTATTGTGTAGCCTGCACCTCCTGGCCTCCGGGAGTTTCCAGGGGATAGTAGCGGCTGCTGGGGGGATATCCCAGCCCACCATGTCATGCTGCCTCCACACTTTTGTTGACGCCATGCTCACCCAGCTACACCGTCACATCAAATTCCCCGCCAGCCAACAGGAATTGGACATGACCAAGCTACAATTCTACAATGTAGCCCATTTTCCACATGTGCTCGGATGCATAGACTGTACCCACGTCGCCATCTGCCCACCTGCTGGCATGGAGTATATGTTGCGCAATAGAAAGTCCTACCACTCCCTCAACATCCAGATGGTCTGCAATGCTAAGACATACATCACTGACATTGTTGCACAGTACCCAGGGAGTACCCATGACTCCTTCATTTTCCGGCACAGCGGCCTCCACACACGACTGGTCAGGGGAGAGTTTGGGGAAGGACACCTACTTGGTAAGTACACTTTGTTGGAAATGTGACATTGCTAAGATGTAACAGCGCAGCACAGGCAATCACCATCTGCTCCTCTCATTCAGGTGACAGTGGCTACGCCCTCCATGAATACCTCCTGACCCCATACCTCAACCCTGCTACACCCCAGCAACGGCGCTACAATATTGCACACATACGGACAAGGAATTGCATAGAAAGGACATTTGGCCTGCTCAAGAGCAGGTTCCGCATACTGCACAAGACAGGTGGGGCCATGTATTACAGTCCTGAAAAGTGCTGCCGCATTGTGGCTGTCTGCGCAATACTACATAACATTGCAACCAAGCGCCGGATACCTGTTGACATCTCTGGCAGTGAATCTGAGGGGGACAACCGGCCACCTGCACATGCGCGCCATGCACATGGGGAGAACCCAGCAGAAGGGCACAGACGTCGCAACCACGTCACAGTGAACAGTTTCTAGTACAACCACTTCCATCACCCCACAAATCAACAATGCATGCAAAATGTAATGATGACACAACGCTAATGTGTGTAGCAAAATAAATGTATTTGTTCAATTCACAAAAATAAAAATAAGGTTCCAGTCCAAATAACTAAAACAAACAGTATTACGCCATACTGCTGTGTATCACTACATGGCAGGCTTAACGTCAGCCTGTGCCATTGATAGTCTGAAGTTCTCAAGAGCGCCTACTGCGCGTTGCGCCATAGCGCCTCTGAGGGGCATCCTCCTCCGGGGCTTCAGGCAATGGCGTTGGCCTGGTGCTGCAGCTGTGTGGTGCGACCTGTGAGGCAGAGTGAGAGCTGACGCTGGACGCCCCCTCACTAGCATCATCACCCCCCACAGTGGATGGAATTGCGGGAGGGTGAAGTGCAATGACGGCCGTGGTGAGGTGCTCCAGCACCCTAGTCATGTCCTTGCTGCACTGTATTAGTTGGTGCTGCTGGGTCAGGGAGCGCCGCGCCAACAGAGAAGTAGCATTTGCTGATACATAACATGCCCTGCTGTAAGAGGCCAGCCGGGTCATAAGTTGACGGTGGCGCCGGCGTGCTCCACTGCGCTGTCTCGACATGGCAGCGGTGTTGGCCTCCATGGCTGCAGCCATGCGGGCCATTCCCTCACCCACACCTGCCATGGCTGCCCTCATGCCATCCATGTGGCCTGCAACTGTGGCCACATTGCGCCCTATCATGTGGAGCTGCAGCTGTATAGCTCCTTGCTGCTGTGCCTGGCACTGGTGAATCCGAAGCATGCGTCTCTCAACGCTGAGCCGCGCCAGTCCCTGATCATTGGCCCGCCTGCTTGCAGGAGTGGAGTGCTGCCGTGACCTGCCACGCCTGCCCTGCTGGCCTGAGTGTGTGGCTGGCCGCTGTGTGGAAACTGGCGCAGCCCCGGATGTAGAGGCGACAGCTGCTGGGGGTATGACCGCAGGTGTTGCAGGTGCGCCAGATGCAGGGGGTGTGACTGCTGGTGTGGCTGGTGTAGAAGATGCAGGGGGCACAGTGGTGACTGCCCTGGCTGCGGCTCTAGGTGGAGCAGCGGTAGCTGGCGGCGCAATGGTGGCTGGCCTGGCAGTGGCTGTGGGTGCTGCACCAGTCGCAGGGGGGACACTGCAGGTGGTTCTTGCTGCTGGTGTTGATGCAGCGGCAGGGGCTGGTGCCTGGGTTGGTGGTGGCACCTCCTCCTCCTGGACCCCCTCATCGATTTGCAGCCTTTCGCTGTCGCTGCTATTGCCACCTGTGGGGGTAAGTGGTGGATCATTAGTTGCATGTATCTGGCAGACGTGCAGTTGCTACATGCATGCTGGGTGACATTCCCTGAATGGCAGTGGCTTTTTGTGCTTTGGGACCTGTCTGGCTGCATTGTGGTACTAAAACATTGTGGCCAGACTACATCTCCCACAATGCTTCAGGACATTCCTTGATGTGCAACTATGGCATGCCTATGGGACATTGGGGGAGCCTATTTGGTCATGGACATCCATAGGGGGCAGGGTCGCAGTCGCATGCCACTTACCTTGGGTGTCTTGGGTGGTGCGGGATGAGTCCAGTTGTGTAAATCCTACACAGGCCTCCTTCTCCAGGGTGTCCTCCACCTGTTCCTCCATGGCAGTATTGGGTGGGACAGTTGGTCCTCCTCCTCCAGTGCCCGAGGACTCCCCAAGGCGCGCCGCCACCCTCTCCTTGGCACGGCCTCGGAGGTCGTACCGGCGCTTCTTTAATTCCTCGAGGGACCTGTCCGCCACTCCCACGGAGTTCACAGTCGAGGCTATCCCCTGCCATATCCTGCGCTTCTCCTGTTCAGGGACCCTCCTTGAATCTGTGCCAAACAGTCTGTCATGGTTTGCCACCACCCCCTCTATCAGGTGTTCTAGCTCCTGCTCCGAAATTTTTTATTTTCTTTTGCACCCAGACGAGCTGCTGGTGCCAGGTGCAGGTTCCTCAGCCATTGTAGCAGGGTTGTGGTTCTGTGGTTTTCTCCAGAATAGCTGCTGCTCTCCAAATTGCTCCCTCTCTGTCAGCCTCACTGTGGAGAATGGTGGTGGGAACCGGCAGCTTCCTGGTTGTGATGTCATCACTGGGCTCGAAATGCGACTTCCCGTTTTCCAGATCTCGCGAGTTTGCGATCTCGCAAATAGCGATATCGCAAATAGCGATATCGCTATTTGCGAGCTCGCAATCCAGGCGCGGGTAGCCGAAAATAGCGATTATTCTGCGATTATCGGTCATCGCTAACGGAATTTGCGATCGCGTGCGAATCGCTTTTTTTATCGCAATTCTTCATGAATTCGGATTTGCGATTTCTGAATAGCGATTCGCTTTTTTTCGCTATTACAAAATCGCAAATGCCGATTTTCATGAATATGGCGGTTGATTCTGTAACCGAGGGACGTGCCCCGGGTATGGATTGCGTTCCAGCCGATGTGTTTTTAAACGACAAGCAGCGTTGGCGACAATATATTGTATACTTAGCGAATGCTATAGCACAAGGGTTAGCTGTGCCCCACTCCTGGAAAGGAGCAGAAATTGTACCTGTGTACAAAAAAGGGGATACGTCTTTAGCTGGCAACTATAGGTCCATTAGCCTAATAGACTGTATCCAGAAAATTATGGGGCGTCTTGTTTTGGGGAAAATACAGACTTGGATGGAGGACAATACCATCTTGAGCCCTCTTCAGGCCGGTTTTTGCCCCAAAACAAGTACGATTGATCAAGTCTTTCGGTTTGCTATCCTATATTGGAGGATGGTGGTTTTGGGGAAAGGGACACTGTATGCAGTGTTCGACGATCTGAGGGCAGCCTTTGATCTAGTGCCGCGCCGAAAACTTTGGTGAGACCTGGAGGGGTTGGGGATGGCCCCAGAGTTGCTGACTGTGGTTATGCGCCTACATGAGGACAATTTCGCTCGGGTCCGGTGGGGGCAAAGGGGAGAGGTTACAGAAACCTTCCCAGTTGAGCGAGGAGTGCGGCAGGGATGTGCCATGGCGCCTACCCTGTTTTCACTCTTCGTGAATGGGGTGGCGGACTACCTCTCCTTGACTCCCACTGATGCCCCTGTTATGACAGGTAATCGTGTCCCAATTCTTATGTTTGTGGACAACACTCTAATAGTCTCCAAGACACCGAGTGGTTCAGCGGGCACTCTGGAGGTTCGGAGATTTCTGTCGCTCGCACGGATTAGAGATAAACACCACTAAAACAAAGTTTATGTCCCTTAATGATCGTAAACCATCTAAGTCTTCTAAAATATTCAGACGAGGCATATATATGGATAATTACCCATTAGAGCAGGTAGATGCCTTTACTTACTTGGGAGTGACCCTGCAGAGGGACATGCGCTGGAGCAGCCAACTTGGTTTGGCCATATTAAAGTACCAGCAGCAGTCTGGACGTCTCCTAAAATTGTTTAAGAAGTCAACAACCAAGCCGATAAGCCCATTTCTTGAAATATATGGGACAAAGGTACGAAGTTTGGTCCTTTGTTGTTCCGAAATATGAGGGTTCGAAAACTTAAAAAGTTTAACAATGGCGGAAAATGAGTTTTTGAGAAAAGCTGTAGGCGTCCCATAAAGTACTCCATTAATACCACTGTTTTGGGACCTCGGGAGAAAAACAGTTAAAGATTTGGCTACTTTACGCCCATTATTGTATTGGCGCAGAATAAGGACCACCGAGGAACTTGTGCATTATGCTCGGGTTCTAAAAGATATTATGGAAAAGGATTCCTTTCAAAAAATAACCTGGCTGAAGGAAATTATATCCCTGCTAGTGAGATTGGGAATGAGAGAATTGTGGGATGATCCCTCAAATGCAGTTTTTCCCTCTAAGAAAATTTTGAAAGCCAGATACTGGGAGATGATGAATTCTATAACATGCATGAAAGGTCTCTCAACTCATCTCACAGGTAGATTCCTCAAATTTAAGGCCCGACCAATGATGGAATTGTATAGGGACGCCATAAAGAATCCAATTGATCGTAAGCTCTATTTTCAATTTAGGGTAGGAACCCTCCCTATTAAGGTATTTTCAGCTAAATGGGTTGGAATAACTGGTGATGATAAATGCCCGGGGTGCAGGGACCAGCAAGAATTTGAAAGTCATATCTTGTTTTTCTGTCCCCTTTATGCTACTCCTCGCCAAAAGTGGGTCAAACCTATATGTCAACTGATTGGAATTCGTAGATATAGGGAGGCATTGAGACCCTTATGTAAAGATTCAAGCCCACCTATTGCTATAGCTGTTGCAAAGTTCTTGAAATGGGCTTGGGTCATTCGATCAAAGCAGTAATCCAGTAAAGGTAATAGCGCTCCTCTTGACTTCCCTGGCCAAGCAAAGCTGAATGCGAGGATACCTAGAGAATGGATTATTGATTATCATAAAATAGATTAGTTGATTTTAAATATATAGCTTCGTGATTTTATGGTTTTTATGCAAATATGTATATTCGGCGGTAGTCAAATCAAATCAAATCATCTTTATTCGGTTTCCATTTTGTGAAAGCCATAAAAGTACATAAAAACACAATAAATATTAAAAACTCACATTCACTCTGTATAAAACAATGCCTTGAAAGCGTTTTTTAGAAATCCGTCTTAAGCAGGATACTCAGTCAAATTTCATAAATTCATTCGGTGCCTAATAAATAATTTCAGATACTGTGCCACAGATTTTGTCATCAGATTATTTTCCAAAAATTGTAGCGCCAAGTAGGCAGGGCGACATTTGCGAATTTATTAAACTTTTAATAATGGTATTATCCACCTCCTGCGTAATGGCGTATAAAATTTGCAAAAAAAGAGGACATGGATTGTAGACTGTGGAGACATTAGGTCACAGGGACACACTGAAATATTATGTGTCCAATCATTCTGGTTAGGAAATAAAACCATATAATGATATAAATTAAACCTGAAACGAGTAAGAAGAAGTTTTTCGTATTGTGATAAGTCATACTGCAAGTACGGTTGGATGGTTGGAACCAGCTGTATTAGTAGACATTTTTGGACTGAAGGCTTCCCTATTTCACTCAACATCCGTAGTTGAGATAAGTGCGACAGACAGAGTGTTTTTAGTTCTTTTTTTGATATGTCTGTTACTGACAGTGGGTCATCAAAGAATCTCGGGAGACCAATGTCTATAAGAAATGATTTCACGTCGACCAACCATTTTATCTTTGTCATGTTGTCTAGTTTCATGCAGTCCTGAATTATTGTTCTTGTGAGCTGGCACTCGTCCGTTGCCCATATTCTGCGCCACAACATGATTGGTTGGATCTTGATAATATCGGAGATATAATCCACCCCAAGTTCAAGGTGACATCCAAATGTGGTTGTGCTTTTTGGAACAGCCAATAAAAATCTTAGAAAAGAGTTTTCGACTTTTTGTAATTGTTCTACATTTGTCGTTCCCCAGACTCCTGCTCCGAAGGTGGCTGTGCTAATGCATTTTGCATTGTATATCTTGATCATCTCGGTCGGAGGTCTTTAACCAAGACGAAGAGAGAAGGCCTTTAAAGCGCCAACTGTTCTTATAAGGTACAGTTTTCGGGAGTAAATTGCTTCTTTCCAATTGAATGCCTCATCAATGGTGATGCCTAGATAAGGGTACATATTGGTTCTTTCAAGGGGAAGATTATCCACATAGATTTTCTTTACTTTTTTCCCCTTGGTACCGGCATGCATCACGTATGTTTTCTTTATATTGACTTTTAAATTTAAACTGGTCATAAAAGTGCAGTAGTTGTTTAAAGCCCGTTGAAGCTGGACTGGAGTTCGGGCGAGAATTACCGCGTCGTCTGCATATAATAATGCTGGAATCTGCCGACGACCGGCTTCTGGGAGATCTTTTACATCCTTTAACATTGCAGCCTCGAGACCGTTAGTATAGAGCGTGAATAAGAAAGGGGCCAGCACGCACCCTTGTCTGACCCCCTTCTGTATTGGAAAACTAGTGGTTAATTGTCCGGCTGTCCCAAATCTGACCTTTCCTGTGGCTCCGGTGTATAATTCGCAGAGAAAGTCGACTATTAGTGGTTCAATCCCCATTTGCAGCATTATTGACCAAAGTTTTGAGTGTTCCACACAGTCGAACGCTGCTGTGAGATCGACATAAACCATATGTAGACAAGATCTTTTTGCAGTTACGTATTTTCTGGCCAGTAGTGTTAGATTTAGGACTTGATCCACTGTACTCAGTCCTGCCCTAAACCCATATTGTAGGTCTGAAAGTACCCCATGTTCTTTCGACCACTCCTGGAGTCGATCAAGAAGTATGCGCCCAGCCATTTTTCCGATCGAGTCCAGGAGGGAAATGGGACGGTAACAGGAGGGGCTATCTCTGTTGCCCTTCTTAAAAATGGGGACGAGTATCGATGTAGACCAAGAGTCGGGGAGATCAGTGTTCTTTGCTGCATTTAGTACTTTAGTTAGAAGGGGAGACCAAAGGTCAGGTAGGAATTTATAAAAATCCATGGGAACAGAGTCTGGTCCTGGTGCTTTGCCAGTTTTAGCAGTCTTTATATCCTTCATCGTTTCGTTAATTGTAAAATGTATTGCTAATGGATATTTCACCAATGGAAGAGGATCCGGGGAGTTTGAGTCTGTAGGTTTAGCCTCTCTAAAAACCCCTGAGAAGTGTTGCACCCAGTCCTCTGCATTTATGGCAACATCCAAGGAAGGGTCATCGTTGTTTTCTGTTAGAAAAGGGGTTTTAACTATCTCCCAAAAAGCTGCGCTTTTAGAGTACTGCTTTTTAGTAGTTCGGTCCAGAGATTTGCTTGTATGTCCTTTTTTCTTTGTTTGATTGCCTGCGTATAAACCTTCCTTAATTTGATTACCTCTTCTCTGTTTCTTTCTTTTTTGGCTAGAGCCCTCTTTAAATCGGAATAGGCTTTTGTGCATTTCGTATTGAACCATCCCTTTCTTATAGTCTTATTTTGTTTGTTGGGCTTGGTTAATTCGTTTCTTATGTTTTTCAAGATTTTATTGTAGTTAGTCATGATCTCTGTCTGGGTTGTATAGGGGTCTAGGCACTTGTCAATTTCATTTCTACATGTTTTGATTATTCTTGTGTTGGTGGATTCCTGGTCTATTTTGCCCCATTTGAGGGTATAACCATTTAATCTGTCCAGTGTTAATGCTTCCTGGTAGAGCATGCCAGGATAGGCTTTGTCTGTTTTCTTTCGATGGTCGTGTTCTTGATACATCAATCTGGGTGGGAAATTATCGCTTAGTGCGTTGTTGTGCACCTCAAAGGTCTTAATGCTTGTGGCTTTATTGATGGATACTAATATATAATCTATTAGAGTTTCAAAACCTCTTCCATGAAAGGTTGGAGTGAATTGGTTTATGGGCGTCTTTATCATGTTGGCAAACCCTATATCTAATTCGGACATAATGGCCTGTATGTTGTTCCCTTCTGCGGTATGGGTGAAATGAGTTAAGCAATTTCCTTGTTCATCTGTGATCCCACAGGTAGATGTGTCACTTTTGTTACATATGTGAAGGTTGAAGTTTCCTCCCCAAATTATTGTATGTGAGTCCTTAGCATGTTTTGTTTTAAGATCATTGGTCTCATTGGAAATTTCGTTTAAGGCCTTGGACAACTCCGTTGGGCTCATGTTGTTGTAGAAGTTTATGATGGTATAAACCTCTTGATTTATTCCTTGGATGTTAATGATCTGAAAGTTCTGATGAAGTATTACAGGAGTTATTTCGCGACACGGCCAAAGGTTGGAAATGTATACTATTAGGCCTCCTTTGCTTCTCCCTGAATTTGATCTTATTGCTTGGGAGAAGTATGTTTTATATCCCAGAAGATGGATTGGGTCGTTAAGCCACGTCTCCTGGAGACAAATTACATCATTCGAATCAACCAATTCTAGAAAGCTTTTTTCTGAGTGTTTAGTCGCTAGCCCCGCAACATTCCAAAATAACACGCTCCTATCAAGGTTTTCTCTGATAGCAACAGGTGGCATTGTCTGAACACTAATTTCTTCAAATTGAATAAGTTGTATATCAGAATTCAAGTTTGGAGAGTTTACCTACGGCTTTGGGGCGGTTTGTAACGCTGTCGGGGATCTGATGTGAGCCTTAGGAAGACGTTGAGGCTCTTGTATCTGATTTACCGTATTTTGAATTTTTGTCTTTGATGTGGGTTCGTGTGTCCAAGTTTTTGTTTCAAGGTAATCTTTATTAAATGTCTTGCTTTTAGGGTGATTAGCTGAGTTGTTTAGTGAGACTCTATTGTTGGACAGAGGGATCGTAGTATGGATCTGTGGTGATGGTCAGTCGACCATCTCTAAACAGCTGTAGCTGTTGAAAGTTGGTATTCCACCCCAAGGTTCCCTGTATGGTAATTGCTGTACCCTCCTGCCATAGGTGTTCCAATCACCCCGGTCTTTATAATCGTGCCCCCATTCTCCCTGGTACCAACTCCTTTGGTTATTTCCATAGCCCCAGTCTCCCTGGTGCCAGCTTCTCTGTCCGTGATCAGGCTGGTTCCAGGACCAGTTTGAGGGCCAGTTAGGGTCCTCAGAACAATGGCCTTGTCGAGTGTAGAAAAAGGATAGACGTTTTACATTTATTCCTCCGCTATTTCCCGGTGAGTCCCATGAGCATATATAATCCACAGCACGGGGATTTTCAAAATTGACTATTATACAGTCACCGGGAATTGTTTTTGGTTGATAGCCTATCCATGAGGCCCTTCTCACCGTAGTAATTCTGGTAATGTTGTTAGGGTGATTAGGTCTGTTAATGTTCAGCCAGTAGCGGGTTTTGTTTAGTAAGGACCAAGTTGGTTCGTCTGTGTCGCTACTTAGTTCTGGAACCCCTGTTAGGATGGCTACAAAGGGGGCTGCCTCCGGTGGGAGGTTTACTGGTTTAGGCCATCTTTTTTTTGACCGTTCTGGTTTATTATTGGGCCTCTGTGTCTGATCGTGCTGGGGGGTATTTGGTGCAGGTGGTCTGGAGGGAATATTTGCTGGGAGAGCTTTTGCTGGGGGGACATTTACTGGGGGAAATGTTTACTGGTGGTTGATTTTGTAGGCCTGGAGCTGTTTTGAGGGGTTCTTGGGGGGTCTTGGTTTTAGATGAAGGAGTTGGGTTGTTTGAATTTTTCACTGGCTCTCCTAATTTTATGGTTGGAGTATTTGTTGTAGCCGTGTTGTTAACTAGTTGTTTTGATTTGTTAGTGGACTTTACATTACCAACTAGGGCTTTAGGCCCAGGCAAGTTTGAAAGCAATTAATATCGCTACTTGCTTCTTTATGATTTCTAGGCTTTTTTGAATGGGTTGGAGCTGGTATTTGACTATTTCAGCTATTTCTTTTAGCAGGGAGGATTGTGTCTTGACATTATTGAAGTTTCTTACTGAAGGTGGAACTAAGTTTTCTTGATGGGTCTGATTGGAATTAACTCCATCGTTATGATCTTCAACTATAAGTACATCAGAGTTAGTAATGCTGTTAACTTCAGTAGCTGCAGTAGATTTGATGTTATTTTGACTTTGGTCTTTGTTTGAGTCACAAGGTTTAAAATGTGAGTCAAAATCAGGGTTTGTAGCAACTATGTTTGTAGGGTTTTTTGAGTGTATTTCTTTATGTTGCGGGTGTTTCGGGATTGCTCCTTCCCTAATCCATCTTATTTCACTCTGTGTGGGTTCATTTTGTGATGGCTGCGGACTTGCAAAGATATCGGGGGTTTGCTCGAAACCCTGAGTCAATTGTGAGTCTGACAGTTGTGAGGATACTGATAAATCGACATAATTCGGAATTGCGTGTATGTCCGCGTGTGTTTCCAGCATAGTGATATTTTGTGGTAATACATTTGGCGTTTGCGCCTGTGCCAACATGCCCATTGACGAGCGTCTTGCTTGATCTAATTCGTAGGAAACTCGTCGATCAATCAGCATTACAGTTTGATCGATGGTTTGGTTCACTTTAGTGATGAATTGGTCTATGGGGTCTACAGCGCTCGCCATATTTTTAAGTGTTTTGCTCCTGGAGCCCCTTGTAGTCATTATGTGTCTTTTGACCAGTCGAGTGACAGATTGCGGTTTACTCAAGGTTATAAACGTCGGTGGTATGTAAACCCTCACTGGGCTGCGTTCAGTTCCTTTCTTGGGGATTTACCTTGTGATAGTTGTTAGGGGGGTGGGCCCAGACCAGTCTTCTCCGGTCTGTGACGGGCTAGGACGGGCCCACCCTTGGTCCAGGCTTCGCCCAGCGTCCCGCGAGGGGGAACAGTGAGGACCTTTATGCGCCTCCTGGCGCGGAGTGATGACGGTGGGGCTGAAGACCTCGAGGGCTGCCGGGAGTTGTAGGCAGCCCCTCGCCTCACTCCACTCGGCGGCCCCGCTGTCAGGTGTCAGAAAACAGCAGGGCGGCGGGAGGCTGGCGGTAATGGGTCTCGACAGCCCGGGGAAGATTATTTCTGGTTTCTCCTCTGGGCGTAGTGCAGGTAATGGCTTTGGCAAAAGCGGGCAAAACAGCGTGACACCGCTCGCTGCAGCAGTGAGGACCTTTATGCGCTTCCTGGCGCGGAGTGATGATGGTGGGGCTGGAGACCTCGAGGGCTGCCGGGAGTTGTAGGCAGCCCCTCGCCTCACTCCACTCGGCGGCCCCGCTGTCAGGTGTCAGAAAACAGCAGGGCGGAGGGAGGCTGACGGTAATGGGTCTCGACAGGGAAGATTATTTCTGGTTTCTCCTCTGGGCGTAGTGCAGGTAATGGTTTTGGCAAAAGCGGGCAAAACAGCTGCTTTTAGCATAGTGGACATAGATAGGGCGCTTGATTCTGTAACCGAGGGACGAGCCCCGGGTATGGATTGCGTTCCAGCCGATGTGTTTTTAAATGACAAGCAGCGTTGGCGACAATATATTGTATACTTAGCGAATGCTATAGCACAAGGGTTAGCTGTGCCCCACTCCTGGAAAGGAGCAGAAATTGTACCTGTGTACAAAAAAGGGGACACGTCTTTAGCTGGCAACTATAGGTCCATTAGCCTAATAGACTGTATCCAGAAAATTATGGGGTAGTCTTGTTTTTGGGAAAATACAGACTTGGATGGAGGACAATACCATCTTGAGCCCTCTTCAGGCCGGTTTTTGCCCCAAAACAAGTACGATTGATCAAGTCTTTCGGTTTGCTATCCTATATTGGAGGATGGTGGTTTTGGGGAAAGGGACACTCTATGCAGTGTTCGACGATCTGAGGGCAGCCTTTGATCTAGTGCCGCACCGAAAACTTTGGTGAGACTTGGAGGGGTTGGGGATGGCCCCAGAGTTTTTGACTGTGGTTATGCGCCTACATGAGGACAATTTCGCTCGGGTGCGGTGGGGGCAAAGGGGAGAGGTTACAGAAACCTTCCCAGTTGAGCGAGGAGTGCGGCAGGGATGTGCCATGGCGCCTACCCTGTTTTCACTCTTCGTGAATGGGGTGGCGGACTACCTCTCCTTGACTCCCACTGATGCCCCTGTTATGACAGGTAATCATGTCCCAATTCTTATGTTTGTGGACAACACTCTAATAGTCTCCAAGACACCGAGTGGTTCAGCGGGCACTCTGGAGGTTCGGAGATTTCTGTCGCTCGCACGGATTAGAGATAAACACCACTAAAACAAAGTTTATGTCCCTTAATGATCGTAAACTATCTAAGTCTTCTAAAATATTCAGAGGAGGCATATATATGGATAATTACCCATTAGAGCAGGTAGATGCCTTTACTTACTTGGGAGTGACCCTGCAGAGGGACATGCGCTGGAGCAGTCAACTTGGTTTGGCCATATTAAAGTACCAGCAGCAGTCTGTTTAAGAAGTCAAAAACCAAGCCGGTAAGCCCATTTCTTGAAATATATGGGACAAAGGTACTAAGTTCGGTCCTTTGTTGTTCCGAACTATGAGGGTTCGAAAACTTAAAAAGTTTAACAATGGCGGAAAATGAGTTTTTGAGAAAAGCTGTAGGCGTCCCATAAAGTACTCCATTAATACCACTGTTTTGGGACCTCGGGAGAAAAACAGTTAAAGATTTGGCTACTTTACGCCCATTATTGTATTGGCGCAGAATATGGACCACCGAGGAACTTGTGCATTATGCTCGGGTTCTAAAAGATATTATGGAAAAGGATTCCTTTCAAAAAATAACCTGGCTGAAGGAAATTATATCCCTGCTAGTGAGATTGGGAATGAGAGAATTGTGGGATGATCCCTCAAATGCAGTTTTTCCCTCTAAGAAAATTTTGAAAGCCAGATACTGGGAGATGATGAATTCTATAACATGCATGAAAGGTCTCTCAACTCATCTCACAGGTAGATTCCTCAAATTTAAGGCCCGACCAATGATGGAATTGTATAGGGACGCCATATAGAATCCAATTGATCGTAAGCTCTATTTTCAATTTAGGCTAGGAACCCTCCCTATTAAGGTATTTACAGCTAAATGGGTTGGAATAACTGGTGATGATAAATGCCCAGGGTGCAGGGACCAGCAAGAATTTGAAAGTCATATCTTGTTTTTCTGTCCCCTTTATGCTGCTCCTCGCCAAAAGTGGGTCAAACCTATATGTCAACTGATTGGAATTCGTAGATATAGGGAGGCATTGAGAACCTTATGTAAAGATTCGAGCCCACCTATTGCTATAGCTGTTGCAAAGTTCTTGAATGGGCTTGGGTCATTCGATCAAAGCAGTAATCCAGTAAAGGTAATAGCGCTCCTCTTGACTTCCCTGGCCAAGCAAAGCTGAATGCGAGGATACCTAGAGAATGAATTATTGATTATCATAAAATAGATTAGTTGATTTTAAATATATAGCTTCGTGATTTTATGGTTTTTATGCAAATATGTATATTCGGCGGTAGTCTTTTGAAAGTTTAATTCCATTTTAAAAATATTTATATTAATGTTATGTGTTATGCTATTTTATGTAAATTGATTTGTAAATAATGGATGTTTTAGGAAAATGCTTTTATTACTTAATTGTCGAATAAAGTATGATGAGAAGGCTTCTTCTCACTGTCACTGTCATGGCAGCATCTTTCTTTTGGGCCATCTTGAAGCTGTCAGTTGGCAGTGGCAGTTAGCAGCACAAGTGGAAGAGATAGGAGGACTCATGTCATGTGTTGTGTGGACATGTCACTTTGTCCAGGCCTTCTGTTTGGCAGAACTCAGGTGATGTCTATTGTTCATCTAAAAGCAAGTAAGAAAAACATTTAGTGAAACATGGCATTGTTGCAGTTCAAATCAGTACATACAAAGACAATATAATTTATTGTGGATACTTAAGATATCTTCCTACATAATTATCAAAAATAGTGTATCCATTCCAAAGTCATAACACACCATCATATCATAAATAATTCATTTCCAATCAGCACAAACAAAATACAGATGTAAATGTTTGCTTTATGTGAATCTAAGCCAGGGACACACCTGTTGTGGTCAGCGAGATGCAGGGGAAAATTGAATTTTCCTTAAAAAATGAATGCAGGTGTGTGCCTACTGCAGGCAAGAGGGTTCGGGGAAATGGAATAATCCTTAGAAAATTAATTCTGGTGTGTGTGCAGCTTAGACAGGCAGTGGGTCCAGTTGAAAATTGAATAATACTTAAAAGAAAATGCTGTTGTGTGGCTATGCACCTATGGCAGGCAAAGGGTAGATGGTTGGATGGATGGGTGGGAAAATGTAAAAATAGAATAAAAATGTAAAAATAAGAAAGAAATCAAAATTAAAAAATAAATTGTAGATAAAAAATAATATCAAAACATTAATTACTGGTGTACTGGGGACTATAAGAAACCCTATGGGAGGCAAGAAGATGCAGGTAAAAAAAAACAAAAAATGCATGCATATAATATAAAACACTGTTCATAATAATTATAATATACATATAAGAAAATTATTATTAAACATTATTAAATTGATATCAGAGAAAAGTAAAAAAAATTGACAAAATCAAAAAGGTATAGCCCTCTCCTATCAATCACCCTAGAAAATGGTCTTGAATGAAAACTGGAAAAAAGTTCACTAAGCGTGATGGAAGCAAAATGGCCACCGGCCAAATGGTCAACCAACAACAATCAGTAAGGATCCATGGCCACAACAAAGAACACATGCTGGCCTATGGCCATAGCACACTGGATGGCTACACAAAATGACCACGGGCCACACGGCCAAACACTAACAACCAGCAAGGAGGCATGACTACAACAAAGAACACATGCCTATGGCAAAAGCAGTAATGCACTCTGGCTGGCTAGTGCTACCCAAAATGGCCACCTGACCACACGAACAAACAGCAAGAAAGTGGAATGTGGACTCTTCACAACATTCACTTTCCAAATCAAATCATGAAAGTTTCCTAAAGTAACTCAAAGTGGCATACAGCATTACTTTAAGCTACTTTGCCTCATGGGGCAGTACTAAAGGTGGTACATGAATGTTTCCATGCAACAGGCCATGGGGTTTAATTCTTGTCACTGTCTACTAACATTGATACGCAGGGATTCACGCAAAAACAGTTATATCTCCTCAAGGTAGATGTACCAGAGTAGAAACTTTTGAAAGTCTCCAATTTTCTGCAACACTCATACAAAGCGCTGTAAGTATTTGTGGAAAGGATATCATTTGAAACAAATGTTGTGTCTTAAATATATTAACATAAAAACTATTGTGTGTTAGAATATCCAGGAAAGATTTTTGTTCTAATTTAAATATGTTTCAATAATGTTGTTAAAAATATAGTGTGATACATTGCTGTAATTTAGATCAGCATGTTTATTTGTTTGCTTTAATATATTGCATTTGTCTTAAAAAAAGTTGGTATTTTCTTGCATAATTTTAAGATTGGGTACTTGGATTTATAGGGACATAGGGCAGAGAGTAATATGACATTTTAATTCTTCAAGTTCGCTATATTTGAATTTGTTGTGTTAATTTTTCACTTTAATTTTTGACTATTTATAATTAATTATTTTCCCTGAGATTGCATGTTTATTTTGTATTGTTTTTAATTATGTGAATGGTGCAACACACCATCCGTTGCAGGACCGGTAAAGCCATGGCGCTGCTACCTGCCACATTAGTACTTAAATCCTAGTCTGGCATGCAGTACTGTGGCAGTCTCAGTTGGTGGGCTGTCAGGCTAACTGAAAAGCCTGATATGCAGATTGCCATTCTCAGGGCACCGACTGCATTTCCTGCATGGTGTGGCATACATGCCACACCATCACCGATCTAGGTGTGCAAAACCAGGGGGGCATTAAATGTGCCCCCTTACATGCACCCCCAGGCCCTGGAGCGGCAGGGAGCCATCTTAGGGCCCCTTATTGTAATCTCTCTACTACCCTTTTCATGATGGGCTCACTGCGATGAAGAGGGTGGTGGACAGGCATCTCCAAATATGCTTGGCACTGCCAGCATATAAGGGCTCCTGACCATTGCCTGACTGCCATGTGATCCTTGATTCCGGTCCGAACACCACAATCATAAGACTGCGGGCAGAACCGCAGTGTGGCAGTGGTCGGACCACCCCAAGCATTTGTTGGTCATAATAAGGCCCCTAACGACAGTCAAGTGGCTGGCACTATAAAGTTACAATGCAAATACCTTGCTCCTAACAACAGCACTTTTAAATGCTGGCAAAAAACTGTTAAGTTCTAGCTCCACCTTCAATATGAAAGTAAATTGAAATATGTTTAATGCCAACCAGATGCCTAACACAATAAAGTGACAGTGCAGACACAGTGATTATGTGGCCAGGCTAACTGATTGCTAACTGGTCGACTGGCATCAGAATAAAGTGACCCTGCAACTAAAATACTAGCGTCCTTCTAATACCTGACAAAAAAAAAAAGTGAAAACAGCCAGATGCCTGCATGGTAGTGATAAGGTGCTGAGTGGACTCTGTATCTAATTCTCCTGTGCCCTTTCTTCCAGTAAAAATGCCCCCCATTCTTTTTATAATGCTGTATATCATTCATCCAGGCATTATGTCAGTATTCCTTTGTACTGGTTTTTCTCATCTTACTTAACTACTCCTCATATGTGGGATTTGCAGGTGACTTCCTGTGGTAAGTAATAATAGATCAAACCACCACATTGGAAATATAAATACGTTGTGCAAACTTCTCCCCAAACTGTGGTGGGGTAGTGAGGCCTACAAAATAGTGCAGAGTAAAGTTTTAATCTTGCGTCTTATCTTTAGTGAGATATACTCAAATAACTGTGTCCAATATTTGGAAACAGGCTTACATGACATAAACTTATGTTCCCAATCTCCTAACCCCTTAAATCTAGGTCACTTTTTAATGGTAATTTGAAACATGTTGTTAAGCCCCTCGAAAGTATAGAAAAGCATCCAGGCATTAAAAACATAATTCTATGAAAGTTTGCCCCTCTCATCAGTGAAAATCTATATTTGAAATACTTTGATAGGTGTCTATGTAA